>NC_138575.1:129878351-130539854 GCF_964289735.1 Phaethon aethereus
TGGGCTTGGCCAGTGGCAGATCTGTCATGGAGCTGGCTGGCATTGGCTCTGTTGGACACAGGAGAAGCTTCTAGCAGCTTCTCACAGCAGCTATTCCTGTCGTTCCCGCTCTACCAAAACTTGTCACACAAACCAGATACACCTTTTCGTCTACCAAGACAGTCATCTCACCAAAGACTAACAGGTTATTAGAAGGCTATGAGGCTGGTAAATAGCACAGTATTGCCATTGTTAATAAAAGGTCACAAGCTTTCTGCTAGATCTGCAAGGTCTCAGGACTTTCAATCTTTTCTTTGGGCTTCTCATGGCCTGCCTGGAGCTTTGTTTTTGTCTGTTTAATAATAAGAGCAGTTTTTCTAAAGACAAGGTGGCTATTGTCTCATTTATTTTACTTTTGTATAATGTCATGCAATTATACAAAGTACTATTAAGCATAACTTTTACATACATCAGCAAAGAGCAGAGGTCAATGAGGAGGGGCTCATCTGATGCTGCAGCAAACAGGGTTCCCAGCATCAGAAGGCATGTAAGATCTCTTTTTCTACTACTTTTATTCTTTACACAATAAATCAGTTAGCTAGTTTGAGTGTCAGTGCCTTTCCTACTGTGATCCCAAAAGAATTGGAATCTCTTCAGTACCAAACAGTGATGGAAAAAACCTCCCCTACCTCTCCACCTGCATTGAAGTCAATGGCCTTATGACTCAGAGGAGCAGTGGAAAGATAAGCATAAAAGCAGAGAAAAGCATGGATGCAAGAATGCATGTGTAGCAATTTTTAACCACATTCTGTTATAATTTTTTTCCTGTACTAGTATTATTCTTTTTTTTTCACTTCTCTGTAGCAATCAGATATTGGCTAAAAATTCCTTTTTTTTTAACATGTGATGGTTAAGAATTTAACCGTTCTTGGTTTTGTTCTTGGCTTACATATGGTGAGTAGTTCCCTTTTTGCCGATTACAAGACTGAGTGTAACAGATCATTGGAGAAAGAAGAAAGATTTTGAGTGTAAAAACAACTGGTTTTAAAACTAAAAATTGGTTAAAGCATGGACCATGCACTGTTGAAATCACACTGACATCTATATGACTTCAAAAGAGAAACAATTAGGTTATTTTTGAGCTACTGTTGCTCTTTTGTCTTGAGAAGTCACTGCACCATCATTAGTTTATAGGTTGCTATCAAAGACGTTACTGGGAATTAACAAAATATGTATGTGCCTTGATGTTTACTGCTTCGCACAGCAGAAATTGACAAATCCATATATATTTTAGTTTTGGTATTAAATCAGTTCTTCCTCTTTGTCACCTCCAGGCATACAGTCCAGTGACAATCAAATATACTGCTAGCCAAGAAACAAAAGCATGTAACAGATATCCTTTACAAAACAACATTGCTCCACTGTATGTTCATATTATGATATTATTTTAAAATATTAATATTTAAAAATGAATAACTGCAATATATTAAACAAACGGTATGTGAAGTATCAAAAAGGAGTGGTAATACCAAAACATACTTTTCTCCTTTGACAGAGAGGTAGAATTACACAGGTATGGTATTTTAGCGGGACTAATAAAAGGAGTCGATACCTTGTAAATTTTCCTTATTGTCTACATTTACCTCATAATTTCATTGGTCTTCTGTGGGTTTAGAAATACCTAACCCTTCAGTTTCAATATTTTAATACTTCAAAATAAGTGACCACTTACAGCTTGGGTTACTTACCTGTTTTTTAAACAACAAAAAAATTAACAATGCATGTAAACAAGCTTTTATCTGTATTCAGTTCCCCTTTTACACTGGAGCGATTAGCTCAATTTTCATAATTTCAAATGACAAGATGTCAAAAACATGCTTTTCCCCCTCCTGATTTATCTTGCAAAAGCATTACCTCTCTGCTATTAAATTATTCAAAATCACTAATCAGAATATTTAGTGTGCTCTTTTACAAGGAAAAAACAAAAACATGCAGTACTGCGAGACAAAGCTGTGTATGATGTATATGAGTTAACACAAAAGCGACATTTTTATTCTCCCAGGCACCTGATCAAGTACCACATCTATATGTCAGGAATCTCAGACAGTATTAAGAGTATCTATAGAGAACAGGTGAATTAATGTTTAAAAGCCCTAAGTATTGATTTATAAATCCAGTAAAATAGATCAGTGAAACATCTATTTCTTGAAATAATTCTGATATTGTTGCTTTCCCACACATCCTAAAAAAACATTTTAGTTATTAGATGAAGCACTGTGCATTGCTGATATTCATGTAGGGAAAAAACCTATATATTCCCACTTCAACTGTACTAAGCTCTTAGGTCAGGAAGCATACAAAATACTTGGTTTTCATTTCTATTTTCCTCTCCAAATTTCTTTCAGTTCACTAGAAAGTGTGGTTCTCTTTATGGAGTTCTGTTCTTAGTTATATACTTTTTTATTAATGTTTGTAGTCTGGCATTGCCACTTTAAGGGCTTGTTGAGGCCTCTCCCAGCGCGATCCAAACCTGACTAAGAAGAGGAGGAAGAGATGGATGTTATGCTAACTGCCATAATCTTGGCAGATCTTCTCTAGATATCAAAACTTTGATCCTGAAACACATACACAAAAACTTAAAGAATTGGAATGGCTAAAATTAATGACCTCCTGCACGCTGGGGGTTATTCAGATGTCAAACATCTGCAAAACTGAGACCAAACAGACTCTCCTCGGCTTGTTTGTCTTTTTTGCTTCTCCACCCTCCCTTCTGCTGTTTCAAGCAGGTAAGAAGCTGAGAACCAGATTTGATACAGTAAAGCACACAAACACAGAAAGCATCTTCGTGAATGGTATCTACAATTTAAATTTGCCAGGCAGAAGGTGGTCTTCCTCTACCGTATCTTTGGCTTACTGAAATGGAATTCAGTATGCCTTCACATACATTGGTGAGGAGTCCCATTTTCTGAAGCTTTTGTCTGAAAAGGCACAAATGGCATCATGCAGCATAGGGGCTCTCAAAATCTCAATGGCTTAGACATCAGTAAGTATTTAGTCAGGAAGCACACAGAGGAATTAATCCCTACTTGAGAACCATTTGTTGTTGTGGCAATAAAACCCCTTATATCAGCATGAGTTGTCCACACTTTCATAATAGAATTCTTTTTTTCCCTCTAAGCTTCATGTAATTACATATTCAGAAAAATTCAGATTTACCTATCATATGTCTTTCAGACCTCATTAGGGAAAAAAGGAATTGTGTGAAAAAACTAATTTATTTTAAGGTTTCACACACATTAAATTAGTAAGTGGATGTTAGAACTTGTATCACTTTTATCTGGCACATATATATTCATTGTGTCTATAAAAATTACAGAATCACAGAGTCACTAAGGTTGGAAAAGACCTTCAAGTCTAACCGTTAACCCAATGCCACCATGCCCCCTAAACCATGTCCTGAACTGCCACATCCACACATTTTTTTGAACACTTCCAGAGATGGTGACTCCACCACCTCCCTGGGCAGCCTGGTCCAATGCTTGACCACTCTCTCAGTGAAGAAAGTATCAGTATTTGATTAATGAGAGCGCTGTGACAGTACAAATTTAATCTAGGAATTCTGAAAGGAGTGTAAAGGGCTTTTGAATATAACATAATAAAAATATTGCATGATGGATAATAAATTCAGATTGTGAAATATTTTTTCCACCTTCTTCTGGACCTGGCTTTAGGAATAAGTTTCTGAATAACGGCTTTTGGATGATACTGAGGATATAATTTCTGTACAGTTCTAGAATCTTTATGATTTTGATGCTTACTTGTTTCAAGGTCTCTTACTCTGGAAAACTGATACCTATGACATACTAGGAAATTAGTGCCAGCTATGTTTTCATACATAGAGATGTTTATAAAATAAAAAATAAAAAAGTTTCCTAAGACTAAAGTTTTGATGATGGTAGATCTAATTTTACTACCAGCTGACACATAAATAAAAAGATAATTTTCACGAGATAAACAGACCTTATTGAAAATATTTTTTACAAGAACATTGAAAATTTTAAATCATGTTTATGATTAAAGATTATATAAATCTTGAATTGTTTCAGTAATTTTTGTTAACATTTTAAGTTCTTTTTATTTGATCATTAATGTTTTATTGCTGCTTTAAAAATATAAACAAGATTTGCAATTTTTTTACACCATTTATTTTTTCATTTATTTTGTCTTCCTTTTTTCCATTCCTTGACTTTCAGATTATCTTCTTTAGCATACCTAGGCACAAAACAGAAAATAATTGTCTCTGGATTTATAACTTCCAAACAAAAAACCCAAACAAAACCAAAAAGTGCTTGGACACATTTACTTTTTAATCTGAACTTATGCATTCATTTGCATTGTACTGCTTTACAATATGATTAAGCTGAAGTATAGCTTAACCAAAACTCTGGTTAAGCCTACCATAATTCTGTAACTAGTTCTTGCAGTTCTTCGAAAAGATTAGTTAAATTTCTCTTACTCAGAGATAATGGAGAAATATTTGTATTAGTTCAATATCACAATTATATGTTGTTACTGATTTGTAAATTTAATGAAGTCATGCTGATTCTACTTCACAGAATGAAAGTATTTGTTTCAGAAGCTCTGTTTCTTTGATTTATTCTTATTATTATAAGAGAAGTGACACATAAAATTTTGTCTGTACAAATGTATTAAAAGGTAATATTTTTTTTTGTTTTGACTTGCTTACTTTTTCCATGCTGCAGAGGTACTTGGGCCTTGTAAAAGCAGCCCTGAAAAGTTTTTTTTCTCTAGGAAATGTTTCTTGTAACAAGGATACAACTGGGAAAGAAAAGTATAGGGGAGTGAGAAGACAGTGCTTGGTCTCTGTCATGAATATGTCCTAGCAGAGATCTGGAAATGTAATGCAGAATATTGGTCAATAATGTATAATATAATGTATAATAAAGTTATTTATTTTACATAATTTTACATTGATGGAAACTTGAAAGAATTTTGTAACTCTCAGTTTTAAATTTTAGTATGGAAATATTGGCATTTATATCCCTACGCAATTTATACATTTTTAGATATATGTTTAGAAACAACTAGAAATATGTTAAACAAGATATCAAATTAAGGTATGTGAAAGCCTCAGGTAATGGAAATTATATAGAAACTAGTGTCTAGCTGATCTTTTATCAGCAACTCTGTTTTTCTGAATTAAAGAAAGAATCTGAAATTGAAAAATGTATTTAAAAAAATCTAAAAATATTTAGATCTGCCAATGTTGGAGATGAAATTCTTGACGTACAGAACTATTTTTGAATTTTGTGGATTTCAATTTTTTATAATTATTTTAATGGTACAATCAAATTTTCATGGTCATAATAGAGAAATATTTCTGTGAGAAGAAAGTTAAAAAGAAACTTGCTTATACATTGCATATATCTAATCTTCTAGATTAAAAAGAAATTTTAATTTCTGTCACTTTCTCTAGTCCTTCCTGCTAAAACCCTTTACTAACTCTTCCTGGGTTAGTAAAAACATATTATAAGCATTAAATATTCTTTTGGAAAGAGATCTGTTTTTAATCATAATAATGTTAAAGAAATACAAGTGAAATAAAAACTTTCTATGCTTGTTTCATGGGTCTACATGATGTTAAATATTACTAATAAATTATTTAATTTGCATTGTCTGTTCTAATATGATCTGTCTATGAAAACGTGCTTTGTTTCAAAATAAAATAAATTGGTAACTTAGAAATATCTTCCTCATCTTAAGTTTCTAACTACCTACTGTGCCATAAGTAAGTACTTTTAATGTCTGGAGAGAAGTGGCTAATCTGCGTTACTAGGTCAGATCTCTTAATTTCATATTCTTGTGATACAAAAACTTGAGAACTTAACCTTGTAAGTGTCAAGAAACTGAATGCTGGTTTTGAACATGAATGATGCATAATTATAACATGGAACACATTACGTTAAGATTTTAAATTACAGTCACATATATTTTACAATTTAAAACAAAAAGAAATAATTTCTTTTCATAACATCTCCCACAACTTCTGAGTTAAGCTGAAAGCAAAATTACAAGACACAATTTTGCATGTTCAGGGAATCACAGAATCACAAAATCATTAAAGCTGGAAAAGACCTTTAAGATCATAAAGTCCAACAGTCAACCTAACACCACCAAGCCCACTAAACCACGTCCTGAAGTGCCACATCTATGCATTTTTTGAATACTTCCAGTGATGATGACTCCACCTCTTCCCTGGGTAGACAGTTCCAATGCTTGACCACTCTCTCACTGAAGAATTTTTTCCTAATGTCCAATCTAATCCTCCCCTGGCACAACTTGAGGCCATTTCCTGTCATCCTATCACTAGTTACTTGGGAGAAGAGACCAACACCCACCTCGCCACAACCCCCTTTCAGGTAGATGTAGAGAGCCATAAGGTCTCCCCTCAGCCTCCTCTTCTCCAGACTGAACAACCCCAGTTCCCTCAGCCGCTCCTCAGAAGACTTGTGCTCCAGACCCCTCACCAGCTTCGTTACCCTTCTTTGGACATGCTCCAGCACCACAATGTCCTTGTAGTGAGGGGGCCAAAAGTGAACACAGGATTCGAGGTGCAGCCTCACCAGTGCCGAGTACAGGGGCACAATCACTTCCCTACTCCTGCTGGCCACACTAGTTCTGATACAGGCCAGGATGCTGTTGGCCTTCTTGGTCACCTGGGCACACTGCCAGCTCATATTCAGCCGGCTGTCAACCAGCACCCCCAGGTCCTTTTCTGCCGGGCAGCTCTCCAGCCACTCCTCCCCAAGCCTGTAGCGTTGCATGGGGTTGTTGCGACACAAGTGCAGGACCCAGCACTTGGCCTTATTAAACCTCATACAGTTGACCTCTGTCCATCAATCCAGTCTGTCCAGATCCATCTGCAGAGCCCTCTTACCCTCCAGCAGATCAACCCTCCCACCCAACTTAGTGTCATCTGCAAACTTACTGCGGGAACACTCGATCCCCTCATGCAGAACAAGACTGGCCCCAGAACTGAGCCCTGGGGAACACTGCTTGTGACCGGCCACCAGCCGGATTTAACGCCATTCACCACAACTCTCTGGGCTTGGCCATCCAGCCAGTTCTTTACCCAGCAAAGAGTAAACTTGTCTAAGCCATGAGCCACCAGTTTCTCCAGGAGAATGCTGTGGGAGATGCTGTCAAAGGCTTTCCTAAAGTCCAGGTAGGCAACATCCACGGTCTTTCCCTCATCCACTAGGCGGGTCACCTGGTCATAGAAGGAGAACAGGTTGGTCAAGCAGGACCTGCCTTTCATGAACGCATGCTGGCTGGGCCTGATTCCTTGGTTGTCCTGCAGATGCCCTGTGAGCACCCTCAAGATGAACCGCTCCATGACCTTCCCTGGTACAGAGGTCAGGCTGACAGGCCTGTAGTTCCCAGGATCCTCCTTCAGGCCCTTCTTGTAGATGGGAGTCACATTGGCAAGCCTCCAGTTTTCTGGGACCTCCTCTGTTAACCAGGACTGCTGATAAATGATGGAGAGTGGCTTGGCAAGCTCCTCTGCCAGCTCTCTCAGTACTCTCGGGTGGATCCCATCAGGCCCCATAGACTTGTGCGTGTCCAGGTAGCTTAACAGGTCCTTAACTGCTTCCTCCTGGATTATTGTGGAGTAATGTAAGTGTAAGCATAAGTATACGTATGACATAGCTGAAAGAGTGTTAAGGATACTTCTAATCTGGTGAGAATGAACATTAAAGCTGGTCAAGCTTTTCATTCTTCTATTTACTTCCTAATTTTAAAGGTGGCCTTCTCTCCTCCTTGTTCAAAAAGGAACAGGGAAAACTATTATCAGAAAAACAAACACACACACACACACACATAAAAAAAGACAATTACCAGGTCTGAGATTTGGAAATTAAACCCTCCCTCAAGATCATGAAATGGAAAACGTCTACTCATATATAAGCTTCTCCTTTCTTGGTGCTGTTTCACACACATACATTGGGTTTGTGACTTGGATTGTGATTATCTAAGTACATACATAACACTTAACTTCGACTTTCCCTTTCTCTATTTTTCTTCCTCCTATTATATTTAAACTGTTCCTCATGTTGTACTATTAGTTTTAAATCACAGTCATGAAAAATCCACCAGGTTCTCATAGTCTAAGCAAACATGGGGGGAAAAAAATCCAACTCACTGAGTTTGAAATGCTTGATTCATCCAAGTTGTCCAGCAGCTTTTGTCACATATATTACAGAGGTATCAGTAGCAGTTTATGCTGCATTGAGATGCACACTTAAAGCAGGATTCAAATTCTCCCATTTCATCCCTCGGTGATTAAAATTAAACTCCAAACGATGTAGCAACTCTTCAAAACATAAGTATGTACCAGGCAATTTACAGATGAACATTTGAAAATAAGTCCTCTTAAGCATTTTCCCCAAGTGCCTTAATGCACTGGCATCACCTTAGTATCACGAATGTAATAATTTTTCACAAATATATCTGAGTCTTTGAAACTTTCAAATTCAAAATGCTTGTTAGGTAACCATTTAAACATTGTTATTGACCTTGTTTCTCTTTTTTCTTGTAAAAGTCAAACAAGATCACATGCTGAATCTTTCAGATTTCCCTAGGCCATGTGAATAACACTGTGCTTTATTTGCAGTAGTGCTTGGTCACCTCCATAGCTCTGAATGTAGTTTTTACCATAGTCTTGCTCCAGACTGATTATGAAAAGAAGAAATTCATGTCAGCACTGAGAAGATGTTAGATGTTCCCAAAAGTTTTTTTTACCGGAAAACACAGAAAATTCATGCAATTTCTTAAGCCAAGGAAAAAAGTATCATGACAGGCAGCCTTCAATTAAAAATAATAGTAGTCGTGCATTTTATATTGTCTTCCTCAGTACCTCTTCCTCTCTCAGATGAGGGATGTTCTGACACAGCTACATGTGTGCACAGGACTGTAACAGCCCAGTGGGTTCTGCAGGGAGCCGTTACAAACCAGAACAATTGCAATTCGCCTCAGCCACCAGGTCATATATTTCCCAAGAACCAGATATCACAACATCTTTAAAATCAGTTCTGACATATTTTAAAAAACAAACAAATGCAGTTTTCCATAATAATAATATTCAAATCTTTTAGCTGGTTACAGGGTTTTTCTGTTTCAGAGTGATGGTATCTTTTGTATTGTATTCAAGTAAAGAAGCCAGGAATACTGGATTAAAGCAAAGTTTTTACATTGACAATATTCAAATGAATTAGAGATATTGAAAATATCATTGTGAATAACTTAAGAAAATCCACTGTGTTGATAAGATAACTACAAATAAGTCAAGGTATTTTTGAAAATCTTTTTGTGTTCTACAGCAGAAGAGCTTTTTTGTATAGAAGGACCTTATTAGTTTTACAAAAATACTGTGAAGCACATTTTAACAGTTTCCATCCATGGATACCGATATAATTCACGACACAAGTGTGATATTAAATTTTTACTGTCCTTTATGTCGAATCCCCATGGTGTTTGCCAAAATGATTAAAAATTAATACCAAACTAATATATTCCTGCAACATTGATATGATCTTACTTAGTACCAGTGGCTCCTTGAACATGTATCCTAAGTGGAGTTATGCTGTGCAAGCTGTCATTTTAATCTCCTTAGTTTCTTTTAACAACTCACCATACCTATATTATTTGTTGAAACCTCAACAAGTTTCTCTCTGGGTGGTGTGCAAGATCACACAATAAATTCTTCATAGTACCATCTTGCTGTTAACAGATGGATTGTTAGCATAGGGTGCAATAATTTTTGTTCCAATATGCAATGCTTTCATGCAAAGATTAAAGCCAACAAAAAACATGTAACTTTTAGGTTGTTATTTTGTCATAAAGTACATTTTATTCAATTTAGATGGTCTTACAGTGTGTCAGGGTGAAAATTACCAGTAGCATGCACAAAAGCTCAACCTAAATATTTGCAAGACCACAGATATGCAAAATTTTAAAGAGAAAGACAGTGGTGCCTGCTCAACGGTTGGAAAGCACCATTGCAAGGTTGTGAATCGTAGGTGCTGTATAAGAACTCCAATCACTTAACAGTCAATATTTGACTTCACTCTAAGGCAAACCCATCAACAAGACAGCAAAAGCTAACTGGTAAGCACCTGACTGTTGTCAGATACAGCTTTGTGTTTTGCCTAAAGAGTCACAAATTAAGCTTTGGACTTCTTATGGTGACCTCATACATGGCTTCCTCTAGACAAATAGTTCTGGTTCAAGACCTTCTGAAGGAAAATTGGCTGAAAGACATTTCGTTTTATTCACTTTATTTAATTTGTAATTGATTTGTGACCTGCAGAGGTAGTTAGATCATCTCTTTTTCTGAGATAAAGTTCTCTGAGCATAAATTAGTTGGAAATCCTTCCATGCCATTGTTTCCACCGGGTTTTAAATTTTGCACCCTGCTCTAGGTGTGCTTAAGGTTTGTACTACCCCAAAGTAGCTACAAAGTCTAGTTTTAAGCAACCTGACATGAAAGCAAATAAGGATGTACTTGACTCAACCAGTATCACAAAGGACCCCAAGGCTTATTTCCTATAGCTGTTGCCCAACAGTGATACCACATAGTTCACTGATGAGTCTTTTGTGAAACTTTCCAGTATCCCAGTCTGCCTCCCAACCTCTTCAAATACTACTGATTTTGAGTACAGCAAAAAAAGTCCACTCTGAAATACTAACATGAATTTGCCTTACATGATTAGTAAAGTACTTAGCCATCACAAAGAATTTTTCGTTTATTTTGCTGCACTCAGGCATTCGTGCTGCCAAAACCCAAACGACTCTGCTGGAAATCATATAACTCTCCACAGAGATGGCAGGCTTTTTTTATTTTGAGAGAAGTAATTGCAGAGGCTGCTCTGCTTTCCAAAAATAGATATCTGCAAAACAAATTAATTTTACACTTGCATTTTATAGCCTCTTCACTGAAGTATTTTCCCTCAAAATATGTGAGTCCAAGAAAAGTAACACATTATTAGCCACTTTTTCAAAAACTCCAAACATGCAAAATATATTATCTAAAAGCCTCTGCTTTATTTCATAGCATATGTTTCTTCTTTGAAATGTTTTACATGAAATACATGACAGAATTGTCACCTTATTTTGGAGTTTATGATATAAACAAGGTCACCGTATAATTCAGAGCATAAAAACTTGTTTTCTGATGGGGAAAAAAATTGAGTCTTAGTGCCACACTATAAAGTTAATTGGACTGCTGGGAAAAGATATTTCAGGTACGTAGCTACAGTAGATATTTCTTTGCCTCCCTGTATAGATATTTTTTTCTGAATCCAACAGTTTGGTTACATTTTCTCTAAGAGAGTAATTTAAATTATGCATAAAGCTTCTCTCTAACCTATTTTTTATTTATGTTTTCTGGACCTCTTCTTCCCAGCACTGATTGCTTGAATCTTTGTTTGTTTTCAATATGCTGAACAGGGTAACTGCTATAGCATGCTGACATGAAGTGCTTTGCTCTTACTCTAAGCAGAAGCACAGAGGTTACAACCAGATCAGTCAAGTCCAGAGCGATTGCTCCCCTCATTTATTACATTCAGTAATAATAACATTCCACTTTAAGCAGAACTATTGATTATTGGTCATGTCTTTTGGTAAAGTAGGAAACAGAGAAAGGATTACCTCAAGCTAAGAAGATAGGTGACTGAACCCTTATCAGGTGTGATTTATTTATCCATGGATGACTCTTGCCACTAGGATTAAAAATTACAGTACTTACATCATCAAATGACTATGATGTTTCTTGTGATACATATTTAAAATCATAAATGCTAGCTTAGGCTAGGGGCACATAGTCAAGCTTTATAGTTCCTTTAGCTCTACCTGTTGATCTGACCTTAGCCTTAGCTGACTTGCTTAACTTGTCAGCCTCCAGATATAGATAACTCCCTGAAAAAGGAAAGGAAACACAAGCTTTATGTTTTCAACAGAGTAAAACAGAAGATGGAAATAAGAGAGTCTACACATCCTGTAAGAGAATAGGAAGGATAGATTACGCAAAAAGACTTTTTCCAAAGCACTGCCATAGCTCCTGGAGCTTTTGCCAAAATACACCTTTAAGCAGGGTTAAAAAATATTTATACTATTCTCTAAGAAAGTGTGCAACAGTCTGTACTAATACAAGTATATATTACGTATGCAGCATTTCTGGTGCTAATTGTTTCAACCAGATTTTTCAATTATAATATTAGTATAATATTATGAGGTACAATCTAGAATAAAAAGAATGACTGTAAGAGTGAATAGTAAGTTGCATTAAAAAGTACTTCCATCTGGCCATGCTTTGCCTTAAATGACTCCTTGAAAATGCGATGTAAATTAAAGACCAGCTTCTGTAAGAGAACTTGATACTAGTTCATTGATATTTTTATAACAGAAATATTCCTGTCTATGAAAGCTTTTATGTAAACATTTATTTTTAGGCAAACATAATAATGCATCTTTACAACCATACAGATTAAAGAGAAAAACAAAACACTGTAATAACAGATAAAGATTTAATTTACATTCAGTTTTCTACACACATGGGAAAACACAAATCACTCTATACAGGACAAGTCCTTTTTATATGTATGTACATATAAGAACAATCTTTTAATATCTTTCCAGTTGCTGTTTCCCTCTTCACTCAAATGACACCTTTCAATGTTAAGACTGAGATATCAGGCAGTGAAGGTCAAGATATATTGCTAGAATAGTCATACATGAAACCCATAGATGGGCTGCAAACATCTTCTGGATAAATAATATTTATTGTGTACTTTTGAATTTCTCATCTGCGTTATAATTGTTACGATATCTTCCTCCCGCCAATTATTTTAACAATATCAACCTCTCTGCATCTGTTCGAAAGCATGCTATTATCAGACTCTTTTGTTTTTTCTCTTCCAAATGTTGATTTTTTCCCCCCCACCGGTTCACATTATTGTGAGATCTAGGACAGGCATCAGTCAGTCCTGAGCTTGAAAAAACCCAGAGGATCTCTTGATCCTGCTGAGTCAGAAAAGGTCTCTTTATGCCACAGGAAAGGAGTAACTGACAGCTTTATAATAAGGTTCACTACAGGAGGTAAACACAAAGCAGAGGAGTTACTTCACGCTAGGTACACTAGTTTGCTGATTTCAATTGTATAATGTTACTGGTACATACAGAAAGAAACTCAAAGGTGAAACATATCCTTTCAAGATTATTGGAGAATATATTTGTAGAATTAATTATCCAATCACTAAAACTACATTCACATAAGGAAAAAAACCATTAGTCCCTTGCTGTGAGGCAATATAAAATTAAATCACGTAACATCAGGCACTTCAAGGTTGGGGCAGAGAAAAAAAATTTTCACATTTTATGTTTGATGGTAAGTAAAAAGTATAGCAAAGGTACTTATGGTCTTGTTACCTTCAGAAGGATGTCACTGGTGGCATTCAGTAGAGTTCGACTCCTACAGGCTTACAGTGCAACCTTTAGCAAATTCTGCCCTTCATCAGTTCTTCATATTGAAAATCCTTCTCTCATAGCTTTGTTTCGCATTGTTCCATGTGATTTACAAGGTATTTAGGGCTGGGACAGTGCTCTTATGACCACTGCCAGATTCTGGGCTGTACCGGACACTGTAGTAATACTATGATTATGACTTATCATACTTCTTTCATCCATGAACAGTGTTACAAAATGACTTAAAGTTCTCATCGCTTTTGATACCCTATTTTGTTATTATAACAAATGTGGGAAGACACTTGAAACTTGGTAACAGCCTCTTGAGACTTAAAAAAAGAACTAAAACCCAAAAAGACACAATAAAATGCTGTTTTATTATAAGAACGCAAGTAGAGAATTATAAGGAATAGAACACTCCTTTTAAATCCCCCTTTGTCAAACCTGAGATTTTTTTTTTTATTTATTTATGTTATACGGATGAGAACCATTTATCCAATAAGAATGGAATGCCTATAAAATTATATTTCTGTGAAAAGAAAGACCAACTAAAAAGAATGGTACTGAAAAAATTGTTATGTAACATGGATTTTTTTAAAAATTAATTTTATTGTCTCATGTCTTCATTTCCAGCAATGTGCAAAATCAGTCTACAGGCTTCAGCACTCAGCAGGGTTGGTAATTTTGATCTAGAACAGGTTTCCAACTGAAAAACTACATTGGATAAAAGCCTTCTTATTGCTCTCTTCTTACCCACAGGGATGATCTATTTCTGCAAGTCAAGCTGTACATAGTATGTGCTGTGTCAGAAAACATACTCGTGCACGCACACTGTGCCACATAAAGAATAGTTATAACAGTAATGCAAGACACCCCCACTCACTAATAGTTCAGCTTCTCCCTTGATTTGCCTTAAAGGAAGGGGAAAAAAACATATCAGTTATTGGCTCTTACTGTGATCATTTGACATAAGACACTTACTTGGGTTCAGCAACATCTTACTTCACAAGTAGATTTTACTGTTATATACCCCTTATGAGGAGCATCAGTGTTGTAAAAATTTCTGCTTGTCACAATACGTATTTCTATAATCTCTGACGTCTTTGTGCTCTGAGTCCAGAATAGTCCCATATCCTTCAGCAGCAGTTCTGTACTTTCTTTCACCAGGTATGACTGTGATACACCTTCCTGTCAGCTCCTGGCAGGCTGCTTGGTTGTAATTTTCATTTGTACTATAAATATTTTTTTAAGTAGGTATTTGTTTAGTTTGCTGTTGTTTGATTTTTTTCTTTTTCCTTCCCCCCAAAAAAAGAGAAAGTCTGAAATAGATATTCTGGAATGTGTAGAATTTCTCTTCCTTTTTTTTTTTTTAGCTGTGACATCTACAAACCTTGTTGACACATATAAGACTATTAATTTACCTTTGTTGTAGTCTGCCATACCAACCAGACATATGTAACTTTTTCTTGTCTCTCATCCTATATTCTTTTTTATTAACATGTTGCTCTCATATTTTGGACTTTCAACCCTGTGGCCATGACTATCTCTTTGTGTACATGCTTATGCCACAGCTACTTGTAACTGTGGACGTTACTAATACAACAGTAATGTTTAAACACCTCTTAACACCTTTGTCTCATAATTTTGATCCCACTTGTCTATCCACATTCAGTAAGGCTGACGGTTTATAAAGCATTTATATTATGAGCTTTACCACCAGAAGTTGTTCATAAGTATAATCAAAAACACTGATAAAATAATAATAATTTCACATCAGCAACCTTCTAGGAATTTAATCTTAATTTCTTGGAAAAAGTGAATCTTCCCTCCTCCCCCCTGTACTTCTTCAAGAACTCTATCAACTTCAGGATAATATCACTAAAGCTACTAAATCTTTATTCTATAGTTTGAAAGATACATTGACTTGAACTTAAAATTGACTGGATATTTTCAGAAAGGGCGGGAGATATCTCATCATTGCACTTGTAATTGGGTTGCTGATGCAAATCTGAGTACACAAATCTCATTTGAAAGCAAAATAATTTTTCTATCTAACGTTAATTTTATCAGCACAAAAATTAAGGTCAAAAGTAAACTGTCTTCCCTCCTTAAGTGTCAGACTGCCAGAAAATATAATGTTTATAATGCATTCTCCACTTCAACTGACTACAAAACCTTCCATTACAAATCCCATACTTCTACCAGAATACTAACTCTGCAAACCATAGTCACACAGCTCAGTAAATATCTGTACTACAATTCCCCAGATTCCCAATTCTTCCTGTTACCCAAGGCTAAGAGGTAATGTTACAATAAATTTTCTATGTAAATTCTAAGAGGCCCACTGGACTCAATGATCATTTCTCTTTTTATGTAAGAATAATACGTACTGGGGAAAAAATTGGCAGGTTTAGGATTTGAAGATGTAGCCTAGTTATAAGCTGTTACCTACTTGTTAAGGAACCTTCCCAAATAAATAAACTTTTTTGGTTTATTCAATTCATGTATTTTGCTTTCTTTTCATGATCATTTGTACTTTCTTAGGTAGTTGACTTTGCAATTTATTTATACTGCATTTATTTTTGCCTGTACACATGTCCTCCCTCCCTACATCTTATCTCAGCATTCTGGCTTTGACTTTCAAAACTAACACCCAGGAGAAAAAGAGACTGGTGATGTAAAACTTATATTTACAGTAAGAGATACACACATACAGGAATACCTGTATAGTCCATTCAAGGTTTATCTATCACTCCATCAAAATTTTGTAAAAATTTCAGAGAGAAAAAATTCTCGCCTGTCATCCTCTTACATAAATCTGCATCTCCTGCTAATCTGTTTAAATTTACCAAAATTTTGCACACAGGTTAAATGTAAACAATTGAATTTTCCATACTATATCCATAAACTAAATAACTGACCACTCTTTTAAGATCAGTATGAGTAAATAAAAATTTTAGTGATAAACTGAGGGCTTTCTTTTCCACAATAACATGTAATCATAAGATACATGCCTAGAAATTATACAGATTGACCGGTGTAAAGAGGTTACCTTTTAACAGTAGTATAAGTGTGCTATAGGGAAGAAAAAACACTGCTTTTCTATTCCTTGTATAAACTTCTTGTGGGCATACTTTAAAAAAAAAAGTCCTTACTCTTAAACCTAACCTTCAAATGGAAGGACAATTTGTTATCTTCAAAAACAAATTATTTCATATACAGATCTAAAAAGCTGATAACCAGCTGTTGAGACATCAGTTGTGGCAACCAAGAGGTTTCTTCATTCTAAATAGCAGAAGTTTGAGTATTATGTTCCTTAAAGAAAGACTAGGACTATGAAATGCTCTTACCAGAAAACTGAGATACATCTAGTGCAGCTTTAGGGGGCTCTATTTTCCTTTTCCCGGGGTGGGCGGAGAAAAAAGAGTTCTAGCAAACGATGTTCCTTTCTGCATGCATAAAGGTATCCAATGGGGTGCTCATAAAAGAACTGTTAAAGAACAACTTGTCCTATGCATATGAATAAAAGAGCATAAACAGGCTTTCACGATGAATCACAGCCATCTGTGCAGGATAACATATGTAGAATTGAAAGGTGGTTCTGGAACTATTATAATATCCCATCTTCAATTTATGAGAAAAAAGGAAATTACTTATTTCTATCTCACCCTAGATGGATTAGATGTTTTTTTTTCCTTGAAAAAGTGGAAAAAAATAAAAACATTAAAATTACTCTTAGACAAATATTTTTCTGATTTTTAATATCATGTACAAAAGAGCATAACTGTCTCCCTCCACCAGAATAAGCCTGGATACCTGCAAATTTGACCTACTCTTTTTAATATACTTGCAGAAACCCTTCCAGCCTGCATGTTGCTGCATAACCTTAATCCAAGACTGCTTTGTCCAGGGGAAAGCACTAAGGCTTTGAAGAAAATATATTTACATTTACATTTACATTTACATTTACATTTACATTTACATTTACATTTACATTTGTGTATCTATGCCAGGGAAGAAAATTAGCTTTCATTCATTATTTTTATTCAGCTAAGTTAGGCTAAGATAGAATTACATTCTTTCCCAATTGAGAAAAAACTCACAGGCATTTTTTTTTAAAGTAAAATACTTAAGTCCTGGTGGATTTTGAGAATACCATGAGAAGCTACGTAAGGAGGGCAAGCAGAATCAGAAGTCTGGCAACTCAGAAGTTAGCTATTATTTCTTAAGTTCAAACATCTGCTCATAGTTCAAGCTTACCAGCACTAGTTTGGGGGCCAAATTTCCTTTTCTTCTAATCAAGCTCTTCTAGTTCAACCTCTTCAATGCTTAGAAGTCTCCACATGATGGCACCACAAATACCTGAAACTGCTTTTCCTGACTCTAAAATAAGGCAGAAAGCCTGGTGCCAGTGCATCGAAGTGTTGAGATCATTGTTACACTGTCCCTGTACTCCACAACATCATATCCGTTTACCAGTTAGTCCCTAATATTCTTAAACGGTTTTGAAGGTTTCTCTCTAATCAAGAAGCAGAGTATGATCTTGTTCATGCTTTTTTGTTCTTTGACCAAAATATTTGACAAACAAAAATTTTTCCTCTTTGAAGACAAATAATCTAACTTCAGTAGTTAATCTGAGATTTTGTCCAATAACTGTTATTAGACACAAGATTTTTGATAAAATGAACTAGGTGAAATAGCTTACAGGTAAAGTTATTATTTGAGTTATACAAAAGGACTGTTTTATGCTTTTTAAGATGGAGAAGTTGCTTAAAAATTTAATTCATTTCAAACCACTCAAGTCAGCTGTAAGATGACAAATTGCTCTGTAACTATTTCAAGCAATAAGGAAGAACTGGTTATCCTTCTATGTGACAATGAGGAAAACTTGGTAATTTTTGTTTGTTTGTTTGTTTGTTGTGTGGCTTCTGATAGCAAATTTTGCCCTAGCTAAACTATATTTAGAAGTTCCATGAGTCAGACCTTATCTGAAGAAAATTTATTTTCTTGCAAATTTTGGGAATTTCAATTTAGGAAAAACTAAAGACAAGATTTTCAAAATAAAGCATGGAAGATTCATGTATTTAGAGAAGGCTCCAGATTACTTCAGAGAACTTTCACTGAAGTGATGGAAGAGACTGTCACTGAAGTTACTCAATCGCTTCCACACTTGTCTTACAGAAGAAGAAGGTGATTAAGTAAAAAAAATTTTAATATGACACCAGAAAAATATCATCAATGGCATAATGAATTTTTATCACGCTACTGTAACAATGGCTGGCTGCTTCAAAAATATAAAGCATGTCATTTACTTTATTGAAATTAGAAAGTGGTTTGAAAGAAATCCAACAGTCTGTATTAACCCAGTGACAGAGCACTGGATCTTTTGATGCCCTGTCATCTTAGGATCTAGAGTGAACATTTGGTCTACTCTTTTCCTTCTGTGGGTTTTTGGGTTTTGGTGTTTTTTTGTTTGTTTTTTTTTGTGATAGCTTCACTGGGCTGTGTGAAATTTGGGAAGACTAGCTTTATTGTAGCATCAATAGATCTTTCAAGAAGGAAGTGACTTATGAAGTTGAATAAAATGTTGATCGTACATTTATGATCAACTTGTTTCTGTGATCTCCAAAATCAAACTGCTCTGCCCCCCTTTCCCAAGGTTCAGAGCATAACTTTCCTACTGACCTTTAAATCTCAAATCTTTTAGCCCTATATTTTTGTTGAATTATATAGGTGCTGTAGGAGGATGCCACACAACAAAGTACATTACAGTATTTATCAGCACTGAAGACCATGTCAGCACTATATGTATACACAGAAGGGTTCTGTGTATACCTATCTTGTTTCTGAAAGCTAACCTACAGCTATTTCCACCTGAGAGACATAGCTGTTGGAAAATGTTCACATTGTGAGATAGCCACAACTAAACCAAGATCTGACATTTACAGTTTCATAGAACTGTAATGAGTTACCTGGTCCCTACTGTAACAAGCACTATCTTTGTCTCGTTGCTAAAGAGCTGTGCATCTTCTCCTACTGAGACTCATTTGTGAAAGCAGGAAAGACTTTCATACTATTCCAAGAATTTATTCTGTTGTTTTAATCACCTCTAGTGTGTCTGCAGGGCAGTAAGTAATTTATTTAAATACCTGCAATGATGTGGCATATAAGAGGAAAAGTAAAAATGGAAATAGGATATTCATTAACTTGTTGCATATATTTACATTA
Source organism: Phaethon aethereus (assembly GCF_964289735.1). Lineage (NCBI taxonomy): Eukaryota > Metazoa > Chordata > Aves > Phaethontiformes > Phaethontidae > Phaethon > Phaethon aethereus. The sequence continues at coordinate 129,898,101 of NC_138575.1, forward strand.
GTATCAATGTGAAGGCATGTACAGTACAGTTCTCTAACTCAATATACAAGGAATTATCACAGTATATAATTACAGAAAGCATAGTGACAAAAAGTTAACATCAGTAAAACCCAGTACAACTTATTATAAACTTACAGGCAATTTGGAACATGGGTTAAATATAGAGTCTTTCAAATACAGTTGCTCTTGAGTGACTTATTTTATTTTTGCTAATGGAACAAGGTTAAAATGACATGATGATAAGGAGTCTTACCTTTTTAATTATGCATCTCCTGTCATTTTAAGCTTCTACTCTAGTATAATTTCTCTTTACTGACATATAGGCTCTGGCTACACTCATGAAAGCAGACTCCATCTGTGGTATTCATCAGCTGCGCATTCACTGCATGTGCCCAGACATAGGAAGGCTGGTGCCACAAAGATTAGAGAGTGTGACTCAGTTCTGGAAGTACAGCCTTTTTCCAGTCATGCCAGGTTTTATCTAGGGACATCATGGTCATAGAATCATAGAAAGGTTGGAAGGGACCTTTAAAGGTCATCAAATCTACCCCCCCTGCAGTGAGCAGGGACATGTTCAACTAGATCAGGTTGCTCAGAGCCCCGTCTACCATGAACTTGAAGATTGCCAGGGATGGGGCATCTACCACCTCTCTGGGCAACTCCAGTGTTTCACCACCCTCACTGTGAAAAATGTCTTCCTTCTATCTAATCTAAATGTACCCTCTTTTAGTTTAAAATCGTTAGCCCTTGTCCTATCACAACAGGTCCTGTTAAAAATTCTGTCCCCATATTTCTTATATGCCCCCATCCAAGCACTGGAAGGCCGCAGTAAGGTGTCCCCAGAGCTTTCTCTTCTCCAGGCTGAACAACTCCAACTCACAGGAGAGGAGTTCCATCCATCTGATCATTTTTGCAGCCCTTTTCTGGACCCGCTCCAACTGGTCCATGTCTTTCCTGTGCTGAGGGCTCCAGAGCTGGACCCAGTACTCCTGGTGGGGTCTCACCACAGCAGAGTAGAAGGACAGGATTACCTCCCTTGACCTGCTGGCCAGACTTCTTTGGATGCAGCCCAGGATACAGTTGGTCTTCTGGGCTGCAAGTACACATTGCTGGCTCATGTCCAGCTTTTCATGCACCAGGACGCCCAAGTCTTTCTCAGCAGGGCTGGTCTCTATCTTTTCATCCCCCAGCCTCTATTGGTGTCATGGGTTGCCCCGCCTCAGGCGCAGGACCCTGCACTTGGCCTTGTTAAAGTTCATGAGGTTCATGCAGACCCATTCCTCGAACTTGTCCAGGTCCCTCTGGATGGCATCCCATCCCTCAGGCGTGTCAACTGCACCACTCAGCTTGGTGTTGTCTGCAAACTTGCTGAGGGTGCACTCGATCCCACTGTCTATGTCATTAACAAAAATACTAAACAGTACTGGTCCCAATACAGACCCCTGAGGGACATCAGCCATCACTGAACTCTGGTGTTCTGTCTGGACATTGAACCATTGACCACTACCCTCTGGATGTGACCATCCAACAGTTCACCCATCAAATCAATCTCTCCAATTGAGAGGGAAGGATGTTGTGGGGGACCGTGTCAAAGGCCTTACCGAAGTCCAGTTATACAACATCTGTAGCTCTTCCCTTGTCCACTGATGTTGTCACTCCAACCTAGAAGGCCACTAGGGTGGTCAGGCAGGACTTGCCCTTGGTGAAGCCATGCTGGCTGTCTCAAATCACCTCCCTGCCCTCCCTAGAAGCATAGCTTCTAGGAGGTGAGGTGATGATAACCCAGGCACATGATCTTCCCCAGGCACAGAGGTGAGGCTGACAGATCAGTAGTTCCCAGGGTCCTACTTGCTACCTTTTTTGAAAATGGGTGCAATGTTACCCTTTTCCCAGTCATTGGAGACATCACTTCACTGCCATGACTTTTCAAATATCATGGAGAGTGGCTCCTGCCTTCCTTTCCTGATTTCTTACACCTGGATTCAAGGGCTCTTGTACTCCATGGAAAGCATCCTTAAAGATCTGCCAGCTGTTCTGCTCCCTTGTCCCTGAGGGCAGTTTCCCAGGGGGTCCTATTGACTAACTCCTTGAAGAGCTGGAATTTTGCTCTCCTAAAATTCAGGGTCCTGACTTTATTCTTTGCCTGCCCCTTATCCCTCCGGACTGCGAACTCCACCAGTACATGGTCACTGCAGCCCAGGCTGCCTCCAATCTTGATGTCACCAATTAGCTCACTCACGTTGGTGACCAACAGGTCCAGTATAGCACCCCCTCTAGTGGGGCTCTCTGTTACCTGGCTTAAGAAGTTATCAATGCTCTCCAGGAATCTCCTGGATTGCCTACAGCTTGCTGTGGTAGTTTTCCAGCAGATGTCAGGGTGGTTGAAGTCCCCCAGCAGGAAGAAAGCCTGCGAGCGTGATGCTCCCTGTAGCTGGAGGAGAAATCCCTATTTTTCACTATTATTCTCATAGAGATGAAAAAAGTTATACTTATTTTTTTAGAACAAAAATGAAACATAGTTATTAAATTGGCTATGTTATATTCTTCCCCTTCCTGCACTAGATCTTGCTTCTTGTAATACTCTAGCTAATGCTCCAAGATATAGACCTCTGTGCAATTACAAACAGTGTCAGCTGGCAGTTATCTTAGAGAAGTAGATAATCCTGGTTCACTTCTATTACAGCCTAAAATCTATTTTTTCTTTTTCTTTTTTTCAATCAGATGCTCTGTGTCAACTAAAGAAAACAATTTGATGACACAGGAATGAGAATCGCTTTGAAACATAAAGAATGGCAAATGAAAGAGACAACTTCTTCATTTATGAATATTTTAAAAGAGCATGACTATCCAAGCAACGACTTTCAGGATTTATACAACTTTTCATATTTCTTATTTTTCCTTTCTTCTCTTTACCTTTTTTTCTCTACTATGTCTTTATTGTTAAAACAAAACCACTCAAGATGACAACAAAAAAACCCCCAACCTACCCAGAAACAAAACTGCACTTTTGTGAGAAGGGCTGCTGCTTAATGCCAGCCTTACATTCTGCTTAATAATACTGGGTGCTTGTTGGCAACTTATTTTCATGAGGCAACATTTGCATATGCCATATACAGATAAGAGAACTCCCACAATCAATCATCCTCTGAAATGCCACCTTTGTAAGCCAAATATCAATTATTTAAACATTGTCTAAATCCATGCATTTTATGAAAGGTACCTAAAGCAAAAGCTTGCAGGGGGGTATGAAACCAGTCACGTATGTCCTAATGTAAGGTAGACACATTGTAGTCTACTGCTATTGAATATGTTGAAGATGCTGGCTAAAAGTTTATTTCTATTGAAGTAACAATAGGATTTCCAATATTAAATTGAATATTAAATGTCCAATAACTTAACCATTCTACTTTCATCTGCTGTCTTTGAAATGGAGAATTAATCTTGAGACCCTCACACACCTCATCACTAAAGATGTCAGAATAGTTCTGGTGTTGCAAGACCAGTGTATCCCTACACAACAGCAGAGAATCACATTCTCTTTCTTTTGTAAAGTTATTTTAACACATGACTTTTTATTACTTGGAGCCAAATTTTCTCTGTTAATGTATATGACTTTTCTGAAGTGCTTTTCTAGAAAACCAAAAGATATTTTATACGCTAAGTAGCATAATAGTATGAGTACATTGCAAATCACAATGTAATAGCGTATGTTGTTAGTCATGAGATTAACAAAAAAACCATGCAGTTCTCAAGTCTAACAAAACTAGCTATAAACTTTCCAGAAATAACTGAGATGACATAACACCTGGCTGGAAAAGCACTCAGTCTTGACTTTAAATGAAGAAAAAGAAAATTTTGGAAATTATTCTAATCTGAAAAGTAGAGGCTATTAATTGACTTTAACCCTTTCATCAGGTGCGTCTAAAATGTACAACGTGCAAAAGTGTCAGGTAAGGAAGCAACCAGAAATAGTAATTTGGAGTTTATGATTTGCCATATTTCTCAGGGTGAGTTTTCAGGTAAATTGGAAAGCCTAGTAAGTTGGTATGCACAGAAATCAGTGCAATCATAGTAACATTTACTTTTATGTAAGATAATATATATGTGATTGATCTAAGGACCACACATCATGAGAAACCTTACCAAGTGAGTACAAGTTTTAAAACTAAAGAAATATCTTGTCACTTTTACATTCAGTACCACTGAAACTGGGATTTAGTAATATATGTCCAATATAGAGACAGTTCTGGAAATAATAAATCGATTAGGTTTCTTAAAAGTTTAAGAGACAGGTATGATACAGGGGATTTGCTTACTTAATTCAAGACTGTTTCAGGGAATCTACTGCCATCAAGCCTTCCACAACAGAGAATGCAGATTTCTCACCCTCCCCACCATCATAACTGAGGAAATGTTAAGGCCTATAAATATAATGTTAGATTCCAAATGCTGTTCAATTACTTTCTGCCACTGCCAAAATACTCTGAGATGACATTTATCTAGAGGACAGATATAAATGTGGGTTGAACGCAATGTAGTTCAGAAGTAAACCTTAAGTTCAGTATGGGACAGTACAATAAAAAAGTATGTCTGAAGTAGTAAGAATAAGCAAAAATATTTTACATGATTGATCAACAGGAAGACACAGAAATCTTCAAATGGTAATGTCAGCATATTTTTAGAGCATACTTATAAACTTTGTTGCATTTACATGTGTTTTATATCTGAAAACCCTTGTTTTGAGCTAGTTGTGTGACAGTTCTGATTCCTACTGATTAATAAGTCTGATGAAGGAAAATCTGAATAGTCAGTAAAAACTTTTTTTTTTAATATAGGGAAATTATATGGATTCTTCAAGTTTGATTTTAAATTCAGTATATTTGCCCTATAATTCTTCACAGAACATGTTTCCAAAAGTTTTAATGCTTAGGAAATTTGTCAGTTCTAACATATTTATGACCAATTATAGCCACTTGATCCTGTACCATCATTGCCTTTTAAAATTATTTCCTTTTTCCTTGATGTTTAGCTTCTGCACAGAAAAATCATATAAATACTTAACTTTTAAGAAGGCTAATGACTTCATTATTTCTTCTCATACAAAAAGACCTGATCAGTCCTCTTAATGTATTTAGTTTAAGTTAATAGTTTGGATTCTGAAAACCTGTAATTACATTTAATGTTCCAGATAAGACTTTGCTAAATATAAACTTATTTTATCTAGACTTCCACAATATCTCTATTTCTACCATTGCAAAATACAGCAACAGTTACACTAGAGAAGAGATTCTTGCAGTCTAATTTATAAACTTCACAATTCTGTATCTTATTTTCAAAGAATATCCCGAAGTAATATAAAAAATAATTGTAAGGAAGTGTAGATTTCTCAGCAGATGACATCTTCCATCCCAACCAGGATGAAGAGACAGATGAAGCATTCTACAAGCAGCTTGCAGAAGTCTCACAATCGCTAGCCCTTGTTCTTGTAAGGGACTTCAATCTACTGGACATCTTCTGGAAGTGTAACACAGCAGACAGGAAACAGTCTAGGAGATTCCTGGAGTGTGTGGAGGATAACTTCCTGACACAGCTGGTGAGTGAGCCCACCAGGGGAGGTGCCTTGTTTGACCTACTGTCTACAAACAGAGAGGACTGGTGGGAGATGTAGTGGTCGGAGGCTGTCTTGGGCTTAGCGACCATGACATGATAGAATTCTTGATTCTGAGTGAAGTGAGGAGGGGAGTCAGCAAAACTGCTACCATGGACTTCCAGAGGGCAGACTTCGGCCTGTTCAGGTCATTGGTTGAGAGAGTCCCTTGGGAGACAGCCCTGAATGGCAAAAGGGTCAAGGAAGGCTGGACAGTCTTCAAGAAGGAAATCGTAAAGGTGCAGGAGCAGGTGGTCCTCAGGTGCTGCAAGACAAGCTGGCAGGGAAGACGACCAGCCTGGCTGAACAGGGAGCTTTGGCTGGGACTCAGGAATAAAAGAAGAGTTTATCACCTTTGGAAGAAGGGGAAGGTAAATCAAGAACAATACAAGGATCTCATTAGGTCATGCAGAGAGAAAATTAGAAAGGCAAAAGCCCAGCTAGAACTCAATCTGGCCACGGTCATAAAGGATAACAAAAAATGTTTTTACAAATATATTAACAACAAAAAGAGAGCCAAGGAGAATCTCCATCCCTTATTGGATGTGGAGGGGAACATTATCACCAAGGATGAGGGAAAGGCTGAGGGACTTAATGCCTTCTTGCCTCAGTCATTAGTAGCCAGACCAGCTATCTGCAGGGTATTCAGCCCCCTGAGCTGGAAGATAGGGATGGAGACCAGAATAAACTCCCCATAAGCTAGGAGGAAACAACTAAGGAGCTGCTATGTCACCTGGATGTACACAACTCTATGGAGCTTGATGGCATCTACCCAAGGGTACTGAGGGAGCTGGCAGAGGAGCTTGCCAAGCCACTCTCCATCATTTATCAGCAGTCCTGGCTAACAGGGGAGATCCCAGAAGACTAGAGGCTTGCCAATGTGACTCCCATCTACAAGAAGGGCCAGAAGGAGGGTCCTGGGAACTACAGGCCTGTCAGCCTGACCTCTGTACCAGGGAAGATTATGGAGAGGTACATCTTCAGGGCGTTCACAGGACATGTGCAGGACAACCAGGAGATCAGGCCCAGCCAGCGCAGGTACATGAAGGGCAGGTCCTGCTTGACCAAATCTCCTTCTATGACCAGGTGACCCGCCTAGTGGATGAGGGAAAGACTATGCATATTGTCTACCTGGACTTTAGTAAGGCCTTTGACACTGTCTCCCACAGCATTCTCCTGAGGAAGCTAGCAGCTCGTGGCTTAGACAGGTGTACTCTTTGCTGGGCAAAGAACTGACTGGACAGCTGAGCCCAGAGGGTTGTGGTGAATGGAGTTAAATCCAGCTGGTGGCCGGTCACAAGCGGTGTGCCCCAGGGCTCGGTTCTGGCTTTGGACTTGTTCAATATCTTCATTGATGATCTGGATGAGGGGATCGAGTGCTCCCTCAGTAAGTTTGCAGATGACACCAAGTTGGGTGGGAGGGTTGATCTGCTGGAGGGTAGGAGGGCTCTGCAGAGGGATCTGGACAGGCTGGATCGTTGGGCAGAGGTCAACTGTATGAGGTTTAACAAGGCCAAGTGCCGGGTCCTGCACTTGGGTCACAACAACCCCATGCAACGCTACAGGATTGGGGAGGAGTGGCTGGAGAGCTGCCCGGCAGAAAGCGACTTGGGAGTGCTGGTTGACAGCAGGCTGAACATGAGCCAGCAGTGTGCCCAGGTGGCCAAGAAGGCCAACAGCGTCCTGGTCTGTATCAAGAATAGTGTGGCCAGGAGGAGTAGGGAAGTGATTGTGCCCCTGTACTCGGCACTGGTGAGGCCGCAACTTGAATCCTCTGTTCAGTTTTGGGCCACTCACTACAAGAAGGATGCTGAGGTGCTTGAACATGTCCAGAGAAGGGCAACGAAGCTGTGAGGGGTCTGGAGCACAAGTCTTATGAGGAGCAGCTGAGGGAACTGGGGTTGTTCAGTCTGGAGAAGAGGAGGTTGAGGCGAGACCTTATCGCTCTCTATAACTACCTGAAAGGGGGTTGTGGTGAGGTGGGTGTTGGTCTCTTCTCCCTAGTAACTAGCAACACGATGAGAGGAAATGACCTCAAGTTGCGACAAGGAAGTTTTAGGGACAAGGGAGACTCAATATTAGGAAAAATTTCTTTACTGAGAGGGTGATCAAACATTGGAACTGTCTACCCAGGGAAGAGGTGGAGTCATCATCACTGGAAGTATTCAAAAAATGCATAAATGTGGCACTTCAGGACGTGGTTTAGTGGGCTTGGTGGTGTTAGGTTGACTGTTGGACTTTATGATCTTAAAGGTCTTTTCCAGCTTTAATGATTTTGTGATTCTGTGATTCCCTGAACATGCAAAATTGTGTCTTGTAATTTTGCTTTCAGCTTAACTCAGAAGTTGTGGGAGATGTTATGAAAAGAAATTATTTCTTTTTGTTTTAAATTGTAAAATATATGTGACTGTAATTTAAAATCTTAACGTAATGTGTTCCATGTTATAATTATGCATCATTCATGTTCAAAACCAGCATTCAGTTTCTTGACACTTACAAGGTTAAGTTCTCAAGTTTTTGTATCACAAGAATATGAAATTAAGAGATCTGACCTAGTAACGCAGATTAGCCACTTCTCTCCAGACATTAAAAGTACTTACTTATGGCACAGTAGGTAGTTAGAAACTTAAGATGAGGAAGATATTTCTAAGTTACCAATTTATTTTATTTTGAAACAAAGCACGTTTTCATAGACAGATCATATTAGAACAGACAATGCAAATTAAATAATTTATTAGTAATATTTAACATCATGTAGACCCATGAAACAAGCATAGAAAGTTTTTATTTCACTTGTATTTCTTTAACATTATTATGATTAAAAACAGATCTCTTTCCAAAAGAATATTTAATGCTTATAATATGTTTTTACTAACCCAGGAAGAGTTAGTAAAGGGTTTTAGCAGGAAGGACTAGAGAAAGTGACAGAAATTAAAATTTCTTTTTAATCTAGAAGATTAGATATATGCAATGTATAAGCAAGTTTCTTTTTAACTTTCTTCTCACAGAAATATTTCTCTATTATGACCATGAAAATTTGATTGTACCATTAAAATAATTATAAAAAATTGAAATCCACAAAATTCAAAAATAGTTCTGTACGTCAAGAATTTCATCTCCAACATTGGCAGATCTAAATATTTTTAGATTTTTTTAAATACATTTTTCAATTTCAGATTCTTTCTTTAATTCAGAAAAACAGAGTTGCTGATAAAAGATCAGCTAGACACTAGTTTCTATATAATTTCCATTACCTGAGGCTTTCACATACCTTAATTTGATATCTTGTTTAACATATTTCTAGTTGTTTCTAAACATATATCTAAAAATGTATAAATTGCGTAGGGATATAAATGCCAATATTTCCATACTAAAATTTAAAACTGAGAGTTACAAAATTCTTTCAAGTTTCCATCAATGTAAAATTATGTAAAATAAATAACTTTATTATACATTATATTATACATTATTGACCAATATTCTGCATTACATTTCCAGATCTCTGCTAGGACATATTCATGACAGAGACCAAGCACTGTCTTCTCACTCCCCTATACTTTTCTTTCCCAGTTGTATCCTTGTTACAAGAAACATTTCCTAGAGAAAAAAAACTTTTCAGGGCTGCTTTTACAAGGCCCAAGTACCTCTGCAGCATGGAAAAAGTAAGCAAGTCAAAACAAAAAAAAATATTACCTTTTAATACATTTGTACAGACAAAATTTTATGTGTCACTTCTCTTATAATAATAAGAATAAATCAAAGAAACAGAGCTTCTGAAACAAATACTTTCATTCTGTGAAGTAGAATCAGCATGACTTCATTAAATTTACAAATCAGTAACAACATATAATTGTGATATTGAACTAATACAAATATTTCTCCATTATCTCTGAGTAAGAGAAATTTAACTAATCTTTTCGAAGAACTGCAAGAACTAGTTACAGAATTATGGTAGGCTTAACCAGAGTTTTGGTTAAGCTATACTTCAGCTTAATCATATTGTAAAGCAGTACAATGCAAATGAATGCATAAGTTCAGATTAAAAAGTAAATGTGTCCAAGCACTTTTTGGTTTTGTTTGGGTTTTTTGTTTGGAAGTTATAAATCCAGAGACAATTATTTTCTGTTTTGTGCCTAGGTATGCTAAAGAAGATAATCTGAAAGTCAAGGAATGGAAAAAAGGAAGACAAAATAAATGAAAAAATAAATGGTGTAAAAAAATTGCAAATCTTGTTTATATTTTTAAAGCAGCAATAAAACATTAATGATCAAATAAAAAGAACTTAAAATGTTAACAAAAATTACTGAAACAATTCAAGATTTATATAATCTTTAATCATAAACATGATTTAAAATTTTCAATGTTCTTGTAAAAAATATTTTCAATAAGGTCTGTTTATCTCGTGAAAATTATCTTTTTATTTATGTGTCAGCTGGTAGTAAAATTAGATCTACCATCATCAAAACTTTAGTCTTAGGAAACTTTTTTATTTTTTATTTTATAAACATCTCTATGTATGAAAACATAGCTGGCACTAATTTCCTAGTATGTCATAGGTATCAGTTTTCCAGAGTAAGAGACCTTGAAACAAGTAAGCATCAAAATCATAAAGATTCTAGAACTGTACAGAAATTGTATCCTCAGTATCATCTAAAAGCCGTTATTCAGAAACTTATTCCTAAAGCCAGGTCCAGAAGAAGGTGGAAAAAATATTTCACAATCTGAATTTATTATCCATCATGCAATATTTTTATTATGTTATATTCAAAAGCCCTTTACACTCCTTTCAGAATTCCTAGATTAAATTTGTACTGTCACAGCGCTCTCATTAATCAAATACTGATACTTTCTTCAGTATATCATTCACCAAATATTGGAACAAGACATCTAAGAAATCCATATAACCACTAATGTTTTACTTAATGTGTTATACCACTGACTGTCGTTAAAGCTGGGGCTTCATTGAGTAACTACTGACATACTATCTCAAAACACTAGTTAAAAGTTACGCCTTTCTGACAGTTGGAAAACACTGTGAACAAATTTCTGATGTGAAAGAAGAGTCAGTCGCTCTCACCACCCCTGCAAGGCTACTCATTCCAAAATATGGTATTATTATTAAAACAACAAAAAAAATCACAAATATTTATTTTGCATCAAAATCTTGACCAGATTAACATGTCATTTACAGCTATCACTTAACAGATCTCTGCTTTTTAGGATTTCTGATTTATAGGGTCACGATTTTTAAAACATTTAAGGAAGGATTTTACTTTCTTTAACAATAGCCATGACATATTGTACCTATGTGTAGCTTTTACTTTTCTTATGTGAATAAGTGGTTTATAAGCACATTTTAAGATAAAAATAAAAAATGCAAAACCGCAAATACTCAGTCTGTGATAGAACATTAGGCTGTGAATTAAAATATTTTTGTTGATACTTCCTAGCTTAAAACTAATTGTTTACAATTCTGCCTTCCAATTGCCTGCCACAGAACATAGATTGATCTGTGGACACCTGAGGTTTGTGATAAATACCTAATGAGAATAAATGCACCAGGATAAATGTCACTGAGAGGCCATTGCATTTACTTCAGCTTCTGTCAAGATCTGAAACCCCAATGTGGACACAGTTAATGCATTTTATGCCACATAAGCATTATAATATAATGACTTAAATTGTTACTGTGCATTTAATTAAAAAATATTTTGACAAAGTTTTAAGCAACCCTTTCCAAAAAAGTTTCGCAATGTTTATATGCCATAAGCAATCATCATGCATTGTCTTTGTAGCTCCCCAGAGAGGTTAATTTTTTTTTTTTTAGTTGGATAAAACAACAGTAAAGAAAATTTACACTTATTAACTCTCCTTCTAGTGACCTGCTGCATTCTCACTGGGTGAGATTCAGCCGACCTATTAACTGGGACACCTGAGTATGACCTATCATATATTTTAGCTACTCAGAACAGTGGACTGTGAAAAGCAGATCCAAAAATCATCCTATAGATATAAAGCAGAGATGTATAAGAAAGATGACCTTACATTCATTACAAAGTAATAATCCAGCAATTGTTAAAGACCATTTCACATTGAAGTGAATTCAGTGGAAATTTTCTAATTGATTTCTGTTTGGAGTGGGTTTTAAAATGAGGTATTTAAAGATTGGTCATGCTTTCACGTTGGGGATATCAATAATAAAGGAAATATTCAATTTTATTTTAAATTGTGCAATGATTTCTATTGAAAATCGGCAGCTGCCAACGTTCCAGAAAATGAGACTACCAATTTATGTGCCAAAATAGGAACAACTATCTGCTGAGAGACTTGATGAATCCACCTCTAAATGATTATTTGTTAAATAAAGTACATATTTATAATTGAGTAAGATTGTATTATTTTTCCCAGCATGAAATTAGGATTGAGAAGTTTTTCTGCATAGAAACAGATCCACTGGATTTAATCCAATCCTTTGCTTAATGCTTATACTGCTCAAAATGTTCTAATGATAAAATTGAGCCCAAAGTTACCCAGATCTTGTTTTCCTATAAAATTAGCCAAGGAATACTTTATTATAACAATCAAGGATACTACTTAATGAGGCAAGATTTAATTTAGAGTTTAGACTTAAGGAATAATGTTAATAATATTGGTTTATTGTCCTTAATGATATCCAACATTAATAATCAAGAATATGTCAAAAGACATTAGAATGCGGTTGCCATACAAGTTACAGTAAAATTTATCTGGAGGTTTCAAAGCTAAGATTTTATTAGCTAACTAATACAAATAAAGGCAATTAGTTACTTTGGAAATATAAAAAGTAACAGAAAACATGTAACGTACTGGATTAGAGTCCCTAAGCTGAAAACAATTTTTTTCTTATTACCTTTTCTAGTGATTAGTGTCTGCAGAATAAATTGAAGTTAACAAGATAAACACATAAAACCCAATTTGATTTTCATGCATGTAATAAATCTGTATAAAATTACAGTGGTAATCATGAATGTTAAAATTCTAATGAAATTAAGTTGTTTTTTATAAATTAAATATGTTTAAGTTGTCAAAAAATAATACCCAAATATTTCCTATCTTACAGCTGGAGATGAGATATTATTCCCCTAGATTTCTCTAGTAATATTTTTAAGCTACATCTGGTTTAAATGTTAGTTGTTATATGAACTTTAAAATTGCCTTTTCAACAAGTTGATACTGAATGAGTTTCATCTGCAACTAAGTTAAAAATGAAAAAAACAAAACACAAAAATAGTATTCTAAGTTCCTGGTTTTAACTGTGGTCTTTGAAAGCCACTTGCACCTAAGACCTGAGCTGCACGAAATTGCTTTCTCCTCAGATCATTCTATATCTGTAAGAATTGAATTAATATCAAACATGAAATGATGTGCTTATAGTAAAGCCAAAGTTGCTATGGAATTATTTGAAAGAAGTCAGGGACAATAGCTTTACAGTCATTTTCCTTGAAAACTAATTTTTTCACCAAGCTTGGCTACACCAATAGTTTCCGTGTCAGAAAACACAGATGGTGTAGTAGAGTGTCTTGATATAAATAAGTTACCTTGCCTTTCCTCATTGAATTCACCAAGTTTCCAGAATTTCAGTTCCTTTGAGAGCTATAAATAAATGGTTTTTGGTGATCCTACAATTTCACCTGTTTGCATAACTAAAAGTGCAGTCAAGTTTGATAATCACGACTGGGAGCTGATCAACTGATACATTTTCTTGCAATAACTATTATCACAGGGAACAAAAAAAAGCCCTGCACTTTGTTCCCTCTCTCTCTTTCCAAATAGATCTTTCATTGGCCCATTAATTTTACAGAGGATTGTAAGATTACAACTCATATTTTACAACACAGAACCAGCATTTCATAATTCCACTATCAAACACATAACAAATTCAATAAATATATACACAAACACAAATTCAAGCAGATCAAATACACAACTTTTTGAAGAGAATGCAAAGAGAATGCTGTGTGTCCAGACAAACACATTTCACCCTTCTACTGATGATTTACAGACCCTTTCTTCTACAAATGCGATGACATAAACCAGCTTGAAAATAATTTGTGGAACATCTAGGCTAGAAAAGGCTTTTAAAAAAAGTATTAAAAGAAAGTAGTGAACTTGAGTATTTTGTTGAATTTATGTGAATGATTTAAGTAAGAAAAGTACAGTAACATTTTGTTCACTTAATTTTAGACTGAGAAGATTTACTTTTCACAAATAATCTAGAATTCATATTAGACATTGGGACATTGGGATTTCAGCTCTTGGCATTGCAGCAAATATAATGGCAATTGCTAAAGTCAGTGCATGACATGAGGCAATCGTTTTCAGTTGTTTCAGGGACAGCCTAAAACTGAATATTGCTACTTAGGATAGAATTTCAGTAGGGCTTTTCTTTAAAGTGTTTAAATTTAAGGTCATTACAATGTTTCTCAGGCAAATTCATTTTATTCATATAAAATTTCAGACAAATTTTAGATTTTTCTTTGTTTTGACTTGCCATTTTCTCTACAACTTTATACAGTATATTTTTACAGATTTGTCCTGGTTTGAGCCAGGATAGAGTTATTTTTCTTCATAGAAGCTGGTGTGAGGCTGTGTTTTGGATTTGGGATAAGAAAATGTTGATAAGGTGCTGATGTTTTGAGCTGTTGTTAAGCAGTCAGGTTTTTCATGCTTTTCTGCCAGCAAGAAGTCTAGGGGTGCACAGGAAGCTGGGAGGGGACACAGCCAGGACAGTTGACACAAATTGGCCAAAGGGATATTCCATACCATCATACCATATGACATCGTGCTTGGTATATAATGCTGGGACGAAGAAGAAGGAAGGGGGTATGGGGGATGTTTGGAGTTATGGCATCTGTCTTTCCAAGCAACCATTATGTGTGATGGAGCCCTGCTGTCCTGGAGATGGCTGAACTCCTGCCTGCCCATGGGGAGTGGTGAATGGGTTCCTTGTTTTGATTTGCTTGTGTGCGCAGCTTTTGCTTTCCCTATTAAACTGTCTTTATCCCAACCCAAGAGTTTTCTCACTTTTACTCTTCTGATTCTCTCCCCCATCCCACCTTGGGGGAGTGAGCAAGACACTGCATGGTGATTAGTTGTTGGCTGGGGTTATAACCCTAGAAAGTCGCTGAAAACACTAGAAAACCCTAGAAAGGTATCTTACAAATATAGACATGAGTATTTGACTTTCTTATCTTACACAGGCCAGTCTCCTCAAAAATTTTATTTATCAGTTGCTTTTTCTTGTCCTTACTTATCACATTTCCTATATTTCATGTCTTCCAAGTTTTTTTTTTTTAAACCAACATTTCAAAAGATACAGCTTTCAATTTAAGAGCCTATGAAACTCTCTCAAATTTTAATTTCTCAAAGACCTAAATGTTCTCTTAATTAAGTTGACCTAATTATTACAAAAATAAAAAAGAAAATACTTTGCTTTTCGAAGTGTCTTTAAGTCACTTTAGCACTGAGCTGGTATTTAACAGAAGCAATTAGTGATGAATTCAGGTATTTAAGCCCACCCCAACAGTTTGAGATTGTTTCAGAGCTTAACACCTAGGCACAAGCTAGTTAATTCTCATGCAATTAATCCTTTTATGAAAGCCCTTTAGCTAACTTTGTTTCAGTTTAAGGCTTTAAGGAATATGCTTTGTTTTAAATTAAATGAGTTCTTGCGTATTTAAAGTAATTTATCTGTTATTTTTCAGCTGTTGAGAATTCCAAACTTGAGTCTCTTTTGACAACAGTTATTATAAATGTCAAAAAAGGCTCGATATATAGTTCAAATTATTTATATCTCAAGTTCTATCAATGTTGAAGTTAAATAAAAGAAAATTAAATTTGCCCTGCCTCCCCCCCATGATTCAACCTGATCTTAACCCACAAATGTAAAAACTGTTAATACTGGACAACACCCTCTATACCTGTGGAACCACAGAAAAACCTTTCAGCAGCACCACACAGGGAGAACCTGCAAATACAGAACCTTATTAACAACACTAACAGGAATTTGATTGTTCATGAGCTAAAACAAAATTCTTCTTACCTTCCTTGAGCTGAGGCTAGATCTATAGAGTTGATTAGTGTCAGCTAATAGTAGCATATTATTTCTTTCTCAAAGAAATGAGATGTGATAAAATACAAGGAACAGATCTGATATTGCTTATAGGACTCTCTTAATTAGGTCCTGGACTGCGCATCATCTTAATTTAACATGGTAAAACTCAGTTAAGCTCTTTTAATTCAGCCAAGCTCTTGAACCAGTTTAAGTCCTTAAAATGGTGTACAAGTTGCCTTAAAAGTTTAATGAGTTATAAGGTAGTGATTCAACTCCTAAAAGTGCCTATTGACATTTGGCATTTTTCTTTTAAATAGGTCCTACAAATATAGAATCATCATTTAAATGACTAAGCTAGTTTTACTATTTTTCCTGTTTATTTCTGATGGTCCTGCATAGCTAATTTGCTGACAGGAAAGCCAGCTGGAACCTCTTGTGTTTTATGAATGGCAAGGCAAAACTCTGACCTCAGTTTTGACTGCTCAGGATCACCAATACCAACAAGAAAAGTGGGAACGTAATTTGAAGACAAATGTTCTGCAGTTAAAACAGCATAGATAATTTGGTTTGGTTACCTATTTCTGTCACAACATTTCATAGTTTTCCATGTAAAAATAGCAATACCACAATTTTTTTTTTAACTATGTCCCCCCAAAAAACCCAAACTCAGAAGAAAAGTGAAGCTTTTGGGGGAGAACACAAACTAGTTTGAACAAAAAATTCTGCATCGACAGATAGTCATTAAACATGATACTAGCATTTTTGGGTTTGTACAATGAAATGCATTGCAAAACAAGTCCGAACACAGCAGGATTTCTTCTTGGTTTCTCTGCAGGGAAAACAGTTTTAAAACTTCATAATTCAAGTGCAAATTCAAACATCTTTGAGCTGAAAGTCAATGACATGCAGCAAATATGCAATCCCAAAAATGCCGAATTAGGAAACACTTTTGGATGAGAGCCACTTGTGAGGAGGAAATGCTGTTTTAGTAGCTAAAAAAAAGTACAGCTTGTATTCAAAATCATTAACGGCTTCTGAAGACCTAATAAAAGCTGGGGACCACAGGACTGAAAGAAATAACTCAAAATTCCCATGCATAAAAAAACTAAACAGAATTTTTTCAGTCTTAATTTTTTCCCCTTCAAAACTCAGAATTTATTGTTTTCTTTCTAAATTTTCCACTTATAAACCTTAGGTGTACCTTGCATATAGTTAACATGTCAATACATAGAAAAGACTATAAAGCTTATGCTCATTAAAGAATAATTTCACAGAATCACAGAATCACAGAATCACTAGGTTGGAAAGGACCTTTAAGATCATCAAGTCCAACCATTAATCCAGAACCACCATGTCCCCTAAACCATGTCCTGAAGCGCCACATCCACACGTTTTTTGAACACTTCCAGGGATGGCGACTCCACCACCTCCCTGGGCAGCCTGTTCCAATGCCTGACCACCCTCTCAGTGAAGAAATTTTTCCTAATATCCAATCTAAACCTCCCCTGCCGCAACTTGAGGCCATTTCCTCTTGTCCTATCACTAGTTACTTGGGAGAAGAGACCAACACCCTCATCGCCACAACCCCCTTTCAGGTAGTTGTAGAGAGCGATAAGGTCTCCCCTCAGCCTCCTCTTCTCCAGACTAAACAACCCCAGTTCCCTCAGCCGCTCCTCATAAGACATGTGCTCCAGACCCCTCACCAGCTTCGTTGCCCTTCTCTGGACACGCTCCAGCACCTCAACATCCTTCTTGTAGTGAGGGGCCCATTTGTGCTGTCTCTGTCTGTCTTCCTCTCCTGCTTTCTTCTCAGTCCACTGAGAACCTTCCACCCAATTGTGAAATGAGAGGACTGAGGACCTAAGTGCATGGATGCACACAATTCTTCTAGTCCCATTAAGAAATTTCAGTGAACGCCACAGCTTGCATCAACTCTATTAATTGCTGAAGAAATACAGCAGTCAAGTCTCTAGCAATACTGTTTCACTGAGATTGTAGCACTGAAAAGGACCAGTCACCTCTATAACCTGACACATTTGTCAGTCTCATGAAGAGCCATAAGGCCTTCCTACAACCACCACGCTCAGCAGAGCTCTGTAGGAAATAGTAGGAAGGTTTCTTAACCATCCCTTGTCACACTTTAAGCAATGGCTAGGAGGCAGTACTGATTTTCTGAGCTGAGGCTAAGAAAAATCAGATATGGTCTGAGGGTCCACAGCATGAACCAGTGAAGTATCAGCATGTTTTAATAAAGACTTACAGTGCTGACGGTTTTAAGTCACAGAATTTAGACAAGTTCTTGAGCTTTAAATAACTTTTTTGTGTAACGTTGAGTTAGAACATAACATTGAGCAATCCCAATTACAAAATTTAATCACGTACAGCAAATTCCAAATTTATAAGATTTCCCCAACTGTGAACAAATTCTTACTGAATATGCTGTATAGCTGAATACCACATTCTCTGAGGGAAATTAACAATTTTAGAGGGACATTCTTCCAGAAGCAGAAATAGAATGAAAGATAAAAGATGGCATTAGAAGAGTCCAATAAAAAGAAAATCTGGTTTATTATTTTTACAATTCCTTTATTTTGTGGAATGATCATGGGAAAGAAGGAAATATCCTCAGGACTTTACTAACATCCAGACTGCTTCTTCAGTTTAGTAATTAAGAACATATTTTCCTTTATTTTTTCCCTAACTCCCTTTTGTTATATGTACACCTTTTTTCATTGTTGGAAACCTTGAGTAACTTTCCCCCTTCCACTTTTGGTGAATTTTATCAAACATTGTGTACATTTCCAATTTTCCTTTAAACATGTCTCAGAAACATGTTGACATAATTTTCTGATCTGTCCTTCAGGTCATATAAGCAAGTTTTAGGAAAAAAGCATCATCATATATTAAAAAGAATGTGAGATGCTTCCCGTAAATGTAACTATGATCTTAATTCTGAACAACTTTGTTTTTCATGGGGATTCACATTCGCTTTCCAAGTAATCACTCATATTTAAGAGGAACTGAGGTAACATGGATCAAATTTTAGGCCAGACTAACAAAAAAAGAAGGAGCAGAGACGGTAACAAAAATTAAGTGTGTTATTAGGTCTAAGAACAATAAAATAGCTGTTTTCTAGAACTCAGCTCTTTTTCTCTATTCACCTATTCACCTATTCACCTTCATCTTCTTGCTTACCTTTTCCCCTTCTTGCTCACCTTTTCCCCTTCCAGTCATTTGTAAGTCTTCCCCCAAACCAGAAAAGTTTTATCTGGTGTCTTAAACTTTGTTTATGCTGAGCCACTTTTCCTGCTAATAAGATCCCACCAGATCCGAGTTAGTACAGCGCACCCTCTTACTGTTATTACTCACATTTACCTACCTGAGCTTCTGCTGGAGCTCACCGGCATGAGGAACTCTAGGAACGGTCTCTAGGAACCATGTTAATTTTCTATTTGGAAAGGGCTATATTTGTGTATTTCGTTTCACCCACCATATTTGAAGGCAGCTGTTACAGCCAACATGCAGTATATTCTCATGGATTCCCAAACCATCACAAACATCAGAGAACAACAGGCTTTTTAAAATACAGAACAACCCTGTATAGTGTATTATTTCTGGGCTGAGAAAACACTGGAGACTGCAGAAAAAGAAATGACCAGATTTTTTTCTTCATTGCTTTTCAAAAATCCTACATAATGAATGAATTAACCCTTAATGTTCTCTATTCCTTCTCTGTTTATGTGTCAATGAGGCATACAAAAAAATGGGGAAATGGACCAAAGCTGGTCTACTAAAAAAACGTAATTGTGTTATCTAGAAGTCAGGTGTAGAAAAGTTCTAAAATTGGAGATTAAAACTAAATTGTATAAAGGAAAATTTGAAAAAAGGGCATCTATGTTTTTGTACATTGTTTTTGTTTTATAGACCAAAGAGTTGGTAAACATCTGCATTTAAGCTGTTTTTAAATGTTTTTCACCTAGTTCAGACCTGAGCTTTAAGCTATATTTACCCTGATTAAATTCCAAAACAAAATGATCTTTCTCTGCATACAAAAGGCATGCAAATAAACCCCCACAGGTTAGGTATTACTTGATGTTAGCAATGTTATTTTCTATTTCCAGGTTAACGATGCCTTCAGAAAACTAGCTAATAAGGAAACATCCATAGTTTTTTCCAGCCCATTAAATCATCACCTTATGATTTTATGGATTATAAATAAGAAGTTTTATTTTAGAAACACTGTCAGGAAGATGTTTATTTATAAAATCATATTCATATATGCATTCATTGAGCAGTAAATTCTAAAATGATGGTACATGCTGCCCATAATTTAATGAGATGACCTTGTGTTTATGCTCTCTGAAGGGACAAAAAGTGGAAGCTTGCATTTTTAAGCTAGGTAATATATGATGACCTTTTTTCCAATACAGTTCCCACTTAACTCATTCTAAAAGTTCTTCACGCTTTGAAAATTACAGAATTTTGTACACATGTATTACTTCTGCACACCTTGTTTGTGGACTGTATGATTTGGAAGAAAGGAAAGAGAATTTGTTCTCTGTTCTGTCCCCACCCGCACTGGGAGGCATGAGGAAAGAAAACCTTTGTTTTTGTTGTTATATAGGGACATCACAATACCTATTTTGAAGAGTTTTCAACAACGTCAAAAAAATTTTATTACTGCTGCAGACAGGACAAGTAAGCAGTTTAAGCTCCTTTCGATATGACTACAGGCATCTTTGATAGTCATATTCTTCCTCCAGAAAGCTCCAACCAGCTCATATTTCACAGAATCACAGAATCATAGACTTATTAAGGTTGGGAAAGACCTTTAAGATAACCAAGTCCAACAATCAACCCAACACCACCAGGCCCACTAAAACATGTCCTGAAGTGCTATGTCCACATGTTTTTTGAATACTTCCAGTGATGGTGACTCCACCCCTTCCCTGGGCAGCCTGGTTCAATGCCTGATCACTCTCTCAGTAAAGAAATTTTTCCTGATATCCAATCTAAACATCCCCTGGTGCAACTTGAGGCTGTTTCCTCTCATCCTGTAGCTAGTTACTTGGGAGAAGAGACCAACACCCACCTCACCACAACCCCCTTTCAGGTAGTTGTAGAGAGCGATAAGGTCTCCCCTCAGCCTCCTCTTCTCCAGACTGAACAACCCCAGGTCCCTCAGCTTCATTGCCCTTCTCTGGACACGCTCCAGCACCATCCTTCTTGTACTGAGTGGCCCAAAACTGAACACAAGATTCAAGGTGCGGCCTCACCAGTGCCGAGTACAGGGGCACAATCACTTCCCTACTCCTGCTGGCCACACTAGTTCTGATACAGGCCAGGATGCAACGAAGCTGGTGAGGGGTCTGGAGAACAAGTCTTATGGGGAGCAGCTGAGGGAACTGGGGTTTTCCTCTCTTCAACTTTTTCAACTTTTTGACAGCAAAGAATGCTTAAAAATGTGTTTTTATTCTCTACCAGCTCTATTAGTCTATCTTTTTGCGAAGTACTTTCACTCAGACTTTGTATAAATCTGAAAAAAATTTATTCTGTCCTATCAGGATTAACAACATTCTTCCCTTTCAGTGAAATTTTGCATTAAAAAAAAAAGGCAAAAGAAAAAAGGAAAAAAAAAAGCAGCTGCATTATCATCACTCAGTTTTCTTTGTCTCCATTTTGGAGATATTCAGAAGCATTTTGTTATTAACATCTACCTCTGTAGTCATTATATCTGTAAATTTGTAAACAATAATTTCCTGATCATATTTTGATATATGTGTAAGCATGGAAATGGAGATATAATAATTAAAGGAAACTGACAAATTAAGATGGAGAAATAGCATTCTAAGAGCAAAAGTCTGTGTGTCTTCTGACATGGCAGCCTTGTTATACATTTACAGTGCAGCTGGACTGCAAAAGGTGTACTGTCACACAGCTGACAAATTAGACCTGCCAACAGCTACAAAGAGAGGAAAATGGAGGGTATTTCACTACACAAGAAAACAGCATACTTTCTTCTTTAAACCGAATTTACATAGAAACCTGGTGTTTGATTTAAAACAAACATATGTAAATAGAGTACTTTACAGAAAACAGTCCTCAGAGAAGCCCTTGATAACAATAGCCTAGAGAAAGGAAAGTTGAACCGACCAGTACACAAAAAGCCTACTATCACTCCCTCTTTCTTTTCCTCCCAGTCCAGCAAAGCAGAATAATACCTCATCGCCTGTACAGTCTTTCTGTTCTAGGCTAGGAAAAACATAGTACCTGACAGAGCACCAGATTCCCCGGTGCCAACCTTCAATTTAATTATACAGACAGAAAGGATTCTGAAAAGACTGATGTGTCAGTAGCTATCAAGATCATTAAATCAAATCCCTGTGAACAAAATGTTGAGTCATTTTCAAGGGGCTGAAATGGAATGGCTCCTGGTCTTTATCAAACTCATTTTGAATCAGTGCCCAGTCTAACTCTGCTTATCGTGCACACATTCTGCTTTTATAAAAATTCAAGCCAAAGAAAAGTGTTTGAGCCCTTGGTGAAGAAAATGCCCTGGGCCTGCAGCCTGCACACTGCCAAGTTATTCACCAGGTTCGCTCTATTTGCATCCCATGCTTAGATGAGCTCGTTTGGTAGCAGAGCTCCCAGGTGTACATTACTTTGATTTCTGGACACTGTGACTAACCCACATGCATCTTCTAAAATAAATTAGTCTGATTCCATTTCCTGACTTTAACATTTCAAAAACTAATGCAAATTCATTATTCATTAAGTTAAGGTAATGAAAATATTTTAACTCCTGTTTCTAGTTTCATTCTGGTGCTTCTCCAGTATATGCCCATTAAGACTATTGGAGTCACTCCTGATTTATACAGAGACATATAAGGAGATTTCTGATACTATGTTAAGAGCAGATGTAAGTATTGGCCAGGAAAAACTATTTTCATGCACAAAATTTAATTAGAGGCATCCAAGAACCTATTGTCTTTTAATCATTGATTCTATCATATGCATCCACAAACCTGAGAATACGTAGGATTTTATTTAAGTGAAAAAAAGAGTACCTCATAGTATCACAGAATTCAGTAGACCATGTCTTTATTTCAATACTTTAAAATACCTTTACTATACACAGCAGTAGAGAAGGACAGTATAAGGAAGAACACCAGCATATTTTCTGAAATGTGAGAAAGAAGAGAAGGTACTAATAATCAGTTAAATTTTGGAGTTCACATCCTCTTACAGATTTTCATACTGTTTTGCTGTAGTTTCCTTTCACACATTTTTAAAGAGAATGACCCTGAATATACTTGAATGTATGGCTTCCTGGCACAATTATCCTAGCCAAGATTTCACAGTCCTCAGCCTGAAACCTGTAGACTTAGATGAAATGTGTGCCCAACTTGAATGAAAATCTCTCCAGAATGCCTGTAGAAGATTCAGAGAGCTAAGTTAGTATAAGCAATATGTACACATTTTACTTGAGGGCATAAATAGTCCACCTTATTCAGCCCTCTCCTTTAACACGTGAAGACAACAGAAGAAAGAAAAAGCATGATCAGATCATGTCCTCTTTCTCCTTCTCTAATGAAATACCTCACTCCAGTAACAAACCACTGACATGAACTAAACCAGAAGTTAGATAGCCCTTTTTCCCTGTGGTATCCTTACACTCAGTATGGGAAACTGAGATCATTATTCAAATAGAACAAGATACAGTTTTTGAATGTTAATCTGCCCATAAAAATAATTTTTAAAAAATATAATTACATGTGAAAAAAGTTTAGTGAATGCATTTCACCTCTGTAATTTTTGTAACATGTTTGTGTCCACCACCTTTGATCTATTTATCCTTGCAATGAAAGCACGAGATAATTTTCCTATTTTACAAAGGCTATAAGAGGTATGGAGATTACATCTGAGCGACAGGATTTGGGAGTTCTCAGCCACATGCTGCTTCCATATCAGAGTAAACCCATGCATACACAAGCTCCTCTACCTTTCAGCTGAACCACTGTTTCTATGGAAAGGAAGTGCAAGTGTGTGCCTTGGATAGAAATCTCAGAGGGTACACGCAGATACAGCTAAAGATGTTAAATAGCCTGCCATAAGTGTCTCGAAGTGCTGGGAAAGGAAGTTGGTCATGGGTTACCCAAGTTCAAAGTATATTCTTTGGTATGAATGAAGAGCAACTTGAAGCAAATACGTGGAATTTCTCCAGAATTAAAAATGTGTGAGAGCACAATGAGATTTTCTTTGTTCTCTGTAGTCAGTTACGAAAATAAAAACTGTAAATATACTTTTCATTTTAAATACAGCCGACTGAGATCACAAAGTGTGTCAATCTTTTTCCCCCTATAGAGCAGCATCACCCATTAATGCAAATTAAATCAAGAAAGAATTTTGCATATGTGGTCAAACCTTGTATATTACAGGACACTACTTTTCAGCAGTTTATTTACCTCTAAAATTTAGTAACTGGTAGGTAGTTTTCTCCAGTAGGTAAATCCACTCAGTATTAAAAAAATAGACCTTATTGTTTGAATTTGGCACCAGCTTGTAGGTGCTGACTCTTTCTATATCTTTCTCCCTTTTGTTTCCTCTATATTAATTTCTATATTAATTTCCTCTGTAAAAGGCTATTCATACAATGAAATAAGTTGCTAGTCCATTCATTGCTTTTTTTTTAGAAAAAAAAGAAAAAGCTGAGTAAGCAGTGCCCTTTCTCAATGGCATTTTCACCAGGTTTGTTGACCACTTGTGTGGGTGTATTTATCCTCTAGTTTTCTAAATCTTTCAAGCAACATGATGGTCATAAATATGGAAATATTGGCCACAATTGTGTTGTGCAGAGACAGAGAACAGAGTGTGGATTGGAAAGTTTTCTTTCTGTTCAAATTTTAATTTCAACCTGAGGTTGAGAATGTTATTTTCAAACTTTGTTCACCAATATCTTTAGATGTGTTACTTATTATTGTTGGTTTTACATTATTCCAGGATATAATCATGTATATTGAAAAAGGATATCATGCCAGGGTTGCCTACTATGACATAATATAACAGTCAAAATATTATTTTATTTTAAAAAGTAATTTTTAGCTAGTATAAATTCTCCCCTTTTTATCTACTTCAAATTATCTGAAATTTTTCAGTAATTATGTATTATGTCACTGTTATGTTCCAGGAAAATAAAAATGTGCTGAGGGGACTAGGAAATGAAGAAAATGTTTTCAATGGTCAAGAAAATAACCCAGTTTAACACAGGTATATTGATAACATCTGTTCTCCTAATTAGTATATGTAGTGATTCTTCTGCTTCACTGTGGAAAGTGTCAGGATGCCAGAACAATTTCACACCCAGCTCCAGTAGCTAAATGCCTGGCATGTCATGTCTGTTGCTCCACTCTTCTATGAACTGCCTCCAGATGCTTCTTGGTCTTCACCTCTCCCCATAAGAAGTCGTGACCAATGAGCCTTCTTTGTATTTCTTAACAGACTGGCAGAAATAAAAGGGATAAACCTGAATTCACTATGGAAAGGAAGATCCTAATATGCAGAATTTGAGTTCTACTGTCTGCCTA
Source organism: Phaethon aethereus (assembly GCF_964289735.1). Lineage (NCBI taxonomy): Eukaryota > Metazoa > Chordata > Aves > Phaethontiformes > Phaethontidae > Phaethon > Phaethon aethereus. The sequence goes on from NC_138575.1 coordinate 129,923,425, forward strand.
TCTGCTTTCCACCTCAGGTTTTCTCAGTGGATGGGTGCCTTTCTGAAATCAATGTATCATGCCCTGGTTAATCCCATGTTAAAAGTAGAGCTTCAGAATCAAATGTACTGATCGTAGGAGGCATTCATGTATGCTTATTGATTCCAAATCAAGCATCACCAAACAGTTAACGAAGTGAAGCAAAAAAAGGTTAAAGGCAGGGGCTAAATTTCCAACTATGTTGTACAAGAGATGCTTATCTAGAGATAATGTCTCATGTCAACTGATGACTAATGAGAAATTTTCCACCTATAGTGTTTTTATGACAACACTGTTATTCCCATGCAGTAAACGTGTTACATATGGCTGTGAAAGAGATCTATTAGAAATGGACCACTGCCTGAATCAGAAAAAATATTTCCTATCCATCAGATCTTTCTTTTTTAACATTCTCTGCTATTAGTTAATTATGCTGTATGTTATAAAATCAACAAACTGGAAATTATTAAAAGAAAAAAATGTAAACAACTTTGTTGTTGCGTGAATTTATTTTGTTACACCCAGGCTATTGTAAAAGTAACAGATAAGAGTATATTTTGTGATATGGCTTCTTGTACTGATCCCTCAAGGGGCCTACTCTCATTCACTTTTCAAGATTTCATAAATTGCTTTACCCTTACTATTGCAAAATAAAGGTTCACTTCCTTCTTTACCTTCTTTAAAATTATCTTCTAAGCCTAGTCAATTTGTGTTTCATTAAATTGGAATTTTAGAATAAAAGTTTCAAGAAATTATCTTTCCTTAGTCATACAAAGATCTATGGGAAAATTAAGAAACTGGGAAATTTCCACAAATAAAATCAAAACCAAGGCCATTTCCATACTTTTAAGAATTAGGGAATGGTTCTATTATAAAGAGGAAGACAATACAGCAACCTTTTGAAAAACATGATTAAAACCAGGTGTTGTTTCTCCCTCTGACACAGGGAAGAAGTTGTGGTATTAATTTTGTAAGCTATGTATTAGTGATCCAGTTTCGAAAACAGAACTCTGAATTAATGTAATGAACACTACAGACCTAGTCTTTGTTCTATATTATGTTCACTTTCTTCATATTCAAATAATTCTGTCTAGTACCACATTTTGACTAAAGATATTGGGGCAATCTCAAACAACCTGACTAGAATATTACAGCTTTCTATGTAGGATAAAACACGTAATGACTTCTTCTACTAAATCTTTTCACTTAAGTATAGTTCTGTTTGAATCCTACATACCTCCCTTTTCAAAACATGGGTAAGATAGAATACTTCTATTTTTATGTCTTTTATGTATCAGGCAAACATATCTATTTCTTCCTTGATTTTTCTTTGGTGAGGGCAGGGCATGGAGGGTGATAGGCTGAAGAAATCTTTAACTATCCTTTTCTTGTGATGAATTGGAGCAAGGAGGTACAAGTAGCAGCAGCACCATTTTTTTTCTTTTCTGCTGGGCAATATACCTAATTTTCAGTTATGTGTTGCTATAACAAAGATCATTTTCATACTGATGTCTTTGATAAAGATATCAAAGAAAAATGAAAGCTATTTATAATCTGTATTGATATAAACCAGTTTGCACTGACCCCACACATCCATAAATAAAATAGAAACTGTAAAAACAGGACATCCAGACTGTATTTCTTGGAAATGACATCTCCAATTTGGAGATCATCATGGTTTTTTTAAATGTATTAATCTTTTGCTTGTGTGTCATGTGAGATACTTAGGTGCTGCAGAAAACTTATAGAACAACCCTATTTGATGAATAGAAAAGAACTTATGCTCAAAAAAACAGGTTGCTAAACAAATATGATTCAATTACACTGTAACTAGCTATATGTAATATGTTAAAAATACACTATCCTGGACGAATCTTCATTTTAAGATGTTTTGACAGTATTGAACATTCCCAGCAGAAGTTCTTAATTGAAATATAGTACAGATAAATGCAGGTTTTAAGAAACTCATGCAGTAAGTGTTTCATTTTTATGTTTTCCAATAAATTAATTTCTTTATTTATTTTTCCTCTTCTTCATAAATGAAAACTTATTTTTTTAGACTCATTTTAACCTTTTCTTGGAGCTTTTAATGCACATAACATTAATATTATCTTACTTTCAGATAAAATTCAAAGCAGAAGGATAAACATTTTTTAAAGAAATAGCCCACTTTCCTAGTGACAGGTGACTGAACATAGTAAGAATTTATTGAAAATTACTACATTCGATCCAAAATATTAAAATACGATTTAGCAATCTTTGTTAATTTATCAATAATAATTTCATAATAAGGAGAATAATAACATCAATAAATTATTAAAATTAATAAAACAAGGGCATCCAGCATAATCTGAAGTTCATACACATGCAAGTAACCCTATGCATGCTCATCCCCACTTCACAAAATAAGAATATTTTAGATAAGCCATCCTTTCTAAAGTGTTTAAAATACAAGTTCTATTCTCATTGTAGTACAAATATTCCAGGATCCCAAGGACTAATTTTAGTGTTTAATAGATAGCTTTATTGCAGCACACTCCCAAACCAAGAGATTTCAGCTCATTTGGTCTGCCATTCAACTTTCTTATAAGGTCTGATACACTTTACCCGGGTGGCAAATTACTCCATGGTTCTGATTATGACAAACTCATGCAACTAACAAAATAATCTTCTACCCTTAAATGGTCTGCTTACACTAAAAGTACTCCTTTGAATAACTTCCATGAATGAGGAATGATCTCTTTCTTCTACAGCATGAAGCATATATCTGTATTAACAGGAAGCTCCTTCATGACTTCTGACACTTACATTGACCATGTTCTCTTGATCAACTCCCTCCAAGAAGCTGAGTGGGTGGGTCATGAACTTCCCTGTGCTGTCGGAACATGCTATGTATATTAGAAAACTTCAGCAATACTTTTTTCTGTTACTAGTCCTTTATCTAATCTTCTCAATAAGCTTTGTTGAAGATATTTGACTTAATCTTCTCCTGCCTGCACAAAGGCCATCTCAGAGCTGGAGAAAAGAATAACTTACATTATTATGAGAAATACCTGGTTCTGGGTTTTTTGCTCACATTCTGTTTTCATCTCACCAGGTTTCTTTCCATCAAAGCTTTTCATCCTTCTCTATGGGGGACCTTTTTTTACCATCTTCCCTTAAAAGTCCTTTATCAGATAGAAGGGGTCAAATTCTAAAGACAAATGGACCAACACACAACTCTAATTTGAGACGAGAGCTTTGCTCACCCTCATTACTTTTTCAGATATAAATGCTTTGCTTTCCTTCACTCTCTCATTCTCCTCTATCTGCCCCTTAATGTCAAAAGGATGGTCTTCTCTTATCTGTCTCATTAATCATCTCTGGCACTCAGCTAGAAACCTTATCCACAGCAATCTTTCTGTAGCACGCTATAAGCTGGGTTCACCTCACCATAGAAGAGGACACAGAGTCTTTGACACTGTGATCTACGTAGTCTAGGTGCACTCTTTTGCTCTTTCAGTGTTTTTTGTGTGGAGTCTTCAGCACACAGTGTCTTGTCAACCTACATTGTCTAAGCATGACAAAATTAAAGAACATCAGCCTTGAGTATGATGGACAGGAAAAACTTCCACACTGTTGTGTGATGACAGTGACTGATAGAACTGCTACAGTGCAAATTACTGAGCTTTCCTCAAAGTAATTTCAAGTAAAATATTATTGCATCTTTAAGTGTGCTAGCATATTATTTTTTTCCTCTTACAGACAGGTAAATAAGGTGCAATGAGAATGTTATTATATATCACATACACAGTTGCTTATGTATATTTATATACATACATATACATATACATATACATGTATGCAAATGTGTGTATATTTGTGTAAATAAGTACACATATACCCTATGAATATACTTGTATTTACGAACATATAAATTTGTATAAATGTCACCTACCAAACTTCTAATACTGCAAACAGCTTTATATAATTAAAATGCTTTTTTGTCTCATGTGGGATGAAATTTTATACAATCTCTGTCCATGAAATGTCACAACTAATTTAAGTTTGGATTGTCAAAAGAACATAGACATTCTTAACGTGTACCAACAGAATAAAAATGTGACTAATCTATGAAACTTGGGGACATAATCTTACCTGCAGCAAAGGATAAAATTCGTGGTCTTAATACCATCTATTACACCAATGAAAATATTACATCTTTAACATGTTAATTAGACTTTTACCAATTTACTTTGTTTGTTCATGTTGCAGGAGAATACTACTGAGCTGTTAATTAGTCTGAATGTTTGCAACAACAAAAACATTAATGCCCCTGAGTGGCATAGAATACTCATTGGAAAGGTATTTTACAATTTTTATTACTTTACAGAGTTTCAGAGTTACTTTAATCAGACTTAAAAAGAAGGACATCATATCAGGTAGATATCTTTCATATCAAAACAGAATTCTGATATCTGTCTAATATAACTATTTGACCATTAAATTTTTCTTACAGAAAGAAGTAAAAATGCATTTTCAAAGGATGCTGAAAAAGCAAAATTTTCAAAATAATGATGTGTTCACAATTATTGTGCACAGAAATGTGGTCAAGATAACTTACGATCGATAATAATAGCTTTCCCTGGTATATGTTTAGCAACTGTTAGAAAGACTAGTCTGCAAAGACATAGGAAATAACTAAAGTATTGATTAGAATTTAAATGAAATAAATTTTGTAAGAGTCATATCTAATGTTTCAACATTAAGAAATAATACCATAAACATACTCAGAAACTGTGTATTTTTTTATCATGGCTATTGCTCCAATGTGTTTTTTACTCTTGCAACAGTTGAGCCATAGACCATGCTCTGTGAAAAGCAAAACAAAATTCTGTAAAACACTGTCTTCTGAGAAGAGTTCAGGCTCTGGAAGGGACGTCCACTGTAAATCAGTGACATTTAAGATCTTAGTGAACAAAGGTAACCTGCCCCATGCACGGAGCCAAGCTAGTTCTGTGTGAGCTAATCCCAAAAGCTGGAAATCAGATGCAGATCCCTTCAGCTAGCTCTCCTTGAACTGCCCTGAACCTGGAAGCAGGCCAAGTATGTCCACGCGATACGGAACCGAACCCCCCAAAACTAGACTGCTTCCAGAGAGATACTGCCATCTCTACACAATGCTGTGCTGGGTGGATTAACCTCTGCAGATTGCTTCTAGCTAAAGATCAGCAGTGATTTAAACCAATCTCTTGCATATGCACCGGAGAAAAGCAGCAATGCTTACGCAGGCCGTTAATTAGACTACCCTGTGGAACTACAGGGTAGTGGTCTACAATGAAAATAACCTTTAGACACAACAGCATTGTGCTTTTGCATGTTTGGTGGACAACTGCAAATTCATCGTTATCCCCAAGAGGCAGAGAAGTACAGGATCACCTGACTTTGGCAATCTTGAGTCAATGCATCTCCTTGACATCATGAAAACTAATATTGTTCATATCTGTGTGATCAATTTCTAATGGAAAATAACAATTGCTGCATCAAACCATCTATTACTATGCGCTGAAATAGAAAACATGGTATTTTTCTACAGACCTAAATGTAATGGCAGCATATTGACAATATTCTTAAAAGTATAAACCAGTAAATTTTAGAGTTTTTTTCATAAGTATATTTTTCAGGAAATATCCTTATATTAATTACTTACTGATTTTTTTAATGTATCTCATGTTTGTCCCTCAGGATATGCAAGGCAGGTGAAAATTAATATCAAATGGCTATTAATGGTAGCATTTGCACTGACTGAAAGATGGAATACCTTTTTGGTGCATCTTGAAAAGACATAATTTTCTTTTTCGTAGAAAAAAAAATGTTAAACTTGTATTTTCTGTGTGTTTCAGGACCCTACCATAGACCATGCAAAGTTCCAAAAAATATAGTCCTTAGAAAAAAATAAAAGTAAGAAAAAGAACACCAAGAACATCAGTTATGAGTCATTTTGTGATAACATGTCATAATTTTTCTGAAAACACTAGTCCAAAACTGACCTAGATATCTTTTACTCTCAGGCCCTGAAGCATCAAATTAATATAACTAATAGCCTGTACTGAAAACAAACAAACAACATGAACAAAAAAACCAAACACCTCTGCATTGGCAAAGGGAAGGAAAGGAAGGGACTGTAACTCACACCAATATTATGACTGTTGATTTCTAAAATATATCACATCAGAGAAGCCAGACAACTATATTTATCCCTTTGAAAGAAAAAAAGACATACTGCATAACAAAAAATTCTGACTCACTATGGACCTATCAAAATGTCATTAAGAATGCAATATAAATAAAAAATATGGCCCACAAGTGTTGCAGAAGAACTCCTTGTAGAGTCATTTTAAATGTAAAAATAATGCTAAACAGTGATAGAAAATCTGAAAATCCAGTTTCCCACCAAGGAAAAACAGCAAAATATACTGCTTAAACCCCATAACTCATGATTCAAAGTGTTTTTGAAATCTTTGTGTTTCCCAAACTAGCTGAAGTGTTGTCAGTTCCTAAAATGTATTTCAGAACTAGGCATCATTTAGGAAATATGCAGTCATTTCAAAATGTAGTGACCTATGGCATATTGAATCATGAACATTTTGACCTTTGGTCTATTAAATAATGCATCTTTTGTGTAATGCTTTTGGACAGTGTCTCCAGAAACTACGTATATGAGGATGTAAGTTTAAGACTAGAAAACAAAGATGTTTTTAAAATATAAGCTGTTATTATGGAATCTATCAAATAATTAAGTAAAGAATGGGGACAAATGTCATTAACAGAAAGACTGCTAAAGATTTTATTGCCCATAATATAAACATATTCTAATACATTACAATCTGTTTACCAAATTGAAGAATATAGAAATGAATACAATGCATTCATATTGAGAATAATAAGTGATGGGAATATAGGATTCAGACTTTTCACTTTTGAACTAGTTCATTTTTGAACTATTGCAACATGTGCCTGAGCTACAGAAACAGAGTTCAAGAGTCTTTAGTTTCAGTAGGTCTGACAAAACTTTCTATCCATTTAATATATTGACAAAGCACCTTTTCTCTGAACAACACTTACTGATAATAAAATCCTGTATGATATTAGCAGCTTGTACTTAACAGTCTTAGATTACTTCAAACTTTCCAGTCTTTCTCAAATGTTACTCACATTAGTCACTTGACATGAATGGACCAAGTAACATGGACCAGACGGAAGAAGATATCTTCAAAAATGTTTTTCCTCCGTTGGCCTGATTCAGCTATGAGTCTGACCAACAGGGCCATTCCCAAATACTGTGGTCTCCCAGAAAATGCTCCAGATTCTGACAGAACCTTCAAATAATAAATCATTAAAAACAGATGACTGGATATTTTCCAGCAAAAGTATTTTTTTATGTTTGTGCATATCTCCGGTGATCCACACTCCCAGTGACTGCTGCTATCAGAAATTCTCTTAAAAAAAGGGTTCTCACACAATTACTCCCAATCTGACTCCAGGCTTTATCCATTTCAGTTTCCTTAGTTTCTCATGTGAAGTCATTCTATGGGAAAATCAATAGGAATTCCAAAGATAGGACACAGTAGGATCAAAGAATTTTGCCTTCTTTGCTTGAAAAAGAGTGTATACAATATTTTCTCCATATAGCTGTGCAAATGGAATCGCAATGTGGTGTAACACTTACAGGGGAATCATAAATAACTCAGTAGAAATACATTTTTGAATGCTGTTTTTTCCAGCATTAAACTGATTTTGTTCCTTTAAAGAGGTCAAGGTGAAGTGTTTACATTACTGTATCTTAATATTTTCCATGTGCTACTGATAACAGTGGTGAAAGAAGTAACAAAGTGTGAATTGTGTTGCAGACATCAGTAAGATGTCATTTCAGTATCAGATTTTTTTTAAGCCGAGAGTTGCATTTCCCAGGAAACGGAGGCAGGAGAAAAATTCAGTGAAGTTAGGTTTAATACATGAGTCATCTAAGCAAATTAACTATTTGTCCTGTATATAAAACATTACTCAGTTAAAGCCATAAATATATCATTACATATATAACAGTCTACAAATAGAAATGCAAACACATACTTAAACTTTTTTTTCAGATAGCTCCAACACCTCACCTTAAAGCATTTCAGCAAGCCACTTCAGTACTTTCAAAGTCTGTGTTGCATGAGTATTATAATTACTGTATGGAAATCTTTTCAGGGTATTACGTGGCCAGTAGCTAACCATTAATGTGAACAAGTTTATTCATTTGGCAGAAACAAAAGGAATCCCAGGAAGCATCTGTGCTTCCGTATGAAAATGTAATTCTGTAGAATAAAAGTAAACTTATATTCACTGAATTCTGGAACCACAAAAAGGGGCTAGAAACTCGAGCCTTTCATGTGAAGGGGCCTTGCAATGCCATAGCATCAGGGCCTCTCTGTCAATGCTGGGTTTTGAAAATTAAATTCCCCTGGGACAGCATGTCATGTCATCACAGGGCATAACAGCTCTCCAGGCAAAGAGAACCAAACTCGGATTACAACGGGTAATGCAGGAGAAAGTGGAGTGGCACTGGGTATAGAGACAATCACATTTCTTCATCCCAAAGTCTCCGCGTTGCTCCCTGTTGTCAAGCAGAGAATGGGGAGGGTGGAGAAGGAAAGTCAGCGTCTCGCTCTGCTGTCCCTCCTCTCCCTTGGCTAGCAGAGGTGCCAGATATATAGGGCACACTGCACCATGCTAGAGGATAAATGATGCTCTTTGTGCACCTCGAGCAGCTCAGGGAGATATTTTGTGCTTCCGAAAGCAGTAAATCCCGGTGGCTCCACAAGGCAAACAGAAACCTACATCACCCAGACTTGATCCACCCCCAAACAGGAACAGTCTGGCACCCCAATGACCAAGGGACTTCCAGAACGTGACATAAGCACTTTATTTCAGTGAAAGTAACAGGTTTATCTAATTCATAAAGAGAAAATGGGATGAAAAATTCCTGCAGAAGACGGTTTCATTCCAATAGGCACTACTACCTTGTGCTCTCTACATGCCAATCCACACCAGGCAAATGACGTCTGAGTCTTGTTAAAGAAATTTTATTTGAACAACTTGATTGCCATTATGAACCTTGCAGAGGGAGTTAGGCTTTTAGCATTACCACGTATGTGAAAGTAAGCACGGGGTGCTCTTCTTTACGCATATAAACAATTTCCCCATAGTACCACAGTAAACATTGCAGAAACTAGATATGGCCATGAAGCTCAAGCACCTCCTTTCAGTGCCTAGTGCTTTTGAATGACTCTCCTTCTTGATCAAGTTTTGAAACACGGAAACTTTCAATAAACTGCTATTAAAGTTACTGTGTGTATAGAAAGGGTGGTTATATCTGAGGTAGAAAAGGGGAATGCAAGAAAACATAAGACAGATCTCTATCTTCTTCTGACTTAAACAAAACACAAACTGCTGAAGAGGGGGAAAAACAGACCACACTGTAAGATCCAGCACATTTATATAGTCTTGATATGTAAGGGCACACGTACAGAAAGAATTTTATGCTGGGAAAGAGCCAATACTGTGTGCATGGAGCACTGCTCGTGCTGCAACATAAAAGCTTGAACAGAGAGTACTGTACGGGGTGCTGAAGGAAGCTGCCCTTCTTTTTAAAAAATATGTAGTACCTCAAAGATATTAAGTAATGCAGGATACCCTGGTGCACAGAATGCTCACAGAAGAAAAATCAAAGGCGATGTTTTTAATCACTTCTTGGGTCTCCCACTCTACATATTTCATAAGTATTAGAACATGGTCATAAGTGTCAAGAGTCCTTTTCTATGTTACTGGAGTGCCCTCAGAAAAGGGCAAGGAAAGTGATCTCCACTGGCACTGTCAAAGTATGCAGGGATGGATCACAGTTCACAGCTCTGAGGATAAGAATGCATATCCACAACTGCACATGATTTCAAAGTGAGTTAGCAACAGGAAGATTTTCTGAGTAGGCATCTATTCAACCTTAGGATGGCTAAATAGCTTGTAAAATCTCTTCCATCCTACCAGACAAACAAACAAAACCAAGTAACTTCTATGTATTGCATTGTTAGCTACAAAACTGCTCTTAGATGATGGAAACCTTTATACCCCTGACACAGAAGGTGGGCCTTCTGGGCTTTGCCAGCTGCCTACAAAGCTTGCTTCAAAATGGCTGTTTACCAAGAATTAAGAGACTCAAACGAGAAATCTTGAAAACAAGATACCTTATTTTTTTAATTGTAGGAACATTCACTGTTATGTATTTGTGCCCTTGTATCACTTTTCCCCTTTCCATGATTTTTATTTACTACACAACCTTCTTTTCTTTGACTTCTGCCGCCTTCTTCTTTCATTGGATTGAATGGCTGAAAAGGATCTAATCAGGTCACCTAGTCCTGTTGGGTCAGTGTCAACTAGCCAGTAAGTGACTTTAGTTACTTTAAGTAAGTGACTTTAGCTTATTTTATTAAAATGAACAAACAAACAAAAACCCCCAAAAACCAAACCTCTGAAATACATGTCAATGCGCTTAATGTATCTTGCACATATACTTTCTGTAAAAAAGAAATATTCATTAATACGTGCAAATATCCTACAGGCATTGAATAACAAGATTTTGAATATGCTATGTTACCCCAGTATATTCAAGCAGTAGAATAACCAATGATGTATGGACTGAGAAAGTCTTAAGGATTTCCACAGGAAACAGAGAAGAATAAACAATGGCAGAAAAAGCTGACAATGATGTATCAGTCAAAGCATATTTTTCCTCAGTAGACAAGATAAAAACATTTTCCTTGTAAATAGGAATTTCATCATATCTCTGGTCAACCTGATGATATCACCTAGCTTTAATAAAAAGTCTATAATATGCCTGAAGAATAAGTATCAGAAACTCAATTAAAGCCCCCTTGTGGGTGCACTGTAAGGCAAAGAAATGTCATCAGAGTAGTATTTTTCAGTTTCCTTTCCTGTTACTAGTTCTGAAACAGAGTAATTTAGATTTGTTTTAAACGAAATAATAATGAAATAAACATTGTTCCATATTTTGCACAAATTTGAGTTTTTATTGTCCTTTATTTTGTACAAGGTTCAACTTTCTCACAGTTTATACAAGTACAGGGAAATTCTAAAAACTCACCTTAAACTTTACCTAGACAGTATTCTTTTCTTAAAAAACAGTGCTATGAACTCACTTCTACATGCATAAAAGCTTGATGTATGCATAAGCATTGTGATGGATTAAGACTGTGATTAATTAAAGCTGCAGGTTTAGCTAATCATCTCAAAATTTCATATTCTTCAAAATCCCTCCAACTTTAATATTAATATTGGAAATAAAAGTTGAAGTGAAATCTTTTTGTTTATTTCCCAGTCAGCCAGAACAAGGGCCTTTCATCAGCACTTTTCAGGCAGGAAAAATTGATGAAACGGGGACAGTTTGGAGCAGTATCAGAAAAGTAAGGAAGTCAGATTTTGTTAGACAAGCCTATAGAGATGATGCTATCCAGAGATACAGACAGGCAGATAAAATGGGATGTTTCTGTCCTTTAAGGTTCTTGGAACAAAGTCTTACTCTTCAGTTATATAAGTACCAACAACTAACACCCCTAATCTCTCTGTGTGCCAACAGTGATAAACCTTAGCCTAAACAGTCAGGTACATCTGTATTCTCTGCCAGGTTAGATATATAACTATGTATTAAAATGATAATGTGTTTTGATAGATCAATGACTACCACAGTTTTTGAAAATTATGCAAAATGATATTTCTTTTCAAAAGTGGCGAAAATGGCAAACGCTTAAATCCAGTTTTGCTGTGGATTTAATGAAAATTTCAATTTATTTCCAGTGAATATATAATTAAAAGGTATTGATTTTTTTTTGTGTTGAAGGCTATTTAGACATCGCAAAAATTGGGTGAGCTCTCCATCTAGCATACAAAAACAAATGAGACCAGGTTCAGTGATAATCTAGCATAAAAACATTAGGGCTAACAGGTTAAAATTGACTGTTTTCTAACCTAATAAGGTAGCTATAAGTTCAAAGTAGGTCCAGAGAAAACTATTTCAACCTAAACTTAGTTAGTTTTGATTAGTTCAGTAGGTAAAGAACAAAAACTTTCTATTGTTGGTACACGGAAAATTAAAATAGAGAATGCACTGGCACTACAGAAAAAATGGCCATTTGATTTCTGCTGCATTCTTTATTTCCTGAGTCCAAACATGGCTATAATTTAAGTGTCAAGTAAAATTCTCTTGGACAGGTTTTCCTTGTCCTTGTTTGTTCACATCACAAAATTGGCATGTTTTTCCAGTTCAGCTGGAAAGAAACAAGAGACTTGAACTAAGGGACTCAGGTTTGAAATGATGACAGTAGAAGTCTGAGCAGTATTTTTCTGTACCATACTTAACTGTAAGTACCTTGCAAAAATGTCTACTTTAGGGACAAAGGGCTAGTTCAGAGTGGCCAATAACTACACCCTGAATCCTTGTATGACAGAAAACATGACCTAAATGCTTTGCTTTGACCCCATATGGTAAAAAAGCGCAGCAAAGCCAGGATTTTTTTTGCCCCCAGCTCTTACAGATATGTAGTAGAAAGCATGCAATGCTTGACAGTGGCTCAATATAACATATTGTTTCTCATCCCACCTCCAAGCAGGCAGTTTGTCGGAATTCTGACAAATTACAGTTTTGAGGTGTTTCTTAGAGAGAAGTGAAACTTTAATAAAACTTAATCTAATAATTTCTGAGTAATCAATCCTTTTCTTTTTATTTTCTTTTTTTTTTTTCTTAACAAATTTATTTTCATTCAGGTTTTTAGAACAGCCCAAAGTATATTTATTTGAGTTTTCAGGGCTTATATACCCCCATGAAAGTATCCAAGTAGCAGCAATTTAGCATCATTCTCCTGACACATATTTCCAGTGTGAGGGACTAATCGAGGATATATTTAGAGTTATCTAGGTATATCTAGAGCTGTCTAGATATATGTAGAGATAATTTCAGGAGAGGTGGGAGAGAGGAAACCTAGGAGGACAAAGTGGCATAAATTTCTACTTCCCATCTCTCTCAAAGGACTTTCCTGTCCCTTTTTTCTCTGGAAACACATCTAATGATACTGAGAGAAGTTATTTCAAAAAGACAGATAGTACATATATGTCATTAAGAGAATATAGCTCTGACAGCACTGCCTTCAGTACTAAACCTCGGACTGATGCACACCGACCCAAAGTGATATGACTTAGAAGTCTATTGTCTATTGCAGTCACAGTTTTCAGTGCCTCCTTTAAAGCATGAGTGAAATCTTTACTTCTGTGAAGTTCAGTGAACTTTATTCACTAGCAACAAGACTTTCCAGCCCCTAAGGTCAGAATGTTCCTGCATGTGTTTAAAAGATACTATTTTACTATCCTGATGATCAACACTATCATCTGCTTCTGCCCTGCAACCAATATTGGATAACATTGGAAAATGTTTCAATGTAAAACACGTTCTCTGACCTGTGGGAGAAACATGGGGCTATTAATCATAAATATACTCTCTGATGAAGCAATTTTTTCACTTGACTAGTGCCTTTTGTTTGTCATTGTTGAAGATTGACTTGGATTCTCACCTACATTATCTGTAAAGGATATTGAAGAATATTTCAGTAATGAGTATGTTTCATTTATAGACAATGTTAGTTCACAGTCACAGTAAGTCAAAAGAGAATGTTTTATTACTGTTGCATTAGTGGGTTGATTGATTTTTTCAATATACTCCTGAAAATCATTAAGTACTCTCACATATTTTATTGATGTCTCCTGTATGATTTTGAATTTATTGTCTAGAAATGTCATTCCTTAATATTTTCTATTGAAAATTCATAGAATATCAAGAGCAATTGTTTTATCTTATCTCAGTAAACATCCCATTGCTGATCCAGTCACTTCAGGGGGAGGTTCTCTGTATTAAACAATCGTAGAGTAGCTGTGAGGAAAGTTTCCTCTTAAATCTGCAAAACCAAACAAAATCTGACTTATGCCCTATAACCTGTTTTACACATTTCCACATCAGTAATATAAATTTTAACACCAAATAATTTTGCATTCTATATCAATGATTAATCCTTTTTCTAAATGCCTGATAAGACACGGTGGCCAGGAATTGCACATTTTGTGGGAAAAATGTTTTAAAAAAATATTTCATCTTTCAGTTACTATTTTTTTCTGTAATTATTATGGGAAAAAATATTATTCACCTTTCCATTTTACCTTCCTTCTTTCTAATGTAAAAAATATCTTCCCAGTTTTATTTTAGGTCTTCCTTTCTAATAGTTTTATTCTCATTTATCTATTCCTTCTCTACCTTTTTAAAGTGAAAGATCTAATAACTACAAAATATTTGAAGTGTGGACTATATGGACTACTGATATATTGTTTATTCCCCTCTCCCCCCTGTCAATTGTTCTGTATGTTGCTTATGTAGTGTATCTTGTGGGTGACTGTAACATTAATTAAATTTCTTTCAGCCTGATGAAAGTTCTTTTCCTAACATCTAGTCAAACAGACTCTAGCCAATGGGAAGAATTTTCTGTGTTTGACTCACAGATTCTTCATTTTTCAAAATTACTATTTAACTTGGAACATAAACTTTTGAAGTACCTGTTTATTATTAAAGTCATTAATTTTAATTAAATTAAAATCATATTATGGGAAGGAATGAATAGATTTGCACAGTATCTGTGCAAACACAGTATCTGAAAGACACCATAGGGATTTGGGGCTACACAGAGGTTGATGCTGATGATACTGAAATAAGCACTGGAGATGGAAAGAAATGGTTTAGCTGAAAATATTTTTCAGTTTGGTTGTTGCTATTTTTTAAAACTTGAAGACATAAATCATCATCTTTAAATTGTAACACAAAACTGTGTAAATTCGTTGTTCCTACTCACTTTTCATCTATCAAGAGTGAAGTTTTTCACTCAGAACTGCCAGTGCTTTCATAACTCAAAGTCTTTACATCTGGGTATCTATGCATTATGGATATGTTATGAAGGGTGTGGATATAACCACAACTCAGACAAGACCTGAAGAGTAGGTGTTAAGGAAACAGCTGCTCTAAGAGCAGCCCTGAGAGCTGCTGCCCCTCTTAGACAAGTCCATAGGTCATGATTCTTCCATTTTGCCCAGCTTTAAATTCTAATGTGCAAATTTGTATTCAGCTGTTCAAAGAAGCTATAAGGTGGGTTAATGCCAAACAAAGCCTGGGTGCATAACCTAGAGGAGATTTCCGAGGACACATGCCTGAGACATACAGGTGAAGTTGCAGTCTAGCTCTTTGAATGCATCAGAAATTAGTGAATGAAAGTAGAAGACAAAATTTTGGTCCCAATTCTTTCAGTTAGCTTCTTTCAATGGTTTACTGCACAAGCTTTTGCACATATCTTAATTTTTTCTAATTTATTTTCCCTATCTGTAAAATAGAGATAGCACCAGATGTACCACAGGCTGAATACAAATCAAATTCTTCTGAAGCACATTTTGAGAACTTGAGGTAGAAGGCATCTTGTAAGTGATAAACATTATTATAATTACAGCATAATTATACGTAGTAAAACTATCTTTTTAGTACAATGAAATTATCCTACTACAGCAGAATTTTTTTAATTGACATATACCCTGGTAGAAACAGTTGTCCTGATTGAGATCCTGAGAAATATATCACACTGGGAGATACAGCGGGAACAAGCTGCCCAGGGAGGTGGTGGAGTCACCATCACTGGAAGTGTTCAAAAAACATGTAGATGTGGCACTTCAGGACATGGTTTAGTGGGCATGGTGGTGTTGGGTTGATGGTTGGACTTGATCTTAAAGGTCTTTTCCAACCTTAATGATTCTGTGAGAATTTTTAATTACTATAAAAACAGGCTTAGATGATGGAACAAATACTGGTCTCTACATACGTGCCTGGAAACACCATAAAAACAAATCACACCAAAAAATGAAGTCAGGAACAGTAATGCATTTTAAAAGTCTGGGTTGAAGCACGTTGTAATCAATAATCTTCTCAACAGAGTGGGGAAAAGCTGAAGTAAAATAAAAGTCCAGTAAAGTAGCGTATCTATGACTATGTAGAGAGTTGTTCCTATTAACTTCAATGAATTAACTTTTGCACTAGTTCTGCCATTTAATCAGACCAACCGTCACCTTCCTCCACCGCTTTTAACTAAAATACCCACTGCACTGTTACTTCATCTTGCCTCTTCACTTTTACCTGTTTTTTCTGAGTGTTTTGCCTGGACTGGGAGCTTTCTCATTTAGGTATCTTTAAAGCACTGTCAGCTGCAAAATCCCGGTATATTATGTATAAGCAGTTGCAATGCAAATAAACCAGAGTACCTTAACCTCTTAAGAATAGTTCTTAATAATATATCAGCTTAATTATTTTATAAAAAAGGTCTGATATATTTATTCTAAATAGAAATAATACGTTTGTTTTATTACTACTTTGCTTCTAACATACTCCTAGTATTCCCCATGCCTTTCTCCCTCCCTCCGTTTCTTTCCTTCCTCTCCCTCTTTCTCCCCCCCCACTTTCTCCACCTCCCCCTTCTCTTCCTCCCTTTATGGTTTCTTTAGGAATTATGGGAGTACAGAAAGACAATGAATGCAAAACAAATGAGCACCTCAGAAATTAATTCTGACATTGTGACTTTGAAATGAGAGCCATGTGGTCTTAACGATCTTCATGGGTCCCTTCCAACTTGGGATATTCTATGATTTTATGATTACATGAAATCCTGTGATTTCAGTCACACCTCAGGTGAGACAAGGCGTCACTTTTCCTGGCTTTAAAAATACATCAGTTTTGGACCTGTAGATATAAAATGAGGTGCTTATGTGTTGTCAGTTTGTTTGAGAACAAGAATGTGTAATGTCTGCAATGAAAATTTTCAGTTTCCTTCTATTAGATTTTTGCTGTTGCTTACCAACCACAAAAAGCATGCATGCCCAGTACCCATCTATCTCTGGCAATTTAAGAATGGGGAATATGGAATTTCATGCTAGATACTTAGAATAAAGACAAAACATTCCCGATGCATATAGAAAACATATAATTATTACTTCAATCTGAAAATAGGACATGAAAATGATGAAGTTAAGCAAGTTTCTAAAAATCACCTGTTGCCTCTTAAGAAACTCAAGAACAAGAGTCTCCAGAGCTATGCTACAAGTCACTTGTACATTAACTAGCAGAAGCCCTTTTTTTCCCTTTCTTTCTTTTGTTTAATTCTTTTTCTTCTTGTAAATTTGGATTTTAGCTCAATTCTTCTGTGTTTGCCTAAAGTTTATATTAAGGATTAAGTAGATCTTCCAAAAAGATGCATAAAATAATTGCTTTTGATTAGGAGGCATCTGGTGAATTGGCTAGTTATATTTCTTCCATTCTAAACATTAGCTAGAATATGCAACTAGTTGGTTAATTCTAATCTAATGTTTCATATAGTTATGAATTATTCATAGGTTCATGCAGATGCTGAAGTACTGCAAAAGTTTAAATTTAACATTCAGATGGTACATGTGACAACTTGGCGATTATTTTTTTTTTTAATATGGCTTTTCATTTAAATTCATATGTGATTGATGTGATATGACATGCTGAGAGTATAACAGATAGTTTAATCAACAAATGGTCCTGATGAATAATGTTGACGGTAAAAGTTCTATTCAATTTCATGTCACTTTCCTCATCCTAAAAATGAATTTCAGTTCTTGTTCAGCTCTTGACATTCAACATGTTGTTTTCTTTCATTACAAAAGATCTTAAAACACTGAGGGAGGATGGACAGAAATGCAAATAGGAAATAGATTATGATAATATTTAGTGCTTTCTATGAGTTTCATATCCATTTCTACTTATCTATCTTCACTGGCTTGGATTTAGTCCAACACTGTCTACCAATTACAGTACAATTTTAGATCAGACCCTATGATCTATTAATACATATATAAAAATATGGAAGAGAGTTGCCCTAATTGGCATGAATATTTTTATTTATCAGAAAAGGTTCTGATGATGGTTAGTAAAGTTCCTTAATTCATAATGGTTGAAATATCATGAAGATGCAGAGCATTTATTTTCATGACACCGGAGAGGTGTTTGCTTTCAAGATATTATGGCAGCAAGAACAAAATTCTTAATGAGTTAGATACTTCCATGGAAACAGAGACGTGGCAAAAGTCTTTCACACTAAATTGCATAAACTCTTGCCTTGTAAAAGCTAAAACTTGAGTATCTGTTGCTTCGAAAAGTAGAGCAGAAAATAGATGTAGGATTATGGTGCTTAACTTATGGGCTGCATCCAAAGCAGTGTGGCCAGCAGGTCAAGGGAGGTGATTGTGGCCCTCTACTCCACTCTGGTGAGGCCTCACTCAGAGTATTGCATCCCTCTGCAGCCCTCAGCACAGGAAAGACATGGACCTGTTGGAGTGGGTTCAGAAGGAGGGCCACAAAAATGATCAGAGGGATGGAACATCTCTCCTATGAGGACAGGCTGAGACAGTTGAGGTTGTTCAGCCTGGAGAAGAGAAGGCTCCAGGGACGTCTTCTTGCAGCGTTTAAGTACTTAAAGGGGGCTTCTAAGAAAGATGGGGACAGACTTTTTAGCAAGGTCGTTAGCAATAGGACAAGGGGTAATGGTTTTAACCTAAGAAAGTGTACATTTAGACTAGATAAAAGAAAGAAATTTTTCACAGTGAGGGTGGTGAAACACTGGCCCAGGTTGCCCAGAGAGGTGGTAGATGCCCCATCCCTGGAAACATTCAAGGTCAGGTTGGACAGGGCTCTGAGCGACCTGACCTAGTTGAAGATGTCTGTGCTCATTGCAGGGGGTTGGGCTAGATGGCCTTTAAAGGTCCCTTCCAACCCAAAGATTCTATGATGTTCTTCCCAACCCTTTGAAAAAAGTATCTATTCAAGACATTCAAAAATGCAATGCTATAATTTACTAGCTAAACTGACTTGTTGAGAATTAACACTTGAACAGGTTGAAGAATTGTTCTACACAGGGAGTGTCTCTGAGATAGACTCCTCAAGAGTGTGAGCAGATGGCATGATCTACACTTCAACATAGGAGCTGCATTCTTAACAGAAAAAACTTAAAGGTGTACTTGTTATGCTCAAAATCTTTCTGTTGGCAAAAGGGAAAACAAAACCCGATCTTTTATGCAATGCCAATAATTTATGGGTTGTATAATTGAAATTACACAAAGAAAAAAAAGAAAAAAGAAAGAACACTATTTCAGGGGAAAGTCTCAATAATAATACAGTTCTAATTGTTATGCAGCAGTTTCTTACTTTGTACCCCTTTCTGTGGGGTATTCTCACCATTCTACTGCTTCTATAGGTCCTACAGTCTGCAGCATCAGTCTGGGAATGGGGGACTATAGGATGTCATCAGCACCCCATGTCCTTCCTTCACTCCATGAGGAGTCTCATGTTGATGTTGATAGCTCTTTCCTCATCGTTTCATGGTCAACTGTATATGTTTTTATACACTGTTTCTTGCACTTTGGTTTGGTCTTGTTTTGTTTTGTTTTGTATGGAAGGTTCCTACTATATCTGAATTTACGGTATGTCAAACATCTTTCATATCTTGCTCTTTGTTCTCCTTGTTACTTCTAAAAAACAGTTTTACCCAGTTCTGAAAGCTGTATTTCTTTATCAATAGGTAATATAAGACTGATAAGTTGTTTATAGCACTGAGACTTCTAGTATCACCATGTGCCACCTCTGTTATCATCCCATCCCTGTAATCTCTCTCTACACTGCATGCTGTTTTCCCACTTTTAAGGGCTCTGCTTCTGCTTTTGTTCCATTACACTACATCATTATGGTAGGGTCATAAAAAGTTCATTCTACACAGAACAATTACTTAGTAGTACCATCTATATAAAAATTATGGTTATACTACACAGCTACACAAAGCTCAGCAAAAATAAAACAAATTAGGAAATAGCCATCTGGTCATTAGAATATTGCTTTTACAACTAAACAATGTGAAACATAGCTCTCAGCAGGCCACGAGAAGTCCTGACAAATCCTGAAAAGTCCTGAGGTTTTACAGAGGTACTCTGAAGCCTGAAACCTGTTATTAGCAAGGTCAGTACTGTATTTATGGGGTTACAGGGCTTTGTTTTTGGATTGTCTCATATACTTTCAGAATAGCAAGACTTGCTTAGAACATGTGACTGATTTCTGTAGAATAATATACATACATATTAATTGACTTGTCAATGCAATGGAATAATACACAACAAATAATTACTGAAGGTTTACAATTTATGATATGGTAGTGAAGAAAGAAACATAAATGAATGGCTCATATACAGTATAAACTGAACAATCATAACTAGATATTTTTGCAGCAGAATATGACTTTGATTAAAGGCCAAGCTTTGCTGCTACTGATGCCAATTGCAGTTATGGGGGTGTGTATCTGAGGGAAGGATCTGTTTCTGAATAGGGATGGAAATTGTACTATTATTTGCTTTCAAGAAATAATAGCATTATGGAACCTAAGATATTTAATATGTAACAAAAGGAATTGCTTGGTAGGGCAAAAAATCAGTTGGAACAGATTCTATCACCTTTTTGGAGTAGTACCTATCTACCTATCCGATAAATAAACTTTCTAATTCAGTAGAATTACATCCTGTGTAAGAAGTATTCAACATGAATAACAGAATGAAAAAAAAAACTTAGTCGTTACAAATGTTTCCCAAAGTTTAAGATGTATTATTATACAGAAAGAACAGAACACTTTAAAACAAGTAATTTCTGAAACTGTTTTTACAAATTATGTAAATGCAGATTCAATCATTTTAGACTCAGGTACAGTTCCCATGAATTTAAAGCATTCCAAATTTGAAACAAGACCACTTGCCACTCATATTACATAAAATTACCAGTACATATCTGAGTTGTATATTGATAAATTAGACATTAGAAACTCAGATGACCAAAAAGACAATAGCACAAATAACCTAAAAGATTTTTTAATTAAAAACACACAATCTTGTTCTTAGTTGCATTTCTGGGATATAAGTAATACACCAAAATATTCGGTTTTATACAAACATACTTTTTATTTTCTGCGTAAAAGCAAACAAGCAGTTATGGAAAGTATACCCAACTCACATAACAGTAATTTCAAGTCATATTTGGTTGATAAAAAATAAATTATAAATTCAACACTCCTCCTATTGAACATACATTGACATACACAGAAACAAGTAGAAACATTTTTCCTCTCCTGTGAAGTTTTCTGCTAGCTACTAGCAAGAGAAAACTGTAACTTCTCTATCTTTATTTTAAGATCTGCTATGTTTCTCCTTAATGTTTGCCAGAAGTCTGAACTTTTAAAATTTCACCTGGAAGGTTCATCCACTCAGGCAGTTTGATAAAAACAGCCACATTCTTTCATGCAACCTATATCCCTATTTTCTTATAACTCAACTTACAATATCAGCAGTATAAGAACGCCTATTTGCAATGAATTATAATAAAAGCAATTTAATACAAACAAATCAAATACTCATTCTTCTTCAAATATAGACAAGATCTTAAACTTCATGGATCACCATGAAAATAATTCAAATCCAAGCATTGTGGAAAAAAACAGTCACTATTTTGCTGAGTATACCACCTTTATGCAAAACAACAATTTATTTCAGTCACTGAGAGGGAAGCTGCCCATCAAATTTACTTTATAATTCAAAGGTTCTCAGGTATAATTTGTGCTTTGTTACCTTTCTAAAATATATCTACTCTTCTTTTACATGTATTTGCAATGGAAGCATGGGCCCCTGGATTTACTGGAAGTCTTTCTATAGAATTGAGAGGGTAAATGTGGAGAGGTAGAGAGTAAGGTTCAGTGATGCTCTACCAGTCTGCAAAATTGCACATATTCTCCTTACGCTTCTCCTACATATACTGTAATATTTTTAGTTTCTTATTAGGCTGGTCATGAGAATGAGAAAGACCTTTCTGTATTCTCAGCATAGACAACTGTAGCATTATCACATGAAAAGGGGCAGGCTGCTGCCCTCTCCCTTCAGTTTCCTAGGGCTCTGACTGAAGCTAGCATAGAACAATTTTACGGTCTTTGCCTGGCTCTTTATTGCAATCCCAAGTTATTTTTACCTCCTGTCTTTATGAGTGGGCATTTACTGTAACAGTAGTGTCAAACTGGTAGAAATGAAGCAGAACTCTGGGGCTGATACCAGTGAAGACAGGAGGAGCAATAAGACTTCAATAGTGGCAGTGAGCTGTTGCAGTGGTTTGTGGAGCTAAGGTCTTAGTCAGCAATATGCCTTGCTTGACATGACGGAAATAATAAAAACAGAATACTTGCCAAGCTGACTGACACAGCTCATTCCAGAGCTATGACTTTTATTTCCCATTGGGCCTCCGATATTTAAGGTGCTGAGACTGTTGAGTGTCATGGGCATGCAAAGTCACTCATGTTAGCATCCACCTTTGTCTGCTTTGTCTTAGCATCATCCTCTGTCAGGATTCCTTAAATCCTGAATTGATTAACAAAGGGAAGGAGATGTGACTTTAGGTCAAATGCCTGATTTTTCTGTAGTTACAGTGAAAATCTACCCTTTGATCTTCAGCATGTACTGACCGTGGAGGAGTAATAGGCTTGGTGTGCATGCTAACATTAGATATGCAGCCAGGGATCCAGACTAACAAGTACCTAAAAAAACCCCAGAAAGTGTTAAAGAAGTGTCATTGTGAAAGAGGGGGAAGGGAGTAAGCTAAAAAGAACATGCAAAACAAGTTTGCCACGTTATTACGGAAACATAATTTCTGTGGTAGTATCTTGCTGAATTGCTCTAGACTTCAGACACAGTGCATAGCCAAGGACTTAACCTTAGCTACTAGCACCAGTGTTTAACACATGTGATTGTTTATGTAACGTCAGAGTTTGGGGACTGCACAGCTCCCTACTGGCATGTCACTTTGCAAACAAATAATTTGTTCTGGGCTTTACTATGCCATGCCAAAAAAAAAAAAAATTGTCTATCATGGCCTACTTCATCAGGCTGGTGGGAATGTTTGTTGAAATATGCAGAGGACATTAAAAATATATAATGTTATATATAATATATGTATATACTTAAACATTTTAAGTGAACACAGAAACGAGATTTTGAAAAATAGAAGGGAAGTTTGCCACCCAGAAGAAAGTCATTGGGCTGCTTCTGAAATTCCCCTTAATACTAATTTGTCCCCTTATTCTGCTATAGATAGCTAAGAAATAGGGAAAGTAAAGCTCTGTAGTCTAGGTTTTTTGTCGGCTTGGTTTGGTTTGTTTTTGGGTTTTTTTAGCCTGCCATACTTTCCTGTAGCTTTTCAAAGCAAATAAATTCAAAGCCAAAATGTGGTTCTTTATCTACTTCTGATGCTTTGAAGCATTGACCTTAATAAAGTCGCAATAGAATAAATTTAGATGTTATAAATTAATCTATTATTACTGTAATCTCACACACAAAAGAATTCTCATATGTATTTTTAAGACAACCTGAAGCTCAAAAATTACTAGATTATATACTCTTGTTTAGAAAATTGAACAGAGATATATCAAGTTGAGTGTCCTGTGGCAAAAGTTACTTATTTCTCTGATCCTGAGAGGATAAGACTACCCAAAAAAGGAAAAATAGACATCAGAGAATATTAGTAGTAGCTCATTACATTTTTTTGTATACTATTAAGGGTTAAGGATGCAATCAGAGAATTTTTTAGGAAAACTTATGCTCTAAAGAGAGCTGTTGTAATTCTGTTAAACAGTAGAGGATAATCAGGCTAACAACCCACTTGGTAGTAAGCCACTTAGAGATGTCAACAAATATATGTTTCTTGTTAGGGAAATTGCCTTGAACTACTGTGATCCTGAGATACAGAGAACGATCTCTCTGGACTAAGCTGCTTTTAGAGATCCAGGAGTCATCTACATACCAGCACATCTAAGTGAAGAGTGAGTAAAGACATATTGGACAAGCTTCTTGAGTATTTAGTACAGCTTTAAGAGACAGATACTGAAGGATAAAGATAAACAACAGCTGCTGGTTTTGGAGATGGATACTAAAATGCTCTAAGCAGAATAAATAGAAATACACTGAGTCATTCTGCCTGTGCATTTGCGTTGGGCAAAAAAACCTGCACATATAGGAGGACATGCAGGAGGAGCAAGATAAAAAACATTCTGGAAGAGCAACATAAAAATATCTACAATTCAGCACAGCTTCAATCAGTCAATGATTGCAGCAGTAAACACAACTGGCAAAGTATTTTTAGAGTATTTACCTGAGGAATTCTAATAACAATAATACATTACATTAGTTTTTTTAATGTATATGATGGACAAAAAGGAAACTATATCTATGCACAGGTTGGGAAACAACGACAAAGTAAAAGTAGTAGAAAAGGACAGAGCGAAAGAGGGGGTAAAAGAGCACTATTACAGGTTTTCTTTAGTAACAACCTGAAGTTCATCTCCCTTTATCCTCTGTGTTCAATCCATATGTTTTTGCAACAGCCAGATGATAAACTGCATTTTGTTGTTCTGTTCTGTCTGGTCTATTCAGTAGTCACAATAAGAAAACACCAATCCTCCAGAAAAATGACAGCAGCTGTTGAAATTATTCTATTTGGGAACCTATAAAATAATTAAAAAACTCAACCCCAAAATATAAAAATAAGATAAGATCAACAATCAATATTTTATTAAGATAATTCAGAATAAATAATTTAAGCTAATCTGCTGGAATATCTTTTCAGGTTTTATTATGCTAGAGTCTAGAATGTCAAGATTTTCAGGGTTTCTCAAACAATTAGTAAAATAAGAAAATTATTTTGTAAAATTATGTAAGTCAAATTAAGAACTCTGGAAATGTTTTGATGTTATTTTATTTTCTTATATTTCTTTTTATTTTGTTTTTATTAAAAGTAAAAACAGTTCTAAATACAATGCTTTATAGCCTTTTCATAATTCAGGCTTCCAAGACAAACCAAAAATTGGCAGTTGGTATTGAAAGCACTCATTACCTTATTCCAAACATTAACAGGTAATTTATCATTCCTAAGTCCAAGAAACTTAAAAAATATTATTTCTATTGGATAAGATTATTTTTTCTCTAGGTAGTTTCCAGAAGTTCTTTACATCTTTATACCCTTTAAGTAAACTGGTATGGAATAACATTCCAAATGAGATAAGTAGAATCTACTTTCAAGGTACAAAATGAAAGCTAAGTGCTCATGTTCAATGTATATTATGCTTTTGCTCTCTTTAACCTCACTAAGCAAATCCCAGATGATCTTTTTGCTCCCAGAAATGGTATATGTGTCTCTGTCCTTTGATGATTTGTATCAACAGTCAGATAAGCAGGTACTATTTCTGTATGTATAAAGGTTGTGTGGAGAAATCTCAATCAAAACACAAGATGTCAAAAAATGGCACTGAAAAATTAGGTGTGTGGAGTGTGTTTATGTTCCTGTTCTTTTCTGTCCTTAAAAGCATCTCTTAGAAAGGAATTTTTAAAAAATTATTTATCTAAAAAGAGATATGTGCTAAGTTCTGTTCCTATATACAAAAAGTCAAAAGTCTATAGGGAATATTTAGCCAAAAAAGAAGATGATGATAAATAACCTTGCTCTGATAAATAACAAAGAAAAAGGAGAAACAATGTTTCAGAACTGATGTATTATGTGGGTTTAAATAAAGTAAAGCTTTCTTTACAAAGGTTTGTACATTAGAAGTGATGAGTATGGAAATTCGTGAATTTTTGTAAATTTCCCATATCTTAAGGCTGACAAAATTCCTTTGACATAGTGAAGAATGAACATCAGAAAACTACAGTGAATTACTTAATTTTTTAATGATTCCAGCCAGCTAATCATTTCAGTGATGTTAATACACAGTCAGGCTGATTTTCTCCCTTGGAAAGAAGACACTAAGTGTTAAGATGTATCTAAACCACCTTAACAATGCATAAATCTAATCCAGGTTTTTATGGCATTTAGGCACAATGGTCTCAACAGACCTACAGTGCAAAAAAAAAGCTTATCAATGTTTAACAGACGTCACTACAATGTTGAATATAGGATTAGAGACAAACAGGAATAAACATCATAAGATCCTTAGGGTTTCTGGCCACCAGCAGCTAAATTTGTCTGTAATTGGTGCATATGGAACAAAACAGAAACATAAACCATGTTTATTCTCCTCCTTTTTCCTTCTCGCTTTTCTTTAACCAAAAAGAAAATTGTATCTACAAATTATTTCATCATTCGTTTTTCACGTATTTCAGCAATAGGGGTGTCAGGCAAAAGTGGACAATGACAGAACAGGTGATTATTTCTTGCTTTAGGGAAAACAAGGTATCTTTAAGATTTGTCATTGTTCAGGCTCAATTTCAAAGCAGCATTTATTAAAGGCTGTCTTTAACACAGGTATTTTCAGTATAGCTGTATAGCACAATGCAAAAGATTATGCCTTTGACAGCTAAGAATATATTTTCAAAAGATATAGGACTCTTGAAAACACTAAGAAAGCTGAATGAAACTAAAAAAGTAGTTTTTTGTTTATTTGCATAACTTTCTAAATGCTCTATACTATGTTGGCTTGCTCGTAGTTGTGCCAAAACTAGATTTTATTTTTGCATTTGAAATTGAAATGCAAGACTATATGTTTCTTTCATTAAATATAGCCATTCTATGCAGATTTTTCTAAATGCAGATATACATACTTGGTATTTGACACTCACAAAAGGATATACTCCCAAAGCAGAAAGAGTTAAATACATAAAAAGGTTGAAATTACAGCAGAATTATTTCAAATTAAATGATATCTGGAGGGCAACATGATAATAAAATAAATTTCTGAACACATGAGAGGCGACTGAAGTTCCAGGAAATTTGCTGAATTCTCCTAATATACATATTTTTTCTCTTTAGGCTTTATACACTTTCCACTTTTGGCAGGAGGCAAACGTGCTGCCATTGCTGTAAAAAGCAATTCTACAGCGTTTCAAACTTGACCCTAAGGAGGGAACACTATAGATCACATGAATTAATCCTCCTAACTTTTTAGGCTAGTTTTCATCGACCTGTGATGTTTGGGTATAATTAGTTGAATCTCCAAGCTTTGGATCAATAGTCTGAATTGCCTTACCTTTGATATTTGTTAAATCATTGTCTTAAAATGCTATAAAACCTCTGAAGTTCTTGGTGAAAAATTTATCCACAGTAACTTCAGCAAGTCACTGTATAGTAAGTCTTAGTGAACTTGACAACATTGCGTAAGACATATTATGACTTGGCTGAACTGTTCTAAAAGACATCTCCAAAGCTTGAAGGTTTCTTCTTCCCACTCTTCTTCCCTGTTTGAGAGAGAGTTGATGCTGGACATGTTCTGTGTTAGCTTCAATTTTTGATAGCAAACTTTTCACATATTCCATTTTGTGTATTTTAAAAAAGAAGTTATATTTTAGACAAAGGGAAACATTTATTCTCTCAATGCAATTAAATATCATAGAAAGAAGAAACTTAGGAATTACATGATCAGTGCTTATACTTTTATCTCAGCAAAGTTATTGTGAAGGGTTACAATTATCAAACTGAAAACCTATTTAGAAAAAAAATCTCTTCAGAAAATGAAGATTTAAGATTTCACTTAACATCCTCCTTTTTCAAACTTTTCTTGGGTGATTCCTTTCCACTGGGTGCCTGTTTAAAAAACAGAACTGTTGGGTGTAATTTAATTTTAATTTGAGAAGTCCCTCAAAAGCATTTCTATTTATTTTACTTAGGCTTAGGAAGCCTAGGTATTTTTGGTTATTATGTTTGGTTGCAGGCCAGAGAAGAGGCAAGAATATTCTCTGTTGACAAAAGTGAAGAATTTTTAAGCTGGCTTAATCCCTTATAGGTTTTGAATTTTTTTAAGTCCGTGTGTTCATCATTAAGCACTTAAATAATCTCACTAATCTCATTCTTAAGAGTCTAAATTCCAGTTACAGGATGGCAGCCAGATACTAAAATCCTGTTTATAATGGGAGGTAGCCTAATTAATCACTTATATGCTGTTGAAAATATTGCTCTGATGAATAGATTTAAGAGGAATTTTCCTCTATGGGCACATTATGCAGAATTATCCACTATGTGTTTTTTATCTTTCTTCGTAAGAATCACCTCTGACTCCTGTGGCAGTTTTTCACTCAAGTCTTATTTTCCTTACACCTCCATAGAACTGAAGGTAGAGAGATAATTCTGTTACATAGAATAATTAATGTGAGAAGATCAACCGGATGTCAGAAGATCATCTGCCACAAATCTCCCTCAAGGCAGAGCTAATTTCAAGGTAGAACAGGTTGCTTTCAGCTTGTCCATCTGAGACTGGAGTAAGTCCAAGAATGGAGATTTCACAAGCTTTCTGTGGCAACGGAGGGACAACTGTATAGGTTACTACATTAGCCAAATAGTCCTCTTACGCCATGACTAGTGGAAGTGCTTCTGCTTCATCAGTGCTTAGATGATCGTTTGAACCCAGACAATGATCATTAAATTTTAAAAGATTTCAAATTACGGGCTGTATCCCAAGAACTATGCTTAACTCCCCTTCATATTCCTCAGTCCCTCAAGTCTATTCATGTCTATCCATTCCAGGGTATATTCCTGGTCCATGCTATTAAAATCGTCGTCACAGATATTTCTGTTCAGTGCCTTAGTGGTATTCTCAATAGTGGACCAAAAGGCATTTAGATGAACCATCTTTTGTACTTTACGTGTGGAAGTTGGAGACAGAATTGAATCTCTGGTACATGGCTTGCAGAGTAAATATGTAAGACTGCAGGCCTCTTACTGTTGTGAAAAGTCTTTTGTTGATGAATATAAAAACTTGCTTCCAGGTTCTATCAATCCAGCATGTTTCATACGCAATAAATTCATTTGGAATAAAGTTACAGATTTTTAAAAGACCCAACACTTTACGTCATCTCTGTGGGACTATCACAAAATTAATCTTGCATTAAACTGTTTGCTACTGTCCTTCCGTTCCCACCGGAGGGGCAGGGAGGAGTGAGCGAGCAGCTGCATAGTGCTTAGTTACTGGCTGGAGTTAAACCACAAAAAGATGGAAGGAATAATTAGGGACATCAAGTTTGATTTTCACTCTGTTCAAATTTGAGGGATGCCTAGTTTAAATATAGAAAAATACACACACATAGATATATAGTACATATGTGTTCATGAGCACACGTGCAAACACACACGCAAACATCCATCCGCAATATGAAATAATGCCTCAAAAAGTTTTAATTACTGCTGCACTGAATACAGGTTACATTTGCAGTGTTCCTGTATTTCTTCCATATCCCTCTGCTTCATTTATCCGTTGTCATAAACATATATTGTGCACTTGCAAAAAAAAGTGGCATTTTGCTTTACTCCTTCTGAAAGCTTATGGACCACCATTGATCCAGAAATCACAACCTGATAAACATTGCTCTACACAGCTTGATGAAAGTAGCTCATTTTTTTTCCCTCTGCATAGCCAGTACACTGCGCTATTTATATACATCCTTCATAACAGATCTTTCAGTTGCCATTTCCGAATGGCATTCCTGAGGTTTAAACCAAAATATAATCCTACCCAACTACTTGGAAACACAATTGTTATGCAAGTCCTGCAGTCCTTGCTCATTGCACAGACTATGACAGAGACCAGTCTCCCATGACAATTTGTAAGCAGAAGGGTAGGAAAGGAAGCTGAACTAAGGATTAGATGCAAGCACGGATAAAGCTGTGTTTTACATGGAAATGGGTTCATAGATTTCCCTTAGTATCTTTTGAGAATTTCTTTCAGACTTAGCAAATGCTGACCACCACTTAATTTCCAGGAAAAAAAAAGAAGTGCTGGTACTAAGTCTATGAAAACAAACAGAGCTAAATGGCTACAGTGGGCTGTGCTGCATTTAACTGGTACTTAATTTGATTATAAGCTTTTAATAATTGCAGATATTCTAAGCAAAGACAGTCATGAACTGTAAAAAACTGAGTTTCTTCCTCTCCCCTCATTTCTCTATGTTGCTGATTTTCTTAGATCAGGAATCTAACAGCCTACAGGTCTTATAAGAAGTTGAATATACAAAAATTTAGGTTAACAATGATACTACATTTTCTGTACTTCTCTGTCTGCACGTTAGCTATGTGTAGAGCCACCGGCACAGTACAGAGGAGGGCTTGTAGGGTGACTAAAGAAACAGAAACAACTATTAAATGAAAGAAGGCTAATAATGTGGCTGGTAGGCTAGTGTGTGGCTAGCTTAGGCTACAAAACCAATAGCGAAAGATGGCTTGAGACATTTCCTTCTGGCAGGGAGTGGGAAGAAGAGAGGGCAAGAGAAAGGGAAGAGCAAAGAACAGGAAGTGAAAGCTGCTGTTTTACTAAAGAACCAGATTGGCACAAAAATAAAAGGGTGCAAATAGCCATGAAGTCATGAGCGTGATTTTGGACCAGTCTTCTAATAGGGCAGGTAGACAACAAAACTAAGGTGGACCTTTACTGATTGCTAAAGGTGTGATATCCCAGAGTTCAAAAGAATTGGACTTGATTACCCTGAATGTCCTCTTCTCCTGAAGCAGCAAGATTATCAGAGTGTTTCTTCTTTTAGATGCCAATAGAAACCTAAATACTGATTGTCTATGTGCCAATTTAAGTATGCTTGCAGATCTAGAATTACCAAGTATATGTGCAGCATTACAGTGGCAATTTCCTTATATTATTTGCTACCTTAAGCAATAACAATAAATAAATAACAATATTATTTAAAACGTTCATTGTTTAAGATCAATTTCATGATAATTAGTTTAAAAATTACCAGCTTATGATTTTTGGACAGTATTTTTTTCATCAATGGGGAAGAAGAGCTTTTTCAAAAATGGCAGAAGACAACTCAAAAAACTCATGGAAGCATTTAGATCTGACAATCAAGATGGCAGGCAGACTTTTTGTAATGTAATGGTCTCAATATAATTTTTTTCATAAGCAATGAATGTCAGTTCTACAACATCACACAGGAAAGTATACTGGGGCCAATACTGTTCAACACTATTATTAAAGATCCAGATGATGGGACAGAGCACACGCTCAGTGAGTTCACAGATCATACAAAACTGTGAAGAGTGGCTGATGCACCAGATTGGTGTGGTACTATTCAGGATGACCTCAACAGGCTGGAGAAATGGACCAAGAGTTTCATGAAGCTCAACAAAGGGAAATGCCAAGTCCTGATCATAGGGAGGAATAACCCCAGGTCCCAGTATATGGCCCATATGGAAAACAGTTTGGCAGGGAAGGCTCTGGGTGTCACAGTGGAAAACAAGTTGGACACAAGCTACATCCACACTGGTCACTGGCAATGTATGTGTACATAGTAGAGAGAATGCTCCAGCAGGCAGTAAGGGAGACATATATGGGCATGAGTCTGATCTTCCTCAACAGATTTAACTGTCAGTGTAATACAAGCAAACAATGAATTATTGTCCCTCTAATAAGCAGTAAGATACAAACAAGCTTTGTAAGAAGTTTTACATTTTTAGAAAAAAAAATTACTACCTAAAAAAATAAAAATAGTTTTCAATAGATTCAGATCTAGAGATAAGAGAGATATATATAAAAAAAATATATGTGTACAATAAATCAAAGTTATAGCAAACACCAGGAAGTGAAATTGAGAATTTGAGCAACACAACAGGCAGAATAGTTGAAAGAGATTTTTAATGTTACATCACATTCTTTTTTTTTTTTTTCCATCTGAATACAGTATGATTAAGAAGCACTTTATGCAAGATTTAAGACCAGGTTATTTTGTGTCCATCTGACTGATATCGCCAGCCTGGATGCTAGTCTTGAGAGCAGGGCTGTTATTCCCAGAAGAACAGAACTTACCTTGATCTGACCAGAGACTTTGTGCTAACTTGGACAAGGGCAAGGTAGGTTGCTCATGTGGACATGGTCCAAGTCTCAGATCAATGCAAATTAACTTGTGCATGCACCCATTAAAATAAAATCAGCTTGTCCAACATTTGGAAACAGCTGTTGCAAGTGAACAAGTGAGTTTTGGATGTCTGTCTTCTGCAACAAGCTCTAAAAATTGAGAAAGGAAAAGGGCAACCTAGCCACTGTGTATGAGGCAAACATAGAGACAAGTTGTGAGAAATCCAGGTTAGTCAGGACATGATGATTCCAACTAGTATGAAGCTGTTCATAAGTTTACCTGATTGAAGAACTGCTCACAGCTTGTCAGAACTTCAGAGCTCTGTAACAGAATTGAAATGAATATGTAGCAGCTTTCATTACACAGAAGCAAAAAATAATTGACATCAACCACCTGCTGAGAGAACATCAGCACTATTGTAATGAACTTCAATTTGCAGAAGACAAAAAATGCTTTGTCACAGTGGTGAACAGATACTACTATACACTTGACTTCCAAAAGTGTCATGAAGAGCTGGAGTCCTTGAAAAGAGCATAAAAAGAAAATCATGCTCCATGATAGTTTTACAGAGCTATCCACTCTGGCAGCTAGGGTCTGTCTAAATATGTTATGTATATACACATGAGCGTGTATACATATCCACACATATGCATATCCATATATATGTGTGCATGTACACATACATACTTGTATATTCACACACAAAATTATGTAGTCATGGGGCGAGCTGGAAAGGACAATGAACTGTCATGAGGAATCATCAAAAAGAGCTCATAGTTCCTTGAAAAACCTTGAAAAAGAACTAAAACGTACATGAAAATGTAAGAATCTCAAAATAGTTGCATACAATTATGTGAAGCTTTTCAGAGTCTCCAAGTGCATGAAGAATTCCGGTAATAAACTTAAAAAGAGAAAAATAATATCAATGTCTGAAAATTTGCTATGCCCTGATAAAGGAAGGAAGAACTGGGAGGAAGAATGCATTCTGTAAAGCTCCGCAGAACCACCACACAAATGCAAAATTAACAAATCTACAAATCAGTTTGTGGAAGATGCTGAGAGAAGTTACTCTGGAGCATAAACGGTCACTAAATTTTTAAAAGTCAGTCATTCCTTAAACCAATGAGCATTAGAAGAGAGAAAGTATTTCAGTATTTGTCTACACAGGTCTATGGGCTGAATTCTTTAGAACTTTGATGATACTGGTAAATAAATCTATGTCACAGGAGCATTTCCTTTAACCCAAATGAGGATTTGACCCACTAATGCTGAAAAAGTCTCACGGGGGATGAATTTGGAGAATTATACTTGCTAGAAAGTCAGAGATTTTAGAAAATTACTGTCTGTGTCCTTAACAGTCTATTGTCATGAAAAAGCATCCCTGCAGTTCTGTCTGTGGGCTCTAATGTGAAAGCTGCTAAGAGCCACCAGCATTCTGGTAAGTGCTTCTAAAAAAGATTAAGACTGAAGAACCATGACAAAATTTTATTTTTATTTTCTTATATACCAGTGTTTTTTTCTTTCATCTGACATACATGTCTTACTCAAGCTGTGCTGCTTATTCTGCTCTATGCACTGAAGATCATAACAGCAGAGCCCCCTTTTTTACAGAAATTTCATACGGACGACATGTTCTGTCCTTGCACACATGCAGGCAAGAGCAGAATTTGGATGTATTTCTTTACCAACAAGGGAATTTTTACAGTATTTGGTATTCTATTCACACTACATTGGTTAACAAGTCTCTGAGTGTTTGAAAGTTAGGCTACCTTTTGGTGAAAAATTGCGAACATTTTTTCGAGTTGGATATGTTTTTTTCCTCTACACTCTATGTAGAAGAACTAAATCCAGTGATTTGTGTCTTTGGTGGAATCACAGGAAACTTTGAAGACTAGAGAACACAGAGACAAGGCTGGTGAAAGTATGTTATATAAGAATGCACTCTTAAAATAATAATTAACATAGTGTGTAATAAAAAATGAAGACAGTCACTCCTGAGCATAAGGGGTTTTCTGACAGAAAAAAATCAGTTAGAATTATATGAGCACTAATATTGCAAGTGACACCATACAGATGATCAAGAAAGATGTACGTTATTTTTGGGAGACTAGTATTGTCCTTCACAAGGATACGTAACTCTGTACGGCAACAATATCTGGAAATGGCATTTGTCCAAATTCCCATAGTATAGAATATTTAATATAAATTGCAGAATTAAAAATCTATGATGTGGCAATTAGGTGAAAATCCATGCAGAAATAAGCTAATCATTTCCCTGAATCCACATATCTTTAAAAAAGGGATCAATAGTCTTAGCAGTTCAATGCAGAATTGGACTGCTCCACTCCGCCCTGAACTGTCTCATAAGTTATTTTCTTTCATTACTATAACAACACCAATTTTAATTAACTGCAGATTAATCTACAAGAGGAATGAAGATACTTTGCAGAGCTCTGGAACAACACGTTTTGAAATAAGCAGTTGAATAGTTGAATGTAATAGGAAAAAAAAATCTTGTTCAGGTACATGTTACCTGAATTTTCCAATTCAGACAGAAGGAAGGTATTCAGATTTGGAAGTTATGTAAGTATTATATATGTATTTCTAGAGTAAGAGGAACCAAGCTGATCAACTTTACCCATTTAAAAAAACAAATCATCTATGTTCCTTAAAAATAGAACCCTAAGCATCTGTGTTGGTTTTGGCTGGGATAGAGTTAATTTTCTTTAAGGTAGCTAGCATGGGGCTATGTTCTGGATTTGTGCTGGAAAGACTGTTGATAATACAGAGATGTTTTCATTATTGCTGAGCAGGGCTTACACAGACTCAAGGCCTTTGCTGCCTCTCAAGCTGCCCCACCAGTGAGCAGGCTGGGGGTGCACAAGAAGTCGGGAGGGGACACAGCCGGGACAGCTCACCCCAACTGACCAAAGGGATATTCCATACCATATGACATCATGCTCAGCATACAAAGCTGGGAGAAGAAGAAGGAAGGGGGAACATTTGGAGTTAAGGCGTTTGTCTTGCCAAGTAACTGTTACACATGATGGAGCCCGGCTCTCCTGAAGATGGCTCAACACCTGCCTGCCCATGGGAAAGTGGTCAATGAATTCCGTGTTTTGCTCTGCTTGCATGCACAGCTTTTGCTTTACTTATTAAACCGTCTTCATCTCAAGCCATGAGTTTTGTCACTTTTCCTCTTCCAGTCCTCTCCCCCATCCCATTGTGGGGGGCGTGAGCAAGCGGCTGTGAGGTGCTTAGTTGCTGGCTGGGGTTAAGCCACAACAGTGTCTCATGTTGCTTTGAATGTTGCCATTTAAAGCTGGACGTATCTTGCATGATACTCCCTCCTATTCATTGGTCACACTGGAAATTTTAAAGTAATGGTACCCATGTCAACCCCCTTTTTCAGTACAGGCCCAAATACACGCAAGCTATCAACAGACATTTGGTGGATCAGTGTCTCTCTTCTGAGGCAGTTTAAATAAAGGACAGTTAAGGATTTTGACTGAGAAAACCATGCTGGACTAGGATGATCACTGGTGTCAGATCTTTAATCAGATGATCACTAGTGTGATTAGTGGCTTTACTGTATCTACCACACCACCTCTGTGAGTTAGAAAGATATCATTTTCCCCATTTTTACTTGGCAAGCAGGTGCTAAATGATTTAGTGAACACAGAACAGAGATTCATTCGGAGATTCACTCAAGATGGAGCAGGAAATTGAACTCTCCCAATTTTCTGAAAATATTTTGTTGACAAAGAACAATTATTATTTTCAGTTATTAGACTGGTGCTTTTAAATTAAAGAAACTGTGATAGCAATCTGCAATTCCAGTCTGTAGTTGTCTTCTCCATTCCACACAGACAAGGAAAATATTTATAACAATAATTGTAAAGCTTTTTCTCATAACAAAGTTGTGTGAAAATAGAAGAAACTATAACTTTGACTTCCAGCAAAAAAAGGATTAATGAATACTTGCAAAGCTTGCATCAAGGGTATGAAATTCAATATTATATACTGGATTTCACATCATTATATGTATTTATAACATTATAAGATATAAAATGACTTACAAGTCCAGTCAATTGGCTTTTTGATATATATTACGGTGTGTTTTCTGCTGGAATTATGTACTACAGACAGGACATGCCATACATACACTGGATCACCTGCTATCTTATAGGAACTGTTATGCTGGAGCAGACCTGTGATTAGTTCAGTGCTCTGACTTTAACACAGGCCAGGGCCACATACATCAGGGGAAGATGCAATGTACCCATGGTGGAAAATGATGGAGTAATCTGCCTCCTTAAAACATATCTTTGTGCTTTTGTCAGTTAAAGATTACCTTGTGCCCCAAAGAATGATGGTAATGACTTGAAGGATGAAGGACTGAAGCTTCTTGTTTCAAGCTGTAAAGTGTGATAAATATAAAAAGAAATACGCTCTCCAAATGGGTTGTTGCAAATACCCCTGCTACAGTACTCTCTGAAACAGTACCAAAGATGAAATACTAGACTGCATGGACTACTAGTCTGGTTTTGTCTGGTTTTTATTTCCTTTACAATATGGAGAATTACATATGATCCTTCCTTATTTTACTATGCAGTAGAAAACTGGGATAAGATATGCCACGTTGCTTTACTGATGATGTTAAAGATTTGCCAATGGCAGAATTAAAACACTGAATGAAAATGCCTCTAGTTATTTTTATGTTTAAATTCTGAAACACATATCCAAACCTTAAAAGAAGAAAATTTTTTTATTAAATGAGTAGTCAGAATCTTGAAAAACATGTCAAAAGGTGCAGAAGAGTAATGCGATAGTACTTCATAGTACAATAGATAAACCAATACTGAAAATCATAAAATTATGCACCATGAGGAAACGATCCTGACTTGTTTTCATGTAAACACTGAAGAGGAGTTACTACTGGTAGCTAGTAACTACCAGTTTTTAACCTTACTACTCAGACAAAGAACTTGCAATTGTAATTAAGAGTGCTATGAAAGTATTAGCTAAATGGTAAAGAGAAAAAAAACTAAAGAGTGAAAAATAAAACCAAAATGTTTAAGAAAGTTAAGGAAAGGAAGAGATAATAAAATAGTTCTGGTCATCATATCCCCAAAAGCATAATACTACTTGAAAAGAAGAAAAGAAGGGCAGCAACAATTCTCAAAGATATACAAACTTGAGAACTGACCTTTAAACTTCAGGCATGTAACAGAAGCCTGTAAAATCATGGATGCCAAGAAGGCGGCAAATAAGGAATGAGTGTTTATTGTTGTCATAAAACAAAAATGGAATTAAAGGACGGAAATCATCACACTGGAAGTTCAAAACAGGAGATATGCCATCACTTTGTGCATAATTAAATTCTTTGCATGCCAGTAAATGCCTACCTCAATTTGCATAGGATCAAAACATTTCTCTTAGTTCATGTGAGAAAAAAATCGTAAAGAATGATTCAAGACAATAACAGCTGGCTAATGGAGAGTATGAGTACACCTGAAAAACATAGTAATATGGATGCCCCTTGCCTTTTCCCTGT
Source organism: Phaethon aethereus (assembly GCF_964289735.1). Taxonomy (NCBI): domain Eukaryota; kingdom Metazoa; phylum Chordata; class Aves; order Phaethontiformes; family Phaethontidae; genus Phaethon; species Phaethon aethereus. The sequence goes on from NC_138575.1 coordinate 129,961,085, forward strand.
CTGCCACAGACTGGTGTCAAAATTAAGGTACTGAACTATATGTAATTTTTTCTGACCTGGTATGGCTAATCTCATACGATATTGTAGTAAGTTTAAGCTATTACAATGTCACTTCCCAGTCTCTGTTTCCAGGATTGCTTCCTATATCTTTCCTCTACTCATGTATCATCATCCTTGCTTTATTTCCTTCTTATTTTCTTAAGCTACTGCATTTAATTCAATATTTAGGGCTGTCTCATTTTCAAATGTTACTATACATTTACTAATACATATATTATATAGATATATATGGATACATATCTGTCACATATATGTATATACACACAGTATATATACACTGCAGTGTGATACAACTTTATACAAATATAATTATTCTTAGTAATTTTCTGCTTGGTTCGAGGGACATTTTTGTGTCATTAGGAGTACAGTAACAGGTGGTATGGTTATAGAATTCAGTTCTGAACTTTAATGAGGAATTCATATCCTTGTTATATGAACTACTGAAATTCTAAGTGTCAGGAAAATAACTGAGAAAAAAAATCTTCTGTCGTAAGATAGTTTTGGATTCAGTTGCAAAACTTGACACTGATTTGAAGCAAAGCATTTTCCCTTCTGCCAAAATATTACTGCTCCAGAATAACAACCATGAATGTCAAGGAAATTCTTCCAGCTTCCTGTAACAGAATTTGTCCTAAATTCTGACAAGATATGCGACAGAGCTGGTTTATGACTTTCCAGTCATGTTTACGATTGATGCTCTAGGCCAATATTTTAAAAGATACGCATGCATTTTTCTGGCCCAAAAACATTTTTTTTCATGTAATCTGTAAGCAGAATGAAAGAAAATATACTTATTCCATTGACTCTAGACTTCAAAACAAGCCAAAAAGTTTATTGTGAACTTTTCCCTTTCAGGTAGGAGTTCTCAGCTTTGTCTATTGTTCTTCTGGAATAAGAGCCCATTTTTAAATTAGAAACAACATACAGCTTTAATCTGATATTACAGACATACTATTTTCCGTGCTGTTTCTCTGATGTATCTTTTAAAATGAATGTGGTACTTATAAAAGTTGCCTGATGCATTGCTCTGGAGATTGTGTTTGGAAGCTATTAATTCAATGTGCTCTTTATCCTATTTGTGGTAATCCAAGACACACTGTTTCTTACTGTTTTAACAATCTGAAGAAGCATTAATACATACTTATTTAAAAAGTCAGAAATGCAATCTTTTTTTTATAGGCAGTGAAATTATGATCTTGAGAGAACCTTATGTTTCTGAAGTATTTTCTATTCAGGACTTATTATAAATATACAGGGTAATACTGCTTGTTTCTTTCACGTAAACACACAAATAAATGTGTCTTAGTCATTGTTAAATGATAATGATACCTGACAATCTAAATTCACTTAGAGTTTTATGGAAACAAATCACTTGACATTCTCAAGAAGGTACCATTCTCAAATATACTAAAGTACAAACTGGATTAGGTGAGCAAAACACATACTTGTTTGTAAGTGACAAGCTATATATAAATGAACATTTTTGGTTCAGACCTTAATTATGACCCAAACACAAATGTGGAAAACTATGATGAGCAAAATGAATAAAAAGTAAGACTGTTACTTGAATTTTGTTTTGTTCATACTGGACTGCAACGAGACATGAGTAACATAGGCATGTTTTTCAGAATTTATGTTTTAAACCTAAACCTAGAATTTTATGTGGAACGAAGCAAAATTTCAGTCTAACAATGCAATCATGTAAGAGGTTTATTACATGCTGAGGCAGCTAGCCTGAGCTCAGCTCCATCCTACCACGCTTATCAGGAACACTAGGAACATCTTATACTAGGAACAAAACCAGCCAGCTGATAAAAAACAAGTACAGACCCAAGCCAAGCTTCACTTACACACTTCAGTGTAAGAATTCCTCTCTTATTCTCCTCTTTCCATTTCTTCCATTTACATCCTCAGAGTATACCAATTAATTCCAACCAAAAACTTGTTACACCCGGGAGCCGACAGATGATGCCCGTGCTCCCTCTGAGCAGCCGTACCAGCCCCAGCCCAGCCCTGGCCTCAGGTCACTGCTACCTGGGCATGGGTGAGCACATCTGAAAGAAGGGCTTCTGTCACAATTCCCACGCATTCTGCTTGCCACTCCTTCCCTCGCTTTTGCCTTTGAATGTACCACATGTCCTTGCAACTGCTTTTCAGTGAAAAAATAAAAAAAACCATGCAGCAGGAATGTTTTCTTTTTTTTTTCTTTTTCTAATCTTAAAGAAATTTGAAGCATAAAATTGGATAAGATTATCAAAAGTAACTTCCCATGTTTTTGTTGAGAAGATGCAAGAACATATGAAGAGTCTACAACAGGAGTGTTTTTCCCCGTAGATGTGTACATAAAGCATTGCCAAAAATAAACACCAAACAAAACCACAAAACAAATAGTAAGGAAAAAAGACACCCCAGAACTCTCCTATAGAAGTGTGTTTCTCAAAACATTTATAGAATTTACTTATATGATTGCTGTTTTGTTTTGTTTTGTTTACTTTCAAAAATAAATTTAAGAAGTCTATCCGTCAAGTAACCTGGATGGTCTCTTCCTTGCTTTGATTCAGCCAAATATAATTTCCCAAGGAAATTCCTGTTTCATTTTATTGTCACTAAAGATTGACTGATGTTCCTTCCTCAATCCTGACAATCCAACATGACATCTAAGTGCCTGCTGCAGCAGTAGAAATCACTGTTGTTTGTTTGTCAGGTGGCCTGTAGCTTTCCAATTCTTTTTACCAGCTCCAACTTGGCATTGAGCTGTGCTCAAGCTGCACATCATAAATGGGTCTGTAAAAACTCCTTTCACATCTATCAAGCTCTTTTTCTTTGAGAAATATCAGTCTAGCTTGTTGGACATGGTCTCACAAAGGCCATCTTTGAGTTGACGGTATGGTCAGCCACCTTGGTTTTTGAGTTAGTTTATGCTGGCTATGTGGAAGTGTTTAAAGAAGCACAGTAGAGAAATGAGGCATAGCCAATGCATGTTTTCCAGCTCTAAAGGTTTATTTTTAAATTGTCATTTGTTGTTTTGCCAATTCAGTGGATTTACATTTCAATGCAATATAGTTGAAAAGGTACGCATGTCAGTGGTGGTCGGTTTGATAATGCCAAAACTTAGCTTCCCTAACAGAACTTTGCAACTTTTTCTCCAGTTGAAAGCCTGATTTTCCACTTAGAGATAAATACCTTATATTTGATGCTGTTAATAAAGCAGTTGTTTTATGCTGAAGTAACTTATATGAACAGTATTTCCCAAAAAACAACTGAAAGTACACTAACATAGTGAGTGATTAAGTTCAAAAAATCATGCATAGAATTCCAGTCTAATGGATTAAGAAATTGTAATCCTTTCCTTTTCTGTTACCCATGCAGAATGTAGCATATATACTTTTATATTAACTGATATATTATCTACTCCTCATGATTTACAGTCTAATAAATGTCACCACATCACAAATTTTACCTTACTTTTAGCTTTAATCACCTGGAACATTTTCTGGGCAGTTCAGGACATCAACATTCCCAAGACAAAACAAGCTTTCACTCTAGAAGCCTTGGTCAACACAAAACCAGCTGCCACGACGGCTCTTGACTATTGCTTGGCAGGCTGAATTTTCTGTTCGATCACTTGCATGGCACTGAGGTAGAGTGGCAAAAGATTTTATGATTGCAAGTCCTATTTCTAGTACTCAGACAAAAACAAAATATGGTTTTCATCATCACAAAGCTAATAGCAGGAGAAAAAGCACTATTAAGCAGAGAAATGTACAGATGAAATACGAATTTGAAGGTTAGATTTGAACTTTCTCTGTTCTGTCAGTGCAGCAGTTTCAAGCACAAGAATTTTTGATATTTAATACTTGTAAGTGTCTGCTGCTAAGTGTCTAATAAAACTCAGTGATTAGTGGTCATGAAAGAAAAGATTAAACATAATTTCTTTGATTCTTCACTTCCAACATAATTTCAGCACTTAGATTACAATTTTCCTTTCTAAAGTTCAACCTTGGCTCAAAATGAGAGCCGTGGTGAATGCATTTGTATCTACTGTCTGTTTTAAAGTAATTGGTAGCCTGCCATGTTGTAATTCAGCATTTTAAACCTCACTAGGCACTGAACTATTTTTTTATTGTCATTATTAGTAGTGGTAGCTGAAAGGGTATGTGCACAGAGGTTCGTAGCTTGGCAATAACAAGGAAGAAACTGCAGTTGATAGCATATTTTTGAAACAGCTGGAAAGCTTACTTATTCAAAAACTCCCAAAAATATAACAAATAAGAGATAATCACTTAACTATGCACTTATGGTAAATGACTTCTGGGAAATGAGTATGTGCAACTCAAATCAAAGATTTATAATCCTTATTTTCATAATGTAATCTGCAAGTTTTTCCATTTGAAACAAATACTCTCAGAGCAGGATAGGATTTCCATGTTGGAAAATGGCCACTATTCTTTGCATTCTGGTCTGTGAGGTATGGCTTACTTCAAAAATCCACCATCAACAAACAGAAATACACATATAAAAACCACAGACTCCTATTTCCTCATAGCAGCTATGCCCACTCCAAAAAAATAAGTGGGACCTGACAGCTATGGCTTGTCCTTCAGTTCATATGCCTCCATGTCTGTCAGCCTGTTGGGAATGGGCATTTGCTGCTTCTGGGGCACAGGAGACAGAGTGGGCTCCACTCTCCAGTCACAGGACAAATCATATATATGATAGTGTCATTCAATTACAAGCTAATAATCAGGTGACAACTAATTAGAAAAGTGTATTACTTGACCTTCTGGAAGCATCTACAGGGTTTTGAATGTTATTAAAAAGGTCCTGTGGAAGAAGAAGCAAGTTCTAGGCTGCTAACTGGCTGGTTTATTATAAGAAAGGATGCATTATTTCTATACATTAATAAATCATTAGAATTCAACAGACTATCTTAAGAGGAAGATAAACAACTTTTTTACAAATATTACAAAAAAATAAATTATCACAAAAATAACAGAGCCATATCTGAAAATACCTTTCTTCCAATTCTGATGTTTTCATCTTAACTGAGATAGGTAAGCATCGCCACATCTACCTATGTTGATTAACTTCAACTATATCAAAGTAAACACAAATAATGCAACCTTTGAGGGAGGGATAGGTGAAAATTCTTGAAAATTTTAATGATGATAGAATATATGAACCTTTATTTATTTTTTTATGTCAATGTAGAAATTATCTCCAGTAACTTAGAAATATTGTAGCATGAAAAACTCTCATCCCTCGAGATACCATTTTTTTTCAGCATCTAATATTTTAAAGGAGGTATCAGTAGACCACAGTGTATTTCAGTGTTACTTATTTAAAAATTCTGTAATTCTTTCTTGGGTTTAAAAACTTTATTTTGGGGAATGCTATTTCTTTTCATTAAAAAGTGTTTCACTCTGCTTCAGTGACTCGTGATGGCCACGCAGTTATAGATAAATTTGATAGATTTAAGGTCATGATATTTTGATATAAAGTAGCCAGGCATTTTTTTGCCCCAAAGTAATTTTTTTTTTCTATTAAGTTTTCCTGTGTGCCTTTTTGCTAGAAAATCTTTGTATGTCCTGAAAGTTGAAAAAGACTGTTTAACTTCATATTTTTATCACTCCAGCAAAGACAGGAAATGAATTGACTTCAGATTATCTTCCTTCTAGAAGTCTTGAGCTACATATTGCTGTTTCACTTAGTACATGGTTCAGATATGTTCAGGACTCTATTCAGTATACCAAACAAAAGAAAAATAGAGGCTATGTTTAGAATAAAGCATCTAATTTTCTAATGCTTGGGGGGGGGGGGGATGTTAAGTTGCCTAAACACCAAAATATATAAATCTAATTTGTAGAAAAGAAAGTGTAACAATTAGAAATACACCAAAAATTCTGCAAGTTGTATAGTCAGTCTGCAATGTTGCTGGAGATGCCAGTTGAATTCTGCATGAAACATATACCAAATAAAATATCCACCACAAGCACCCACTAATGCATAACGCATTTTGCACAAGAGCTTTCAGGGCTGTACCAGAAGTTTCTTCTGCCCTCACCTTCACTGCTTACTGCCAATATGGTCACACTGTGGAGGCAAAACTGCCACAGCCTCCTGGGGGACTTCAACCTGCAGCTGGGGCGATAATCCAAGGAAGCAAGAGAGGAGAAAAGATTCTCTTTGTACTTTCTTGATTTTCAGATTTTGGACTAACTACACAAGAATTAGTTCTTCCTTTGTGCAGGTATCTCCTTAGGACTCCCAAGACAGAACATCTCTGCATGATGCAATCCTCTAAGAGTAGTATTGTGTATGCAACTTGCCATATTTGTACTTAAGAATTCTGTCATTGTTTAATATCATATATATCTAAGAATGCATTATATTTGATCGCTGAATCCCATCTTTAAAAGTTTTACATCAATATCCCAGCATAACTTACTGTCTTTTGACCAACACACTGCCAAAAAGTTAAAAAACCATCATTTTTGGAAGTGCTATTACTATTAGACTTTTATTGACATAAGAGCTCAGCAGTTTGAGGTGAATGAGGAGAAAGAAAAAAGACTGACCAAAATAAAATAAAGCAAAATAAAACTTCTTTCATCTGCCATCTTTGCTACATTTCAACAGTTATTTACATATTCTTTCCCTCTCTCATTGTTCCTTGAATTATAGACTTCCTAATTTTTTTATTCTTCCCCCATTTTCTGTCCCCTGTATTTGGCTCTTTACCTTTTTTTTCCATGTCTCTTCTTCCTTGGTTTGCAGTTAACCTTAAAGCCTTCTTTAAGACAAGCTCCTTCCTGTGTGTCAGCCTCCCTGTCATTGCTGAATTATCAGGCAACAGAGACAGGAGCAACGAATGCTACCCAGTCCAGCATTGGCAAGGATGGGTGGGACATTTTTGTTATCAAATCCACAGAAACAATTTCAAGCAACCAGAAAGATGCAAACAAACAATATTCCTTAACCACAGAGAAATATTAAGTTAATATTAAGAGCACTTTGTAGCAAAATGATTTCATTCTTTGATCAGCTCTAAATACAATTTCAACCTGATGGTGCTCTTTTCAACTTAATGTCACCCCACATGCTCTAGGCCCACTGGTTTATTAATGTACAGTGTTTCCAAATCTGATTATCATTATTATTTAAAGGTTAAATTTGTGTTTGCTTTTTATCTCCTTACAGTTTAAGTTGGCTCAAAATAATTACTATAAATTATGTATTGCCTTTTTTCTTGTATTATTACATTCAGAAAGTACTAGTTTGTTCTAAAAACATGAGTGGAGAAACCTTTGCCCTACTTTTTGGCCTCAGATTACAAGCATCAGACAAAAATGCTAATCTCCCTCCTAACATGAGCTATTCATCATTCCACTCTGTGCCATCAAGTGTTAAAATGTTTTTTTACACTCTGGTCTGTGCTAGTGCATGAAGAACAATTAACTGGTTGAGAAAATAATTTTACTGCTGTTTTGAATCAAATTATATTGTTAGTACAGGGGAGGCGAGTGTTTCCAGACCCATTCCCTGTAAAATATTCTCCATTCTCTTTTTGCTCTAGTATGATGACATGATTAAGGCATGACTTTTCTATATTAGCTTTTTATGTAGGTTATATATATATGTATATATACATATTTGTATGTATATATAAGAACTAAAGTCCCCTAGCTTTTCTCATAAGAGTTTGAAAAAGCAGAGATTGTAATGTAATGTGTAGTCATGCCCCAATTTTACTGTTCCCATGCTGAAGTCAGCACATCATAGCTCATGCAGTGGAGAATGCTGAGATGCCAACTTGTCAAAGACTAAATCAGGGTTTATCTTGGTGATGCTTCTGTTTCGTTGAACAAGATTCTCCTGGTCCTTGGCCAAGTAGTTGTTTGGTTACATATTCCCATGTCTATCTGTCGGTCTCTTTTAGAACATAATGTACTATAGAGTTTTGTGAACCTTTGAGGATTGTGATTTTTACATCTTTCCCTACATATTAGGGAAATTGTAATTATATGCTTACATAAGGTATGGGGGCTCTTTTTTTTAAATAATTATTTTAGTAGCTGTCATAGATACTACAGAGTAAAATGTGAACTCATTATTCCTTTCTACTTTGCATGCCAGGAATTGTAACTCTGCAATGCTTAAGAACTCTACCACAGAGTTTCATATACACTAAACTTCACATCAGTACATACTGTCAGGATCAAGCTTAATAATATAGGTAGTGTCTTCTCCTGAGCATGTGAAGGAATAGATCTGCAAATGAAATGGCATTATTCTCTACCCACTCTGCACTCAGGAAAGTCTCCTTCTAAACTTGAGTCATGTCTTCATAGAAGCCACACCTTCCTCTGATATCACACCCTGTTATATTAGATATGATTTCCAGACTAATGTCCTTCTGCATTGTTTTTGCAAAGGTAAAGAAAACCATTTCCTTCACAGAAGTACAATCCAACAACCTTCCTAAGTGAGATAGGATCAATGCTATTTTTCTTACTTTTGCACTATATAGATTTTTCAAATACATACAGATCTAGATGACATTCCTCTATCAAAATTGTAATCATGCAGGTTTCAGTACTTTTTTACTTGAATTATAATGGCCTTGCCAGTGAATCCTATGCTTCAGTAGACAAAATGTCATCCAAGTACTTTGGAGAATAAATCATACCAGACTACCCTTCTGAAGAGTAGATGGAAAGTCAGTAGATTTAACAATACATTGATTAAAAAATCCTTCTGATGGGAAAGGTGTAATATAATATATCACAAAAACAAAACAATTTTTTACATACCCTGATATCTCAGGGAAAGTTCAGTTTCTATCACAGTCTTGTGTTGTTGTTTTTTTTTTTTTTTCCCAGGGAGTAGGTGTTGAGAAAGTACAGTGCTGAAAATTGTCAGTAAACTACATTCATTCTTGTTAACCCTCATTTTACTGTCATTCTAAGGTGTGAGAACATATACATTGTACCTAAGGGATAATGTAGATTGGAAAAAAAAAAGAAAAAATCCTAATTTTTCAAATGCTATTTATATTTTAAAAGCAACCAAGGGTATTAAGTAATTCTTTTTACATCATGTGTAAATGTAATAAACTGAAACAAAGGAGATGTCAACTGGATTTAAGTTAAAAAATTTCACTGTGAGGATAATGAAACACTGGATAAGGTTGTCCAGGGATGCTGTGGAATATCCATCCTTGGAGGTTTCCAAGACCTGACACAACAAAGCCCTGAGACACCTGGTCTGAATTCAATATTGTCCTTGCTTTGAGCTCCTGGCTGAGCAGAGGTTGGGCCAGTTGTGCTCTCTTCTCTCCTAAGTGATCCTGTGATTTGTCAATGAAGTAAGGCGTTCAGATCATTATTCATATCAGATGGCAATTAACGGCAAGCATTCAGCAGTTCAACATGGCATCAGGGATGAGATGCTGTAAGTTTGGACTGCAAGAAAGCATGCTTTTACCCGTAACAACATTTCCACATCTCCATCACTCTTCATTTGCAAATGCTTGTTCTGTTTTCCTAGTGCTTTGGTTCCAGCCCCACCTCCACCACAAAATTCAGTATGAATTTAAGGACCTGGACCAGGTGATTATTTGTCTACATGCACATGATTTTCTAACTCATAAAATTGATACCCATGTTTTTAAAGCTTTTTGAAGAAAAACCCAAACCACTTCAAATTAAAAAGAAAATAGAAATACATTAGGTACTTATCTAGTATGATGCTTTTTGTGATGATTTAAAATAAGCTGGGAAGATTCCTAAGATCTGAAGGTCATATTTTTGCAGAGACTTAGATGACTACAACACAGTTAGATACTGGGCTGTTTTCCAAAGTGCCTAATTATTAAGATTTAATGGGAATTATTGGCTCACCCTATTTCAGTTCTGAAAAATACAGCTATCCTCTTACCTTCATTTTAATGAACATATACACGTTTCAAATTAGCCTTAAAGTAACTAGTGTTTGAATTAAGGGCTTAAATTTTTCATTACTCAATCTAAAATCCTTTTTAAAAAGTCTAATTTTTTTAAATCTACCACTGTAAATTTTAGCCTTTCTTCTGGTTTGCATTTACTGTTTAATAGGAGTGATCGAAATTACTACTTCTTTTAGCAAAAAGTAATCTTGGCCTTATAATTTTAGGTCTCCCTGAAACACAAGTGACCAAAGGCCATTATTTATCTGCATTTTATTCTTTTACACTAGGTAGTCCATAGACTTTTCTAAAGCAACAAAGTTTGTTACAAAATTATCATGTATATCTTATTACCACAAGACACAAGGATGAATCTGAAGCGTGGGGTTCAGCTGCTTACGCACAGATTAGGCATGTCTGGTGCTGTTTAGATTTGCTGAAGTATCTGGTAGACACGGACTGTAGTAAGAGTACCTCACCTTCTGGGCAGGCAACTGAACACCAGAAAAAGCACTATGGAGCATCTAATATAATGCTAAATGCTTACATTGAAGCAAATTAATTTCTCCCTAATAACACTTATACAAAATTAACTCAGTAAATATAGTGAAAAATAGTGGAATGTTAGTTGACAGACTGTCTGTGACTTCACAACTATTTTATTTTAATTACAGAAAAGACGACCTGACCTTTGATACCATCTATGTATGTTCACTACAGAACAAATAATATACCTTTATTTCTCATTGGTTTATATAAGCTCCTTGAAAAATTAACATTTTAAATATAAAATAACAAGACTCAAGAAAGAAGTTATTCAGTGACCCTCCATTCAATACTAGATATTCCGCCTATTGGTCTCCCTTACAGTCATCTTTTATCACTCCGGTGGTTTTGTGATTGAGATTTGAGATGGTCTTTTAAAGACCACATTTATTTCAAAATTCCTGTAGTTACAACAGAATTATGTAACAGTCCAGTCCACAATTGCTCCTAGGAACTATTCTATTTAATTGTGTCAATTTTACCACAGGTTTTGTTCTTTTGTCAACGTTTTGTCCACAAAAACTTAACCAGCAAATGCAACACTCTGAGTTCATCCAATGGATAATACATCAAGCTCCATCTTTTTGGAGGTGGAAGATGCAGCAAAGTGCTCTTTCATTAATAATTCCTTCCACGCTTCATGGGCTTGTAGGATATGAACAACAACGGAGGACTTGTTCTGTAGCAGCATTTGGAGACACACTACACATTTTTTCAACATGTATTACCACAGAACATAGTATTGTAACTACTTTTCATCCTCGTTATAAGTTTGATATATCACATATTTACAAGACAGAATATTATTACATAAAATGAAGTGTTACCTCCTATTTCCAAAGCACACAGAGGCACTAAGTGAGGTTCACCTCCCCTTCAAGTAAGCCATCTAGGTCTAAAATTCCTTTTGTAATTAAAGAAGATGGAGAAAACCAGTCAACTGCTCTGCTGACCTTTCTCTCTGTGGGTGGCATGAGCCTTCTTCTCGGTGTGCCTTCTTTTCCATGGACTATACAGCGAGCATCAGGTGGCTACACGCTATTTCTAGATTATTAAATTTAGCTAAATGAGTGCTACCCGTATCTTCCATACCACAAGGAAGACATCACAAAAATGGCTTCTTGTGTTAAATGTTTTTTTGATGCAGAAATAAAATATCAAATGCAGTAAAACCTGGTGGAATCAAATCCAGATTTGAATACGTCTTTTTTTTTTTTCCTTGTTTTTACCTTGAATTGTTTGCTGTGGCTGACACCACTGGACTATACTGCAGATTAATTACTTTCCATTCTTCCAACTAATGAGGAAAACTCATCAGTGAGTTTTTTCACTGATGGTGAGAAAAAAAAAAAGACATTCCAACCAGTTGCACACAGGGTGCACACTTTTCACACACTTATCATTGAGATATGTGTGTGTATGTTTCTCTGATATCCAGGTACATAGGTAATCATGAATTAATTTCAGAAAATGAAGTCAACAATGTCTGTTAAAATTATTATCTGTGCCTTTCAACTAAGAGTTACCTTTCCAAATCAGTTAATATTGAGACTCCTATTTCCAACAAATCTATCATATCTTAATTTCTCTACAAAACCTAGCAAAATATTTCATGACAATAATGCAAATTTGAAAGTCTGTTTTGTGTTTATCATTCCATGAACGATCAAGTTGTTTCAGGGAAAGTAGATTTCTGCTGTCTGCAGTGAAGATAGAGCTGAATGAAATTATATGGGCTTAATAAATAATAATGTAACTATGTCCTTTCAAATGTAAAATTATGAAACCTCAATAAACTAAAGAAGATATTGTTTAAGTAAATGTTTAAGCATTTCTCTCCAAATTTAGAAATTTTTAAATTATTCTTTAAGGTAATATAATTTATCTTAGTTATATGATCTACCTGGTTTTTTTGGTGGTGGTCATAAGTGATGGTGATTTTTTTTCCTACCAAAGTAATACGCCTTTTATTCTAAATGGTGATTTTCACATTAGATTCTGTCAATAGGAGAAATACTGATTTTTTTCAGTGGTGCCCTTTTGTACTGTATTTTATTTGATTTCACTATCCTTTAAATAAATAAACTGCATTCATATTAATTTTAAACTGTATGCAAATCTATCTTACCATTTGCTTAGATGTCAGAAGTTTTGTTTATGCTGACATTAAGGTCTGGCCTTTAGTTCTTTGTGCTGGAAAAACTGCATTCCCTTGTAACTTTTTACAAGTTCCCAAGTACTTCTAACAAGAAACTGGCCTTGAAAAATATAAACTCCTAGATATTAATGTTCACTGCTCAGAAGAATGAGGTAAAATTCTTCTGGTGATCAGCTTATCTGAAAAAAATAGTAATCATTATTTGCTTAAATGTCAAAGCATGCCTTTGAATCTGATTTTTTTTTTTAATTTTAGAGAAAATCCTAAAATAAAATGAGGAAAAATGTGTTAATAAACAATTTTAACCACAAAATAATTACATTAGCTTAAGATGAAGTGAAATGTCTGTGGTTAATACAGAACTAATTTTTTGATGACTCAATCTACCTAATGCAATAAATATCATATAGTTATTGAACAAGGTTACGATGCTACACTTTTAAATACACATGAACCATATTTAGGCACAAATCAATGGTTTTAGAAACTGTAACAGAATCTATAGCTTAATAAAGTAAATAATTCATAAATTGACTGTTTTCCTCAATTTTCATCATTTATTTTTCATCAATCTGCCACCTTCTATAAGTTACAGAGACATATCATATACTGTATGACATTTTCTGGGAAAACAAGGAAAATATGCTTTCAGAAATTTTCTAGCTCACCTGGGGCACAAACACTAACTATTCTATGGCACCAAATGCATTAGTGTGCAGATTCAGAGAAAACCATCAAACTCAGGTGCTGCCTCTAGCAGATACTGGAAGAACTTTACAGAGTTGACAATAGGTATATCCTCCTACCACATTCTCAACACAGCAAATCCTTTTTCCTGCAGAAACTTCAATAACAAGAAAATATTTAGTGGGGTTTTTTTACTTGATTGCTCAAATAGGTCTTACAAGTAGTAACAAGAAAATTATATTTTGTCCCAGGTGAAATGTAATTTGAAATGTATATTTTCAAATTTTTGAATCAGAAGAAGAATGAACAATTTTGGAACTGATCACAAAGTCAAATTAAAAAGAAATATTTCAACTCAAGTCAATGCTTTTGATAAATTCAGCATTTTTAAAAATTTCCTTGGATTGACTTGACTTGACATTTTCTTATACAGTACATAAGGATGACTGCCAACGTGTATATTCCATGGTAAGAGTCACAGTGGATTCTACATATACTTGCAAACCCCTGTAACTGAAGAAAAGACACAATTTTTACAAAATGAGTAATAAAGAGAATTTGGTTTGGTTGTAGCTTGCAAATAAGACTTAAACTAGAGCTCTAAACACATAATTTCAATTGCCACCATTGACTTCTGGAAGTACCCAGCCCCTGTTGCGTCACTGGGAAATCCATAGGGGAATTTATTATCTATAATAAGGGTTTATTTTTTTTTACCTAAATGTGCAAATTGCTTAAGGACCAGAGAGCCTGCAAGGTGTATTGGTGACAACACCAAGTGCAAGAACCCAGAGAAACCACTTTAACAGAAGACAACGGATTCCTGAAGCTGTTTCTGTGGAGCCAGAGCTATATTCATACACCGAAGTTCAAATGTGTCCACTGCAGAAAGCTGGGTAGAACATGTGACTAGTTATGTTGTACTGTCTTAACTGTTTCTTCTGGAAAATACACCTTGCTAAAACTAATTTAAAAGGAGTTCTGGCCCTTTTACATGGTAACAAGTTAGACATGCTCTTCACATATGTTCGCTCTGCACATTGATACTTTTCCAGCCGTTATAGCACAATAACAATTAATCAATTAACTTTAATTAACTCAGAGAGAAAAGGAAAGACAACAGAATAACGAAAACACAGTTCCTGCAAAATCAAACAGAAGACATTAAAACAGGGGTTAGCAGAGGATTTTTAGGTTCTTTGTGTTTGCATGTTTAGAGTACATCTGTAGAGTGAGGAGGCTGTAAGCCCAAGCTAGGCAGATCACGTCATGAAGCACACCAGCCTGGGAATAATAAGACTTGCTGAGATATATGTGAAAGTTGGGATGGAGGAACTCCTTACAGGACATACAGCGATGGAAAAGTTGGGAGAGGAGATGAAGATAAATAGAAGAGAGACAGATTAAGTGATGTAGGCCAGTGGGACAGAGCTAGATACAGGGGAAAGAAAGAAGAGCAGATAATTGAAAGAGCATTTGGAAACTCCTATGACAGGAGCTGTTCCTATTGCTTCTTTCTGCTCCACCATCTGCAATGGTTTGTCCCTGTGAGAAGTGTCAGCATTTTCATGGGTTAAAAGATGCAAAAAAATTGTCCTGTTCCTTTATTGGTGTGAATATGAAAAGATCCATACAAGTCATTGGGAATGAATACTGTACACCTACAGAGAACCTATTGTTTCTCACTCATAGTTGTATATGTTTATTTAAAAAAAAAAAAGGGACAGAAAAAAACACAAGGTGTTAGGTCTTCCATGGGTTTGAGAAGAGAGGTCAACTCAGCTGCTTAAAAGTGAGCAAAGAAAATAAATATAACCACCAAGAAAAGGTTCAAACATAGGAGGTAAAATGACCACTGAACTCCAATAGGGCAAAGAATAGCAAAGAGATTCCCAGACCTTCTACAAGATGAAGGGATGAGTGAGTCCTCCACAGTATCCTTCAGTTCGCACTACCATGTGGGTTCATAAGGCACAGAGCTTACACATTAGGCAGAAGCTCTTGGGAATACAAGTAAGAATAACCCTAACAAGTTCTCAATTTAAAGGTCACACATCAGATGACACAACGTTCTATTTACTTTGTGAAGGTTATGGTAGGAGTAACGTATAAAGGATGGCATTACCTTGGTCAGTTTTTTCTCAGTTTTGGCACCAACAAATAATCAGATAATTTGGTATTTAACAGAATGAAATGAAGCTTATCAGAAGTAAATGTCCCTCTTTTTAAAAAAGCAAAGAAAGTTATTTTCATCACTTGCATTAACAGCAAATTTATTAAATTAATAATATATCTACTGCAATGCATGTCTCCACTTTTGCTTATGTCTCAATCTCTTCAGATGTTTATCTTATGTTATACCAAATTTTCTCTAAGTCAGTGTCTTTCAATTTTTAAAAAAACTCCCAGAACTTCCGGTGATATAAAATAAAAACAGTACTTTACTGCACTCAATGTCTTTCTCCCCACCAGCAAAAATGGTAAGAACTGTTTGCACCAGCATTTCATCCCAGGTATGGGCATAAGCCACAGGGAGTGTAAAAAATGAGAGTTTGTCATTCACAGAGGTCACTCAATTGCAATTTATGTATGCCTTATTTTAAACAAGATAAATGTCTATAGATAGAGGACAAACCATCAACTGCAGAAAGTTTTGAAGGGGTTTTTTAAATGGACAAATGCATTGAGTGATAAAGGGAAAAAGAATGTTTGTCCTTATTTTACTATGCATTATTATATAACATCACTATATCTGAAATTAGTTGCCATTATTTATACAATTTTTTTACTATATCAAAACCAAGGGGTTTTATACTGTGCAAGCCTTTCTGTAAATCTTATGGGATAATGAATATCTAGAAGTCTCTCTTTGATGTCAGAATTTCTATGCATTTCTACTCATAAGCCTCATGTTTCCTACAAAGTAGGTGGAATGGTGGCACTGGTGAGGCTGCACCTTGAATCCTGTGTTCAGTTTTGGGCCCCTCACTACAAGAAGGACATTGAGGTGTTGGAGCGTGTCCAGAGAAGGGCAACGAAGCTGGTGAGGGGTCTGGAGCACAAGTCTTATGAGGAGCGGCTGAGGAAACTGGGGTTGTTTAGTCTGGAGGAGAGGAGGCTGAGGGGAGACCTTATCGCTCTCTACAACTACCTGAAAGGGGGTTGTGGTGAGGTGGGTGTTGGTCTCTTCTCCCAAGTAACCAGCAATTGGACGAGAAGAAATGGCCTCAAGTTGCGCCAGGGGAGGTTTAGATTGGATATTAGGAAAAATTTCTTTACTGAGAGAGTGGTCAGGCATTGGAATGGGCTGCCCAGGGAGGTGGTGGAGTCGCCATCTCTGGAAGTGTTCGAAAAACATGTAGACGTGGCACTTCAGGACATGGTTTAGGGAACATGGTGGCGCTGGATTAATGGTTGGACTTGATGATCTTGAAGGTCCTTTCCAACCTCAGGGATTCTGTGATTCTGTGATAGTGGTGGAACCGCCATTTGCCTAGATGTTTCCACTCTTAAAAAAAAAAGTAAATAAAAAGCCCTGTTTGAGGAATTCCTTAGCTGAGATCAGAATTTTTCATTCCGTAAGGTCTGGATCAAACATCTAAGAAACATTATTTCTTGGTTTTATGTAAACCCATTGATATTTGATGAAGTTGTAGTATTTTTCACTTCCATGGATGGAGAAAGTACATGATAATGCAATTAAAGATTACATTATAATGCAGCTATTAATAATGATTTTCAAGAAATTCTTTACTTTTAAGGATTCCTCTTCGTAACTCAATTATCTTTTTTTTCTCCCCATCCATGCTCTCTGCCTGTACTACCTCTTCCTGACTGGATCTAGAGGTGCTTTTGTGACAGAAAAATAGCTTGTTATTTCTTAGGTAAGATAAAAGACTGTTTCAGTGTGCTGTTCAACAAAACAAAATAGGAAAGAGAAAGCCTGCAAATGTATTACAGAAGAAATTCAAAGTCTATTAGCACAGGAGAAAAGACTATGACCCTAGAAAGATGGAGAGCTGTTTGGCAAACAGTTCATTCGAAAAAGAGAACACAATACTAAGATTCTAGGTACTAACCTAAATTCTTCCCTTTAAAAGCATGATATCTACAGTTTCATTTCTTCTTGTCTCCAGAGAACTTTGTGGAGAAATTTTTATACACACACACACACACATATATGTAAGGCCCTGTGAAAGTGATTATCGCCAACTGGTAATTTTATTTTTAGATCCCGGACGTAAAAGATCCTTGGTCTCTTCTTCCATCTTAGTTCACTTATGGTTGGAGGTACTGGTGGTTTTGCATAAAATTGTAGTGCTGTGTGTAACAGCTGGGAATTTTTTTCATATTTGCTAAGAATATTGCTGAAGAGTGCCAGTGTCTCTGATTTTAGTCAAAAAGATGAGGGAGAATTTTGCAAACTGTGTTTATAAAACTTCTGAAAGACCTCACTCTAATTTGTGTTGTGACAAGCAGAAAACAGTCTACACCAAAATTGGTTGTGTACATTACTCATAAGAAAGACAGAAAGAGAGGGAAAGTCCACAGAACTATAAAGAGGATCTCAACTGTAAGTTTACAGCTGCAAGTTGTCAGATAGAGTGGAACTGAGAGAAGAATCATTTTGATAAATGAGAAATTTTCTACCTTGAGATGCTTTTGGATAAAGATGACTCTGTGTCCCTGTTGCCAAAACTGGCAGATAAGCAATGAAGTTCTGTGGCAGCTCATATATGCTAATGACTGGAGAAATGTCAGTACCTATATGTAGCCCACAGTCCAAAAAAGATATTGAGTAATTAATTTAAAATTTAGCATGCACTGGAAGTGATCTGACCCTTTCAAATATTTTGCTTTCCACACTGTACATGTTCCTAAACTACTTACATTTGGTGAAGAATCTCAAAGAGTTAATATAAAAATATTAGAGATTGAAACATATCAATAATAACCAAATTTCACTTTTAAAACTGTGTATAATAATGCAATAATAATAGCAATATAATAACAATATTTTTTATTACACTCTAACTCAATTGCAGAAAAACTGTCATGAAGCTAAGGTTATCCACTGATTCCTTATGTACAATCTATTTCTGAAATTACAAGCTATAGCAAGGCAAGATGAAATTTCGGTTTAATTTGCCTAATATCTCTTCATTAGTTCTTGATGGGTAAGGCCCCATCTTCCCTAAATCTGAATGCTCATCCGGCATATGGCATTCCAGTACAGAATGCATAAGCTTTTTAGGACAAAATCCTAAAATTCAGGTTTATTCCTGACTCTGTTTGGCCTACACATCCTCCCCATAAACCACTCAAATGTTAATACTTTTCCAGTACTGTACAGAAAGTTGCTGCTGGGTTTTAGCCTTTTATTTATCTATATATACACACATATATATATATTCTGTTCAGTGTTCACCGAATCCTGGATAATACCAGTATTCATGGTAAGATCCCTACATTTATAGTAGCCAGCACCAAACCACATATACTTCCTTCATATATGTTTGTACCAACTGCATCAAAAGCTCTTCTATTCTGTCTCTAGCAAGCCCATCATTTGGTATGGTTTCACCTCAGAGTAACACGTCTATAATACATGTTACTATCAGATTAAAGAAGACAGCCTTTTCCTTGTATTTCATTGTATATTTTTCACATTGCTTCGTAAGTTTTTCTAGCTGGAAAGCACAACTAGTTCATGCTATCCCTTAGCAGAGGCTGTTGAATTATTACTGCTGGTATGTGTTAAACTTACCACTTTCTGACAGCCAACCTTCTTGATATGAAGGCTGCAAGAGATGAAGAACCTGTCATCAACTGGCAGCTTGTTAGCCTTTGAACTTCTTCTTGTTCCCAGTATCAGTTCCAGAGGACATGAGGGAAGGAGCAGTGTTTTCCCTAACTTTGTGTTATGAGAGATCTACATTTTCGTTGCCTGAACTGAGGTGCAAATAGTGCCCAGGGAAGAATAGAGTAGTGCAGCTGTGTGGCCATGAAGATATTCCCACAGTGCGTAAGAAAGAGCTAAGTAATTGAGCAATACTAATGGTGGGGAAAGATGTCAGTCCAGATATAAAGTCTTACAGAATAAATCTGTGCTTACCTTAATATTTCATTTTCTGGTTTTTAGAAGTTTAAATTTAATAGCTTCTTGCCCTCTACGTGTGCAAGACATGACTGAGCAATTTTTATTGTGTCAACAGCATTTTAAAGTAATAATTAAAATGGCAGGCTTTTATTAGGATTTTAATCCATAATGTACTGTAGAAGTGATTAAAGAGTATAGATTAAAGGAATATAATGAAATTAGTATTACAATTTCTTTGTATGGTGAGAGATATCTATTTTTGGAGAGTGCTGCAGAGCACTTGACTACATGATCAACATCAAGTGGTTATAATACCCTTCCTTGTAACCAAGTAAAGCACTGAACAGAGCCCTTAGATGCATCTGAGAAAATCTGCAATTCTGCAATTGTGATTTGCAGAATTAGAATAAGTGGGAAAAAGACTTAGTACCTCAAAATACCCATCACCCAGGAAAAGGACAAACAAGGCTCCCATTTCCTTGTTAACATGATCGTTAGAAGCAGGCACCGTTTTTGTCCTGGAGGTAAAAAGCGATCTTATCATATATATGGGGATGGGGTAATTCCAGATACTGACAAACACCTGTAGAGCTGGATGAAGAACCAGCCATCCTGCAGAATAGCAACCAGAAGGCAATTAATGGGGAGCAGAGAAGGGTATTATTTTATCATGTATAATAATTAAGCATTTCCATTTCTAGAAGATTCTTGAACATTAGTGTTCTCCTTTTTTGGTATGATTTTGAACAGTTCAGCTCAAGTTTTCTGAAAGTGTGATTCTCCTTTTTAACTTGCCATCTTTTTGTAACCTCCTAATGATTCAAATTTATAAAATGTCACTGTCAAATGATTAAGGGAGTTTTACTTTAGGGATTGATATATATTTCAGTTATACATACAGGTGTTACAGATGTAGTTATAGAAAAAGTTTTCTTTTTACTTTTAAATCCTTTTTTGACCTCATCAAAGAAACACTGAAGTGGAGTCACGTCTCTGAGACCACTGCTTTCAGTCTAGCAGGAGGCTTAACAGGTATTTCAGACTCGGTACGCAAAGAAGAAGCAGAACATGACAAAATCAAATATACAGGGTAGGGAATGTATTTTACTCAAATGTGAGTTGAGTCTATGTGTCTTATGTTTTTTTCCTGGATGTTTGTTTGTTTTTTTCCTAACAAATGTATTGTGAGCATTTAATGAGAGGTTAAAGACTGCTTTATGAGGTAAAACCTTGCATTTTTTTAGCTTGCCAGGGCACAGTATACCAGGAACAACATTCTGAGAACACATGAACCTTATTTTAACACGATTCATTGAGACACCTTGCTTAAACACATTTTTCTTATACTATCATCAGAAAAAATCTTACCATATAGAGTTTAATGCAAAGTTTTCTGATAAATGTAACTTTTAAATATTTACTTGTAACCCTAAACAAATTTCATAGACCTTTTACACAGAGAACAAATAATTCATGGTGTTACTTATTTTATAATGTTTTGATCACAGAGATTGCTCATCAAAACCTGACCTATTTTTTTATTTTCTTAGCTTTTCTTTTGTCCTTCAGACATTCATAATGCTCTAACCAAAAAGGCTGGGAAAGATGCTTATCCTAAAAGTGTTTGAGATCAGCTTTCCAAAACTGTAAAAAAAAATGAACAAATAAAATTAATTTGGTAATTTATAATTTTGTGTTATTAAAATTCAGAAATGTTTCACACAGATATTTATCCTTTTCTTTTTTTAAGCACATAGTAACTATACTACCAAGTTAAAAGTGATCTGGAATAAAATCAACCTTTCATCTTCAAAAAGTTCTCATTTTCATGATTTTAAGACTTAAAAATGGTGATTTGAGTTGCAAGTTAAATAAAAAATGGCTTTTTGAATGAATGATGTCTCTTTTCCAAAGAAAAATATACTTGAAAAATTCCTACACATCCCTCTTGTCCAATGTTCTCTTCTTTTCCTTGCCCTATTAATTTGTAACAATGTTTTCCCCACTAGAATGACATTCTATCATATGGTAATAGCTTCCAAACACCTGAGGAAGACAAATGGCAGGACAATACTCAGAATATTGAAAGAAGAATGCGTGGTTCAAAGAGGAAACATGCAGCTTTTCACAGCAAATTCCTAGACTTGACTCCAGCTCGGTCATTAAAAAATGGACTACTTCCAGGATAGGTATCTATGTTCCAGTTAAATATCACATTTGAATTTTACATAAATGGAAAACAGAAATATAAAGAAATGTAAAACAAATATAAAGCTGTTAATTGCAACAGGAAATAAAGAGAAGACTCAAGGCATCAATACAAGAATAACTGTACAAATGAATGGTAGATTTTGGTCGTCTTATGGTTGTTTGCATAAGTGTAGCAAGTGCAGGGAAGAGCTTTTAGAAAGAGGAGTTTCTGCCCTGCAATGTTAGATTAGCAGATAGGTAGAAACAGCAAGATTAGTGGCAGGATGAAAATGGTGCAACGCTGGCACTGGCACATACCACAGAAATAACGGGAATGTCTAGAATTACAGTAATAAATCCAAAAAGGAATTATTTTTTAAAAAAAGAACAGTCATATTTTAAAAAAAAAAATTGACAAATAACATGAAGGAGAATTTCCCTAAAAGAAGTTACCTCCTGATGGGCTACAGAAAAGTCTAAACTGGGGGGATGTGATTCTCACTCTGATGAGGCCTATAGGGGATGGTGGATCAGTTTCAGCCAGAGGTGCTTTCTGAGAGGTATTTCAAAAGGTCACATGAAAGAAGAATGTGTTTGCCATTGAAAGTGTATTACATTTTATTTAAAGGGCCAAAAGAAATTAGTGGTTTCACTATTCATGAGAATTTTGCTCTAAACAGAGATTTCTAACTTATTTTCAGCACATGAATTCCCACTAATGCAATTTTTTTTTATGGAGTTCATACTGAAAGCCTAATATCTTCACTGTTAGTCTTCCAAAATCTCCTTTGTGCAGCTGAGCTATTTTTCAAAATCCAAACAAAGCCCTAGAGACCACTTTTGAACTCCAAAAACCCTAGTCTCTTATCGGCTGTTTTCTTCTTGGTACAGGTTTGCACCAATTTTTACTCTCAGCTTGTTCCTTAGACAACCTACTGTTCGAGAAGATTTTGGCACAAAATACATCTCAGGAGGAAATAATGTACATTAAAAATAGCGGGGATTTAGCAGACATGAAAGGCCTGCACTTACTTGTATTTACTTGTATTTAAAGTCTTCATTCCAAGCCATAGATGTTTTTATGAAACACAGAATAACAAAATCGTAACATACCAACTTACCAACCACCCTTAACTGCATGTTCCCCCACTATGTTTCACATAAAGCTATTTCTTACAGATTTCTTACTGGATTTTTTCTTTTGTATTTTCCTTAATACCTCATTCCAACCCACCATGGGAAAAATGAACAATGTTATATTATTACCTCAAAGTCATCAGATCTGAGTCCGTCTAAGCAGAATAGTGAATTTCTAAATCTAGGGTACCTGACAGAAGAAAAAAAAAAAAAACACAAGCCATCCTGAAAAGCAAATTAATATCATGTTACTTGTATTTCATTTTGAATGCAGTATTGAAATAATGATGAACCTACGCAGTGAATAACATAATTTGCAATGAAGAGAATTTCAGTGTGTGAGAGTTTTAACATTGTAACTTCCATTTGACATTTTGTCTTCTTCCTCTATGAGTCAAGTTTATCAAAAGGGGTTTTGTTTTGTTGTGCTTTAACTCCTTCTTTAGTCTAATGTATCTTCAGATGTATTATTTTTTCTGCGCTGATGGGCAGTAGTCATTGGCTTCGTGATTATTAACAGTCATAAAAGATGTGGGATGGTCATGAAGTAAGCCCCAGGGTTATGTGTAGGCCTGGACCTAATGCTGAAGAAATATAGCAGTTTAACATCTTGTAATGAACGTCCTTCTGAAAATTTTTCAAAATAATGTATATGGAAAGACTACTGTAGATACCTACCCTTTTCAAAAATTACTGAGAAATAAAAAGTAGTTTAAACTCTTATCAAGACATTTCCAAAACAGAAAAGAAAAAATGTTGAATTGCAAGATAATTAGCAAAAGGAAAACATAAAAAGAACTGTTAACAGAAAAATGTTGGGCTCAGTTTAATGCTGAATCAAGATACAATGAAATCATTTGACTTGCCCAACATATTTTAAATTTGGCATTTTATAATGCAGATAGTTAAAACTGTTAATTTTTCATGTCTCTGATACACTTTAGAACATTTTGTAAAAACCCTGAATTGTATGTGTTTTCATTGGGTTTTTAATTGTAGCAATACGATAAGTTTTTAGAAAAACATTTTTATTATAAAGGCTTGTGATTCTAGCGGCCACGGTACAGTGAAGTAGTCCTGGCATCCTCATTCTCTTTTCTTCCCAGTTGGGGGAAAAAAAAGAGATAAAACTGTACATTTTAATATAATGGTTATAGAAATCTTGTACCTAGACACCGCTGACAGTTATTTCGGGAGTGTAGCACCACCGAAAAGGCCTAGCTGGCCAATCGGAGCATGGCTTTGGGCAATGGGTGTCCTCAGCAGCCACTGAGAAGGAGTAAAGCAGATTGTCTAAGCGCAGATCTTGACCTTCTTTTATTTTTCAATCACTTTGATTAAAATGAACTCATTTGAGCCCTGTGGTTAGTGGAGTGCACATGGTGCCTCAGCTCATACAGCCACAGCCGTGTAGGGACAGCAACAACACCTGAGAAACAAATCCGTCACCTGGTCACCTTCTGACTTTTCTTGAGCGTTCTCCTCTTACTCAGCATGCCAACTGCCCCAGTACCTTTCTATAATCAGTGACTGAATTATCCTAGTACCTACCCTCATTAGCGAAGATTGATCAGCGTTAAAATGTGGAAGTTACATTATTATTAATGCAATTTGGCTCCCTAAAATTTGATCAAATTAAAGAGAACCGGATTCACCAGTAATTAAATTAGGCAAAAATCAAAATGCACAGTAGAAATTCACACTAGATAATCAGTTCTTTACATTGAGGAAAAGAATATACTGTAATTGCACAGCAGCTTTGTTTTCAGTAGTTCTTACTAGAAATGAAAGGAATATGCTTAGATTTCAAGAGAGATTAAAAGTTTTCACTGGTCATGAAACATATATATACACATATGTATTCACCTCAGTTCAGCAAAGCCATAAGCTTGTACTTAAATTTCTGCCTGCTTGGTAAAGTACATAAAAGTGCATTTAACTGTTTAAGGCATGTAGAAGAGCTATTTGCTTTGTTGCTGGCTCATTTGCTGCTCACAGAAATAGCAATTAAATGACTGTGAAATCTCACAGTTCCCACTCATTTCCTGCCACTTAAAGTATGTCCAAGATGCATGAAATGGGAGTGATCAGCAGTGATTTACATGGGAGTGTGTATGTGCTGGGAAAATCTTATCTTGGTTTGGGTTGAGTCATTGCTGCACTTAAAAAAATGACAAAAATCCCTTACGAAAAGAAAAGTGACACATCCTATTTATATTTCAAGAACTTTCTTCCAGGAAACTGGAGGTGGGAGAGGGGGGTGGTGTGGTTACCCTATTATCTTTTGCCAGGTGACGTCTACCACTGAGATAGAAGGATTATAAAGTTTTAATTCTGAAAGTAATTCCATTCTTCTAATATGGAAAATAGAGGTTATCCATCTTCCAGTGCTTGAGATGTGGAGTGCCAAAAGTGCTCATCATCAGAATATTGTATTTATGCCTCTTTGCCTATTTTAACCTGGTCACACAGCCATGCTGACATACTGTTACTGGCTGCACATCCCACATTCCCTCTGAATATTTCCTTCACCCTTTCTTGCTCTGCAAATTTGCCCAGCATCTTAGGAAATGTTGCACCTGACCTTTTCAAAAGGGCAAGACTATAGCTTTGTTTATACCACAGATATCACAGATCTCAAACAACAAGTCCAGCTCTGTTTCAACAGAGCTAGAAATAAATACCTTACAAACCTTATCAACACTGTTCTCCCAGCTAGCAATCAAACTGTTAAGGTGTTGTGGTGAAGTCAGACTTTTTTCTCCTCCCACAGAAACATGTTTTGTACAAATGACGTTCTTCCACAGCACAAGAACCTCTTCAACTTTGTCAACTAAATTCTATCCTGCAGTTCTTCCTGTCATTTCTGCTATTTTTACCACTTTAAGTATTTGTTTGTATCTCATCTGCAAGAATTTTGTATTTGCAGTTCGAAGGCATATGAATTTTACCACCCGTGCTTATGTCAAAAAATTAACTTCAGTGAAAAAACAACAGGCACCTTCCCTTCAGTCTTCTTTCCCCTAAAATGTTCACAGATCCAAGAGGTTTTTGTTAGGTGGGTTTTATTTTCTGTCCTTCATGTGTTGAAGGTGGCAACGCATAATTTGAAAGTCTTTTTGCAAGGAGTTGAAATATGTCTGTGTGTGTGTGTGCATGCATGTGTATAGATATGCATGTCAACTGAGGAAATAAAACCCAATATTTATTTTCATAGAAAACTGCATCTAATTAGATACTAAAAATGTTGAGGAGCAAGACAAATCAGAAACCCATGAACTGCAGGTTTAGGCCAAACACATAATGTTAAAATAGAGTAAAACTCACATCTAATCTTGCTGATTAAGAATTAAATAGGTGATCATCCTCTATTTTTTTACTTCCTTTTTACATCATAAATGCAAAAAGGAAGAAGTCCTCCCAAGCCATTCCAAATTATATTCAATGAAATCAACCCTCTTATGTGGGCTTGCTTATCTACTTTACTTTATATTTCTTGTTCCCAGGATTAAGTTATGACACTTAAAAAACAACCCTTCAACAAATTTAACAGGAACTATTAGTGTTGAGTCTCTTCTGGAATGGTAAAAGACTAAAATACACTTACAAGAGAGGCATACATAGTGATCTTACCTGGATGACCATTGTACATTGTAGAGTCAGTGATCCACATAGCAGTTCACCCAAGCAGGTGTTGGACAGAGGATAAATGTATTTGACTAATCGTAAAGGACATGTCTGTATATGCTCCCGCTTTGGACCTGGCAATGATGCCAACATCATAACCTTGTCTTTATCTCAGATTTGTGTACGTCTAAGAAAATACTATAAAAAGTCCACATATCACAATGTTCTGAATCCCTTCCTGGACAGGACTTGCACACCGTGCTATGCCCTGACTCCAAAGGGAACAAAGGGACATAAGTTGCTATCCTCTTTCTCTTTCTCATGATAGCTCCAATAAACAATAGTCTAATCCGATACCTTATGGAGTACCTTTTTTACTGGGAACCATAAGGAACATTAGCCTTGGTGCAGTAGAGCATCAGGCCTCTTATTGTAGTGTCTTACCTCACAGAAAGAGAAGGAATAATTTTCAAATATCCAGTAAGTAATGTGTGCATGTTTGCTCATGCATTAGTCGCTCATTTTGTATGTTAAATTATATCAATTCCTACATATTATAAACATATATTTATAAATTATGTAAAGACAAATAAATAAAAGATAGATACTAACAAATACATATTGTGAAGGAATTGCAGGATTGCCAGTTCAGCTCAGTGAATCAGGTTTCCTGGAAATGATTTGCTTCTATTTTAAAACTTATCAGATCACCTTTCAGCAAAAGGTACAGGACTTTGTAAGTTACGCTGAGTACATTCTATTAACTAAGGAAATGGGGCAAGCAATATGTCTCATTTAGATTAAGTAAAAGACAACCGAAATAGAATTGAAAAAAACAATGAATGAGGCTAGCACTGACTGTGGGCTATGAGATACATCTGCAGGATGAGTAGGTAATAAGTGAAGTGAGGAAATCCCAAGAAAAAAAGAGTATTGCCTTGTATAATATCCCAAAGTGATAGTTTTTATACATTTAAGTATATACTGCTACCTTCATATTGAGACTTAGTATATCTTTCAGCAAAGATTAGAAAATAGTGATTTATAAGGTGATTAAACTTTTTAAAAAAAATTCCATGTTCATATACCATGATATAACATTTAAGCCTCAAGGAATTTTCTCACCTATTGAAAAATCTGACATTTGGATTAATAAAAAAAAAGTCAACTAAATGTTATATCAAATAAGCTGTTCTATATTTTGTTCAACAAAAAATGGTTGAAAAAATGGGTTAGTCTTCATTTGCATGAATAAATGGAGTTACAGTCCAATTACTGTGCTAATCTAATTACTACTGGACAGATCTCTGAGTACATCTGCAGACTTTTTGGTCAGAACTGAAAGATACAATAGGGAAAAATGTGACTACCTTTGTATTGTCTAGATCCCTTGGACAGCTGCAGTCTAATTTGTTTTGTAAGACAGCGCAACCACAAAACTGCTCCAAATAGTTTTGCCTAGTAATTGTCTCACAGGGGCTGTTACATTGCCCTCACCTATGAAAGCACATAGGACATTAGCTGTAACGCCTTCATTTTAGCCTAGTACTCTGTGACTTCTAAGGAATTCTTAGTTTTCCCATTTAGGAAAATTTCTGGCTGCATATGCCATCGAGGTTTGATATAATTTTGACCTATTTGACATTATGTCTTTTTTAAACTTTAATTTCATCTCTGCTTGTGAAAATGGAAATAGGGCAAAGAAGAAAACTAATTCTTCTGTGTCATACTGAACAATATAAATTTAACCTTTCCAAATATGCTTAAAGCATCAAAAAATAAATAGCTCCTGTCCTTGTTTTTACTGTTCTTTAATTAGATAGCACACTGTACACAAAACCAGGTTTTTCATGAGATTACATCAGATTAAATGAGTCTGAAGTCTATTGCAGACACTTTAAAACTATTTTTACTTAAAAGGAAGCATTTGTCAAAAAGTTCAACACATACTTAGCAAAAGCATTCAGTGTACACATTTATTTTAAGCCTGGATTGTGTGTATTAAACCTGTTGGATAAAATCCATTTGCAGTCTCCAAAACTCACTTCTAATGTGATAACTCTAAAACCTGGGCTAGGATGTCACTGTTCTTTGTGCCTTTTCTCTTTGGCACATGATACTTTGCATTCTTGCCTTTAAAAAAAAAAATCACCCATCATAGGTGAATGAGCACTCCCATGCCAGAGCAGAGAGGGGGGCAGGTATGGGCTTCAACCTCCTGTGCTGCAGAGGGCAGAGTCCATGCCTCCCAGAGGGTGGGTTAGCTAACGCACCAGGAAGCTTTCAGATGATGGCAGAGGAACAGAGGACTAAAGAAAAACAGCACTAAATTCCCATTGTGGTTTAGAAGGGACACGTAATCTCTGTTCCATTTTTAAAAGAAGTAACTTAGGTGCCTAAGTGGAGCCAATTACCCAACAGCATAGGGGATTTCTACACTCACAAGCTCTATACCAAATACCCTCAAAGACTGAAAAGCATTAAGACGTACCTCTGTATTTGACATTTCCTACTGATTGAAAATTTAGCATACAAGTTGTTACGACTTTCTCCCTGAAATAACACTTTCCAGACCTTGTACAAGAACAAGCCTAATTAGCCTAACCAGTTCATAGATGTGGATCCCAGCCTCTCAGTGCTCTGGAAGAAGTCAGACTAAACACTCCCCAAAGTCATCTTATGGAGGCAGGAAGGGTTTATTGAATCCGTACAGCAAGTGCAGGTCTGTTGTCCCACAATTTTGAACTCTCCCACAAGCTCTGGACCACTTTGGGCCCACACATCTGTGTTCTTTTCATAGAAACCAGTGCAAAGAGAAAAGATTTCATGACATCCAGTCCAGCCTCCATGGCAACAGGATGCAACACAGACATTGGTGTAAGAGATAAATGCTGGAAACTGTTCCAATATACAGACTTGAAACATAATCTTAGAGAATTAGCTTTTAAAAATATATTATAGAAATATGGCTTTATTAGGCTAATATGGCTAAAATTTCAGTTACCAGGTGAAACTTCAGAATTTCAATTTAGCTTAACATTCCTCTTACCCAGTTTATATAATATAATTCTGAAGCAAATGTACTGTACAGACTAAAAGCTAGAAATAGATTTGCATGCTATCAACTTCTGTTAAAAAGGAAAGTATTAATAAATTTCTCATTTTTATCTAAGCGACATTTTAACCCTAAATTGTGAGATTACAGTTTTCTTAGGAAATCTAAGGATGATCTAATACCCAATGAGGAACTTAGCAAATACAGAAAGAAAAACTGGGACTAAACATAAAATCAATATGAAAACAGACTTCGCCAATATCATTCCTACAAACATTTCCAGGCAATCACAATTTCACTAATTAGACATCAAACTTTTCTCATTGTTTCTCACTATGGAGTGTTAAACTTCCCACATTACACATTACTGTTATTTTTAATGATTAGGTCATCCAGTTGTACAGCATATTAACATTCTGCCCAGCAATCAAAATGCCCCTTCTTTCAGCCACTCTATTTTTTGGCAGTTTATCAATTTTCATATGACAATATTCTCTTTTTACATGAAATGTCCTTGATTTTTGGTTCAAATTTGCAATCATTCAGAATAAATTCCTTTATGAATCATTTCATTGCTGCAAGTTGTTGCATCAGAGAGGAATAATGAATTTGAGATTAGTAGAAAATAGAAAATAATAAATAATTCATTTTACTCTAAACTCCCCATGTTATGACTAGTTTAGCTAAGCCGCATATAAAGTTTTCTTCCTCATATAATATTTTTGCAGAGGAAAAAATGTTATGTACAAATGGGTTGTTGTTGTTATTATTATTATTATTATTATGAAAGTAGAAACTGCAATAACAAATTTTGTGTATGTCACCACATTAGTATGAAGGACCATTTATAGCAAGGAAATACACGTGTAGAACACTTATTTCCAGCTGGGCTGGAAACATGGCTAATTTGCACAATGAAGGAAAGTTTTCAGCAGTGAAAGCTGGAAAGGGAATATATATTGCAAATGAAACAGGAAATCAAAAATAAAGAGGATGCTATAAACACCCTTGCAATCTATTTTGTCCTTACACCTCAACTCCTTATCCCTTCTGATTTTCCCCAGGTCATTTGAAGATATAGCTGCAAGCACTGAGGACAGATTATGTCTTATGCAAGGAATAGTAAGTGTATGCCATACTGTTCAAGGTTGTTCTTTTCTTCCTTTGTTTTTGTTTTGGTTTGGGGTTTTTTTATTGTGTACAGTACTATCTTGTTTAAGGTTTTCTGCATGGATGATTACTCATGTTGCTTCTGTAGACTAACATACCTATTAAAGGGAACAGGAAGCTTAATGAGATTGATCCACACACAAAAGTGAATAATGTTTTCCTACATAGAGTTTGACCTTAAAAGTTCATTATTCTTAAAGATCTAGTATCTCTGGAAACATAGACCTGTTTTATCTTGTCCACTTCTACGATTTTGAACGTTTAGTCAGTATAGTCCTCAAAATGGAAAATGTAAATTAACAAAGTTATATTTTATTAATTTTATAATATTTCTTTGAGATTCTGCATGAATTTACCCACACATATAAACATACACCTTGCATGCCCCCATCAAGATCAATCAGAATTAACTTTTTAAATGGATTAGTTAAACTGTATTAAACTCCTGCCTGGACACTCTCATTCAGAATTAAGAAGTCTTGCATTTGGTTTAATTTGATTTATTCAGGATGTGAACCCACTAATCTACTTTAATTATGATCCTCTGAATTCACAACTTTAGTCAATTTTGGTTAACTTTCCTCATTGCTTTTATGTAGGCAAGTCCTAATGCAATTTCAAACCCAAAGCAGGATTACCTGATAGCCAATTTACATATTCTCACTGTACATCCAAAGGCAAGACAAATTTCATGGGCTCCTGGGTGGATTTCATGGATTTGTGCAGCTAGATGCAATCTAAATTCACAGAAGGCACAGTATTTCTCTTGAGTCCACAAAAAACCTAATCAAACAAACTGTATTGAGGTAAATGCTTCTTGCTGGAAGATAGGTGTGATGGACACTTTAACCATGTGGGTCACTAAGTATACCATCACATTCTTCACAGGATTAAAAGTGTTATTCCCGAGATACCCTGAGTAATTACCTTCTCTCTTCCTAACTCCCCTTGCAATCTAAATTGGATGTAGAATTCTCTGCTTGGCAGTGTAAGAAAGGAAATACTGCTACACACTCCCGAGCAGCTGCCACTTTGCATCTCAGTAGTGGATGGAGTGACCTGAATAACCAGCTGAAATATGGTTAGCAACCTCAGAATCTTCAGAAAGCAAAAAAATATATTACTCGTTTTACACAATTATTTTTTTTTCCATTTGTTATATTCCCTGAACTGAGGAGCACTACATATTGGCATTTCAGTAATGGAGAGATTTGACAGGGAGTCTGTGCTTTACAGTATATCACGTACTTGCCTAGATAAGAAAAGAAGCCTAAATAGGCATTAAAGAAGTCACTATTAAAATTAGATTAATTAATTGAAAATTTAACTAACATTTTAATTAACATTTTAATCACATAAGTATCAATGCCCAAATTTGTTAAATACAATCTTTAAGAAACTTCAAAAGTTAAACAGTATCTTTAAATTCCACCAGAAATGAGTTCTTCTCCGTCTACTGAAAGTAAACGTTTTTCCTTCATGCCTGTATTTTTCTATCTGTACTTTAAGAGCAGGTATTGATGTTTTCTTAGGCCAAAGCCTCAGCTAACACTGTACATGTTACATCTAAGCAGCAAATGAAATTGTTTCAAAGTCAAAAGGTATTTTTGTTCTTGCATTTAATCACTTCAACTGATAAAAGAAATATAATGTTATATACCTAAGCATAATAGCTAAATGACTGGAAAAAAATACTAAAAATTTCATTGTATTTACAGCTGTTATTTAAAAAGTGAATTGCTGTTTACATCCTGAGACCTCCAGGACAACACCCCCCCATGCACACACATGCACACACATACACTTTGGCATTGTTTTCTAAAAAACATTCAAAACTGTAGAAGATCTGCTTTCTCCTTTTAAATAAAGTGTAACTACTGCAGTATACTGTACTATAACGTGTTTATAAATTTGTAAGTACATAGAAAACATTACACAATAAATTTCAGATGTATTTCAGTTTTAATGAAGAAGGAAACTTTTTTTTTATTATTTATTTTGAAGAAAGGCATATGGAAGTTTATACTTTCAAAAACTCTTGCATGTTTCCTGTCAAATAGTTTATTGTTTTCGTGACATGGAAACAGCTAAAAGTGGTAAGGATGCTGAAGTCAAAGTCCTGAAAAGAAAATAATCACCTGTTTGTTGATTTTTCTCTTTCCTTTCCTCCTAAGTATTTAACTTACTGCCACTAGAGCAGTTTTCTGATTTTCATCCAAGAAGCTAGGTATTTTTCAAATTGCAGCTAATATTGTTAATAATGTATAGGATTGAAATATTTTTTCTGTTTTGAAGTATTATGTGATGACATGGACATCATTGTATGCTAACATTTAGAAAATTGGTTAGGTAGAATGCAAATGGAGAAACCTTGGTCTCCTAAAAGCCTAATAAAGGCACCACATACCTTTGAAATTGCTACTAAGAATGTCTTTTCATTACAAATGCAGTGACGGCGAATGTAATGCTTCTATGCGTACAGCAGATTTTAGTCCAGGGATCTGCATATGCTACATAACAATGGGTAAGTAATCTGTATTCTCTTTTTAGAGTAACTGCTGCATGGAGAGATTAAACATTTCATCCATGGTCACACTAAATGGCTTATCCTCTATCACAGAACGGCTCAGTGGATGTCATAGAACAGGGTATAGTATTCTGTATACCAAGAATGGTTCATTTTCCTACGTAAATTGTCATCATCTACCTGTGACATAGATGTAGTACTGGGAAAACAACTTCAGTTTAAAAAGTTTAGGATGCAAGCATCTTTGATTTAAAACTTGTTGTGTGGAAACTGCTCTATCAGCAAAAGCTCAGAAAGATTATTAATGGTAGCACTTGAGCAGGTCAGCTCTGCTAAGGACATGAAAAATCCTGTGCAGAACAACTAAATAGCTCCCTAGTGAGAGACAAGGAGGGGTCCATGAACACAGTGCAGAGATAACTGAGGATTTGTAATTGGACCAGCGTGAAGTATTATGGATTTGCAAAAGCATTGCTTCAGATCTAGTGTCTATATACAGGTCTTACTGAAGAAGCCAATGAGACATAACAATGTTTAAGACCTGATAATTTGAGTCTAAATTCCCCAGATGGATTATATTGGTATTGTATTTTTAAAAATAACAGAGGGACCTTTGCCTACTTTTGTCAGACTACCACTTATTATTTCCTGTAGTATTTGAAGGACTTACAAGGAAGTTTTTTTTTTCAAGTCAGTCTGAAGCTTCTGAGCTCTGCTGCATCTGTAGGCTTTGTGTGGTGCTTGGTTTGTCACCTGATCCAAATGTTTGGAGCTGTAACTACTAGGCAGTGAACAAGACTTCTTAGGATATATTTTATAGATATTTTTGGATTTCTATGAAATGTCACTTATTTTAATTGCAACTGCACAAGACCTTGATCATAACAAATAGTGCTAACATGCCTTTTGGTCTTTAAGACTGTATTTGGTTTGCGTGGCAAAGTTTTCATAGCAGGGGGGCTGCAGGGGTGGCTTCTGTGAGAAGCTGTCAGAAGCTTCCCCTATGTCTGACAGAGCCAATGCCAGCCAGTTCCAAGACAGGCCCACCGTTGCCAAGGCCAAGCCCATCAGTGATGGTGGTAGCACCTCTGGGATAACGTATTTAAGAAAGGGAAAGAAACCCCAGCGTGCACAACTGCAGCCGGAGAGAAGAGTGAGAATACGTGAAACAACACTGCAGACACCAAGGTCAGTGAAGTAGGAAGGCGAGGAGGGGCTCCAGGCGCCGGAGCAGAGATTCCCCTGAAGCACATGGTGAAGACCATGGTCAGGCAGGCTGTGCCCCTGCAGGCCATGGAAGTCCACAGTGAAGCAGATATCCACCTGCAGCCCATGGAGGACTCCATGCCAGAGCAGGTGGATGCCTGAAGGAGGCTGTGATCCTGTGGGAAGCCCACGCTGGAGCGGGCTCCTGGCAGGACCTGTAGACCCGTGGAGAGAGAGAAGCTCATGTTGGAGCAGGTTTGCTGACAGGACTTGTGATCTTGTGGGGGACTCACGCTGGAGCAGTCTGTTCCTGTGGAAGGGACTTAGGCTCAAGCAGTTTGTGAAGAACTGCATCCTGTTGGAAGGACTCAGGTTGGAGAAGTTCATGGAGAACTACCTCATACTGGAATAGGAGAAGAGTGTGAGGAGTCCTCGCCTTGAGGAGGAAGGAGCAGCAGAAACAACGTGTGATGAACTGACTGTGACACCCACTCCCCATCCCCCTGCTCTGCTCAGGGTCAGGGAGGAGGTAGAAAAATCAGGAGTAAAGTTAAGCCCAGGAAGAAGGGAGAGGTGGGGGCAAGGTGTCTTAAAATTTGGTTTTATTTCTCATTACCCTACTCTGATTTTGTTTAGTAATAAATTAAACTAATTTTCCCTAAGTTGAGTTACTCTGAGTAATTGGTGAATGGTCTCTCCCTATCCCTATCTAAACCCACAAGTCTTTCATTATATTTTTTTCTGTCCCTTGTTTAGTTGAAGAGGGGGAGTGATAGAGTGGCTTTGGTGGGCACCTGGCATCCAGACAGAGTGAACCCACCACAAAGACCCTGGGAACAGGGATCTTTTCCTCTTGGTCTAATAAAAAACAAGAATGAGGTATTAGCTCTTTACAGAAACTTTGGATGCTTCTGTGTTAATTATCTACCTAAGCAACCATAATTCCTACAAGTAGTCAGGGTAAAAGCTTAGTAAATAAATATATTGGCATTGATTTTTTTTTCAGACTTACAAATTTTAATGGTATAAATCTGCTTTAGCAAACCACATAGTTTTATATTTCTTATAAAGTATTGTATTTCTGAAATGTTTGTGCATATGTAGGAGGCAAAGAATTAACAGACCTGAAAAAAAGGTAAACGAAAATGTCACTGTCACTATAATCTCTTCTTTCTAGTATTTTAATTTTCACAAATAGAAATTAATCTTTCTTACTGAGCTATTGGTGTTAAGATAACCGAATCTATTTAAAACACACACACAAAGAGGAGAGAAGGAAAAAGAAGGGTTGTTTGGTGTGATACCTTGATTTATGTTGTCAGGCAATCTTATATTTGTCCTTTTGTCCACCTATTTTAGCATCTGTTATTCAATGTAGAACAGATCTTCAAAACACTCATACACAAAATAATTTTTAAATAAGGAACAATGGGAAATTGTGACTGTCAAGAAGTGAAAATAACTGGTTGCCCACTGAAAATTATCTGTATGCTTATTTTTGGTTGGCTCAGTCCTTTTTGGAGAAGGTCCATGAACAGCTGGAATGGTTTCTAAAGTTAAAAAGCCTTAAAGTTCAAGGGGAACAGGAAAATATGTTTCTGTGGCAATCAAATTTTTGTTGTGACTCTCTAGATCATACATTGAGATTATATTGCAAACTCACAGATATCTATATACAATAAAGTCAATCAACTCATTTCCAGTCTCAAAACAGCATAGATCACTCTGATGATAAAACTTAAAGCCACTCAAGATTATTTTTACGTTCATTAAAATTACCGAGGCAGGTGAAGTGAGCTTGTTGACCCATTGTCTGAATACCTCAACATTGATGAAATGTTAGTTCTAGCACTCTGCCATCAATTATTATTAAAAAGCCCATGACTGAAGCCCTCCTAGATTGACCACAATGACTTCTTGGGACAAATACGATTTCAGGCAGTTCTAATAAGTACAATTTTCATTAGAGCAGCAGTCAGGAGGAACCAGTTGCTTAGCAATAGTAGCATGAAAGAAATGTGTCTGGTCCTTTAACTGTATATAGAATGTGTGTGCATTTGTGTGCATGCACCTACGGAGACATATGTATATGCCCAGTTGAAATGTGTATGGTAGTCATACTTACTTTTAAAGAGATATGATTAATGGAAAAAAAAAATCAGAAAAAAAAGGAAAGAAAGAATCTTTGTTCAGATATGATTTTAGGTAATTCTCCTAACTAAATATTTATTATGTTCAATAATATAAAGAGGGGACCTTATACTCAAATACTGAACAAAGTAAATTGAATGTTAAGTCATAATGCATAATTACATATTCAGGAGCTAATTATAAAGAGTGAAGTAAAACAAACTGTAATCCAATCACAAAGGCAAGCATGCAAATGAAACAATCAGGTTAAAGATGCTGAACTGGCAGTGTTAGCAAAGATTTATAGAGAAAGATCATCATTTAGCATAGCAGAAAAAATCTATTAGCAAATATAATCTCCCTGATGCACTTCCTCTTTGGTACATGTTAATTCTTCTATTAACAAATCTCCAATGATTTTGCATTGAATATTCAAGGCAACTGAATCAGTATTAGGGAATCATACCATTCCTTGCCAGAAAGGAAAGGATTCATTACAGCTAGTGAGAATTTATTTAAACATATGAAATAAAAAATTGCCAAGACACTGTATCAAGTGACACAGGATCCAAGTGCCTGAGACCTAGAGAGTTCTCCCACCACTCCTCAAGCTAGGACTTAACAATGTCTAATCTGGAACCAGTCTGCCTCATTGCTCCTGTCTGTCTTAGTTTAGATTTTTGTTTGTTTCATTCAAGGATTATGTTACAAAGTACAGCCAAGCTTTATGTGTACAATAAATCCAAGAGATCAATATATTGTATATTAGATCTTAATGAAGAACCACCTAAGTCAGATGTGTGTTCTGGTCTGGAAAGCTCCAAAAGAGCCTTAACTAGTAAAGAATGACATCCCTACGTCTTAAAATGAGTACAACTAAAGTACTTTTTGTTGAATAAAGTATGAGTATCCGATTGTCCTTGTGCAAGGATAAGATGAGCATAAGTTTATTTTTAAATTAAGTTTACTTTTGTATTTAAGAAAAGACAAATATAAGAGTTCAATACACATCCATAGACTATTCATATTTTAGAAAATCTGGCAGAAAATCCTTATGTGTGTCTTCGTGACTAGATTTTAACTCACTGCAATTAAAACATACCTAACTAACAGCACCTGGAGTAGAATACAAGTAATTTCATTTTTAATTGGCAAAAATGTCTGGACAACATTTAGATTCTATGACGATGTCATACACACTGCAATATGTTTGTCACCATTGATGATTTCTAGCCAAAATAAGCATTAATTACATTCTGAGAACATTTATCATACAGCTACTGGGATTCTCCACTAACAAGTGATACACAGAGTCTACTGCTTCAAAAACGCTCTTCAGTCTGAGTAAGGAGTCTGCTCCGTAAGGTGTTAGCATTTGAGGTCCAAGCTAATAACCACAACCAACTTACAAAATATGATTTCCTAATATCATTTATGTCACAGTTACAGTGGGAATAAAATTTTAGCTAGAATTCAAAAGCTTGAATTTGGAACACAGACTGGCTTATAGCTGGCACAAATCTGCAAGCATTTAATCTTCTTTAGGGAACAGAAATTATATTAGCTTTTCACATTGTATCCAACGCTGCCAGACTGCAGTTACTGCTGAAAGACTTGGCATAGGACCTGAGCCCCTTGAAACCCAGGGGCGATACTGGACATCAGTGCTTTGCTATTCCCCAGACAGGCTTTTGCCTACTCCTCGGTGCTTCCAACACGTTTTCACTCCTCCCATTTCTTATTCCACACCTGAACAATGAAAGACATCACTTTAGCACTTAATGACTAGGGAAAGGGGCGGTGAGGAGTAGAGAGCACAACTGATAATTTTTATAGCTCTAATAAAGCTAAATATGTCCACCTGCTAATTCAGTTATTCAAAACTGTTCCTTCCGTAACCTTGTTCAGAAAAGCTCTTCAACATTCAAGATGTCTCCCTGAAATCTGTGGTGTTATTCACACTTTAAATCGAAGTACTTTGTTGGACAAGGGTCTTCATACAGATAAGAAATTTACTTTTCTTATTCCCATCAAGCAGCTGAGGAACTTTCCTTTTGGAATAATTAAAAAAAAAATTTTTGTAGAAAGCTTTTTTACGACAACAGAAAGTTATTTTGATTTAGAAATAGGGTAGAAAATTTCTGCCTTCAGTGAAAAGTCTTGAAGGTTTCAAAACCAAAACTGTCTTCTGCTTTTAGGTGCCTGTTTTCTGTACACTAAAGCAAAGAAAGATATTTTAAGATTTTTTTTTAATATCTATTCAGATAAAATTCACATTTCTTTGGAAGGAGGGAACAAAACTATCTGACAAAGACCTACTTCAATCGATTAGGTATTGTAAACAGTGTTTTTGTACTTTGCGAAAGCAACCTGTCTTAGAAGGTTTATGGAAGATTTTTGATTGACCTAGTTTTATTATGACAACAGTCTTAGCCCCTGTAAGAGTCGTTGTATTGCTACCATGGTGCATGTGTCAGAAACTCTGCATGTGTTTTCAGCTTTTCTTTCTTGGTAGGAGAGAGGAAGTTTCTGTGCTGTGATAGCTCAGCTACTTACAGCCACCCTGAAGTCATACACAGAGAAACAGTGCACATGGCAGTGTTAGGAACAACTTGCCTCTCCAGCAACTGAGTTGCTAAGACCAGAGTAGTAATGTGGAATCACAGAGGTAGAGGATTAGCGAACGGTAAGAAATTCACAGAATCAGAAAATCAGAAAATCACAGAACCATTAAGGTTGGAAAAGAACTTTAAGATCATCAAGGCCAAACATCAACCCAACACCACCATGCCCACTAAGCTATATTCTGAAGCACCACATCTACATGTCTTTTAAATACCTCCATGTATGGTGACTCAACCACTTCCCTGGGCAGCCTGTTCCAATGCTTGATCATTATTTCCATAAAGAAATTTTTCCTAATATGCAATCTAAACCTCCCCTGGCACAACTTGAGGCCATTTCCTCTTGTCCTATTGCTTGTTACTTGGGAGGAGAGACCAACACCCACCTCACCACAACCCCCTTTCAGGTAGTTGTAGAGAGCCATAAGGTCTCTCCTCAGCCTCCTCTTCTCCAAACTGAACAACCCCAGTTCCCTCAGCCGCTCCTCATAAGACTTGTGCTCCAGACCCCTCACCAGCTTCATTGCCGTTCTCTGGACACACTCCAGCACCTCAACATCCTTCTTGTAGTGAGGGGCCCAAAACTGAACACAGGGTTCAAGCTGCGGCCTCACCAGTGCTGAGTACAGGGGCAGAATCACTTCCCTACTCCTGCTGGCCACACGATTTCTAATACAGGCCAGGACACTGTTGGCCTTCTTGGCCACCTGGGCACACTGCCAGTTCATGTTCAGCCGGCTGTCAACCAACGCACCCAGGTCTTTTTCCACCGGGCATCTCTCCAGCCACTCCTCCCCAAGCCTGTAGCATTGCATGGGGTTGTTGTGACCCAAGTGCAGGACCCGGCACTTGGCCTTATTAAACCTCATACAGCTGATCTCGGCCCATCGATCCAGCCTGTCCAGATCCCTCTGCAGAGCCCTCCTACCCTCCAGCAGATCAACACTCCCACCCAGCTCCCCTCATCCAGATCGCCAATAAAGATATTGAACAAGACCGGCCCCAAAACGCAGCCCTGGGGAACACCGCTTGTGACTGACTGTCATTTGTATTTAACGCCATTCACCACAACTCTCTGGGCTCGGCTATCCAGCCAGTTCTTTACCCAGTGAAGAGGGCACCTGTCTAAGCCACGAGCCGCCAGTTTCTCCAGGAGAATGGTGTGGGAGACAGTGTCAAAGGCTTTCCTATTCTGATATTGAAGTAATTTTTCATGCCTTTAGTATAGTGAATACATTACATTCATTCATCTGTGGCAGACCTTAATCGTCAGCCTGCGTTTGTGGGCTCACCGGGCTTTTAAAAATACTTGTCACCTGAACATGTGCACTATTATAATTGTCATTAAAAGGATATTTAAGACATGCCAAATTGGGTTCTTGGTCACCAAAATCTAATGGTGCATTGCATATCTATCCAGGCAGCCAGCTAATCAAATGAAATGAAAAGTGACATAGTACCACCTAGCTGGCGGACAAATGCATGTGTTTTTAAGGTTAATAAAGTTTTTACAATAATGACTACTCTCAGACTTAGCCAGTGATCAGAACTAAAAAAAAAAAAAAAAAAAAAAAATCAGCTCTCCTTACTGCTGTGGAGTTTTATTCACATATTTTTATTCACATGTTTTAATAAAGTGAGTTCTCTGTATTTCTTAGATGTAACAAAACCATAGTGATCTGGTGATCTTCAAGGTGTCCTTCATGGAAATAATTAGTATTTCTGCAAATAGAGATGAATCTCCTAGCTGGTACATTCTTTGCACTGTGTTCAGTGTACTGTAGTAGTAGTACTACTGTACTGCAGTATAGTGTACCATACTATGTAGTTCTACATACTGCATTAGTGAAGATAACAAAGTATTAATCAGCAAAACAGAATTATTTTCCCAAGCTATAAACCATAAGATCATAAACAAAACTCAGGATATTTCATGTTCATAGCTATTAAGAAACTAGACTGCAACTGATAGTAGTTTTCTATTATTTGGTCTATGTTAAGAATATCCCTGAGTAACCTTTCCAGCAATAAAACTCCTTTGACCTGGTATTCAAACAGTGCTGTGGGAACAAACCTTGGCAGTGTGTGCTTTCCAGAGTCACAGTTATGCAAATATAATGCAGATGCTATTTCATGGATGTTTTTGTAGGCACCTATAGTCTAACTGTAGGACAGCCGCTTGATTTCAAGGCAAATCAAAGCAGAGAGAAATAATTTCCCGCCTCTTTGACAGGAACACAAACTCCAAACAGAGTACAGTCACATTCTGCCTGGAAACCAACAGCTGCAGCAAACATATGGAGCTGCCATGAAGAAAAGCTGTTTGGTTTGTGGAGTGAGACCCTAATCAAAGTGATTGATGCTGGATATGATGCAGAAATGCAGCAGATATCCCTTTTGAAGGAACATTCTCGAGAGATAAATACAAAATGCTCTAATAAATGGGACAGGCTGAAACACCTGTAATACCTCTAGGATAGATGTTAAAATCACTTAGAGTTATATTAGCAATGAATCATTTTCCCTAATACAAAATATAGAAGATATAAAGTAAAAATGAATCACTGGTCCAATACTAACCATGACATCTGGATTACAGTCACTCCATCTTCCTGCTGTGCATATCTGATTTTTTACACTATTATTTTATCCTTTTGTGGTAGTTGGAAGTGTTACGTTACTTACATATTGGAAAAATGTTTGATATAGCAATTTATTTTTAATAGGATACAAAAGTAGGGAGTAGTCAGTGAATCTCATGTTAAAGACCAGAATCTGGTAAACTTGCTTGCACTGAATAGTACCATCAAAGAGTAACTACACTAAAGCCACTGGACCTTTGCCATTGCTGTTGAGGTAACCCTTTCTTGCTGAGTAATTAGAGCAGGATTCTGAAGAGAGAAGACAACATTTCCTCCTAATGTATCAACTATACACAGATCAGTCATGATACTTTTCATGTTTGTTAAATAGACAGTAGGGTGATCTATACAGGTTGCAGTTTCAGAAGTTCATTAGAGACTAAGCAAAAAGCTGAGAAAGGTATTGTTGACATACTATCTTCATGAAGAGTTGGGAAACTCAGGGTCCCTCTGTTCCACACATACGTAAACTGAAAATATTATTGTTGGGCGAAAATTGCATGTGCTTGTCTTCTAAAACACTTCTGACTGCCTTTCATGCTGCTTTTTTTTTCTCTCCATCTTTTATTTATTATTATATGTAAGGAAATTATAATTCATTCTTATTAGATGTTCATTTGACTGGATAGGATGCTATTTAAAATATTTGGGAAAGTCATATTCAGACAACAATATTTTTTAGTTGCAAATATTATTTAACATACTTATAAAATGCTAGACCTTAACCTATGTATAAAGAAAATTACAGTAAATGATTACATACAATCTCAAGTGCAATAGAAGTATTCTACTGTGTCTTCAGCTCTGAGGCCAACAGGTGGGTCTGGATCTAAACAGACAATGTTCTGTGCAACCTCAGACCCTCAGGAAGTGTCATCTTGATGATATACCTCTTGTTCATGCTACAGGTGAAGAAAAGACATTTAGAAACTGCTATTAAACTAGATAAGCATTGCAAGGAATATGTGTGTATGAATGCTAGACTACCAAAAAAATCTGAAAATTAAAAGTATTATATTTAACTGAGGTGAAAATTATCTGTTATATTCCAGGCAGGAAAAAAATAACACAGCTACCAGTAAAAGTTAATCAAGCATTATTAGAATTTCATGACAAGACTCCCCTACTGTGAAACACCAAAAATGTTCTGTTTAACTGTTGCCTTTATCTAACTTCTTATCCTTGCTTTTGCAATATGATATGGAAATGAGCTTCTCAAAAAAAAAAAAAAAAGTCCCCAAACTTTATCCATATTCATTAGATCATACATATGCACTGAGCCATAAAATATGACAAGCATATAACTACAAATACACACTGGTAATTATGAAATTTTCAAAGAATGTCTTCTTAAAAAAAATGCAGAATAATGGATGTTTCAGTGTAAATAACTAAAGTGAATTCCCAACCGTAAATATAATCTGTAATAGATGGAAAAGCACGTGTGCAGATTTCAGCAAACATAAGAAATCTCCCAGTCAAATGAGTCTCTCACCTCCTTTTAGATCATTCTGGTGTACTGTACATTTCAAATTAAAATAGTCAATTACTTCAGCTACCATAGATAAGAATAGATTTACAGTTAACGCTCAAGGTCAGGTTGGACGGAGGTCTGAGCAACCTGATCTAGCTGAAAATGTCCCTGCTCATTGCAGGGGGTTGGACTGGATGATCTTTAAAGGTCCCTTCCAACCCAAACTATTCTGTGATTCCATGACTCTATGATTCTATGATTCCATGATTAATGCTTCCTTTAATGCTGCTATTTTTTTCATCTGTATTAATTTTCTTAAATTACAGTCCTATATGGCCATCTTGTCTAGACCATGCTTTTGCCAAGAGTTTGACCAGATGATACTTCAGGTTCCTTCCAACCTGGTATTCTATGATTATGTGATTTTGTTTGGATTACCAGCCAAGGGAAATACCTTTTTTATAAACCTGATGTTAGCCTGTGCCGCAGTGGTAGAAGCTAACAAAAAAATAAGTATGCATGTGTAGCTTGGGAAGATACAGTTGGACAGACACATTCAGAATTAACCAACTATCAGCCTGTTAACTTAGATTGGTTCACTTTGTCTAACTTTAACTGTTTAGTTAAGCATTTAGTCAAAATTGTTTTACTAAGTATTCCAGCTGTTTAATGAGGACCAAAAAGGCAAGGAAAACAGAATTGAGGTATCTAAAATTAATTAAATAAATTTGCCTTTTGGAAGTTCTAGTGTCTCTTTAAAAGATGCCGATACAGCACTTAATAGTTCAATTCAGGGGAAATATTTCTCAGTCATAATATCAGAGTTTTCAGCTGTCTTCAGGGAGTTTCCTATATGGATGAACATGTTTTCTGTTAAAATAGTCCATCTGATAATGTTATTAGCAATAAAAACTAGTACTTCCAGATAGAGTAGTTCTCTTTTATATATTTATGATATTTGGCAAATGGACTGCTTTTAAAATCCTGAGTGCATTTACCTCCCACTGAAGTAATTGAAAGCCAACAATTCTCAGGATCAGTAACTATAAGACTCCATAAAATCATTTCAGTTAAGACCTTT
Source organism: Phaethon aethereus (assembly GCF_964289735.1). NCBI lineage: Eukaryota > Metazoa > Chordata > Aves > Phaethontiformes > Phaethontidae > Phaethon > Phaethon aethereus. The sequence continues at coordinate 130,005,445 of NC_138575.1, forward strand.
CTTGTACAAGCAGGCTTTACCATAGACAAAATGAATTTTCTTTCATAAGTATTTTACTCGCATAGCAATCTTACTCATATCAATACGTCTTTGCAATCAAAAGTGGCAAAGGCATTTTGGGCAACCAGCAAGGGTCTCAATTTTTCCTTGCAATGCTTCTACTGTGTGCTCCAAGCAATTATATATAATTTAACACATATTACATTCTGAAAGGAAAGTCAATAGCTGCCTATCATGTGAACCTTTAAAATATGATGAAAAATATGCATGACAGTGGCAATAATCCTGTATTTGGCCAACCATATATTTAGGGATGAGACTACAAAAAGGTTTATATTATACTTTTCCTCCACCCCATTCTTCTAAAGGGAATCATTTATTTAGTTCGGGATATGAAACTGCTAGTCATGCCCTCACTGCACACACACTCGCACTCTGAGTTTCACTGAGTTGCACACTCACACACTCACTCACACACAGCAGCGAGCAGAGAGAATAGCTTACACCCAACTCCTCCCTTCACAACCTAACAGCAAAGGGAGCCCAATTTCAGAGCTGCTGGAACTGACCCATGACCGTGGGACCCTTGTGGTATCCTTTTACCAATAGGAATGTAAAGGTAACTAGTAAGTTGTACCTACTTTTTGAAGTAATATTAAAAAAGAAAAAAAAAAAAAAGGCCCCATTGGCCCTTGCACTCAAGGGTAGTTCTCCAAAGATTTCCTGTCTCCCACACGTAGCTTGTCACTTTAAAAAACTGTGAAGAGAGTCTTACTGATGAATGTTGTGTGAAAAGCCTGTCTTCCATACACTTACTGTAGATACGCTTTAGACTTTAGATATAATAGAGGCCCTTGAATTATTGGCTGCAGTATTGCCCCATGTCACGGGAGGGGAGTTGCCTCTTGGATCACCAGATCCCAAGTCATTTAGTAATATGAAGGAAGCTCATCTTTCAAAACTTTCTTTGTGTATAAGGAAACAAAACAACTTCATGTTTTTCAGTTTCTGAGCCTCTGAGGACCACGAATGCAGCAGAAGTAACAATTACCTCAGGAACAAAATACTAGATTCTCTGAATAAATACAATACCTTCTGGGACTAATGAAAGTGTAGCACAATGTCCACTGCAGATCATGAGGAACTTTTATAAACTTGGTTATAAAGGCAATAGCTTTGGAATAAATAGACAGAATAAAAGAAGTGACATGGGTCGCAGGAGGTAGACTGTGAGGAATTAAAATATTTGGTTTCATTTCACTTAAAAATGACCACTTCCTCCACCAACAAACAGTACATAAATGCTTTCCTCAATGTTTTAGAAAAAAATGTGTTTTCCAAAACCTCCATGCCCCAGGTCCAAATCACTCTTAAAAAAAAGGAAAAAGGACAGCCAACCAGTACTAATTAAGCTCAGCACGACATTCACAGCATGATTTATCTTGATTGCTCTTAAGAACTTTAATTAACTTTACAGTAAAAACATAAGCGTACAGAGGTATCTTTTAAAACAGGACACGTAACTTCAAAAGACATAAGTTGCAAAATACTTCGCTATATTCTGACTGTATACTTATGACTAGCAACATCTGAATTTGTAAACATCTTATTGTTTAACTCTTACAAGTCACCTAGCTCAAGTTGCATTTGTTGATGCCTAATTATGTTGAATATTTAACAGAAAGTGGTTTGCTGGTTCTTTTAGAATTTTTTTTAATTTTTTTTTCATTCTAGCAAATACAAGTAAACTACTGTACTACAGACTTAGTCAAAAGTCTGTAGGAACAAACCAAGGGTATTCTGCAAGAGGAAGGAAAGATAGACAGTCTAACTCTCAGATATCTAACTTTATATTTAGAAGTCCGTATTACTTTGAGTCATATGTCTGTAATAGGTTGTCATAGACAAATGAGTTTTTAAGGAGCTGAATCAAATTCATTGACAAGTAGAAATTACATTTGTGACCCTATCTAAAGCCTAATCCCTTGCTAAGACAGTTCCTTCTCTTCTGCCTTTTATCTTTCAGCTTCTATATACAAGCTCCTATAGCTTGCATTGGATTGATTTCCTACGTCCAAGGTTTCTAAGTTTTGCAATATAGCTTTTTTTCACAAATTCCTGTAAGTTTGCCATCCTCATGGACCTCTAAACGTTATTCACTAAGCTCCTTAGCAAGGTTCCTACCTTCAGTCAGACTCCTGGTTCCTTCAGACTTTTCCATCCCTGTCTCTCAGATATCACTCTCCCAAATCAACATAGCCGAAACATAAGATCTTGTCAACTCTTCCTTTTTCCATCATTACTAGTCTTTGGATCATTCTCCTCCAAGGTTTTATGACTTTAAAGATAGGCAAACCTGGGTTTACAGAAGTTCAGAATACTGCTTTCAACTAAATATTACTCTTTTTTAAGTACTGATATATCATAAATATAATTCTCAGATATGTATCAATATCTCAAAGCTTGAGAATATTTTGGTGCTAAAAACTACAGTGGGTATATTTAAAATTTTCTAGGATATTGATTGTTTCAAGGACAGTTAAATATGGCTAACGTTTCTGCATCTTTGATTCTCCTTTATTCTTTGCCTATGAGAGATGTAAATTCCCAGGAAAGTCTAAACTTAAGTTAGAGTCTCTTTCTCCTTTCTACTTCTATTTCAACAGCTTCCTATTCAAACTCTTTCTCCCAAATCCTTATATTTTCCTGATAAATAGAGTTTTTATTTGTGAAGGGTTAAATGTCAGATTTATGATTGCACCTTCGAGTTAACATATGCTTGTCTCCCATGACTCACTTGGGCTCCAGAAAATTAGAAAGCTGATCAATTGTACCAAGAACTGAACTGCATTATCTCTAAGGAAAGAATGTACTATTACCATACATAGTTTTATGTATATACTTTATATATGATTATTATGTGCAGTTAAAAAGATGTTTGAGTTCACTGTTTAAAAAAAAATAATGTAATTATGTCTTGCCTATACTCCTTTAGAAAACTAAAGTTATTGATAAATCTTGAAGGGAGTTATCATTAAGAGAAGAAAGGAATGTGAAACTCATCACCAGCCAAATAAACGAGGAAATTGATATTAATTTCAGTAGGAGTAGAGCTGGACCTAAGTTTGATAAACCAGCAAATACAAAGCAAGATGGTATAGAGGGTTCTCAAAGAACATTGAAGTTGAACTGTTTCCATTTGTTTTATTTACTTGGCTTCATTAGTAATTCATCCTGTTTTGAAACAGAAAGAAAAATCAAAGTACAAAATCTTCTAAACCTAGTCAAGAGGCTCATATGAAAACAGCCACACTTTGATTTGGAACTAGGTTTCTGAAAACATAAGTGATAGGATAATCACTTATTTGAGAATTACAGCTGTATTTATTTGTCCTTACAGATTTTGCACAAATGAGGGTTTACATTTATAACAGTTTTTGACAATGTGCTATCTGTATTGTAACACTACACAGATCATTAGCATTCATTTTTAGCCACAAACACAAGTCATACTGCTGAATATATCAAAACCTGTAAAGCCTTTTAATTAGTAACACAGGCATTGTGTGATATCTTATTGTCATTCATCAAACAGCTTTATTTTGGTTTAGAATGATATAACCAAAGGACTTTTTTCCTCTGTCATTCTTCATTTACGATCTCATGCAGGGACAAATCCAAACAGACACAAATCCACACATAATATGGCCTTATTAATTGAAAGCAAATGCATCTGAAACAAACAATCTCTGCTCATAAAATAATATTTTAGCAATTTCTGACAACACAATAGACAAATTGCTAATTCAGCAATTGAAGATGATGCACATCCTAGAAACAAATTACTTTAGCTAATAACATTGTAAATCTTAAATTTCTTTTGAAGTAACATTTACAGGAGTTCTTATTATCTGTACATAAACTCCAGTAATATAGGCTGACTGCATGCTGACTGTAATAAAACCAGTCATTTCTTTCTGTATCCATTAGAAAAGTTTCCATGTTTTTTCTAAACCTAGTCAAGTAACTCAGCAGTTGTATTGAAAGAAAACCCAGATAGGTTGTAAAGTCAGTCTCTCAGTTTTTACATGAAGTTGGAAGCATAAAAACATGCAAACATAAGAAACCAACATTTACAGATGCTGCAGCACATGCTTCTCATAAGAACTCACAACTCATCTAAAGTCACAAACCTCTTTCACTTGGAGAGGGATTATCTTATTTAGCTAGAATGACAGAAGCTTCCACCACAAATTTTTATACTATTAAACAGATATTAGGTAGCAATATTAACAGTGGATCAAACATTGCACTGGTAGTCAGAGAAGCCTAAATAGTAATTCGATTCAACTGCCTAAGTATATGCAACTATTGCCAGATGAGAGGTATTCTGCCTTGACATCACCTGCCGGTCCGAGAGAGGTGCAAGTCTCTGCATACTGAGAGTCACACACACCAGCATCAGGATGTCTCAGATATCCCAGCACACCTCACATGGCAACAGATGGCTACATGAAAATCCTACCCTTAGTCAATACAGGCGGTGGTCTGAGGCAGGAATTCACTTTACTACTCAATGTGGCCACTTTAGTAGGAGAAGAATTGCTCTTTAAATACATTGATTTCATTTAGCAGGTCTCCATTTATGATAATGAAATTTTGAACACAAGGCAGAGGTGTAGTTACTCATGTAGACACCTGAAGACAGGTATCCTGTTCTTGAATGGTATCTCTGCCTCAGACATCCAGTGTCGCAGTAGCCTGCCAAGAGTCCCCAAAATATATACCAGTACGAGCTTATAAATCTTAAATGCAATGGGCAAGTCCTGCCTGACCAACGTAGTTGCCATCTATGATGGAGTGACCACATCAATAGACAAGTAAAGAGCTACCGATGTCATCTATCTGGACTCCTGTAAGGCCCTTGACACAGTCCCCCACAACATCCTTCACTCTAAACTGGAGAGATGGGTTTAATGGGTGTATTGTTGGTGGATGAGGAATTGGTTGGATGGTTACATCCAGCGGGTAGTGGTCAACAGCTCAATGTCCAGATGGAGACTGGTAATGAGTGGTGTTCCTCAGAGGTCCGTATTGGGACCAGTAATGTTTAATATCTTCATCAATGACATAGACAGTGGGACCGAGTGCACCCTCAGCAAGTTTGCAGATGACACCAAGCTGAGTGGTGCAGTTGACATGCCTGAGGGGTGAGATGCCACGCAGAGGAACCTGGACACAAGCTCAAGGAATGGGCTCATGTGAACCTCATGAACTTCAACAAGGCCAAGTGCAGGTTCCTGCACCTGGGTCTGGGCAACCCCCAGTATCAAACAGGCTAGAGGATAAGGGATCGAGAGCAGCCCTGCCAAGAAAGACTTGGGAGTACTGGTGGGTGAAAAGCTAGAGACGAGCTGGCAATGTGCACTCGCAGCCCAGAAGGCCAACAGTATCCTGGGATGCATCCAAAGCAGTGTAGGCAGCAGGTCGAGGGAGGTCATTCTGCCCCTCTGCTCCACTCTGGTGAGACCCCACCTGGAGTCCTGCATCCAGCTCTGGAGCCCTCAGCACAGGAAAGACATGGACCTGTTGGAGCGGGTCCAGAGAGAAAGGTATCCAGTACCTGAGGGAGCTAGCTGTGCTGGAGGTGATTTATGGTGACTTGGACAATGGACAATCATCCAAAGACCCAGATGAAGTCACGCCGCCACTGAGCGCTGCTGTGCCGGACATGCTAGAACTTCAATATGAACTGGAGTCAAAGGCAGCCACGTGGTACGCCACCATTGATATTGCTCTGTGAAGAAAGTCTGAGAGAGTTGGGGTTGAGCCTGGAGAAAGGGAAGGCTCTGGGGAGACCTTATTGCAGCCTTCCAGTACCCAAAGGGTAGACTGAAGGTCTTATAAGAGAGATGGGGACAGACTTTTTAGCAGGGCCTGTTGTGATAGGACAAGGGGTAATGGTTTTAAACTAGAAGAGGGTAGATTTAGACTGGATGTAAGGAAAAAATGCTTCCCAGTGAGGGTGGTGAAACACTGGCACAGGTTGCCCAGAGAGATGGTAGATGCCCTGTTGCTGGAAACATTCAAGGTCAGGTTGGACGGGGCTCTGAGCAACCTGATCTAATTGAAGATGTCCCTGCTCACTGCAGGGGTGTTGGACTAGATGACCTTTAAAGGTCCTTTCCAATGCAAATATTCTATGATTTTGTGATTTTATGATTCTAAAGATTAATGAAATATTTACAAAGAGGTGTCAAAAAGAAAAATGAAATTTTATAAATTGGAATCTCTATTAATACTGAGTATGAGTAAGAAAGCCTCAGTGAAATGAACAGAAAATAAAATGCTCCAAGAATGAATGATTTCCAGACTATGGAAGAAAAATTTGCTTAAAATTATTGATGCAATAGTTGAATTGTGAAGGAGATGGGAAAAATTACTCTTTTGAGAAGTAGAAAAAGAAGTGTTATTTTCTTCTATTTATCTTCAGAAGTCGTACAAAATGTAAGCATTCAGAGTTTGAAAGGTCAAAATTAGATTTCCCAGTGCCTTTTTCTTCCTCATGAAGAAGACAGAAGTTGTATTTACCATTTTAAGTCTAAAGAGCAACTTGGTTTTGAAACATCACATCTGAAGTTCATTAGAGAAGCTTGATTTCAGAAAAGTCTTGTTGCAATATATCACTAACATTTCTCAAAATAACTGTCTTCAAAATAAGGAAAAAGTCTTTCTTCTAATGAGTAGAAGCACATAAACTATGCATAAAGTTAATTTGATACTAATCCAAATGGTGGATTCTTAGGTAAACTTCTTCAGGTTTTTGACACAAAATTTAACAAATCATTTGGTGAGAACATACCAGCACCTAAAAGAAGCATCGTCATATTGAGATAGAACTTACAAGATATCTCCTCTGTAGTGCTAAGAAAAAGAAAATGTTATGAAACGTGTTCTGCTAGAAATTAAATATTTGTGCTTACCCAAGTAGTTGAAATACTCCAGCAGACAGAGCCTTATATTGTTGAGAAATGTGTACTTACAAACAGCCTGAAAAAAATCTGACACAATTTACTTGTCCTCTATGATTTGTATAATAGTTCACTAACTACCAGACTAATATTTGAAGTCTCATGTCATAAAAATGTCTGTTTTCTCTCAGGTAGCTCTTGTATTTTATAGAATATAAGAAATTAACTAAATAATGCCTCGTGAATCTCTATTTTACCACATTGTGCATAATCTCTAATTTCCTTATGACCTGTTAGGTGTCACTCACTGCATAAGAAGTGAAAACACACTTGTTATGACAAGTATTGCCTGTGGGCTGTGGAGTACCCCACTTTTTGCATTTGTCACCATGTAAAATTTTTAATATTTGACTGGGAGTTGTCACAGAAAAAGATTGAATGTGTGATCTTGCACAATGACATTATACTGGCTTATTTTCAAAGATGAATATCGTGAATTCTATTTAAAATGAGATGATGTTCCATGGCAATATATACCAGCCAGTCTATTGGACAGGTGGAGGAAAACAAAGGCATTTATCACAGAGATCTTATTGCTTAAAGAGAAAAAGGAAAAAGAGCACTGATACATGGATTTATGTCCTCTGGTCCAGAAGCAGCAGCATTTTTGCTCAAATCACAGACTTCAAATTTGAGTCATTCCTAAAATGAAATGATGAAGTGGAATCATGATCCAGTGCTCTCTAAGCCTGAAGTACTTCACTGTCTCAAATTATCTGCATTTTCTCAGGAATTGCTCTAGTATATCTGTCTCTATTTTTGAGAAAAGAGAGGAGAGAAGAGATTTTTCTTTAAAAAGTTAATCTTTGTCTTTCTACTTGAAACCACTTTAGTCAACTGAAATTATAAACGTTAAAAAAGGGCAGACTGAGGTTATATTCTGCTGCAACTCTACAGAGGAAAATCCTAGTGAAGAGGAGTAGAGGAACTGTCATGATACACCATAGCATGAATTCAGAATTTATTTTCTTTACTTGCTGGACAAGAGCACATTTTTATACAAAGCTCTGTTCATGTCCCATAGCTATTTAGGGTCTGTAGGAGGAAATGTTGACAGTCTCTTTCTTAAGCCTTCTTGTAGTTAATACTGCAGCCACTGCCAACTTGGCATTGCTAGGCTTCTATTGGACTCTGTGTAAGATTTGTAAAGCCCAACAAATCGAGAAAAATACTTGCCTCACAGCACTGCAGGATTTGCTCTTAGGAGATAAGTATTATGAAATATATGTTGTTTTAATGAATAAAATTTTCTATCTTTTAGATGGGTCACAAATCTATGGACTTAAAGGGATTAAATCTAAACTTAAAAATACACCTTTGTGTTGGAAAAATCAATTTTATATCTTCTAATAAATCTGCAGTGAAAATACGTGAAGATTTACAGTGACTCTCAAACAATGAAGAAGAAACAAGTACCATTTAAAGATGATAAACTCTTTATTGTTTTAATTAAATTTACTATTAACATTATAGTACAGTTTGTAGAGGTTTAACTTCTTCCTCTTTTCAGTAATACTAGTCAAATGGGCCCTTGCAACACAGAGCAGATAACTGCAGATCGCTTTCAATGTTTTGAAAATTAATCTATAGTAGAAATACAATTTACAAATAGTGCCACAACCAACCAGTGTGCTGCACGCATTGTTCAGCTCCAGAATGGTTAAGTAATTTGCATTTTGAATAGGCACAGGTTCTTTAAGAAGGAGAAGGTTGGGAGAAATTACCGATATTTTTGCTGCAAAACTTTATTAGGTATTTCTGGATTATCTTTCATCTCATGAAAGATCTGTTCATACTGTACTTAATACATTTTCTGAAGGTATAGAAGAACAAGGAAATGGCTGTGAAGTCAGATCAAAAGCCCATCAAGCCCAGTTTCCATCCCGCAGTGGCAAATAGCAGATGCCTAAATAAGAAAAAAGGCACCACAAAAAAAGGTATGTGCCAGCACTCTTCCAGCCTCCAGCTCTGCTCTTATGAAAGAAACCTTCGGTTCAGGTTTCATGAGAAAAGAATGCACATCTAATCTGAGTATATGAAACCACTTAAGTATTTGCTGTTACAAAGCAACTGTTGGCCTCTTTAACTAACACCAAACTGGAACTGAACATTAACAGGTGATAAATGTCTACTGTAAAGGGGAAGGCAAAAATCCAGGATAAAAGCTGTTTCTTAACTTTGTATGTTGGAGCAGTGTTATCTCTGCAGGTTTTCATTTACATGTAAAAATTCTGAGGGAGGAGCCACTGTACTGAAGGGAGAATAATGCTGGTGTTGGTGGCAGTGTTAACTGTGAAGACCCTTGTGACTTTCCAGGCACTGCGTGTTCCTTCGGGTGAACTTTTAATGTGATGCAGTACTCCCCCTGATATAGTTTAGAATGGAGTTAAATGGACTTTAGAATGTACTTAAATATAGTTTAGAATGGGCTTTGTTGTCATCTGTTGCAGATGACACCAAGCTGGGTGGGAGTGTTGATCTGCTGGAGGGTAGGAGGGCTCTGCAGAAGGATCAGGACAGGCTGGATCAATGGGCAGAGGCCAACTGTATGAGGTTTAATAAGGCCAAGTGCAGGGTCCTGCACTTCGGCCACAACAACCCCCTGCAACGCTACAGGCTTGGGGAGGAGTGGCTGGAGAGCAGCCCAGCAGAAAGGGACCTGGGGGTGCTGGTTGACAGCCAGTTGAACATGAGCCAGCAGTGTGCCCAGGTGGCCAAGGCGGCCAAGAGCACCCTGGCCTGTATGAGAACTAGTGTGGCCAGCAGGAGTAGGGAAGTGATCGTGCCCCTGTACTCGGCACTGGTGAGGCCGCACCTTGAATCCTGTGTTCAGTTTTGGGCCCCTCACTAAAAAGGACGTTGAGGTGCTGGAGCATGTCCAAAGAAGGGCAACAAAGCTGGTGAGGGGTCTGGAGGACAAGACTTATGAGGAGCGGCTGAGGGAACTGGGGTTGTTCAGTCTGGAGAAGAGGAGGCTGAGGGGAGACCTTATGGCTCTCTACAACTACCTGCAAGGGGGTTGTGGTGAGGTGGGTGTTGGTCTCTTCTCTCAATTAGCTAGAGATAGAATGAGAGGAAGCAGCCTCAAGGTGCATGAGGGGAGGTTTAGATTGGATATTAGGAAAAATTTCTTTACTGAGAGAGTTGTCAAGTATTGGAACAGGCTGCCCAGGGAAGTGGTGGAGTCACCATCACTGGAGGTGTTCAAAAAATGTGTGGACATGGCACTTCAGGATATAGCTTAGTGGGCATGGTGGTGTTGGGTTGATGTTTGGGACTTGATGATCTTGAAGGTCTTTTCCAACCTTAATGCTTCTGTGATTCTAAATCAAATCACTGAAAACTGTGGCATGTGGTTAGGCCGTTGATCCTCCTCCTGGTATTCCAGTGAATACTAGGATGCAAATCTAATAATATGCTGTATTTTCAGGTATGAAACTGTTATTTTAAAGTACTGGTCTATTGTCATTCAGAGAGTAAAGCCATTTTCTGAAATGCTTACAACTTCACAAAAATGTTATTAGTTACACTATATTTGATGCTTTGTCAGATCATAAAGTCCTGTGCTATTGATTCTCCTTATAGTCCTTTTTTTTTTCTCTTTATTATTAAAGTTGCTGCTGTTATGACAGTAAGATCAAGCCTTTAGGGACATTGGGACCCGCATTTTGCATAGAAAAATTGGCTGCTCTTTTACATGTCCTTGTCTCTTTATTCAGAGTGAAAACCACTAGTGGCAAGAATTTACCTTGATTATGCACCTGTATATTCTCAGCAACACAGTTGTTTAAAAATTTAAAATGGCAGACATTTGTGAACAGCAACAATGAGTGGAATTGAAAATGAAAATATCTCCTTCATAAGCTCTCTAACTGCTCCTGTCTTTCTATACATCTTCTGTAAGCTTGATACTCTTTCTTTCAGGTGTTAGGTAAATGTTTCACATTTGTAGCATTTCGGGGGGAGGAGAAACAGTTTCACCCTAAAGCAGGTGCCTGAATTAAGAAGCTAAACTGAATCATCCATTTCCATCACTTCCATCATGGAAGTGATTCTCGTTTTCCATTGTCTACAGAAAGACTGAAGTGACATTAGACTCATAATTCAGTTACCAAGAGTTGGGCAGTATGAGTAGGTAAGCTGCTTGAACAACCATGATGATGCTGAATACACCCTGTAACATCCCATGCATCTTACAGCCCGTTAACGTTTCGGGGCACCCAATCACCTTGCTCAATTGTACATATACATGTTTACAGAAGATAAAAGACATTAAAAAAAATGAAAGATTTAGTGTCTGCAGTATTCTAAATTGGAAGGTATGACTCTGAACTGTAAATTTATTTTTATACGTATGATTTATATATACATATATATATAGGAAGATGTGACCACAGAAATATAAAAATGTGTGATACTTATGTGGAGGTATACTCCAAAACTTATCCAATGAAACAGTTATTTCAGTGTTTCCAATCTAAGGTTTCATGTGGAATCTGCTCTCCAAAGACTATACTTATATTATGGAATATTTGCTTCATCACCTTGTCTAATAACTAAAACTAATTTAAGAATTCATAACTTCCAAAGAACTTGTAGACAGTCAATAATACATCAGAGAGTATTCTTAATAATACCTACCTAATGCAATAATTTAATTTACTCTATTAATGTTTGTGTGAGCAGGAACAGATTTAATTGTGAAAGTACAAAAAATACAGTTTTTATAAAATTGCTAGTTTCAGCCGTTAAAGAAAAAATAAAATAAAATGTAGGGTCCTGATTCTTCTCCATGTCCAGGAAACTTTTAATGGCATGTAATTAAATGTCAGTTGGAGGGATGGAGAACTGAGATCAGTTATTTTTATTTAACTGTGAAACATTTCAATTGTTTACAGGTCAGCATATCAGTCAGGGTAACTGATACAGAAAAAAAGAGTTATTGACTGTAGTCATTTTCATGATGCCATGAAACTGTGCAACTTAGAGTGATAGGAGACAGGATTCACTAAACCCAGAGACTGGGAGCCACAGAGGCACCAGTGAGTTAGGAGCCTTGATACAGGATTTTAAAAACCTCTGCAATGGAGCAGCCAAGCCTCTAGAATTTTAGTGTTTGACATCTTATTTCCACACACCCTGAAGAGCAGCCATAGCAGACTTCCAAACTCCATGCTACGAACTGGGAAGATCTTCTCCCTGGCCTAAGAATCTAAGATACTTAAGCTGAAATTCTGAAAACCCTGAACACGTTTCTAGTGCCCCCAGATCTTGAGAAGCCTTCTCATGCATGTTGTCTTGGCATTTTAGACTTACAGTATAGCTGATTCCCTGCTCTACCCTTTCTCTCTTCACTTTGGCCATGGCAAAAAAGTACAATCAGCTATTTTCATAACCAATTTCCCCTTCCAGAATCAGGATGCTCAGTCAGAATATTCAAGCTTAGAAAAGGGTAGCATTAAACTACTTCCGCACAATTTACTAAAATACCCCTTATTTCTTTCTTTCTTATAAAATCATATAGATTGTATAAATTTTGCTCTCTGTAACTTTGGAGTACAATATATTAAGACTATGACATGAACCATCTGGTTTGTTCTTTTCTATATTCCAAGTGGAAGTATTAATAGTATTATTCAACACAAAGAAAATGTAATAAATAGATATAAACAGTGTAAAGGTAGTGCACACAGTAAAACATCCATAAAAAACTAGTAGCTACATTTTCCTTGAAAGTTACGTGCTGCAGTCCTTAGTAATATAACAATTTCTTCCAGAATATAAATGCATCATTCATACACACACACATATATCTTTCAATAATATTGGTTTCTATTAATTCAACCAATCTTGCTGGCAGAAGACTTATATATATGGCTCATTGTTAATGGGTAAAAAAGTACTAAATATAACTCTACCTGAGAGTCAGATTATAACTAGGGAGTAATTACCATATATTAATGTCACAATAAAATGTAACAAACTACCAAACCGAAATTTTATTTTCATACAGTGCTGAATCACTACTGTTTTCTGGTTATTATGTCTATTCTATACAAGTTATTCTACCACTATATTAGACTATGATTCAAAGAGAAAGAAATGTGTTATGAAATTTTACCATGAAGAGCCATGCATAGATTTGAAAGATTTTATGAAGATACCATTATGACAAACTTTTCTGATTTTCTGGTGAAAATTTATATTTAAAATGAAACATGCCATTCAGAAAGTTTCTGAGAAATAAATAAAAAAATACCTAGTGCCAAGTCAAGTTTAGCTGTCCAAGTATTTAATTGCTATTACTAGGGGGAAAAAAAAATTGTCTGGCCTGACAATGCCTTAATTACAGTTCTGATAATTAGATATTCTTTTATTGCTATTTGAAGTGTCATTACTCTCAGACATCTCGTTTTCCTTTGAGTGCTTACCTTCCTGCTGTTTCATTCTTTTCACTTTTGTCTGAGACCTATATAGACCGGCAACTTTTCTTTTAGAGTACTCTGACTTTCATTATGTTTTCTTTCATATGTTATTATATGATAACAGTAGTTTCTTTGAATTTGTATGGTATGACTCAAAAGCCCCAACCTCATGGCAAACAATACCTTTTAACACAATGAATTCTGAAGAATTAAGTGTACAATAAGTATTAATGACCATGCACTACATTTTGCATTACTCTGTTAAATACCCCCAAAAACTAACTCATAAGCAGGAATTGCGTGAAAAGAGAATTTGTTCTTTTTTTTGGGAGATGGTCATTGTCTTTAAAGTGCCTGCTTATTTGGGATAGCTTTGAAATAGGCAATTGCTAGAAAGCCTACTCCTGCCTTTAAACTCAGTCACCGTGTGTGCTAATTGATATGCACTCTAGGGATCCTGTTCCATTCCAGTCAGTAGAATTATTCTTAGTGGCGTGAACTGGAAATGGATTGAATCCCAAATAAACATGGTGTAGAAACAGATTTTACATGCACCATGGAAATTTATACAATGTTCTAATCCCCTCACACCGCTCCCAGTCACTAATGTGGAAGTTCGCAGAACATTACAGCCCAGTGATTTGTGCCACAATATTTAGAAAAATGTCACGGAGACATAAAAAAATAAACAGTCACTTTTTACTGAAGGTGCATAATGCAAAAGTCCTATATTATCTCTCCCTTTTTGGTGCATTGTACCCTGTTCTAGTACCTAATAAAAGTAATACTGCTTTGAAGATGTTAAATGAAGACATTCAGTGCTTCAGTTTTTATTTGTGTAGAAAAAATTAAGAGCTTGATGCTCTATTTCTTTCCATTTGCAGATGCATAAAGCAGTCACTTTAGAAAATGAACTCTGCCAAATTTATAGCTAGTATGTTCTCATTTAGTCTAATCTCTGCTCGCTCAGTGTAACAGGCTGCCTTTACAGAGCACCTACTGGTAAACACACCCTAACAAATTTTGCAACAGTTACGGAAGAAAAGGAAAATCCTCCCTTTAAATGTTAGTATGTTTTGTAGAAATATAATGGTGTAATATTTGCATAATAAAAGAATCATAAGAAATAAAATAAATACAGTTATGACGTGTCTTTTTATTTAGTAGCTGAGCACCTGGACACAGAATTGTTTATTTCATAGCAGATTGATGACTATGTTTACCTTTTTATATTAAAAAGGATGTAATTAATTTTGAGAGCCAGATAGTATACTGTCAATTGTCTCCTGTTCTCAGATAAAGTAAACTGCAAGCTTACATCAGCTGTAATCCTTGGAAACTCCTTTCATAGCTCTACATTGCAACTCTGGAAAATTATCTCCATGACTTGATTAAGTTGTCTAGATGTTGGACGCCACTGGTTAATCTGCAAAACAAATTTTTTCTTCCAGCCTCAGAACATGAAGAATGTTTACAGGCTAAATTGTTTTAATCAGTAAGTACTGAACACCTCTGAAAAAGTTTTGTATTTTAGATAATTTTTGCATGCTGGAATGTTCACCTTGCCAGAATGCATGTCTAAATAGGCTCATCAGGCCGCAATGACATTTCAAAATAACGTCACTGGTTGGACTAAAAGCAGATATTAGTACAAATGTCCTTAGATCACTGTTGCATGGAGATAAAAAGCTCAGCAAACATTAAGTACAGAATTGGCTTGAACTTCAAAGTTTTTTGACTCCTCCCTCTGTGTTTCAGACTGTACAATTAAGAACTTTCAATCCTACAAATCCCCTTTTCATATAATAAGTTGCTATGAGCATCGTGGACTCAAGGCCTAGCTAAAATTACATTTCCTTCTTTATGTCCCAAGCACCCTAAACAGTCTTGGAATTTTCCCCTTTCATAAAAAAAAATGAACTTCTAAGATCTGATGGGGACAGCAGCTCTCCTATCACTAATGAAAATGCAGATCAAAGGAAAATTTGGCCCTCAGTATGAGAACAGTCTCTGTTTATTAATTTGAACATTAATGATGTATTTACAGTTCTGATTATTTGCTTATATGAATCAGAAAATACAGTTTAAATACCTCGTGTAGTTTGCAGTAAATATGTCGAAATATTATATTCTAGATTCCACACATGTGGGTAGAGGAAAAGGTTAAGTCGCTTTATCTGAATAGATCATAGCTATAAAAACAGTACCAAAAGGAAGAAGAAAAAAATTAACTACTTCAGCCAGAAGAGAAAATACTGATTTTTTTTTTCTTAGAGAAAATGGGCTGTGAAATACATCCTTTCATTTATCCTCATATTATGTGTGATTGTGGGTCTAGAAGGTAACCATGGAGTTCTAGGTATGTAAGTAAGTTAAGCAAGCCTCATTCCTCATCAAGAGATACACCTAAGGGGTATTTATCTTTTCTTTAAAAAAGCTACAAAACCAAAAATAATTTCTGCACTACAGAATTTCGACCTTATAAAATAAAATGTTCTCAGGCATGCTTTCCCACTATTTTCCACATTTCTGTATCTAAACTACATACTTTAAAAATGATCAGTTTTTGTACACCTGTGGAAGGGATGCTTGACTGGGAATGGAAATATTTGGTATCACTTTTCCATTCCTTTCAATAGACCTTGTTTCTGTAATAATTTAGTTGAATTATCATCTCTGTTAACTAAAATATTAAAATAAATCTCTAATTTTGGACACTATCCACACTAACCAATCTATGAACACTGCAACCAATTATTTTTTTTTTCCTCTTAGCTTTATATTTTAGCAATCTGTAACAATGAGACAATGCTTGATTAAAAATACAATATTTAATAGATGTATTATCACTAGATCTTTGCTCTTACATAATCTCAATTATTTAAGCCCAGGAAAAATGCATGACAAATGGTAGTCTACTACGCATATTCTAAGTAGTGGCATTAAAAATCTGATTTGATTTTCAAAGAATTTTGGTAAGTTTAGCAGAAAATATATACAGTTTTAGCAAACTGAATTTGATGACACTTTTGGAAGGGGTTTTACATCAACTTCAGACTTTTTGTCCCCGTATCTCTCTCCTTCATAGAGTTAGTTAAAACTATTATAACAAAAAAGCACTAGAGGTTTGGGGTGACATCAAGAGACATGCCAAGCAAGTCCTTAAAATGTTGCAATTCTCTAAGTCGGACCTAATTAAATTTTGTTTCATTGGGATTGTGTGGTTTTCTACAGCCATGTAATTGTAGGAAAAGAAGAGGCAGCACCTTAAGGTTAAAGGAGGAAAGAGCAACTCTACACACATATGCACACACACACCACCCCCACCCCCAGCCCCCAGACAAACCAAACATGAATGTTGGGTCATTGTCGTCATTTTTTTTCCGAATTTGCTTGTCTATTGCAGGCAATATATTGTACTCATTTTTATTAACTTATCTCTGAAACTGCTTCCCTTTGCCTCCAGTACACAAAATTGATATGTCTGAATTCTGTTTTACTTATTTTAGACTTAAGGACAGAGATTGAGTTTTAAATGGTCTCCCAACATATTTTTAGAAGAACTATTGATGCAGGCTTTTAGGGTGAGGTAAGTTCTTCTGCTTTTAAGAAGATAAAGTTTGAACGTAAATGGTGCAGGAAGACTATCTCACCCTTCCCATACTTAGGAAGGTTGAATTTTGGCACTGATTTTGGATTACATAATGAATAACTTCTAGAATGAAAATGTCTCAAAGAACAAGTTCAGGAAATCATTTGACAAGAGTGGATGGATACTATGGTGGGATTGTACAAAGACAGAACTGAATAATATTACAAATTCAGGAGAGATGTTAGATTCATCTTATTTACCTGAATTAGACTAAATAAACCCTTTGAATCTTAAAACCTGAGTTACAAATCTCTGTTTCCATAGTGATTATAATCTCAGCTCAAATAATGAGGCAGGTGACATTATAAAAAAGTTTAACAGTAGAGAAAAGACAATCTTTTGGTCAGTACATTTTGGAACGTAATAAATTTAGGAATATTTATTCCAACATCAGCAGCCAACACATCATGACCTGGGGATCTGTCAGATCTATCATATTTGCTCTGTGAAAGAAATGTCTTGATTCATAAATCTAGAAGAAATACTGAAGAGACTACTTTATATTTTACAAATATATTACCTTTTTTCTTAATTACATTAAAATATTAAATGGTTTACAGAGAAAGCTTTCTATTCCATAACAACTTGTCTCCCAGCTACCTGGGTACAGCTGATGATAGTTGATCTACAAACAAACTAATGATCAATAGGTGATAACCAAAACTTTCTATAATGTTGGTTTAGGTCATGCACAATTCATTCAATCTCTCAACAGTTCAGTGATTACAAAGCTATTAGCAAAAGTATGTGTTTAAATTTAAATATATGGGTTAGAATTCGCTGATTTGTACTTTTGTCCAGTTCAAAATATGTAAGTTTCCAAGCTATGATACTTGGATTGCCAAAAACTGTGATGATGTCAAAGTTTGCACTTGTACAAAAGAGAGCTCTGTTATTTCATATTAATTAGTCTGCATTCATAACTTCCAGATGATATTAAATCCTTATGATCTTTTAGAAGCTAGTGCTAGGGAAAAAATAGGCTAATAACATGTGTATTATTATTGTGGCAGAGTTAATTAAGTACAATTTCTCTTATATGAAAGCCTGTTTTCCTAAAGCAGACAGTAGTATATTTACCAAAACACAATGTGTAGCTCTTTAAACATATTGATCAAGGCCTCTTGCCTTTGAAGGCACAAATAATATTTACAGCCATGTACAACTTCACTCTTCTTTGCTTCTCCTGCAAGACAAACAGGTCTTGACCTCAAACAGTTCAAACAGTGGCATATGGAAATACGTATTTAGTTTCACATCTGAATTTCTGGAAGTAATTTATTTAGATATTCAAGGGTAAGTGCACGAGAGGTGATGTGGCACTTGCAGCAGCAATGTGGAAACTGTAATTGTGCAAGATGCTAAGAATCAAGACCACTGGCTTTTCGTTTTAGTTTTGACTTCTGTATAGCATTGGGAAAGTAACTTAATCATTTTACATTATGTTTACAATAAGTGAAATAACAAAAACCTGCTGAGTTGGGAGAATATAGGATTCTGAGAGCGCTGAATTGCTCAGATTGCATTCCCAAACTATCACAGCGGGGATAGAAATCAACTGAATCCAGAAATCCCTCGTTAGATTTAAAGTAAATTGCAAAAAAGATATTGTGTTAACAGCACCAGGTATGAATTCTGTGGAAAGCCGGGTATTGATGGATTCTGAGGCCTTTTACAGGATTAATTAATTTAATAGAAGGCAGTGTTGAGTGCTATTTTTGGTGTCCTAGGGTTTGCAAGACATCTGTGTGGGTCTGACAGATACAAATCTGAGGAAGACCTGCACTGCTCTGGAAAAGAAACCAGAATCCTGATGGGATAACCTAGGGTTTCTATGACACTAGACACTGTCTGAGGGCAAAGCTCATTATTACCTTCTTTTACACTAATATTTACTATATTAATTCTAAAGTTTTCACTTTTTTTTTTCTCATTTATTTTAGCAAACCATTTGTTTTAACAAACATGAAGGGTAAACCCACCTAGAAAAATTTTATTTACTATGAGATTTCTGTCTTCTTCTTGGACAGTTTGCAGGCCATCAGCACCCATGCTGCAGGTTATGATAATGCTCAATGTATACTTGAGAGTCAAATACAGCAAATAACATCATGGATCAAAACTAATTTTCTCAAGCCCAACTGATACTCACATACCAAAAAACCCCCAAACAAACAAAAACCTAAGTGGTACACATAGCTCTAACCAGTAATAACCACTGGTATATTCCATTTAGGTACAAGATCCAGAGGTTAGTGGATATGACTTCTGCAGATGTGTGTTTACAAAAAAAAATAAAAAATTTACATAACCTGGGAGTTTCAAGTTTCATTATTTATCCCATATTTATGGTATGAATTTCTTCCCACTGATAGCATTGGACTGAGAGACGTTTTGCAAAAAGGAAAATGAAAATAAAATCTGAACACAATGAGGGCTTCAAAAGGGTAGCAAACATGAAAAAAAAATTAACGTTAGAAATAGACATATATTTCTGCATCCAAATTTCAATACCACTGCAGTGTGAGGCAAAGCTTGGATCTGACTTTAATAGTAGGATGATTTTTTTTTTAATTTGATTGAAAAAACTTATTCTTGTAATCCAAATTTCTGAAGAGTGAGTTTTTCTGGGTTGCCAAAAGTGGTCTCATTATTAATATTTTACTCCAGTTCTACATGCTTTTGATAGCTTTAGTTTGAAGGAAATTATGTAGCATCCAGAAACTAGCCGTACCATCTAAATTTGTAGCTATTCTAGTGGAAGCTTTCATTATCTAATACCTGTGCTTTCATTTCTTTTAGAAGTCATTATTTAAACTGAAAACACTGAAGTCAACACAATACATTTTTAATTTTACTTCTAAATTTTTAGAAAAATCAGGACTTTTCATTATGCCGTCACTACACAAATGTGTCTTTTCACTTACAACATCTTGTTTTCTCATCTGCAGGCTTGCAGATAGCCTTGTAAGGTGGAGCAGGCACAGGAACAAAGAGCAGTAGGATTAATTTAGGGCATTCACACCTAAACCTTCTACAGTTCTGCTTTGTGGCAGCTTCTTTCCTTAGGGGCTGGAATAAAAGAAACAACTAGAAACAGAACCAAATGATTTATGAATCCAGGATGTTATGGCTGTTAATGGCCTTAACAGGATTTTTTGCATTGCTGCAGGGATCACAAATGATTTACTTGCATCATCACTCATCTTGGAAGGACATGTTCTCAGTTTGGCTGCAGGAACTGGAGAAATGTATAGACACTGAACTCATGGAAAATGTTGGAAGAACACAGTTTCCGGAAAAAAGTGTCTAAATTTTATACTTTTTGGGAATCCTGCCGTTTGAGCTATATGGATATTAGACCTAGCAAAATCAGAGAGTATTTCAAAAGACAATTAACTTAGCAATAAAACAAGCAAACAAACCGCCAATCAGTTTCTAGGAAGTGACTTTGTTCCCAAGCAAATATCATGCCATGATCTCCAAGAAAAAGGAGGTAGAACATCTGATAGAATATGGGGAGGAAAAGGATGTCTTTATGTCATCAGAAGCAACAAAAAGGGACTACAAATCTTTACATACTCCATTTTCTTTTGGAAAAAAGGAAAGGATATTCTCTAGGTACCACAAAATAAAAATTGCCATGGGAAGAGCCAGCTAGCCAAATGGACACTGGGAAATATATGTATAGGAGCTCAATGAAAGAAGGATCTGTGTATGGCACCTGGCTAAGGCATTACACCCGTCTCAGGTTTTAACACCTGTCATCGGTTTTTATATGAACATAGCATTCTATGAGTCGTTTTTCCATGAAGTTTTATTAAACTTAATTTTTTTTTTTTTGAGAAATTTAAAAATTAAGCACGGATTGATCATGGGAACTTCACCTTCACTTTATAAATATTTACTAAGTTAACCCCTGTTTTGCACTTTGATAAAAGAAGTTAAATGATATTCAGTTATAATATGACCAGCACATGAGTACTGGAACATAAACACTGCTTTAAAAGTATTCCACAAATATTTCTTCATATGACATTTAAATCACTCTTCCGAGAAGAAAAAAAATTAGTAATATAGATGATGTTAATTTTGCTTCTCAGTTGAACTGTAGAACTTTAGTAGGGCCTGTTGTATTAGAACAAGGGGTCATGGCTTTAAATTTAAAGAGGATGGATTCAGGCTAGATGTAAGGAACACATTTTTCCCAATGAGGGTGGTGAAAGATTGGCACAGGTTGCCCAGGGAGGTGGTAGATGCCCCATCCCTGGAAGTGTTCAAGGTCAGGTTGGATGGGGCTCTGAGCAACCTGATCTAATTGAAGATGTCCCTGCTCATTGCAGGGGGGTTGGAGTAGATGACCTTTAATGGTCCCTTCCAACCCAAACTATTCTATGATTCTGTGATTCTATGATTCTATGAACACAGTATTAATTGCATAGCACATAGTTAGAATTTTTGGTAAAAATCTCTGGTCTGCAAAAGTGAAGGTGAGACACAAGAAGTGTGAAGATTTCCCAAAACTGAAGAGCAGATAAGTTTGGATCTCAGACTTGCACCTACAACCAAAGCTGCCAGCTGCTTCCCACATCAACCTCCTCACTTTAGCACTCCATATGAAAAAAAATAAAAAAAGAATTAAGTAAAATGTGTGGTTACTTGATCAAAGGAGAAGCAGCCCTGTATTTAACACACTTATGTTGGTGCATATATACACATATAGTAATATTAGCTATTATAGCACTTTTTCAAAAAGATATTTCATGTAAAATGTAAAGGATTAGCAAAATGATCTCCAAACATTTCTCTCTTTCTCAGGCTGTTCTAAGTCTGAAAGACTACAAAACTTTGCAGATGGAACATTGTGAATGTACTTAACACTTTATTATAAAGAAAAGAAGGATGTTCTCATCTGAAAAGCTTGCAATGCCTATGAAAGTTTTCTAAAATAATAACATGAGAAGAAAGAAAAACAGGTAACTAATGGTATCTTCTCTAAGGACTGAATAAACTTCATTATTAAGTAGAAAGTTATACTTATTAATTTAGTGGAAAGATTAATTTAATATATAGAAATATAATTTTATCTGATGCAGCACTAATCAAAAAAACAAAAAAAAAAAAGAAACTTATAAAATATTGACTAGATAAGCATTTATTTCTTCCCTGGAACTATATCACAAAAATACCCAATTGGAAGCTCTGAACCTATAATGATTGCTTGCATTTTGAAAAGTACAATATATGGAAAGAATCTTGTTAAAGTAACCAAAATGGGCAGGATATTTCAACCTTAAAGGAAAATAAAAACCTGGGATTTTTCAGAAAATAAAATTAATCATAATTGGAAGCTTTAATCAAGAAATACCTAGCTTTATACTCAAGCCTTTTAGTGTAAATTACAGATGGATAAATAAAATATAATAAACTTAATAATGTGAATCTGTTGAGCATTATTCTCTTAGCTGTGTCACAGAAAGTAGAGTTCAATGTAGAAACTCTGATAAGTAATAAGTATCAATAGCAATCTAGTGGCATCATTCCTTTTCCTTAGAACAAATTTCTACATTTTGAAACATGAAAATCTATAAAATTATTTACTGAGATATTATGATGGTTCCAGCTCTCTCCTGTGCCCACAATGCACAAGAACTGTATGGCTAACATAGCTGAAAGTTCACAGGCAGATTCTCCCCTGCAGGTAACAAAGGCAGTCCAGTTTATGGCAGCTAATTATCTGGCAAAAAGAAAGCCATGCTCTGATAACCTTATCATGAGAATAATCTGGAGGGCCTTTTTTAAGACGCGTCTTAAAACAAAAGGTATGATTCTGAGAAATTCAGCTTACCTTCTCTCTAACCCTGAAATACTGTACTTAATTATTATTATCATTACTCTTACCTGAGAAGCTTCATAGGACCTTCTTGTTATGATGGTCCTTCTACATTTGAACTTGTTCAGAAATATCTTGGTCCTAGATCAGGAATAAAATTAGAACACGATCCAGGAATCTAAATTTCTGATCCTAAGGGAATGTCATATGGTATTATGACAATTTGTAGCATCAGATACAGCTGTATTTTAAAGCAAACCTGTAAGAAATGTTTATAACTACTAATTAGAATCTTACTATAAAGGAAATCCTTATCACTCCTCTGTCTGAAATTAAAGGGGGTCACCTTGCTGAAAGGAACTCAAGTATCAGGCTTACAAACAGTGGAGAAACATGAATTTGACTTTGCTGCTTAGTGGTAAATATCTTCATCTGGGAGGAGGGAGGTATGGGATCTGGTTCCTAGCCTCTTGGACTGGTTTCAAATTAAACAACTACATTTGTATAAATTTATCATCATCTCTGGAAGCAAGGAATAGAACTGATAACTCTCCTAATCATCTGAATGATCCAACCATTATGCTACTGGCAAAATGACTGTCTTTTACATTCTCTTCCTAGCCTAATTAATCTTTTCCTCTTCTCCAGCACAGGAGACCTGCACAGTGCAGGTGCAGAGCTCCCCTTTTTGAACACAGGTGTGGGATGAAATCCCTCCCAAATGTGTCAGACATATAATCTGATCCTCCTGGATGAAAGCTCAGCCATATAAAGGTGCTATCTAGACTCTGGAAAAAAGGAATTACAGAAACACACATCACATTTCTGTCTTACTGGATACTTCTAAGACACTAATTTCAGATGGTTCTCAGTTAGCTTTTTGGTGGTTTATGATTCTACCATAACATGCTCAATGATTCCTGTGCAACATATTGCACATTTCTCTAAAACAGAGTTCTGAATTTCATTCTAGTGATTAGACTCTATAGGTACTATCACTAGCTTCCAGGAATACAGAATATGGAAACTTTAATTGATGTAATCCTAATTATTCCTGTACCGAATGGCATCACACTCTGTCCTACCAGAACTACAGTGGTCCTACAGCGGTCCAGTTAACAGTCATTGGAATACATCAGCCCAGTGGGATGGGGTGGCAGCCATTCTGTTATGGGATGGGAAACCAAACAGCTGAATATCTCCCTTATGCCTGATATTTATCACTGTATTCATGTAGTCCTAGCTGGGATCTCATCCTTCTTGATGAACAGATTTGACTTCCCAGTAGTATGTTAAAGGATGATGATGTCCTTTCTGAAGGTACTGATTCCTTCTCAAGAAAATGAACATTATTTTTGTATGAGTCTGATCCTGATTCCTGCTGCATTATAGATGGAAATAAAATAATATTGAAAATATCCCGATTACTTGTATTCTTTACTTGTTTAGGACATCTATAAAATGCCTTCCCATGCACATAAGCTTAAAAGTATGAATTCATGAGAATAAATTATTTTCTTTTCAAGTCTTAATATTGCTTTAACATATTTAGGGGTTTTGAAGTTACTTCCCAAGCTTACAGCCTGTTGTTAAGAGAGTGCTTGGAATAGCACATGCTTTGTCTTCCACACTGTAAATCTTAACAGTGCAGAGCACTCCATGTTTCACACACAACGTAAAAGACACATCATAGCCATTAACCTTCCCCTTAGTTGCTGATAAAGTAAAATAGGCCCATTCTTTACAGTAACAGTAATGTATCTGTTTAGATAAATAGTCCTCTTGCTGCAATAAAGTGTAGCATTTTACAGCTGCGTACCATCTTTGCAAACTATAAAGTGGCAATTAAAATTGAATATGAACAGAATACTAAGTGAAGATCTGAAGGCAAAAGGGGATAAAACAGCTTTTCCTAAAACTTCCCTTAGCAAAAACTGAATTTTAACATATAAATCAACTGTTTACTTATATGATTTTTGAATTTAAGCTATAAGATATAATAGTAAAGGAATTCCTGTTAATCACTTTTTGAAGACTGTTAATTTGATATAGTTAAGCATCCAACACTTATATGTCTCATACTTTTTTTATTGCACACAAGCTAAATACATCAGCAGGCTGTAACTGAAGGACTGGTATAACTTAAAATTTAAGAAGCTGTTTTGCAAATATGTAAACAATATTGACAATTTAATAAAATGCATTATGATTTCATAATTGTTCATAATTTTAAGTCTAGCAAGAGAGTGAGATTCAGGAACTCCAGCTTTGTCTCATTTACCATGTAGCCTTGTGCAAATCACTAACAGTCAGTTTCTCTAGGTTTCCCACACCAAAAAGATGTACTTTAGCATTTTCCAACCAGGAAGCATATTTAGGATCAGATCAACACTCACTGTGAGGATCAGCTCATCACACTCACATGCAAGAGTTAGATGGTAGCCTAAGACAGTGGGATCCACAAAGTTACAGATCGCCTCTATCTTCACATTTTTGCATACAAGGCACAATCATACATGACTGATCCCAGATAAAGACTTGTGACACTAAAATACCTGAGGATGTATGCAAGATTTACACTGTATTGTAATATTAATACTCCTGAAAAAAATCCATCCATGGATCTCATCATATAATCTTATAGCCACATAATTTTTTTACTGGGTGTGACATGAAAACAGCCACATTATTTGCCTCCTTCTTTCATATTTTCTTCATGACTATAACACTGAAAGACTTCTCTGACTTACTTATTTTAAAAGAGGTTCTGGAAAAGAAAATAATAACTTCAGAAACAGTAGCAGAAGGAGACATGCCAGCTTACTAGTTTGTGAAACTACTGGAAAATAAATGCTCAAATACTCTTTTCAGGTACTTTTCTATTCAGATATCACTTTCAGTATGATTTTAATCTCACATATCAAAATCCACTTCAATCACCCAGAAGATTTTTCAAAAAAATAATTTATCATAAATCACGTGATCAACAAAGAACACAAATTCCTTTTTTTATGGCTATCTACCTAATTATCATATAGGGTCACAGACCTAATGCCACACAGAAACTTACAGCAACACATTTTACCTAAATACATGAACCAAGAGAAATTTACAGGATTCTAATAGGAAATTTAAGGCACAAGAACATATGAATTAATGTAGTCAGTCTGACATATTCTTGGTTTCAAAAGTATATTGGGTTTGTGTGGCAAGGCTTGGTAGCGGGGAGGCTGCAGGGGCGGCTTTCTGCGAGAAGCTGCTAGAAACTTCCCCTAGGTCCGATAGAACCAACGACAGCCAGCTCCAAGATGGACCCACCACTGGCCAAGGCTGAGCCTATCAGTGATGGTGGTAGCACCTCTGGGATAACATATTTAAGAAGGGGGAAAAAGTGTGCACAACTGCAGCTGAAGAGCGGAGTGAGAATATGTGAAACAACACTGCAGACACCAGGATCAGTGAAGTAGGAGGCAGAAGAGGTGAAGAACTGCAGCCTGTGGAAAGGACTCGTTTTGGAGAAGTTCCTGGAGGACTCCTTCCCATGGGAGCGACTCCACATATGGAGCAGAAGAAGAGTGTGAGGTGTCCTTGCCTTGAGGAGGAAAGCAGTAGAGACAACGTGTGAGGAACTGACTGCAATTCCCATTCCCTGTCCCCCTGTGCCACTCGGGAGAAGGAGGTAGAGAAAATCAGGAGTGAAGTTGAGCCTGGGGAGAAGGGAGGTGTGGGAACAAGGTGGTTTAAGATTTGGTTTTATTTCTCATTTTTTGATTGGCAATAAATTAAAATAATTTCTTCCCCAAGTTGAGTCTGTTTTGCCTGCGATGGTAATTGGTGAATGATCTCTCCCTGTATTTATCTCAACCCACAAGCTTCTCGTTATAATTTGTCTGCCCTGTCCAGCTGAGAAGGGGAGTTACAGAACAGCTTTGTTGGGAACCTGGCAATTCAGACAATTCAGTCAACCTACCACAAAAGGTTATAAAATAACTGACATTTATGCACGTGTCCATGTGTTTCGACAAAGTTGTGAAGTTTAAAGCCACACTGAACTAATTGTGAAACTATTCTTTTCCCTCTTTCTCTCTGAAAAATGTAATTCTCAAAATTGCAGAAAAAAATGACACAAAGAAGTGAAATGAGCTATACATAGGTCACTACCAAACATACAAGATTTAAAAGAAAAAAGAAGAAAAAGTGTATTTTTGCCAGTCAAAACTATTCCAATCACCCTGCTGTTATGGTTCTTGCCGCAGCACCAGATGAAAAATAAGCAAGCAATATAACAACTTTCCCCTACCCAATCCCCTCAACTCTTAAATATTATGATCATTTGAACTGGAATGAAAATTATCAATATTAATTATGACATTGTTAAATCATTCAACCTATACATATTAGGTTATAAGAAGCTAACATATTCCCTAAAATGATGCATTGATTTTTTGGCTTACAGCTATTGAACACTTAAATATATATCGAAATATACTTTAGTCAAATTCCACCTTGCAGCTGAATGAAATAACTAATTTAATAAGAAATCAGAAATTGACATGCATGAAGTATTAAGAAATTGTCAGGCATCTAAAGGTAGATTAAAGCCTCAGGTGCACAGTTAAGAGAGACATGCAATATGATACACATATATATTCAACATGCACGATACTTATATGCATGTATGATAGATATGCCTTTGTATGGGACACATACACATATATGAGAGACACACATGATACATGTATGATAAACATATATGCAGGTTTAGCCCAGGCTGCCTGTACAGTTGTAAATTGCCCCTAAGTGGAGGGATGTTCAGAGTGATGGCATCTCTCTTCCCAAGAAACCACTACGCGTGATGCAGCCCTGCTTCCCTGGAGATGGCTGAACTCCTGCCTGCCCGTGAGGAGTGGTGAATGGATTCCTTGTTTTGCTTTGCTTTGCGTGTGCAGCTTTTGCTTTCCCTATTAAACTGTCTTTATCTCAACCCGTGAGTTTCCTCACTTTTACTCTTCCAATTCTCTGCCCTGTTCCA
Organism: Phaethon aethereus; assembly: GCF_964289735.1. Classification (NCBI taxonomy): domain Eukaryota; kingdom Metazoa; phylum Chordata; class Aves; order Phaethontiformes; family Phaethontidae; genus Phaethon; species Phaethon aethereus. The sequence goes on from NC_138575.1 coordinate 130,033,418, forward strand.
CCGGGGGGGAGTGAGCGAGCGGCTGCGTGGGGCTTAGTTGCTGGCTGGGGTTAAACCACAACAGTAATGTTTTTATGAAGGCAGCCAAAGAGAATGGAAAAGCTTCACAAACTGGTAAAATGCTTTGGGATAGATTGTTTTATGTAATTACGGTGGAAACCCTGGACCTCTGACTGGTAGAAAACAACCTTTTAAAAGACGACAGCTGTTGCAATCATAGAAGGAAAAAGAACAATTCAATTGTGAGCACTGAAACGGAAAACAAAATAGTTGTTTCTGTAGTTAGTACAGCATTTTTGATAAATGCTACGAGCATATCGAAAGCCTTTTTTTGCTTTTTGTCTTTTTTTTTGAAGAGATGCAATTTACCTAATGTTCAAGAAAAGAAAATGTGTATATGGTATAGTCATTTATTAGTTCTACTGTTAATTGATTTTACTTCTTCAGAACATTTTATTCTTATGCACATTCTGGCATAAGCAGGCCTAAGTTGCAACAGGTCCATCAGATGTGAATTGTTAATCACTGATTCAGTACCTGTTGCAGTGCAGTTATTCATAACACCAGATCAGAATGGATCAAGATGAAAGGCTAATTACAAAAGGGAGGCACCAGAACAACTCAGTAGTGAGACCCCACAGCAACCAGCCCCTTACAGAGGCACGACAAAACAATGTGTAATTTCTTATGTTAGATTTCGCTCATTGTAGCATTTTGCGTCTCTATCACTTCTTCACTTTTACACTTATACGTAACAATTCTACAAGACTTTGTGGCTGTAAAGAAAGTTCTAAATACTTGTCTCTGCTTGAATCACAGTTACAACCTGACATGAGTATCTCACAAGTATGCACATCAGTCTGTAATGATAGTATCGCTAAGATGGTTGAAATACAAGATTCAAGAAAGACTGCAAGTCTTCAAAAAAAGAACTTTTTGCATATTGGTAAAAAGTAGTAGCAAACTTTTTTTCCCCCAGTCATGATATGGAAAGAGAAGTGTTGGGAAGAAAGAAGAAAAAAAAAGCAAAAAAAGAAAAATATGTTCTGGTTTCTGATTTCTGTATCTGTGATTTCCAAGAAGCCTCCCACCCAAATGCCAGCAGATGAACTGATTAAGTTCAAATATCAGATGCATGTAATTTGGTACAGCAAGGCAATCCTCTGTTGTTTAAAATTAAATGCAACTATACAGTAACCATGTTTTATTTAAGATAAATTGTAGCTCAACTAGAAGGGAAAAGCTTGATGTAGAAAGATCTTCAAGAAACTCCATCAGTGGCATTGCTCTTTGTATGCTGCTCCATTCTTGTATAAGGAAAGTATGATTCAATGCAACTGCCTCTCAGTTTAAATGTTATATATACATAGGTACCTGACTTTTTACTACATCTGTATTAAAGTCTAGATATAATTCTACTCCTCAATTCCGCTATTGTCTCCTTCTTGGCTTGTAAAAGGCAGGGTCCTGATGCTGAAATTACTTAAGAAAAATCCTATTTCAAGACAGACTCAAGAGTTTCATGCTTAGGAAGACAGCCACTTGTATGAGTGAGGAATTTTCATCCTGGAATATTGTATTCCATACTTCTGAGGCATGCTAAAGTCAGCTCTCTAACGCTATTTGAGCAATCTCCTTCAACTTCTTTGACCTGCATTATTTTAATTTATTATTTTTATTATTTAAATTACTATTTTATTGAACTGCTTTATGATTGATCATCAGTGTAGTGTTTGCTAAGAAAACAAATGAAATACTAAAATATCAGCTGCACATACCATGTTACAAAGCTAATGGCACAAGGATAATAGGACTATCATGAAGTACAAGACATAGGAGTATGCTGTAAATGATTTCTGATATAAAGCCCTGGCCATTCAAAGTGATCATAAGGAATTATTCTTCAAAACTAAATTCTAATGTATTTCTAATGAAGAAATAATATGGTCTAAATAACATTTTTCATGAGAGGTGATTAATAAGCATTCCAGAGATATTTAAGATATGTGGGGAACAGTAGAGATTTTGTAACAAAAGAAAACAAGTATTTATTTATAAAAAAATACAACTCTATTTTGTAAATCAAAACTGAACTACCTGCAGGGAAGGCTCCATTTCATGTCTAATGCTGAAGAACTGTAAGTTACATAATGTTAGGAGAAACCTAGAGCTGGGGTCATACAGTCAAGAACAGTAAAGAGGATACCTGAAGGACTAACTGGTCGACCTGATGTATCACCCCCTAAGGGACTGACAGCATTGCCACTGCAATGCAAAAGTGCCATTTTGCAATTTTTAATCCATGAATAACAAACAAAACTATGTGCAATTCTCTCAGTATTGGGAATGAAGTACATACAGTGTTGTTCACAAGTGTTGGAATTACTTTATTTCAATTCATTAAAATCATAAATGGTATGTTGATAAGAATAACATATCAACAGATTGAAAACGTAAAATACACAAATTTGAATTTTATCACCACAGAAAGGAGAAAATGCTTAAAGGAGCAACTTCTTACCTGATTTGTGAATAATGGGAACATTTGCATTATATTTATTGTTATTGTGTACCTTTACCACTTTTATTGTTGTGCTGCAGTATAGCCCTTTGAAGGTCTGCCAAACAACTGCGGCTTGTTCAAATGCAGGGCTGAATTTTAATTAAGCTTAGCAAAATAGTCATTGAATTTGCTGAGCCTGATTAGGCCAGTCATCCTGATAGACGTGCAGAAGAGCATCTTGCTTACTTGTTTTAATAACCCACAGACAATGAATAGATTTTTGTAAAATAGGTAAACATGAAAAATACAGGCTGTCATCACCTCTTTTCACTGAGAATCTTAGCTTTTTTTGTTCTTGGAATTATGAATTATGAAGTACTGAAGACTAATTTGGTATTCATATTTGTGAAGAGTAACACATAAAAGATACGCATTTTGTTTTGCTAAAGTATTCCCAAAATAATATCACAGTCCAGCAAAGAGGAGTTTCCATGGTCCATGCAAAGTAACATTAAAAATACATGCAACTGAATGACTTCTTACAGACTTCTTTTTACTTTGTCATGGAAGTGGTACTAGGACCTCATGCAGTAAGAGCATCCCCTATATATAAACCTCTATCTTCAATCTTTCTTGTGAAGCATGACTAAGAATTGCAAAAACAAATATTCTCCTTTATGTCTTTTCTCTGTGACAGTGACGATTCACTTCTTCAGAAATTCAAGAGCCAGGTGGGTTTTGACATAGTAACAATGTCCTTAGGACATTGCTTAGGAATGTTGGCTTTGCTGTTTTCTCCTACCTAGTCCCACAGTAAGTTTAGGGGAAAAAAAATTTGTGATGTATTAAAAACAAATGTATAATAGCTGTCCAGCCAACCAACAAGTTATCCCTAAAATATTGTAAAAAAGGAGTAATACTAGATAAAAAAGGCAAAGAATATGTAGAAGGATGATATGTGACAGCATTCACAGTAAGATGTTCTAAGTCCTAACTCAGGTGTGAAACCTAAGTATGGTGCTGAAGTACCCCAACCTTCTGCATGGAGAGCAAGACCATCAATAGTCTTTGAATTTAACTTCAGCTTTGTTGTCATGAAAGAATATGAAAGGTACGCCAAAATTAATAGAATTTGCATTCACTTCAAGGGGCTTGGTATCAGGTTATAAGTAAACAAATTTTTAACTAGAAAACTAAATATTCTTTATTCAGTGATGAACTTCAGTGATCAAAAAATTCCAGAGGAAACAAGAGTCTCTTGCAGCAGAAGCAAGAGTAATAAATAAATTACCACAAACAACAACACTTAAAGACTGAATTACAGAGACCTAAGAGCTGCCTTTTTTCTAACTGAAAAGGTGAGAAAAACAGAAAGGGGGAAGATGTACAGTTGAAAGGGGGAATATGTACAGTTAAAAGCAGGACAGTAAATGCATGTTTTAATGTCTTTCACTACAACTAACAGTGCCTATGCACACAGAAGTAAAGGGCGGAATAGATGGCACTGGTGTTTGATTTCACTGCTCAGTAGGAATTTTCATAAGTTTTGGTGTGCAGCTCTAGGCTGAGGTTACCAAAAATACAGAAGTATTTGGAATATAGATTCTTTTACAGGACTTTGTCTCAGTCTACACACAAATGTCCAGAAAACAGAGTAATATGTTTTACAAGAATGTTGTTCATTACATGCCTTTCCCCAGTTTCTTGTAATTAATCTTCTCTGTTACTAATCAAGTTAAGAAGACACAAACCTATGTTATCCTTACTATTATCTTATTAACCGGAATGTTTGTACATCTAAGCAAAGGATTTGCTTTTAATAATTGTATCAGCATTGGACAAAAACATCAGAAAACAAACAAACAAAAAAACAAACCCAGCAACACAAAGCCCTTCTACTGATTACTTAATCTACTGATAGAGAGAAGCTATATGGCATAATCGTGTGAATTATACAGAAAATTTCCAGAAACATTATCTGACAGAAAATTTTGCTTGGTGTGGAATTATTTAAACTTATTTTCTGCAGTTCTATTGCCACATAAAAGAGGAAAAGGACACTTACATGTACTGTCATCACCGTGTTCACTGCTGCTATCTGTGGCATCTTCACATTGTCACACTTACAAGGGTCAGCCACATCCCCAGGGTGGTGTCTTAATTGGGGTGAAGTGCTTATTGTTCAAAGGGCTGATGAAGTGTAGAAAATAATTAGCATATTCAAAATGCAGATTTTACTATGTTGTTTACAGGAATTTCCCTTTGAGAGCTATATTGACGATATGCAAATTCATTCCTGTGTCACTGCCCAGCTTCACTGATATCAATCCAAATTTATAAAGCAAAACCCACCATTATTATTCTTAATCAGGACATATTACCTTACTGAGCTTAATGCAGCTTATTATTTCAATTCTCCATCTTATATCTCTTTGCCACAGAGATATTATGTACTTTTTCTTTAAAAACCTACATGATTAAGATAAATACTACACTGTATTGTTCAGTAGGCAGACTAGGGTCACACAATAAGTAAGGAAAATAAAAGTAACATTTACCTTCTGAAGAGGCTTCAAATAGATAATAATTGTTTAACTTTTTTTTCCCCAGAAGTGATCTGAAAATTGCTAGCATTTTTTGTCTATGTCTAGAAGAATGATGGCATTATCCAAGATATTTAGGAATCATTCATGTAAAAATTAGTACGATACAGTTATAGATTACTTTGACAACAGTAATGTTTTACCTTTTGTTTTTCCACAAGTACAAATCAACATTTATTTTGAGAGATGTTGTGAATTAATTTAGTAGATTATCTTTAGACATCAAAATACTGAATCCTCTTTTTTCACGAAGTTTATTGCAAATTTTGTGAAATCTAGGCAGCTGTCAAGCTATTTGTTCACAGTAGGTGCCTGCCCATCACCATCATTATAATTTTGGCAGGCTTCCAAGACAGATACCCTCCATCTGTTACTGTTTCATAGAAATGGTATCGTGAGGTCCACTTGACCTATGACCCCTCAGACTCTCCAGAAATTTAGTAACAATTTTCTCTCAGTCAATTAAGTTGACAAAAAATGCTGCATGGAAACATCTCAGGTTCTACACTTTATCCATGCACAATTCCCCCATCTTGGGTTTTTCAGGCCATCTCTGTCAAGCTAAGACTTTCAGACTTCCCCTTGTGGCAAGAGTACTGGGAAGCCCAAACAAAAGGAGGTGCCAAAATTTCCCCTGAACCCTAAAAAAAAGTGTTGTAAAGCCTGGGGCTCTCATGATCCAGGGCTGTGGTCTCTAATGAGAGAACGTGGAAGTGCTGATTTTGACAGACTCAGCTGGAGACTTGGGGCTTCTGGGATCCCTCCTTTACAGCCAGAGGCTTGGAGATTGCCTTTAACAAGGGGAATAAATGTTGTCATTTCTCAGACCATGTATTTGTTGGGACTACTTGAGAATTACAAAGTTAGGGAAACTAACATAAAAAAATTCTGTTTACCACAGCCATGAATAATTCACAAGTGTGGTGGGATGTTCTGCTTCCCAATGTTTAACAGAGCATCAAAATTAACTTTTATTCAAAAATATTAATCTTACTGATACATAACGAGATTTAATACGTGACACCATGGAAAATGGTTTCTATTGTTCTGATAATAAAATGCATAAGGCTTCTGCACGCATGACACATTTTCTGGTCATAAGTTCTTTTGCATTTATAACAGAGAATCTGTTATTGCAGAATTCTTCTTCTTTTCAGAGGAATCATCATGTCACAGGTTCAACTAGGAAACTCTAAAAGCTGACAGTTTGGCGTGGGACATCCCTAGGTCAGATTTCTGATTTGTTGGCAAAGGCTAATTGTTTGATTGTTGCCTCACTTATCAAAGATAGTGTCCTGAGTTGTCTAGTTATCTAATGAACCTTAAAAAATCCAGTTACCTCAGAACAAAATATTAGGAAGAGAAAGAGAATAGTAGGAATGAAGGTTGATTATTTAATTTTTGTCTTTTCTCTGCTCAACTCTAAAGTCCTGGGCAAACAAGTTAGATGGGAAAGTGAATAAAAAGGGAAGGAAGGGAAGAAAAAATATAGGAAAGAGAGATGGGAAATAAACTAGGTGTTTCCTTTTATAATTTGGAAATATTCTACATTCCCACCATGGGAGACAAGTTCTCAAGATAGAATGTGTATTCTTTAGCATGTCTATTTTGTGTCTTGAGAGTATATGATATAGCCTAGTTCCAATTATATTAATGAGAAGAGAAGCAGTCACTGACATCCTGATACAGCTCGATACCATCAGACTTCTTGGCAAACAAGCAAAGAGAATTTGCATTATTTCAGGATAGCAAGGATGGAAAGGCTCTCACACACACACAGCTGCACACACTGATTATCTGCAGTCAGAAACTGTATTAACAGAATATGTTTCACAAGTATTAAATGCACATCTTCATAGAGAATATGTTATCCATTGTCAATTGTTCCAAAAAATGGAAGCCTTAAAGCTATGAAACCAATTTTTTCTTGTAGTCACGTTTCTTATAAAGTCACATGGAAAGATTAAATAATTTTCACAAACATTTCTAAGTTTTTTCACCTACTACAAAATATTTTTTAAGTTATGAAATAATATGCATGAGTCAAGCTGAAGTGCATATAACAAACACAAGTCAAGCTAAAGTAGAAATTACAGTAGAGATATTTTGTGTTATCTATTTTTATACATATATGTGCATGGGTGTGCATGTCTCTGTGCAAAGAGAAAGAAAAAGAGAAAGAGAAAGAATATGCTGCAGCAGAAACCTGTTCTCAGGAGAGACATAGGAAATCATCACTTACTTTGCAACAGCCATGTAAAAACTGCACCTGGATTTACAAATGAAGTCCTCAACTCTGATATAAACAGAAGCTAATCTACTTTTTCTGAGAATGATTAGTCTTTTTTTTGAAATACCAAGGAAATGCACTGACATTTCAAAAGTTTACATCATAAAGCAATAAAACTTATAGCTTTATTTTCAAACATACACAGGACTTATTTTCAAAATAATTTCATTGTTGTTACTTATATCCAAGTCTTTTTACTTTATCTCTTATATCTAAATGTCTTGTTTATCTGGCAAATACATCAGTACTATAGGAAGAAGCTGACGAATCCAATTTTGTTTAATGTGGCTGGCTGGTTTTGGACTTTGTAAACAGAAGTACATGTTCCTGAAATTAAATACTTGCTTCACTCAAGTCAACCGCAAAACGTTATGTGACTAACTTTTCATCCAGACTTCATAACAAGACTCTTTTCTAAAAACATTGTGACTGACCAATAAAGCCCTACAATGGCAGAAGGCTCAGTGGAGAAGGGCAAGGGGATGTGCCCATGAAACTCAGGAAACAATGCAGAGTGTGACTGACCACAGCTGTTGTAAAGCAGATGATTTATCTCAACACCAAGGGGACCAGAGGGTGGCCTTTGTTTTAGGGAAACATCTATGAACAGTTGAGTGGATCAACTGGTGGTGTAAATGTTTCTCCCTGAGTTCATTAGAAGAGTGTGAATGTCTCCCTGAGTTAGCCAGACCATCATGGCAGGGAGTGAATATGTGGCTTAGCCCAACATAGAGTATAAAAACCTCAAAAACAAACAAAAGAGTTTCAAAGAGAGCCATGGGCCTGAACTGGCTTCAACCCACATGTATGCCTTCCTGGTGAGTGGGGATGCCCAGTATCGTGATGGTGAGCATGTTAGAGACAGGCAATGGGAATCACATTGCTACTGTGATTGAACTGTGTATATTGCTATATTTTGCTAAGTGTAACTTACATTTGTGCTGTGTTATACAATACATTTTGTATTGTTCCGCTAAATCGGAAATCCCATGTAACATCATTGTCTTCATATGATAAATTTGACATGCCTCCATACTTGGAATATCTAAAAGAACCTGGTCAGAGACTACTGGACTTATGTAAAGAAGGTAATGCTCAAAGGAGTAAAGCAATTACTTACAAAACATGCATCCCTCAATTTGCCATGCAGAACTACAACACATTCGGTTTTCTTAGTAAAGTGCCATGGACAAGACAAACGCATGGCTTGAAGAACATAAATCAACTTCGAGCAGGGAAAACATTTCTATACTAAATGACAGAAACCTATGTCAGTCTCTGGATAAGGCTTAAACAATATACAGTGAAGATTTGTTCATGTTATCTTCGCAGAGCTAAACATACCTATGGGGGAGGGTATGAAACAACTCTATCATATCGGAAAGCCTGTAGTGAACACTCTGATGCTTGTTACTAGCTTGAAAAACAAGAAAACAAAACCTACTGTAATGTTGAAGTGCCAATATAGAAACATTTTTTTTCTTTTTCTTTTTTCTCTACACTATCATAATTACTACCTGTTTATATAGAAAGTGAAAAAAACAAGTGTTTGAGGCCTTTCAGAATGAGGTCTCCATTTTATTTCCACTGAAATCAGATGACAATATTTCATCTGGCATTAATATGAACAGCACCAGTTCCTCAGAGAAAAAGGATCTTTGAGTGTCTTAGGATATTAGTATACCACAATAGACTTTCTCCTTTCTACTCCTACACCTTTGCTCAAATTTGTTTCTGTTTTGTATCATAGTTGAAATTAAACATGAAATAAACAAATAACAAAGAATTCATGGTCATGAGTAAATTGTAGGAGTAACGCTGATTGACTTCAAATAGACATGGATTTTTTTATCCCTCTTTTCTCCCCTTTACCTCGGTATTGAGTCTGTCTGAGATGGAGTTAATTTTCCCATAGTAGCACTCACAGTTCTGTGCTTTTTATTGGTAGCTAGAAAGATGTTGATAACACACCAGTGTTTTGGCTACTGCTGAGCAGTGCTCACACAGCACCAAAGCTGTGTCTCCAACATTCCCCCCACCTCACCCACTAGGCTGGGGAGTGGGTAAGATCTTGGGAGGGAACATAGCCAGGACAATTGATTCAAACTGACCAAAGGAATATTTCGTACTATATGAGGTCTGCTCAGCAATAAAAGATAAAAGAAAGGAGGAGAGGGGAACACATTCATTACTATGACATTTGTCTTCTGGAGTATCTGCTACATGTACTGAAGTCCTACTTCCCGGGAAGTGGCTGGACATCGCCTGCTGATGAGCAGTAGAGAATAAATCTTTTGTTTTCCTTTCTTCTGCACATGGCCTTTGCTTTTGCTTTATTAAACCGCCTTTATCTCAAACCTCAAGGGTTTTTTACATCTTATTTTCTCACCTCCCTGTCCTGTTGAGGACAGGTGTGATAGAGTGGCTTGGTGGGCACCTGGTACCCAGCCAAGGTCAACCCACCACAGTCATTTTTGGCACCCAATGTGGGGCATGAAAACTTGAGCTAAGGATAGTAATTTAGAGAGGTGATGGGCAAAACAGGGACTAAACACAGCTAGACAGTGAAAAGTGGAATGATTGTGGGGAATTTCTATTGTTGTAACTGTGGTGAAGGGACAAGGGGTGGATTGTGTGTAAATTCTCCACTTTCATTTGGTGTTGTTAAGATATTATTTTGATTTTGGTGTGGAGAATTCTTTTTTGTTGATATGAGTGAAGTTTGTGAAGACTGTGAAGATTTTGTGATGAATGTGCATTTTAATGATAAGTGTTAAATATGTGATTCAGAGAGGTGAGGGGTGGCATTGGGTTTGTGTGGCAAGGTTTTGCTAGCAGGGGGGCTGCAGGGGTGGATTCTGTGAGAAGCTGCTAGAAGCTTCACCTATGTCTGACAGAGACAATGCCAGCCAGTTCCAAGACAGACCCACTGTTGGCCAAGGCCAAGCCCATCAGCGAAAGTGGTAGCACCTCTGGGATAACATATTTAAGAAGGGAAAAAAAAAAAACCAATGTGCACACCTGCAGCTGAACTGAGGAGTAAGAATATGTGAACCAACTTTGCAACACCAGGATCAGTGAAGAAGGAGGGGCAGGAGGTGCTCCAGGCACCGGAGCTGAGATTCCCCTGCAGCACATGGTGAAGACCATGGTGAGGCAGGCTGTCCCCCTGCAGCCCATGGAGCTCCACGCTGGAGCAGATCTCCACCTGCAGCCCGGAGGACTCCAAGCCAGAGCAGGTGGATGCTCAAAGGAGGTTATGCCCCTGTGGGAAGCCCACGCTGGAGCAGGCTCCTGGAAGGACCTGTGGAGACTGAGTAGCCCACGCTGGAACAGGTTTTCTGGCAGGACTTGTGATCCCATGGGGGACTCATGCTGGAGCAGTCTGTTCCTGAAGGACTGCACCCTGTGGAAGGGACCCAGGCTCAAGCAGTTTGTGAAGAACTGCAGCCTGTGGGAAGGACTAATGTTGGAGAAGTTCGTGGAGGACTCCTTCCCATAGGCATGACCCCACGCTGGAGCAGGGGAGAAGTGTGAAGAGTCCTCACCCTGAGGAGGAAGGAGTGGCAGAGATAACATGTGATGAACGGACCACAACCCTCATTCCCTGTCCCCCTGTGCCGCTAGCGGGAAGGGGTAGAGAAACCAGGAGTAAAGTTAAACCCAGTCAAAAAAGAAGGATGGGGGAAGGTGTTTAAAGATTTTAGTTTTTATTTCTCATTATCTTATCCTGATTTTGATTGGTAATAAAATTAATTTCCTCAAAACGATCCTGTTTTGCCCATGATAGTAATTGCTCAGTCATCTCCCTGTCCCACAAGGTTTTTTTCCGTCTTATTTTCTCCCTGCCTTGTCCTACTGAGGAGAGGAGTGATAGAGTGTCTTGGTAGGCACCTGGCATCCAGCCAAGGTCAACCCACCACAACTTCCTTGGGACAAATGTTAGGTTTCAAGAAAATACTGCTGGAGACTTTTTTTAATGACTTCAAGAAGAATAATTTTCAAGAAAATATTGGTGCTTACACTGAACATCAGAAAAAAACTTGCAAAACAGTGAATGTCCTATAATTCAAAATCTTAGGCAACATAGCATAAAGGAAAGACTAAATCTCCTAACATGTCATCATTTTTCTAATCCAAACTTTCTATTGATTTTTTAAACAAGAAACTCAACAATATGTCACTAACCTGAATTCAAATCCTGTACATATCAACTATGGTAGATTTCTTCTAACAATTTCATCACTACATCATCTGAAATACTACTGCTATTTCTTATTTTAGTATTGAGAAATACTGCAGATAATGATGCTGTGGTAATTGATAGCAAATGTTGACATTTTAATAGCAGCTACAAAAACAGGTGAGATTATGGTCAGAATGGATGAGCTATTATTTCTGCACCTTAGATATAAATGACATTCCTATGATTTATGAGTAAATTCAATGCCTTTCCTCTTTCCTATGTTCTGCAAGTAAGGAAAAAAGTGAAAATGGAAAAAAAAAATCAAAATTCATAACACAATGCCTTCAAAAAATCTAAAGCTGGAATAGTCTCCTATCCTTTTAAGAAGAATACAAAGTAAGACTAAACATTCATTTTTAATGCAGGTTAGGATAATGGTTGCTTGACAACTTGTTCATGACAGATAATGGGGTGAAAATTTCTTTGAATTTGTTTTTCTAGAAATAAGACTTAATGAATGTATTCCATTAACTTTTCTGTACCTGGTCTGAAAACCTCTTGACTGTTCCATCTTTAAATACGAAACACCCTTAGGAAACCTCTCAGGAAAAATGAAGTAATACGCAGTGTCATACTTGCCTGTAGCACACTCAGTTTCTGTTCTAATGCTTGCATAAATGCCCACTCAAAGCATGACTGTGAATGCACAGAGTAAGAATTGCTTTTTCTTTCTCCTTCCAGTGTTTTCTTCTGTGACTGGAGCTTCTGACATGATAATAAAAGTAAAGAAAATGAACAGCATACCTTACTCCTCTTTCCAAGAAAGCTTTTCTTACATAGTGCATATCTCAAAGCAAAATAAAAACTAAATCCATTGTTTTCACCAGGTAGGGGACAATTTAGTGATGAACTAACTGGTAATGAAGTAACATGTGGTCTCCAAACATGATCATTTGATTAGTTCTTCTACAGTCATTTTTCCTTCTACAGTCATTAGGTCTACAGTACAATTTTTCTGTGACTGCATGTAGCAACTAGAACACGACAAGAAAAACAAACAAAAACCACACAGGTGTAATCTTCCAGATATTTAGGATGGGATTGATGTATGGAAAAGGAAGCAGTGTGGGTAAGGAGAGAAAGAAACTTTTAACAGGGACAAGAATCTTCCTCAGTACTGACCAATCTTTCACAGAGATGTACTATAAGCCTTATCTGAAGTCCATGTCACAGACTTACAGGCAGGATGAGGCAGGAAGGCACCTCTGGAGATTGCCTAGTCCAATCGCCTGCTCAGAGCAGGGTCAGTGAAAGCAGGTTGCTCAGGTCTGTGTCCAGTCAAGTTTCAAGTATCTCCAGGGATGGAGACTCCATAGCCTCTCTGGGAAACCTATGCCAGTGTTTGCCCTGGCAGTATAAAAGCACCTTTCGTGTTCACAAGGAACCTGATTTTTGTTTTGTTTTGTTTGGTGCCCTTTGGCGCCTGCCCTGTCAGTGGGCAACCCCAAGAAGGGTCTGGTTCTCTCTGTATTCCCTCCCATCAAGTATTTACACACACTGACAAGGTTCCTCTGTGCCTTTTCTTCTCCAGGCTGTCCCAGATTTCTTAGCCTCCTCTTATATATCAGATGTTCCATACCCTTAATCATCTCTGTAGCCCTTCACTGAACTCACTCCAGTATGTCCATGTCTCTCTTGTACTGGGGAGCCTGGCACTGGACCCAGCACTTCAGATGTAGTGTCACCAGAGCTGAGTAAACAGCAAGGATCACCTCCCTTGACCTGCTGGCAACACTCAGACTCATGCAACTCAAGGAGGCTGTTGGCCTTATTTGCTGCAAGAGCACACTGCAACCTCATGTCTAACTTGGTGTCCACCAGGACCCCAGGGTCCTTCTCTGCAGAGCTACTTTCTAGTCACCCCTGGTCTGTACTGGTGGCTCAGGTTATTTCTCCCTACAGGCAGGACTTGGCACTTCCTTTTGTTGAACTTCGTACCACTCTTCACAACCCTCAGGGCCCAGATGTTCAGCTGGTTTTCAGTCCACCTCAGTGTCCACTCATTTAAGCCATACTTCATCAGCCTGTCTATGATGATGTTAAGAGACAGTCTCAAAAGCTGTCGAGATAACTAAAAGTTAAAAAAGTCAAGATAAATATATCCACTGCTCTCCCCTCATCCAGCAAGTCCCTCATCTCATTGTTGTATGCTGTCAGACCACGTAAATGGAAGGAAGGGTTTAATTCAGGCCTTTGGTTTCTAGGTGAAAGGAAATGAATGGATGAGGTAAGGACAAGAAAAAGAAGATTCAGACCAATTAGATATTTTTCAAATAGAATTTTGTATTGTTAGATTATTGACTAGTATTTTGAATTCAAATGGGTAAAGAAATTGCCATCCTCTCCTCTCCTCTCCTCTCCTCTCCTCTCCTCTCCTCTCCTCTCCTCTCCTCTCCTCTCCTCTCCTCTCCTCTCCTCTCCTCTCCTCTCCTCTCCTCTCCTCTCCTCTCCTCTCCTCTCCTCTCCTCTCCTCTCCTCTCCTCTCCTCTCCTCTCCCCTCCCCTCCCCTCCCCTCCCCTCCTCTCCTCTCCCCTCTCCTCTCCTCTCCTCTCCTCTCCCCTTCCCTCCCCTCCCCTCCCCTCCCCTCCCTTCCCCTCCCCTCCCCTCCCTTCCCTTCCCCTCCCCTCCCTCTTCACCTTCACCTCTCTCTCAAGTAATTAACAAGGACATTGAAATGTTGAATAAATACAATTCCAAAAATCAGTACTGCTTCTGAGCTGCTCAGAAAAATTTCATGTGTTATGAACACTGTATGAAAAATGTCTCCCTATACACTAATGCATTACGTAGGTAGCTGTTTTGTCTCAATTCAATAAATTCAAAGCATTTAAGTGGGAAAAAAATAGCACTGTCTGTAATTTTTTAAAAGAAGAAAATAGTGAAATGTCACTGTCAAAGGTTTTTGAAAAAGTAAAAAAAAAAATATACTTTCAATACTTAGAGAAGTGCTTCTTAATCAGTCACCGACACTGCTTCCTTTTCCAAGCATTGATCCCATCCTAAGTATCTATTTCTAATAGTAAATCTGTAAGCTTTTATTTATTTGCTGCCAATATATTAGGATGAAAATACTAAATTTTAACTCAGCTTAAGAATTATAAAAGTACTTTAAGAAGGCATTCCTTTATGAGGCAAATCTTCTCTCTCACACCCATAATGTAAGGTTTTTTTCTTTACTCTCTTTATACTTGAGGTACATTTCAAATATACTTATTGTATATATATTTAAAATATTTAGTGAAACTTGGCTAAAGCACAACCATGTTAAAAATATGAGGAAATACTGGAGGAGTGATTAGAGAAGGGGGAAAACATGAGGTGAACAAAATCACAGAAGCAGGAAAGAACAAGGTTCAAGAAAATAAGCGTGTTCAAGTGTGCTGAAGGCTCAGGAATTATGAGACTGAAATAATAGTTCTGTTATCTGGTGGGGAAGAGGTCATTTGAGTGGAGTGCCAGGGACAAAAGGTAGATTGGAGAGGAATTGGATGTGGATAAAATGAGAGGAGCTCCAGACATCCATTAAAAGCAATGTTCCATGAGCTTAAAGATTAAAGAAATAGAAGAGATGATGTGGTCACTGGAGAGATAAGTCAGGTCAAGTGTGTTTCCTCTTCAGCCAGGGAAACTAGGACATGTTTACCTTGCAAGAGGAGAGTACCAAGAGAAATTGAAATAATGAGGAGAAAAGTAAGGGAGATGGACAAAAAGGCACAAGACAAATGAGTATGAAGTTCAAAAAGAACCAGCAACCGTGTCCGTGGAAGAAGGGAAAGAGAAGGGCTGGAGTCCATGAAAGAAGATAAGAAGTAACCAATAATCTCATACTAAAATAACAAAAAGGTCAAGGTACTGATTTAAACACTTTCAATTTGACCTAGTCTTTGCATTTCTTTGTAGCTTTAAACCTTCAAATGTAGTTAGTGGGGAACAGTGAAGTCAGGTGAAACACGGAATTTAGAGGGTGTGAGCCAGCTGCTGACCAGGCTGACAGCTCAATAACAAAAAGGCCTAAAGTCGTATCAGATGAGGCTAGTGGAAATGGGGGAGATAGGAAGGATGTAGTTAATAAAGGTCTATCTGAAGTTAAAAGTGAAATGATTGTTAAAAAAAGAAAAAAAGGAAAAAAAAAGGAATATACTAGAACTTCCAGAATCAGGCCTGAAATATATATTATGAAAAAAATTTTACAAATGCACATACAGGTCAAATTGCTGAATATTCACAGTATGTCCTAGTGATTTTAACTTCCTGCATGTTTTACCATGTAGGTTTTCCAGGAAAAAATAACTTTCCCTATCTGTATTTTAAAGATATAGAAATATATATAAAGATAGCTATGTTTCTTACTGGAATTAGACATTATTAACAATGGAAATACTAACAACATCAAAAAGATAGGAATATTTACCTGAATAGCACCCAAAATGCAGTCTCATTTATTTAAACTATACAATGTGTAATTCCTGTCTCTGTGTTTTCACATTCTAAAAGCCATAAAGATAAAAATTCTTGGAGTGAAATCCTGGTAGTAGCAACTTGTTTCAAGTTTCATATGAATGTCAGTGGAACCAGGATTTATAAGTGAGGTGTTAGCAGTTCCCTCTGATATACATACATCTGTTTAGTTGTGCCTTTGGTTGTGCCTGTGGAAAGGAGAAATCAATTTTTCCTCCTCTGAACACAAACCATGAATAAAGATATCTTTATTAGCTATAAAACAACTATTCTAAAAGAAAACTTACAGTATTGCAAAACTAACTCAGGCCTGACTATTCAAACCTCTCTGCATATGCATGTTTTATTGACATGATAATGTAGTATTTTTTCCATAGAATCCCTGCTGCATTCAATCATATAATGGGCAGTGCTTGTTTAATGACAAATTACTCAACATCCTCTTTCCTCCTCATTGTTAGACCCTTCAAACCATTTTATGAGAACAAATTGCAACATCTCATCAGCTTTTTTGACTTTTCATAGTTATCAATAAATTAATTTCTGCACCACTATGAGACAAAATTGCATTACTATCCCATTATACAGAAGAGAAATAGAATCACAGAAAGAAAATTGAAAGTATCTTGTAATTTCAGGTGTCTAAATTTACAACAAGCATTTGATATTTTCAGTCACATGTTCCCACTTGTTGCCAATCAGATTTCAGGATCTGAAGTTCGAAGCTAGCAAATAAGGAATCATTCATCAATACACAGCAAAAAGCTGTTCTAAGAAACTACTCTAAGTTTCTACTTAGAAACTACTAAGGATAAGACCTTATCGCTCTCTACAACTACCTGGAAGGCGGTTGTGGCAAGGTGGGTGTTGGTCTCTTCTCCCAGGTAACTAGCGATAGGACAAGAGGAAATGGCCTCAAGTTGCGCCAGGGGAGGTTTAGACTAGATATTAGGAAAAATTTCTTTAGTGAGGAAGTTGTCAAGCATTGGAACAGGCTGCCCAGGGAGGTGGTGGAGTCACCATGACTGGAAATGTTCAAAAAATGTGTAGACGTGGCACTTCAGGACATGGTTTTGGGTGCTTGGGGGCTTGATGGTGTTGGGTTGATGGTTGGACTTGATGATCTTAAAGGTCTTTTCCAACATTAGTGATTCTGTGATACTCACATAGGTACTCTCTGGCAGAGATGGACAAAATCTAGCTCTTATGGCAATATTTGATTTCTTTATCCATCTACCTCCTCTACTTTTTTCCACTTTTTCAGTAATAATCAACAATACAGACTCTTAGACCAGTAACTATCTGACCACAGTTCTTTTAGAGGAAGGTCAGTGCCTTTAAGCATTGTCCATTTCCTCATACTCACCCCAGAGTGCCTCAGGGTGGGTTGTTCCCCATGGTCTCTCCCCTGGGACCCACCAGACCTCCCCTCCCAGCCACACTTCAGAAAGAAGTACCAGTGGCTGCAGGAGGGAGGAAAGGAGATAGAATCCTCCTACCTCCTTTCCCTGCTGCAGAAAAGGAGTTCATGTACCTTCACAGTAACCCTACAGGGATGGGGCGGGTTGATCTAGAAAACAGGGAGTCCCTGCAGCAATAATACAGGATTGCTGAGATCAGGCCTGGGCAGGTACAGCAAGAGGTGCATAAGACTGCAGTCAATATTTCATTATTAGCAGTGTCAATACCTAATACGCCAGATGTCATTGGTACTAGGCACACCGGAAGTGAGGATATGAACGTACTGTCTCTATAATGCTGCCCATTATTTAGGTTAGGAGGCTTTTACTGGCAGCACAGAAGAGTGTGTTTCCTCCTTTTACTTGCTTTTGGTTCAGGTGCCTGAATCTAGACTCAGCATGACCCAAAGAAAGCCTTTCTCTGCCTCGGCAGGCCACGCTCCGGGCAGTCCATGGCTCCCACTGCATCAGTGCCGGCTGTGCCCTGCGCAAAGCTCACGCCTTCATCAGCTGGGCTGCAAAGTCCCAGGGAAGGCCAAGAGTGCCACCCTGTACAAAATCCCTGGCAAGGTTCAAGTCTCTCCTCTGTAACACGTGCCAGACCTTTCCAACAAACAGCTGCCAGAACTATTACTTTTAAGCGGGTAAAGCTGGGGTTTTTCCCTGCTTTTTGTCTTGAAATCTGCTCACCCGTTTGGACCAAAATGAGTCAAAATTGCCTTGAGGCAGATTAGCAGTTGAGCACTAATTCCTGTGCCACAGAGCCTGGAAAGCAAGAAAACAAGGAGAGAGAGAGTTCTGTCTTACTGCAGAACCAATTTAATTTTCCCTGGGTATTTACTCCATACATAACACTTGTACAACTATAAAACCTATGCATTTCAACAGTAGTGGCTGCATTCTGGATCAATAACCGGTAATCTAAAGAGTCTCAAGAGGTTTGCTTCACATCAGCTTTACATAAAGACACAATGTTAAGTATTTTTTTTTCTCTGTTTTCATTTAAATCACTTAGTTTCAGGTTTAGGGAGTGCACGAGCCTGAAATTAAGGGGTTTTTTTCTTCTTTATAGGGATGTTTGGATTATTCAGCAGAATAAGAGAAATGCCATAGATTTTACTTCCTTTGCTAAAATAAAAATAATGAAACATAAAGCACATTCTCCTCAAGTCTAGCAGACTGGTGTTGGTCCTCATAGAATTAATATTTTGTCTTCTTCTGACAGCATTCACATTTTTCAGCATACTGAGTGTATGCTGTTTTCTGAAGCATATTTTTTCTTAATCATTGCACTGATTTATGTCAATAGTTCTGGTACATGTTCCTCAGTCAGACAACCTAACCTAACCTCCCATAATCACCCTTCTATAGGCATTTTTCTTTGCCTACATGCTCATGAAAAAGTAACTTAGAAGTTTCCTGATATTTCCGTTATTGTCAGGAAATTCTAAGTTGTCTCAGAAAAGAATCAGGTTTCTTTCTAGCCCCACTTTTATTTTAAGATAGTAGTCTATATTTTTCAAATTAGTATTTGCAGGTTGAACAATTTAAAGTAGGTATGTCCTGTGACTCATTAATGGTTAACAATTCAAAAAGCAGTAATTAATATTCTGGAAATTCCACTAACAATTCCATTTATATAGCACTGCATTCTCATTTGACTACATCTCAGATTTTGAAGTGGAAGGAAAGGCTGTACTCCTTATTCTTGCGTGTTTTAAGCTCAGGAAGAATAAAAAGGTGGCTATTTATATTATATATATAATTCCCTGGTTGGAATGTAAATGATCAAAATTCTAATTTCAGACTTTCTAAATTTTTGCTTCTCTTCCTCATCATTCAGAACAGGAAAGGCACACGGGGACCTCCATATAATTTATCATTGTCGGTCGATTTTCTCAATTCAAGTCTTTAATGTTATTTCCACTATCAGTTTTGATATGCATGATCTAAGTCTGTTGAGATTGGTCAAAAGGTAAAGGGAATTATGGAACTTTAAAATGGAAGCTCAAAATTCAAAACACACAAACATGTAATAAAAACAGATACTCTGACAATCAATATATTTAAGAAAATATATTTTCAGTGTGTGTTGTCTGTGAATCAAATATCAAATCCTCAGTATGAATCCAGAATTTTTTTTTTAACACTGTCTTCATAAACTGCTAGTTGTATTTCAATACATACAGTGAGCAAAAAGAAGGGATTCCACTGTATGTGTGTGTTTCAGCTTATTGGATGAAGTTTTGTTGACTTTGTGAATTTATTCTTCTGCATTATGCTAATTTTTACTCTGTTGTTTGGCTGAGGCAATTGTTATTTTGTTAAACAGAAAGAAGCAAAGAAGTCTCCTTTTAGTATTTGAACATTATTTCAGGAAAGTTGGTACAATTAAGAATCTGAGAACAAAGCTTCAAAACTGTCAGAAATGAAGTGTTTTGTATTAGTTTATCAAATACCTATGATCAAATTATTTACAAGCAAAATGTAATTATTTTCATATATTATCATCTATAAATACTAAGAAAGAAAATTTGTCAGTAAAGATAAGAAATGGTAGGAGTTTAAAAATTCCAGTCACTTTTTAATCTCACACAGACATTAAGCTCTCCAGTGAACTCAGCAGCGTATTTCCAACTTATGTCATTAGTGTGCTGCCTATGGAAAGTAATAACTTTGTCTTCCAGCATATCTAAAAAACCCATGAAAATATTTCATAATTATAATAGAGTCTTACAGTTATTTTAATAATTATTACAAGAACAACGTGCTTTGTACACTGTACTCCTAAAGTTCAGGAAGAGCGCCAATGTTTTGTGAAATTTGTTGGTACTTCATTCATACCCATTGATAACATTATGCTGGTTCTCAAAATGTTTCCATAAAGGTCTTACATTTTTATTAAGTCCTAAGGAAGCATAAAAAGATAACAAAACCCGAAAATAAGTATGTAGTCAAAAGTCAACTAACAGAATTCGGAGTACCTACAAACTGTCATGAATATTCACTAACTGCTCCTAACCCCCTACTGTAATAAATATCTGTTAGAAGTAGTGATGATATTTTATATGGAGGCACTAATTTTGAAATGCTGAGGAGGTAAGCTATTTAGATGGCCTTTTATCTTCTTTTTCATGGAAATGTTAATGTTTTTTCAACAAATAGAAGAAAATACAAATATTTCACCGTATTATGAAGAGGACATCAAAATAGTATGTTCTCTTGGTATTCAGATCAAATCAATTGTTAAAAATAAACTCTGATGTAAATATAATATTTTTATCAGTAAGAGAGTGTTGCATTGTCATGTTTAAGCAGTCATTGATTTTCTTCATAGAAAAGGGGTTTTTTTATATTTATGATGGTTTACAGCCTAATAGCAACCATGTTTGTTTACTTTGTATTTCACAGTGTGGACAAAATGTAATTTAAATAACCGACTGCATTATTTTCCTATATAAGAATAAATATCCAAGCTTGAATAAACCCACTGAGGGTTTTAAACTGTATAAATATTTGGTTGTAAGTATATCTCACTGAAACACTAACCAAAAATACTGATGCAAAAGAAATGTTTAGCTGGTATTTGCATACTCTTAAAATATTGGCAATGTTTTTTGCTTTTTTACTGGCATATGATTTAACACCTCTACATTTAAATTAGGGGTAAAACAAAATTACAGAAGTGTTACCTTTATCACAATTTTACATGCATATCGAGTGGTGATGAATATAATTTCTTGGGAAGGTACCTTCCAGGTATCACCTCATAGTCTAAATGTCAGTGCTGTTCTACTCTTCTCACTTGAATTTTTAGTTAAAATGTTGTCTCAGAGTAACATAGGCACTTGAAAAAGCATTGCACTTTGCTTTAGAAATCTTTTGTTACATTTTGATTAAGTTTGTTTAAAAGCCAGATGTTGAAAATGCCATGGTTAGACATGTATTGAGGAACAGTATTCCCAGTGAGGTTGAGCGTCCTTAAACTTGTGTGTAGAGATTTGGGGTTTGGGACTTTTTTCCCTGAATTTTATGAAGTTTAAGTAAGTCTAACTGTATGATGCCTGGTCGTGCAGTTCAGAACAACTACAGAAGAGTTAGAGAAAATACAAGGAAAGCAACAAAAAGGATAAAGAGGATAAAATGTGTGAGGAACACTGAGAGATAAAGAAACAGTGTAGTCTACAAAACCTGAAAACTCCAGGGGATGGATCATGTCTTCAAGGTAACAATACAGATGAAGGAAATAAATTATCCCATTTCTGAAACAGTGAAATAAAGAACAATCACCCACAGAAGAAAAAGTGTGAACTGGGACAAATTTAAAAAATACGAACATCATAAATGAAAGTGGATGAGAAGCACCATACAAAAATATTTACACACAATATGGATGTTGTCACTTAATGTTGGTTGTCCTACTGTGACCAGGCCCACAGTCAAGAGACCTTCTCTCATGTTCTGGAGTCAATAGATTAATCCTCCATGTGCACAATAACCATCAAACCATGACAGCTCCCACTGGGAGCAGCATCTCTAGGGAATGGGGCACTACAGCTGAGTCAGAAATACTTGTTTGTTACTTCAATCACCTCAGACAGGGGAAAAAAAAAAAAATCAAAATAAAATATGCATTACCAAAACGTAATGACAGTTCATGACCTTTTTAAGAAAATCACCTGAAAGCACTTTGATGTAATTAATTAAAATGTGGCATCTTTTGGAGACTGGAGCAAAACTGATCTAAATTTTATAGTTTAAAAATTTTTAATGAATAACTTTCCTAAAGACTCTTCAAAGACTAAATGCTTAAATACACCCCTGAATCCCTCTCTTATTTCATCACTAGGTATTTATAATACTAATGTTTCAACAAAACTGATACACAAAATGCGCTGTTACGGACTGCATGCTCATTTATCATGATATCAGTATTTATATTATGAGGGCTATGGGGAATCAAAACCAAAACTAACCCAATTTTTGCATGGCTGTCTTTTCTGGAGCTAAACTTTCTCAAAGTGATACCTCAAAGGCAGCTCAGTTCTAAAAAAACTATGATTCTAAAAACCCTTGGCAGTGCAGATTTCTGCTTATATTTTCTAGTCAACTTTATAGTGAATTTTCTTCTTTTCCCATGGAAAAAATAGTGAGCTTTTCAGACCTTTAAATAATACAGCAAACAGCAAAGCACTACAATACCTCTCCTTATAAGAAATAAAGTTTTAACTTAAGTCATATGTGTTATAATATTTGTGCAACCTTATTCTATCAAGACATCTCACCTGGACAATCCTTCAGAACATGTTAGAGAACATCAAACACTTATGACTAAGGCACAAAAACTGAGTATTAAAGGAGACTCTTGTGAACATTAAAAAGTTATCCTCAGGTTAATTTACAGCTGGTTGAGAGTTGTCTGTCAGGAAGCAGAAAAGACTAGGTTACAGCCTCACTACAATCAGCCTTAGTGAATGGCAGCAGTTGGATGATGCAGGGAGGACACCGGAGAACAAAGCGTGGAGCAGGTTCAGAGCTCTGCTGTGCTTCCTTCAGCTCCCTGCACATCTACACCAGCACCACTACTGATAAATATGAGATATTTATTACGTAAAGTAACTGCCCAGCTGCTGTTCACTCTGTTGAATAATAAACTAGAGCCTTCTAAAGTCACTTCAATTCTGAATGAGATAGTCTGCATGTGTTTAAATATGCTTAAATTTATGCATGTTCACTTCACATCTTGAGTGTTTACAATAATTTTAATTAGGCTTATTGACTTTACGCGTGAAGGTGATTCATCTGATTTCTCTGAATCTTGGTCTTAGACCAAGCAGTAAGATATGTTTACATTTATTCTCCTCACAAGAGAATAAATGCTAAAATAGTTAATCACATAATTATCCTCACAGGTGATGAATAAGATCCAGCAAACTTGGAAAACTTGTATCTGAAGAACTATCATGACACACAGTTTAAACCGGTATCAATAGAAATACATTTATAGAAAGAAAAGAGCATATATTTTAAAAAACAGTCAAGCATGAGGACACTTTATCTGAGGGGAAAATTTTATGCCTCTAAAATCTTGTTATTTAGGAAAGATATTTCCTTCCCAGTTTTTGGAATAAATTGTTCATTATTACTTGTTCAAACTGCAATGGCTATGTGTGCCAACTATACTGAGGAAAATGGAAAAACTATTTGCTTGATATTAAACTAATATAATTTTCTATTATTTTATATTCATATTTTATTCTGAAAAGAACAAAAACCACAAAAACTTCTCCCTGTGTGATCTATTCTGATAAAATGAGGTATTTGATAGACTAGGAATAGGAGAGAGAGTTCTGTTTTGGCTTAAGAATTCCTCTGATAATATGAACAATGTTCAGCTGGCTATTTCAAGAGATGGCATAAAGAGAACTTAGTGTTGATGTTCTCACCATATTTACTATTGAAAGTATAAGGACTGTCCCCAAAGTCAATAATAACTCAGAAAAGCCCTGATATTTTACTTAGTACGAGTGATTGATTGGTTAGCAGAATACCACTCAATTTTATGAATACTATGAGGTTTTGAAATATGTTAGTATTCCAACAACAGTAATAGGGGAAAAAAGGGACCAGTGATCCATCTCCTGAGCACATGTTGCTAATCACCACACTGAATGGTTATTGAGTATTGTGACTCTCAATCAATTCCTTAGTCTCACTCCACATCCTTTTTAACATTTAAGATACAAAATTCCATCTTGGACCCAAGAAATGATCCTAGAATATAAAGAAACACATTTATATAAAACAAATTGTTTGATAGAAACAAAGTTTGGAATTGCTTGCTTAATTCCTTGCTTAATTCTTAACTTCACAATCCTGCTTCCAACCTCAAATAACGTATCATAACCATTTAATAAGGTTAAATAAATGCAAAATAAATGGATAGTTCCTCTCTCAGCTTACAGTTTAATGATTTATATATAACTTATAATTTGTATGTGGTTTGTTTCGAATAACAACTATAGAGAGTTGCATGAGTTTTCACCAACTCTACAGAAAGAACAGGATGTGAGAAACGAAGATTAGGAACTACAGAAAAAAAAATAAAATAAATGAACAACTTAACAGTGATTCTGCCCTTTTATTTCATAAAGGAAAATGCATACCAATTTAAAGATCAGTCCACAGTTAGATCATCGCTCTCCACAATTTTCTGTACCTGCCTTTCAATTATTAATGTCTAAACAGTGTCAGGACAAAGTCTGAACTATACATCTGAATGAAAGACACAAGAGAGAGTGCTTAGCAGTTTATTAATTATACTGGTATTATGGATCATTCCCTTTTGAATTTTCTTTTGTGTTATGGACCATTAAAAGAACTCTAATGCTGGTTCTAATGTGAGTAGCTGAAATTTCTAAAATTTATATATTGATATCTGCATGGTCCATTTGAATGAAATATTTTTTTAAAGGATTTGCAAGCAAGATTGGACTCAAAGATAGGAACATTCTATTTATTTTGTAAGAAGCACAGCATGTTAGCAATAAATATAGCATAAAAAGTGTGCCAGCTGACCTTTTTTTTAACATAAATTTTAACACAAAATATGTTTTTGTATATTCTTTGCTGACATTTTGATGCATTTATTAAATATCAATATTTTAATCTGTGAGAGTTTTTTATATAGCATCAAGCATAGATATATGAATTCTGGAACGCAGCTCATTTAGCGGTATAAAACACTTCCTTTGATATATTGCTCCTTCTTTATAATTTGCCCAGTAGCCAGCCACCAGCAGCAGGAAGAAAGAGGAACTCGTTTCACAATT
The DNA here is from genome assembly GCF_964289735.1 of Phaethon aethereus. Taxonomy (NCBI): domain Eukaryota; kingdom Metazoa; phylum Chordata; class Aves; order Phaethontiformes; family Phaethontidae; genus Phaethon; species Phaethon aethereus. Next base: position 130,058,810 of record NC_138575.1, read on the forward strand.
AAACACTAGGTAGCAAAACATTGCTAGGGATTTCCCTTAAGGTTTGTATTCCTTGAAAATTTTGCCCTTAATCTCACTCTGAAGAATAATTCCAAAATTACAGGAATTTGTCTACTCTGTGTACCATAATTTCTTTACAGTGAAATTCTTTTCTGTGCAGTATCTTCTGAAATGCTTATCACCATAGTATTTGAGTATTTTTATTAAAACAAATGGTGTCTTTACCCAAAATGATGCATAGCTAAAGAGAAAGGTTTTTAGAAGTATACATTTGATCATAATCCCATTTTGTAAACTCACTTTCTGGGAGGCAAAGATTTATCATTTTCTGTTTACATGCTGATTTTTTTTAAAACCGGGCTTTGACTTATTCTGGTTCAATTCCTGGATATATGTTAAAAGTTCTTTTAAGCCGTATATTGTTGTAAAGATACATTGCTCTGTGTCCCAGAAGAGACATAGTCTAAAAGAATAAGTTTTTGGGGAACTTTTAATAGCTACTCTCAGTTGTGCCACTGACCTACTTTTTTGGCCTTGGGCAAGTAAAACCTGTCTGCCTTGGAATTCCCCTTATATAAACTGGATTACAAGCACCCATGGGAATGTAGTTTTGATTTGTCTTTGGAATTTTCTGCTATTCTAAACATGAGAGGTCCACTTCTGTAACTAGTTTCTATAGCTCTCTTATTTTACACTGCACATGCTGCTATAACACATAAGCAGATCTAAATGCAATGTTAGTCAAGTTATTTCTTTCTAAACCTTTCAAAAATATGTTGTGGGGTTTTTTTTTCTTCTTTTTAACTAAGCCAGAGATGATAAAATCTTAAACACTATGGTATGTGATTGCAGCAACAAAAGGAGATTCACTACAAAGTTATGTTTCCTGGTACTTTCATTTTTCAAGCTAGATAACATGGAAACAAATGAGTCACTGTCATTCATATGTGTTCCAGGAACATGGCTCTGTCCCTCCCCACCCCCTGCAAAGAAAGTATCTGCAGCCAGCTGCATTGCAATCACAGTCAAAAATTCAATAGAAAATAACAAAAGTAGGGCAGATTCAGTGGGAGTGGGAGATTCCATTGCTAGCCTTTCTGAATTTGGCTTTGCTCTCTAAATCTTGTCCATGGAAAAAATGTGATTTTGACTGAATGAAAAAACATCAAAATGATTTTAAATTCATATGCTGTTTTCATTCTTGGATTACAAGTAGCTGCAGTTACTATATGTTCTACTACTGATATTCACAGGGAGGTTTTTATTATGTTTATGCATTTGATTATTACTTACACTCAGACAACTGCATGCTATAAAAAAATCACTCATAAAATATCGCTCAGCAGTACATGAGCAGAGGTTGCCAAAACAAAGTTCTACCAGTGTATTTGACAGATAAGGTCTTAAACATTGCTGTTTCTTATTTGTTTCAGCAGGGCAGTTGAGATCTATACAAAACTAGCAGATAAAGTACAGGTAAATCCCTAGAGGAAAGAGGAATATGTATGCTTCACAGTTCCACAGGAAATTAGTATCCTTAAATATGAATGTTTTCCAATATGCATTTTATTTCAAAATGTACAAGGGTTCAAGCATTGGGGATATAAATGGAATCACAGATTACAAAGTCACTCGATGTTATCAGTTTCTAAGTTTCAATCAGTTTCTTAGTTTAACGTTTATGTACTACCAAAGTGCTCTTATATGTAACTCTAGTCCTTAATTTCTCAGAGCTTTTTGTCATTGTTGTTTGGGCGGTGTGGCTTCTTTTTGGTTTGTTTTGGTTGGTTTTGTTGTTTTTTTGTTGTTGTTGTTGGTTTTTTTTAAATGAGCCATACTCAGGCTTCCTTCTTAAAATGAAGTTTCTAGAAGCTCATACTTCGTGACAAACTTTACAACATTAGAAACCCCTCATATATCTAGATTAAACACAATTTGTTATTTAAACCCATTATGTACTGACTAGAACTAAGGAAGCTGAGTGCTTTTTAAAGTCATTTCAACATCTACTGCATATATAATGGCCATTGAACATAGTTACAATGAAAAAGAAATAATAAGATTTTCTTAGAGACTTTGAAACTGAAACAAAAGCTTGAAAGATACATTTGTTTACTAAAAGCTTTTTTTGTTAATAGTTCTTTTTCTCTAGTGATGAACAAATACCCTAACAACTTAAGAAAAGCACAAAATATTCTAATATGTTTTCCTCCTTAGTTCTCTCTCTCATATTTAATTTTAACCTTGCTGGCTCAAGGCTGATTTCTTTTCATTTATTTGTCACTATGTAATATATGGGAGTACCCATGCATGCTTAGATTTGTTTCCCTAGGATGGCTCTGAAGTGCCTAGGGGCTGGACATTTACTTTCTGTTTGACGTCATGCCTAACTTGTTAGTTTGGTTTCCTACAGGGGCTTTCTTCTGCTTTGGTTTCTAGTTTATCCTAAATGAATGGAAAGGTAAATTACATCAAGGATATGAAGTCTGGAGAAAAATCTGCCTTAAAAATAATAATACATCCACGTGCCATGGATAACCTGTGCACATGGAGCAGCAAATTTTATAGAAAGAAGTATTTTTCCCATCTGCCCACTCCTGTAAAAAAAGTTCACTTTAAAGAGATCCTAGAAAGACCAATCCTGAAAGGGCAGAAGAAGAAAGATATTCATAAAATATATGTTATTCTGCCAATAACTACCTGAATAACTTGATACTGAAAGTGAAATATTTTCAGTCAAATAACATTAACATTGCTTCTTTCCCTTATGCTAATTAAGCGTTCTATTTAAGTGACTATGAACCACTTAGCGCTATTACTGGAATAGGAGACTAGCAAGCCTGGTGTAAGGCTAGAGAGAAGTATTTATTTGGAACTACAGATGCACAGTTGAATTATGGATAGATAGGAATAAGCAAACTCACCACAGAGAGAGCAAATTTCAGAGCTAGGCTTTGGACACTTCTAACACAAAGAGAAAAATAAAATCTCTTTGCTTTGACTTTTATTGACTGTAGTATCAGTCATGATGGAACTCTGAAAAAAATAATTAGAGATAGCATTAAAGTATGCCTGGGACACTGCATTCTCAACCCTTTTAACAATTTAACAGAGAGAGCAAAATATAAGAGAGAATTTTACTTAAAGGCACCATGTTATTGATTCTTAAAGTGCTACAGAAAAAAATGGTTAAAAATTTATAACATTCACTTGGATACTGAGAAATGCAGGAGATATTTCATACTGGCCTCAGAAAAAGTATCTCTTTTTAAGAAAAATACTGATGCTTGTTTTGTGTAAGCAGAATTCAATCCACATTAAGCAAAGGAATCCATGCTCTTGGCACACAGCAGTTGCTCCTGTGTTCCTTCATAGTAAGTTCTCCTAAATGACATAGGGAAGGTGTTGAAAATTAGTGTCCTTTCTCTCTTCTGGTCATAACCTTTTATTATAAAGCTGTCTCCCAGTTAATAGACAATCTGAAGAATATATTGTACATACGATTCTCAAGGATTAGTAAAGTTTTTAAAGTCTCCAAACTATTTAAGTTTCCTATTTTTAAAATTCTGTTAAATGTAAAGCTTTGAAAAAGACGAACAGTAGTTAAGCTGAAATCTTCAATAAAAGCCAGACATCTGTATTTTATGATTCAGAAACATCCCCTAGATCCAGTTTTGAATGGGTCTGATTACTTAAAATGCATGCAATAGCAGTACTTAATTTTCCACATCAGAAACTGCTCCCAATAGAGTAGCTAGTATAAAAATGCTAAAATTACAGTCTTTATCCCAAACAGATCCTAATTTACTAATGAATACTGCAGGACTCAAAATTGATAATTTGCAAAAAACAAATATGGTTAAGAACTGGTATGGCAAGGGAAAAAGGTAGAAAACATCCGAGATTACAGTTTGAAGTGTGTAATGATTTAGTACCTGCCACAGAAATGTTACAAAAAACAAATGCATTGCAGGACTTAATCAAATTGACAACAAAATACCTAAACTGTATGGTCTTTACCAAAGACAGTGTCAGATTTTTTCTTTTTATTAGGACTGACATGTTAAACTATAACTTACACAGTCTTAAACAAGACTGTGTAACACTGTGTAACATACACTCTGGTAAATATTAAATTTAACCCCCAGGATGGTGGAAACACCTGGATATACAAGAACATGGGGACTGTGACTCTCAGAAACATGATGAAGAAAACCCAGACTAAATATTCACATACTGTGAATATCAAACAGACAAGTCTCCTTCCCCACCTCATTCCAGTGCTTCTTTGAGACACTGTTTTGGCTAGACAGTACAATAATTTTCTTATGACTGCCTTGCCTGTGATTTATAGTTCTGACTAATTGCTGTTGAAACTTCCAGAACAAGGAAATGAGCAGAAGGAAAAGATGTATTTTGTTCAGACAGTCTTGTCTTAGGCAGAATTGAAGATTATGTTGTTGAAATTACAAGAATCAAGCTAGTATAACTTGAACCATTCCAATTTCAAAGGAAGGGTGTTTACCAGCAGCTACCAGTTGCTAGAGGTGGCAATGATAGCTGCCTTACCACCATGTCAAGAGATATGCTTCATCTGATAAGCACTGGGACTTTATAATATCTGCAACCAAAATATGCTAAAATTAGTCCAAAGTATCTATTTTTAAACATTTGGTCATCATTTAACTTCTAGGATTCATTCAAAATTATTTGGTAAAGAACTGAAATCCAGTGCCCAGCCTTGTAGCTGTTTGGAGCCCTTGCACAAAAGCTTCAACTGGGCACCTAAAAACCAACAAATCACAGACATTTCTGAAGTATGTGGAAAACTGAACTGCAGAGAACATGGGTGATAAATCTGAATGTCAGGGAAACTTTTAGCTGAACTTGCACCAATTACCCAACAAACTGGTTACACACATATCTGTCCAGAGAATCTCAACAGTAATATGATATTGCCAAATACCCCTGCACTCTCTGACTTCTCAGGCAGCAGTGCCCGATGTCCTACCTCACATACTAAAGTGCATTCTCACACTTTTCATCTCATTTGCTTTGTCCTGCTGGATACCAAACACCTCACATCAAAATGTCAAGGCCCACCCCGCTTCGCTTGGGAAAACCCAGCCCCATGCCTCAGGCCCTATCCTTGCTCTATCTTGATGAATTAGAAGTTCAGGCCCCAGAAAGGGATATGAAAGGAAAAAAGTATATCCACTCAAATAAAGTGTGCAATGAAAGGACCAAAGTTTTGTGCCCAGCTATCCACAGAGATATAAAGATGAATGTATGTCTTCCTTTTTCTCATGCTAAGTTTTATTGGAAGTTATTTCTCATTTTAATTCCTGAAAATATTAATGAAAAACCATATAAAATTGGTTTCCCTGGTTTAATAAAAAAAAAAAAACTGAATATAATTAAATTTGTCATAGATTATGATGTCTCTCTTTTTCTCCTTTTTCATTTTTGGAAAGTTAAAAAATATATTCTGGGCCAGAGAAATGCTTCCTTTCATAGTTTTTTCATTAATACTCTATAGTATGTAAGCTAGTTTTACCCTAATCAATGCATACAATTGCTCCTTTCAAATGCTTTGAGAGGAAAAAAGTACAACCTCTCGTTGCAAATCCAGAAAAAGTCCATGATGAGGGTAAACGGTTATCATCATATTCTCTACCGAGTGATTGCTGATTACACCCATGTTTTGAGTACAGATGCTTTATCCCCGAGTTCACAGTTAATACAGAAATACAGAATGAAGATTCTCAGCTGATACAAATAAAGAGAGCCCCAAACACCAGGGCATTATCAGTAGGTGGCTGAGAGCTGGGCTTCTCTCCCCATGGGTAAAACCATGACAGCATGGACGCAGCTGGTAGAGCACCTTGTCTCCATCGCTGGCCAGTAGCCTGTGCCCAACAAACACCATGAGAACAGCCATATCCCAGCACACCTCTAGTTAACCCTGTCAGCTTCCAGCCGTTGGTGGCTCAAGGACTTCCCAAGCCAGTGGTTATATCATTTGGTTTTAATATTCCTTAATGGACTACTCTATTGTGTGCTAATCTTTTTGCATCCAGGCAAACTTTAACAATGCTCTGCAATGAAATGCTTCCTGTACCTTGACTCCGTGATAAAAGATCTCTGCGGATGGTGGTGAGGGTCTTACAGAAGTCAAAGAATATCTAGGATCTAAGCACAACCTCTATAAAAGCATGAAATCTTAATATGTTAGTGTAGCAAAGCAGCATGAAATGAATGGAAACCCAAAGAAGACTTTGATATCCAATTCAATTATTATGAAGTGGTGGAATTTTAGTAGTACTATTTCAGTTTTATACAGCTATACATTCTATGATGTGGGAGTTACATAGAAAATATTTATGATGTGGGAAACTATTACATGAATTTCAAGATACTTTACTTTCAATGCAACAATGAAGAAACACCATGTTTATTCCGAGAGAAAAAAAAGTAATTTGATTATTCTTTTCTGCCTGAATGTAACTTCATGCAGTACCAGTCAGTATTTAGACACAATCTTAAGGATTTTTCCTAATAATTCTGAATTATTTAAAATGTGACAGTGACTTTTAGCTGACATTTATATTAACAGTAAATCATTGCAATCCTTCTTTAAGACTGACTTGACGGTTTTGATTACTAAGACTTTATAAGCAAGGTTTGACATGAGTGATATAACAATGCACATTTTAAAAACTGTCTAACATGTCGGGATCAATGATCGAATTTCACTTCTTTAAATCTTTATTAAGTATGTATTGCTGCATATAACTTCAAAACATAGTAAAGTATGTACAAAGGAAAGATTCAATTTCAATCTCTGCCTATTTAGATAAATAAATCAATGCATAAAAGAAGGTAGATGTGAGGAGAAAAATAAAATATCAGTGCAAACTCTGCTCTGAATTTAAGTATGCTTACTAAATGACTCTTCTATATTTTGATGGGACTGTTTCAAGGACAGGTGCCTCATTAAAAGCAAACAAGGTTCTCTGTCCTAACATGTTACTTCACAGCAGCTAATCTGATATAACTGACAACATGCTTATCCCATGCTGTGATTCTGGTAGTGCACCAGTGGTACTGCTGTAACGACTAGATATTAACAACAAGACAGTACTAAAGCATTCACAGAATGGCAGAATGATTGAGGTTGGAAGGAATCTCTGGAGGTCATCTGATCCAATGCCCTGCTCAAGCAGGGCCTCCTAGAGCCAGTTGCCCAGGACTGTGTCCAGATGGCTTTTAAATACCTCCAAGGAGGAAGACTCCACAACTTCCCTGCACAATCTGTGCCAGGGCTTGGCACCCTGTTGTTCAGATGGTACCTCCCGTGTCTCAGTTTGTGCCTGTTGACTCTTGGCCTGTCACTGGGCACCACTGAAGAGCCTGGAATCGTCTTTGCACCCTCCCTTCAGGTATATATGTTGCTAAGATTTCCCCTGAGCTTTGTCTTCTCCAAGCTGAACAGTCTGAGCCCTCTCAGCCTTTCTTCATATGTCAGGCACTGCAGTCCCTTAACTGTTTTAGTGGCCCTTTGTTGGACTCTCCCCAGTATGTCCATTTCCTTCTTGTACTCAGGAGCCCAGAACTGGGTACAGAATTCCAGGTGTGGTCTCACCAGTGCTGAGTAGAGGGGAAGGATCACTTCCCAAGACCTGCTGGCAGTACTTTGTTTAATGCAGCCCAGGATACCATTGGCTGCCTTTGCCACAAAGACACATTGCTGCCTCATGTGCAACCTGGTGTTCACCAGCACTCCTACATCCTTTTCTGCCAAGATGCTTTCCAGCTGGGTATCTCTCGACATATCTTGGTGCTTGGGGTTGTTCCTCTCCAAGTGCAGGACTCTGCACTTCTCCTTGCTGAACTTACTGTACCTATATGTTTCTATGTGTCTTCTAGTGGGTCACTATTTTTGTAGTCCCCAAAAGTATGAGTACAAGATTATATACATATATTATATATGCATGAACTCCATAATCAGAAATAACTGTACTGAAGTCAATACAAATAATACAGACAGGTATAATTCAAAGTGAAAAGTTGTCTTTCTACTTTTTTAACAATAACAGCACCTCTACACCCTTTCTCAAGACAACAAATACTGTTTTTTAGCAAACACACTACAGGAAATTGGAATTTTAACATTTAAGGCAACTTAAAGTACTAGTGGCTGGCACAATTTCTGGATATACGGCAGACAGTGAACATGTGTTAAATACTGCACATTTGACAATTTTTGAACTTAATAATGTGACTGCCAGCATATTTTTAAAACATATATATGACTGAGATTATTATTCATATACATATTATATATTTAATCTAGGAAAAAATCTATATTCTCACTGCAATTCAAAGTTTGATTCAAGAAATAAATTATAAGGGGTTTATTATAAATATTTTGTATAATCAAATATTTTGTAAGACATTTCAGACTCAGATGTGTACATGGTTCTGAACTCCATTACATACTTAAGTAATCAATTCATACAATAAATACAATACATAGACTAGATAGTTTTACCCACTTCTCTTAGTTATACAGATCACAAAGCCCATTAACTTAAGACAAGAACATGAAGGGGGCAAGTTAAAAACTACATTCCAGCAATGTTATTTTCCAAAGGGGAATAATAAAGAAATGTGGGGATTTTGTTTCTTAGGCTTCCCACGCCTTTGTTTTCTTAAATAACTAGAAAGACAGAGAATAAGTACGACTCCAGCAGACTTACAGGGTAGTTTAGCTCATATTGACATCAAAGCTGAAACCCTAAGCTACCACTCTTACAATGAACTAAATAGACATTTCTCTACCACTCTTACAATGAACTAAATAGACATTTCTTTCCTGACTGGTTTTGAGCAGAAATTCTACCCAGACAACCTGTGAAGCTTCATCATGGAAATCTCTTCATCATGGAAATCTCAAAATTCTCTCTTAGGAAATTTTTATTTTAACAAAATAAATTCTCTGATGAAAATTCTTAATATAAAGAATAAAACAAGAAAACTAAAGCCAACATTTCTAGAAAAGTCTACTCAATAGTTTAAAAGAGTAACTATACACTATTTCCTCAGCTGCCACCAATTATAGTAACACAAAGACAAAGAAATACAAGACTATTTATATCATTTAAACAGTAACTACAAAATAAAAGCATACATAATGGTAGACAGGGCTTTGGGCAGGCCAAATCAAATTTAGGCTTGTATATTTTACCAGGGCTTTAATTGTCTTCCCCCATGGAAAATGAAATATGTCACATATGACATCTTCTTAATTATTTCTTGGGCTTAGATTAGTTATTTTATTATGTAAAGTGTTATATTGTTAAGTTGTGTTTCTTATAGATTTATAGCTCATTAACTAATTATATCTAATATAAAAAATGGTAATTAAATCCTCATTAATGACAGTTAATTTGATGTTATTAAAAAGTGATAATTTTATTCTACTTAATTTTATTGCAGGAATGAAGTGCACTATAGCTTAATTACAACTATGCAAATAATTAATCTAAGAAGTCAGAAGTGTTCTAATAATACTATTTTTTTGCTTTTAAAAGGACATTTATTTATTTTGGTTTTAGCCTGAAATTCAATAACTTGCATTGTACTTCCTTAGTTAATGAATAATTCAAGAAATCACAGAGCAAGTAGTACTGATAGCACTGGAGATAAAGTGTTCTGGTGTAATCCATTGCTTTAAGCATTTCCATATAGTAGGGAACACAACTGCTCTCTCCAATATATCCATTCTATAATCTGTTATTTGGAAAGGAGTATTTCAGACAACTCTCCACCTCTTAGATGAACAAATATATAATATATACAGAAAACATGATGCAATGTAGATAGCACTTAAGACATTATATATTGTCACAGTCATTGATTATTCCAGGAAATTTATTGATGTGCCCTAAAAATTTGTACTTATTTGTTTAGGATCCGATTCTGTACTCTTCTGAGGTGCAATGCATTGCTCCTCCAGTTATCTTTGCAATTTCTAAATTAAAACTCTCTCTTAATATGAATTTATAAATCAACTTTACCTAAATGAAACGAATCAAACAAATTCTTTCTCTGTATTTACTATCTAATTTTTTGCTATCTATAAGGTCATGACATTACAGATCTGTTGATCTCTTTTAGGTCTGTACAACACCTTATGGAATCAATGAGTCTGGCTGTGTGCATGCCTGCTCCAAACACTAATTCTCAAAATTCCAATTTGCAATTCACTAATTCACTTATTTGCAAAAATGGAGATTGAAATATCACTTCAAATGATCAAATGAAGGAGAAATCAATGTTCCTACTTTGGCTAATTATACCTATCTTTATATGTAACATTAACCATTAAATCTAATTACTGGGAATTCACCCATAAGGAATCTATACAAAAAGAGTTCCTACACAAAAAGTGACATTTCATCTTTATATTGAATATACATGAGTAATGACATCTGTCAAGGTGACCTCTGCAATACGAAGAGTTTCATAATGAGAGAGGCACAGGTATAATGAAATATCACCATGTCCCATAAATTCAGTAAAATATGCATGCTTAATAAAACTATGCATATAAACAATAAGCAGGACTCAACAGTATAATTAATTATCGTTTAGTAATCATGGATGAATGTTCAATAAACACATTAAAAAAACCTCTTTTACCTTGATGAATAATCAAGCAGCCATAGGTGATTTTTCCCTTCTATCAAATGCATGTCACTGATTTTTCTTCTTTTATAGTTTGTTTGCCGATCCAAAGAGATTTAGTACTTTCAGAAACACCCTCAATCTTCGAGGATCATACCTCATAGGATGTGACCATGTTTCAGATTATATTAGAAAAAAATAGAATTTATTACATTTATGGAAAACTGAAAAAAATTAAAACATATGACAGCTGCAGTTGAAAATCTCTCATTAATTAAAATCTATCTGCACTAAAAAAAATGTAATTTCATGAGCAATGTTTTGATCCAAGACTTTGGCTAAGGACTTTAGTTCTGTTACTGATGCCTAAGAGCAGAAATTTCTGGTATAAACTACAACAAAGGGACTCAAAAAATAAAACAAAACCCCACAACATTCTGTTTTTCAGTGTGTGTGAAATAGGCATAAGGGGTCCCTGTGAAAAAGAGAACATAGACTATAATTCAAACATTCTTACCTGAGTTTTCAACAATAAAGGGGAAACTGTATTTTCCATGAGAATAGACTTTAAGCGTCAATGTTTCACAATTAATTATTTTGTAAAATTATGCTTATAACTTTTTAAATGAGAGAAAGCAGCTACCTTTTGTGATTGTCCTTAAACTAATAGAAGAATCATACACCTCTACAATGATTGTATGCTCCTTTACATAATTTTTGTACATATTAATATATACTTCCCTCTTGAGTCATTTCATTGCAACTATTTCTTCCATTAGATAGATTCTGGAGGATCAAGGGCAAGTCTTTCAAAGACATTTAGGCACTTAATGACCCAGTTCAACCATTGCTAGGTTTTTGAAAGTATGAAAGTCAGATTCCTACATGTAGATGCCTGCAGGTAATTGTTTCCTAATAGACTACAGTTTTTTTACCATTTTCATGTAAAGCTTCAGGTGTCTAAATCCTCCTGAAAATCTATGATTCAGTGAACCTCTGGTAACTTTTAAGTGCCTGAGATTTTTATTTTCTTATGCTAGTTGTTTCTACAGCATACCAGACAGCAGCACTGCAATAGAAGAAATCCAGAGTGTCATGTATAGACTCTGACAAATGGTATTTATGTCTCTTTTCTTGTTTTCATTTGAAGTAAGGAGAAATATAACATCTTGTAGCGGCAACACAAACTTGAATCTTGACAAGGTATCACCTAAGTGTGAGGTTCTAAACCTCTAAAGTTGTAGTAAATGATATAAATTAAAAGAAACACTGTTATAAGGGAAAAGAAACAGTCCATAACTACTTTTAAGTAGAAAACATTGCTCTGAGATAGATATCAATAGATACTTTGCATTGAAAATGATCTTGACACTGTATTGTCATAACTAATAGAACACATGAAACACAAAATATGGTGAAAGAATCTCAGGTAGCAAGGTTTTGGCTTGAATGGAGTGCATTGGAGTCTATTGCTATTCATGAATTCATAAAACTTCACAACTGCTCATTCAGATTTGGCCAAATGACCACCCATCATCGTGCATGTATTTTCTACTTCTTCCAGTATTCAACTAAGAATAAAGCTGATGTGCTTTGCAGATCCTCAGTGTACTGAGTTTATACTGATATTCTTCAAATGCTTTCTCAACCAGAAAGCAAATATTCAGTAATACTCAAAAAGGGTAAGAAATGAGCATAGGATGGAAGTGGGAAGAACGTAAAGAGGAAATTGGTAAGCATTACCTTTTGCTAAAGACTAGATAATTTGTTTTTGTTTCTGTATGTGTACATATGTATCATCTAAGACAAGTCCCTAAACAAATCCAGACACCTCTACTGAATCCAGTTACATTTTATAGAAATCATAAGATAATCAGATCCTCATAAATCTTACAGAAATTTCCTGTTGGTGCTTTTATAAGTGGAAATTGAAAGAAATAACTATTATTCATATTTTTAACGCCATGTATATGAGGAGAGGAAGACTGGGGATGGATGAACCAGTCAGTTTTCATTATGTCCTGCTGGACAAGGAAACATGTGAACTAGGGCTTTTATTGGACTGAACCACTAATCATAAACCCACTTACTCAAAGGGTTTTACAGATCAGTAGAACAAAGGCTTCTTAACCCTATTTAAACAGGTTTGGTTAAAATAAAGAAATACTGAAGATGCAGAGCAAGGACTTGAACTGTTTTCAGTAACAAGCCCAAATCAAAGTCATTTTACAGAAATATTGTTGTTTGCTGAGTAAATGATAGAACCATTAGGGGAAAAATGAAGAAGCAACAAATATAATGACACAAAAGATGATATAAAATACTACTCTAAAATAGTACATTACATATAAAACATACCTTGGTCATTACAATTACATGAGTATGGTTTTTTTTTCATATTAAAAAAATCTGGATAATGCCATTTGTCTCAGGATGGCCAACTAACTTCATAACATTGTTAAATAGCTTCAAAATAATTAGGAATTATAAAATTAGTCAGCTAGTGAGATTATTAAACTATACTTTAGTTTAGAATTTACTCTGAGTATGTAAAGAGACAAGAGTTATTGAGCACTGTTTGCAGTATAAACATGTTCTGTCTAAAAGGTACACTATAAAAGTCCTAATAAAAATGGTCATCAGTGGTGTTGGAGTACTTTAATTAGCATTTACAGTTCTAAAAGTTCTCGCTTTCTGCTTCAGTGTTCATTTTATTTCTCAACTATAGTCTGGAATGTATATATGTTAAGTAATTTTTCATATGGTTTGTCATGTGGTTTTTTATTTACTTTTTTTAATATAACAATACCTAGGAAGCCTGCTTTACAGAAAAAAAAAAAGTGGATACATTTCTATACCTATTTAGATTTCATGTACTGCTGGTGTTTCAAATGCAGAGTAATTAAAAAAGGGGCATAATTGAAGATCAGGAATTACAGTGGTGAAATTGGAGGAACTGCACTTGGTTTCTGGAATAGAATTGCTTCACTTTTCCTCCCTCCCCCCCCCAAGTTGTCTATGGTTTAATCACCTTTTATATATTTGTCATTGGTGCACGCCATTTTAGAAGATATATTTATTCTTTATAGGAATCAATCATAGCAAGTCTCTTGGTAATTAAAAAAGTCAGTGTTATCTATATTCAATGAATCTATTACCTTTCATTCCTATTTTTGTACTTCTATTTTTTTTTACTTTAATATTAAATATTGTTAAAAGCCCAGTAAGAGAATGTGTCAGCTGTGCATTGGTTATATGAATACATGAGAAAATGTTGTCAATATACCAATCTAACTGCTGTTCTAAACTATAATCTACAATACCAGTTCTACAGTAAGATTGGGACCATGTTGTTCTCTGAAAAACATTAAGGAAAATAAAAATTGTTTTCATGAAACTATACTTATTATGCATTTCATAGCTTCCTTAAACTTGTCAACTTTTATACCATTGCAATATGGAGGCCATCTTTTGCAATCAGTCATAATGAAAAAGGTTTTTATTGCTTATCCATTTCTCTTATAGATTTAGCATCTGGATGACAATTATTACTGAGAGGCAAAATGTCTTGTTTAATATATTGCTAGAACCTATAGCACAATTCTGGATGTGATTCATAAGAGTTTTGGTGGTTTAGCATATTCCAGGATTACTCCTGGGTGGAAAGAGCCCAGGTCTTCCCTTAGGCACCGGCACTTTTTTCTTCAGAATTAATCATGCCTGTGGAAGTTCTGAACAGGAGAATGAAGTCTTTTTTAATGCTAATTATGCTCAAGGGGCTGCACTGAACACAGTTGACTTCACATGCAGTGAATGGGAATTCATGTGTATTTGTCCATGTGTCAATACTTCTACTGTTTTCACTTATATTATTTCATTCTGACCAGGTGAAATTTTGGCTATATGGACAAAATGTAATTAAGTTCATCTGCCAGGAAGCTTCTTTCTAATTTATGTAACTATCAGAAATAAATCGCATGCTTCTTGAGTTTGTTCTCCTTTTGCAGGTGCATGCTAGTCTCTATTAATAATGGGACTTTGGCATTTCCCTAATACGATGAAATTTTATTCTTCTAAGTAGGCAGACCTTTTCAAGACCTTAAAAATGGAAAGGATATACAGAGACTTTTAAAAAGTTATTGTTCTTTGAGATACTAATAAATGATACATCAGCAAGGTTATGTAAACTGACAGTGCTTGGCCCTGACAGCAGAATTTAATTAATCCATCTAATTTGTTGACCAATATAGATGTAAAAAGCCTTCAGAGCTAAAATTAGCCTTTCAGTCATTCTGAGTTACAGAACCATAGTATCATGGAATCTCTTAAAACATCTTTAAGATCAAGTCCAACTGTTAACTTAGCGCTTGCAAGTCCACCACTAAACAATGTCCTTAAGCACCACATCTACACGTCTTTTAAATACCTCGAGGGACGGGTGACTCCACCACCTCCTTGGGCAGCCTGTTCCAATGCTTGACCACTCTTTTCGTGAAGAAATTTTTCCTAATACACAAGTTAAACCTCCCCTGGTGCAACTTGAGGCCATTTCCTCTCGCCCTAATGCTGGTTACTTGGGAGAAGAGACCAACACCCACCTCACCACAACCGCCTTTCAGGTAGTTGTAGAGAGCGATGAGGTCTCCCCTCAGCCTTCTCTTCTCCAGACTGAACAACCCTGGTTCCCTCAACTGCTCTCCATAAAACTTGTGCTCTAGATCCTTCACCAGCTTCGCTGCCCTTCTTTGGATATGCAAATGTGTAAATTGAAGTCGAATTTATTATATAACTTCCATATGAGGAAAATTAAAAAAAAAAAATCAGTCATCTAAAAGGTTCTACACAGGCTGGTAAATTTGTTTCTAAAAGATATACCGGACTCTTAAATTTACAGTAGTTTCTATCTCATGTCAATTTGTAATGGAAAAAAATCTGTGAGATTAATTACTTTCCGTACCCTCTAAATGGTATGGATAATAGGTAACTTCAGTGTTAGTCATGTTTTCCAGCTAGGAGGTTAAACAGCCACTCATAGACTTACAAAAGAAAAATCCCCAAGTTACCTAGACATTTACATTGTATAATGACAGAAATGGTTTATGGTACTTACTTTGATATGCAAAAATTCTCAAGAGCAACAATGAAATCACATGTTCCAATACACCTTGACACTCAAAACTGAATAGCATTTGTAGCTTAAGAGAACTTGGGTCCTATCAGTTTCATGTACAGGTGAATCAAATAAATTGCTATGTCATGGCACTTTAGCAAAAATAAGACATTTTCAAAACATGCCTTTTATTGTGAACACTTATCTGTGATTCAGTTCCAAAGTCTATTCCACCAGAACAAGATAGCTTCAAGTATCATAAGCAATCTTCAGGATTTATATGAGGATGCAATATAAATGTTTACCCCAAACACACACATTTTTGTATTAGATTAACAGAAAGATAGGCAGATAGCATTTTTATAAAATACATATAACTTTTGATTTTATTCATGGAATTATTTCAGCCCACCCTAACGTCTTAGTTGCCAACCTTCCTCATGCTTTTGTAGCAACACCTAAATCTCTGCAAGTCCACTAGTAGAAACTTGAGTCTGAATTGCACTTTGTCTCGTTTTTTTTATGCCTTCCTGTGCTGAAAAAGCAAAAGAGGAGTCACATTATTTAATTCTCTCACAGGTATCCTCTAAAAGACACCTAAATACTTTTTCAAGTATTAATTTAGCCTGTGTCAAGACATGACTCTAGCACCAGTAATGGCTCATTCCTTTAAAATAAAGTTCATATTTCTCCCACACCTAGAAAGAAAATAACTTTTTTTAAGCAATGTGATATTTCAGTGAGATCAGTATAGTAATGCAGAACTGTAGATACGTTATTCTCCATTTGATGTGAAATATTATCGGGATTTCTTTTGTCTTAAGAGACTATTCAACTTGAAGAAAATGTGTCAGAAATATAGCATTATATAAAAAAATATATATCTCTGTATGTTCTTTTAATTACCTCATAATTCTTTTCAAGATCTATGACTAAAAAGGAAATTGATATGCTGCATATTTGAAAATTTGATGACAATGTGTCATGAACTCAAAGTGAAAGACTGGTAGCATCGCACTTTGTAACAGTTAAGTGTATCCAAGTCAACAAAATGTCTAAAAACCCAGAAAATAGGGATAAAAGTATAAATGCATACAAGCACAACTGTGCTCTGCATCTTGAAAGAAGCAGTCAATCAGAACTGTCTACAGATTCAAGCTCTGTTAACTTTATTACATGAAACAATGCAGAATTATGATGGGATTAACTGAAATAACATATAGAAGAATTGTATTTATACACATATTTCCCAGCAGTTGGATTTAAAGCAGCCTGATTAGATATTTCTTAGCACAATCCCACCTTACATACCTGCAAGTCAATCAGGTCAATTGACAATCAGGAAAGGATATCACTTAGTGTCCACACATGAGCAAAGCAATCTCCTTCATTTCAGACCATCAGTCTACAGCCCTTTTTTTATTCCTTTAGAAGCCATTTTATATAAGTTTCCTTAAGATGATTGGAGGAAGGAGAAATGTTGATCACTTGACAGAATAACAGAAATTGGAGACAATTTACAAACTGAGTTTAAGCTTGATTTTTTTTAAGCAAAATTTACAGCACCTTTGACTGTTTAGAAAAATAGATTTCCCTGACTTATAGTCACCTTCATTTTCAGAGCAGCAAAGTAGGAAGGGTACGGCTAAGCAATCATTTAATTAACTGTATCTTTTACTTAATTGAACATAAAGTAAAATCCTGAATCACAAGCTGTTCTGTCTGTCCCTGCTATTTTTAGGGACCATCTAAAATAATCATCTGGATTTATTTAACATTCAAAATCAGAAAGAAGAGCATTTTGGTGTTTTTTCTTAATAACTATGCTCTGACACACAATTTCAGTTAAAGCAAGATAAATAACATCCTTGATACACTAGTTAGCACTCTTCACATAACACGTAGAGAGACCTTTAGAGCTGTGCAGGTTGTTAAAGGATTACCTCTGCTTCTAAAAGAACTGCATGACTTTGTACTTCTAGTTTTAGAACACATCTACTTAACAGCCTTGAGCATGTGAGATTGGCTGAAAATCTACTTTCTTCGAGGCATGCTCCTTCACTGAATTGTTTTCATGGAAGCTAGGAAGAAATTGTGGGATGCATCCTTTTGAAAGGGAGCCTACAAGGTAAAAAGGAAAATCATTCCAATAGAAAGGTAACAAGGAAGAAGGAACTTTATCTTTTGATGAGGGTCCCACTCAGAGCAAAGCCAGAGGAGTGTGTACATGGCTCTGTACAGTCAGGTCCCAGCTATACCTGGTGTGCTCCAAGGTTGCCTGGATTTGTACCAGCCTCCAACGTAAGACTGCCATTGGCATAACACTGGACTTAAGTTACAAGTCCTTCGCATGTAAATACATGTGTAAACTACTACATGCTGATACCAGAAACACTAAAGTCAGCAAAAACCACTGGGGCTGTGAGGGAGAGAAAAAACCAGAGCGGAATGTCAGAGGCTGGGGTTCAGGTGTGTAAAGCAAGGCAAAGGTGGATCTACATCTGAAACCTTGCTATCATAGGTGAATCTTCTAATCACTTATCTTGTTTAATGGACTGTGTCTTTCTTTTTTAGTTCCCTTAGGTCATGCTTTTCTTTCTCTAGCCCTCAGCTTCAAGCCATTGTCAAGTATTTTTGCAGAATGTATGCATTTCTACATGAAGTGTCAGGAAAAGCAGAACTTGCCTACAGAAAGTGGCCAAGGAGAAGACATTCTAGATCAGTTAATGAAACAAAGTACTAAGAACAGTCAGGTAGAGTTGCACTACTCCATAAAACATCATTTAGCTGTTATACCTCTGAAGTCAGAGCAAGCCACTACACCCTTGCCTTTTAAAAAGTGATTCTGGATTCTGTGGTAAAAGATGGAGGGAAAAAATTCTCAATCTTACCATACTTTATATAAGTAAGCAATGAATATCATATGCCCCAAATAGATTTGCTCTGCTCTTTACTAGTCACTGTTGATATATGCAATAAATAGTAGACTAATAAATGAAGCTTTAGAATTAAAATACCTTATCTGAAATTGTCAGTATATCTTTCAGGATACAGTGATTCAGGTCTCTGATCTCTTTTGCTCTTTTCCTTGGAAAAACAATAATGGAAGGAGGCAGAGAAATGTCAGAAAAGAGAGCCAAAGACAGGGAGAAAGTAAGATCCCATTTTGGTTTCAGAACCCCTAGGGGATTGTATTCTCTCAAAAACACAAGACTAATCACAATAACTACTGAATAACTACCACCTACTATTACTGTTAACATATTACAAACCTGAGTTAAAAATACTGGTTTTCTTTTTATTGTAACAGATCAGCTTGTGAATATTTTAAGGCAGAGGAGGAACCCTGCTAGCCCTATCATGCTTACCAAAATTAGAAGACTGGATAACAAATATTGCAAGATATAAAATTTATACACTGATGAGGTCCAACAGAAGTTCGTCCTGATATGGAGAAGAAAGCCATTTAAGATCTAAAGGAAAAAGTCATAGGAAAAACAGAAACTGAATTTTCATTTTAGTATAAACTATCAGTACCATTAAAAACATCTTTCAAGTGACAATAAAGAAATAAAATTTTAAAATTCTTTGTTGTGCAACGTAAAAATTAGTATATAGCAGATTGCACAAAGATACTATTTTACTCTTTTTTTGGTATTTTCAACGTTAGCATTAGGAAAGAGGTACTCAAATTAACATTTAATCTAAACACTTCTGTTTGACACAACTTTAAAACACAATTATTCCACAAATTGTACCCAGTCTTTTTCAAGTTTATTCTGTTGTTGATACTCTCATTTTTGACAATGAACTCACGAGTTAGTGGAATAGTTTACATGCAACAGAAAATCAAATTTTGTATTTATGAACAGCATATTAATTTAACTAGTGCATTAGGTCTTGTTTAACATTTATTTCCTGTTTAATACTTTATTCCTGATCCACTCACATAAAAACAGATTTTATACGTCCCCTCACAACATACTGCCTCTTGCTACCAGCTCTTAGTTGTGAGCTTTGGTAATATAGTCCTGGCTGGTAGCAACATTCTGCCTCTTTTGATTGTTGTTACTTAAAAAACGTTTATGGAAAAAACAAAAACAAAACCCAACCAACCAACAAAAAAACCCCCAAATTACAACCACCCACACCAAAAATAATATTAACAGTTTCTGTCAAAGGTGCTGAGAAAAAATTATTTCTGAATATAATGAGATGAGAATGGGATAATCAAAAATGTAGTTCATAAAGAGTTTTATACATCTCCTTAATTTTAAGTAACTAAACCCCACCACAACCTATTAAAGAAGAAAGGGAATACAGCTTAATGAGGAATCCAATACTTTACCTCCATATAACCATCATTCTGTCACAAATATCTAGACATGGGAGAATATTACCCCTAGTAAATAAAAAAGACGTTACACTATTGTATCTATAAGAATTCTTGAGTAAGGAGCAGCATAGTGAATGTTAAGCAGAGCTACTTCCCACTTTAAGGAAAATACAGTCAAAGGAAATTGTGAAGATAAGCAAATGCATCCTTTTATGATGGCAAACGTCCACACCAACCTACACATCAGGATTAAAACAGTCAATGTCCCTGGGGACGCTGAGCTGACAGTTATCTAGACCAGTGTGGAAAGCGATAAGCTTTCTGTTGCTTACACAGAAGCCTAAGAGGAAAGAAAAATTATGTGGTGAAAAAAGCTGGTATTTTCTTCATTTTTGATATTTCAGTTATTATGATGGCATTCTCTTTCATAGGGCATTACATGAGATAAATACATGAATATATATACACACACACGTATGTATATAATACATACAAATATAATACATATGCATTTACATAAAAATGTATATTATAGATTACATATAATACACATATATATACTTTATATACATTTTTTCTCAATATTGCTTTACTTCTTCATGTAATGTTCTAAATTCCAAGGTCTCTTATGACTAGATGCAAGTCATTACTTTTAAAAAAAGGAAAAGTGATACTGTTTTGAAGTAAGAAAATATAAGGTTCATTACCAGTCTATGTAGATTAAAGAGAAATAATCAGCATCACATATATGACTTCTTGTTTAGATAAAGTAAAATTGTAATTTCCACCTTTTTTTGTGTTAGAAAAAAATAATGTATATAGTAGTGTATACATAAAATGCCTTTCAGATGTCAAGAAAAGTGTCATCAAATAACCTCTACATTAAATAATTCTACACAAGAAAAAAAAAAAAATGTCTGTTTTCCTTTGTCATGTGAAAAGTCTTTTTGAAATAAAAGCTATTTCATTAATGTTAAATAGTTGAGTGACAAACCTAGTTCCACTGCTACCACCAGAATGAATTCATTGAAATGTCATTTTTGGGCCTTTGTCTTTGAGTCCTTACTTAAAGGCTCAGCTTTCATGTGTTCAGTGTAAAGTCTAAACAACAGGGGCCTTCTAATTGTAAAACATGGTTAAAGTTTGGATAAGTATGCACTAGAAGTGGCTATTTGTTCTTCAGTAATGACTAAT
Source organism: Phaethon aethereus (assembly GCF_964289735.1). Taxonomy (NCBI): domain Eukaryota; kingdom Metazoa; phylum Chordata; class Aves; order Phaethontiformes; family Phaethontidae; genus Phaethon; species Phaethon aethereus. The sequence continues at coordinate 130,080,142 of NC_138575.1, forward strand.
TGGGATTTGAACTATTTTTCATTAAAATAAATTTGGTAATTCATCATATATACCAGTGCATTAGAAATAATACATATATATACACTTTATTTTAAGTTAGTCTAAACCTTTTTGGAGCAATCATAAAATTCAGTAATGTTTTTTGTATTGGACACTGGACATTTAATATGTCCAAAACATAGGCCAATGAGTAATCAGAATTTCTATAAAGAAGGATTTGTTCACATTAAGGTGATTAGTTGAAAAAAGCAGGTACTGTATTAGAGGAATGAGATTGCAGAAATACTAGATTTAGTTAAAACATGGAATAATAACACGTAAAGAAAAATATTGATAGTCTGGTTTTCATAGATTCAGAAAGCATATGTGCTTGTGCTAAGATTGAAATGGAAAAGGCAGGGCCAAATGAGGGAAAATGCATCCTGTTAACTTTTTAAGATTTTATTTTATTTATTTTACTTTATTTCTACAGTGAAGCAAAACTACTCAACTTCCAATAACCCTTTTTTTTAATTTTCCTTTAAAATATTATGGAAAAAACATATTATGGCATGATTTTGACATATGAAAGCATCGAAGTTCTGAGCTTCACATTTTCATCTAAAGCAGTAATTGGAATGAATAATATATATAAAAAATCTGGTGTCAGTAAAGATCTGAAAGTCAGTCTTAGCTCCAGAAATATTCAAGCAGATATTTTTTTATTGCCCTAAGCTATCTGGAGTAAAATAACATTCTAATCATAAATAACAAAGTTGTTATGAAGCATCTTCTGTACAGGCATCTCACCAAACATGGTTCTGAAGTACTGGTGTCATTGCAGGAGATTGACATAGATTGTCATCACTGGCATTTCTGGAAAAGCTTCTGTTGAGTGTGCATGAAGCAAAATGAATAGCAGAACTACAAGCCGCAACTTAAGTTTATTCTTCACTGAAGAGAGATACATTTTGTTTGCATATTTTACCAGATGGTAGGAACAGACAACTTAAAAGGGGAGAAATAAATAACTTGGTGGAATATAGAACTCATTCTCAATATGCTCTTATTTGTTTCTTCCTAAAATTATTAATGAAGAAATAGCAATGTCAGACATATCATCTAACCTGGTGCAAAACAACAAAGGCTACCATGAAACATATTCTAACACTATGAACTAGCACAGTGTAAGAGATAATCAGTGTTTGATAAGCATGCTGCCTAGAATATAGTTTACATTAGATATTCCTTGTCAGTGTATCTGAGTCCATAACTGCCTAAATATGGAATATTTCACTTTGGTTGAAATATCAACAGCAGTGATAGATCCCTAGAGCTCCGATTCTTATATCGACTCAAATGATCAGTTCTTCTGTATAGGCTTAGCTGCCTTCAGAGAACAGATCCTTACACCAAGGGACTACTGTACATTCCCACTCTCTTCATAACGTAGCCCTCTACATACATTTTTTCCCCAATATCAACCTGAAATAGACTTTATTTCCCTGCAGATAATTTGTCTTAGCAGAGCTGCACGTACACAGAAACAGCATAAAATTTTTGGTCTTTATATATGTAGAACCTAGCACAATGAAAATACTGTTAGTATTTTTCTATGTTATTATTCTAGGGTGCTTATCAGCAACAGTAGATGCTTGTATATAGGTATAAGAATGATTCCATTGTGTAGATATGTAGTCCAAAATTACACAAAACAAAATATCTTAAAGCTAAGTGAATTTTCTGGTTTTATTTTTTACTTTTTGAACACTCAAGATGATAAAATTGAAAAGATAATGATGAAATATGAGTAGGAAAAAAAAGACTTAAATACGCTTTTGTTTAGCCATGATAAAGCTGTACTGGGAGAGTGATAGATTAGGCTTACACCAAGCACATCTAAGAAGCAAAGACTATCAGAATTACTCATTTGTTGCATTTCCTCTTTTCAAGATTTCAGTGCTATGACAAGCAAAAAGCCTGAGTGTCCTTTTCAAAACCTCTTGGAAATCCCTCACCTTCACAGCTGAATCTGCCTCATTTTCCTCAGCTAAATCATAAGAACAACCCTGACATTTCATTAAAAAAAAAAAAAAACACAACAAAACCCAAAACACATGTTAAATACAGGAATTGAAAGAAACTGAAGTAAACAGAGTCATAAGTAGAGAATTAAGATAAAATTCAAGACCATCAGAAAAACACAGTCCTGTCACAGAGAGGCTTGCAAGAACAATGCTGACCTTTCTCTTCATGCTGAGGTACTTTCTCATGCAGCAGGATAGCACACTGTGCTATTCCAGGTTTGGAAGTTTCATCTTTTGTTTTCCAGATTAAGGCAATTTGTTTGTCCTGGTGGTGAAGTACCAGGGTTGGAGTTCTGCACTCAATTAATATGAGCAGTTATTGAGCCCAGCCCTATGTCTCTGGATTTTGCTTTTTGGTATTTTCCCACCTACAAAATGAGTAAGAGTTTAATTTCAGGAAAGAATGTCAGCCAGAAAAGTAAAAAATGGCTGTCATTAAAGAAGAGTTAAAACCAAACGGTTTATTGGTGAGGAAGAAAGGAAAGGCAGAATAAGGAGAAACAGAACTGCAGGACCTAAGGACGTATCAGGTTACTCAGGAAAACTAAACATGTGAAAGAGAGGCTTCTAAATTTTCACATTTATTTTTTGCATTATTCAAGTGAATATAGACCCCCATTATAATGTGGTGAAGAAGGATGAGGAAAAGGTATTCCTTATCCCAAAGACTTTGCATAATACATGGGATTAAACATTTCAATTAACAAGCCTAATAAATCACATGAAATTTTTAATTATCTATTTAGAGGACTAACAATAGTTCTGCAAAAAGCTTTCAAACACAAACAAAAAAGAGTTTATACAAAACACAGAATCTCCTGACGCTGCAAGAATATGGATGAACAGAGCTTTTATTGTTTGTTAGCTTGTTTTTTTGTTTAGGACATCTGTGTCTAGTACAATAAGCTGTATTGAACAGACTCTTTACCGTAACAGAAATTTTATAGATATTAATGAAATCCCAGGCTTGGTGTTATGTATATACTTATACAAGGTACTAATCTGCCACCAGCCCACACGCATATATCACACATAAGCTTGTCACCAAGATGGTGATTAATAGAATGCTTATTAGCATTGGACTGCTAACTTTTTCTGACTCATGTTGGCAGGTGTGCCTCTATTGCTGGAGGCAACTGTGATGAAGACAGGCAGATCTAGGAGGAATCATTGAAACAGCCAGGTTTGGGAATGAAATCAGAGATTTGCAATCTGTTAGTATGATTTCAGTGATGAAAGAAATAAATCCAACTATGTGAGTTTGAACTTTTGCACCATTCATAGCTCTTAGCAGTATGAGAATGCAACTCACTCAGAGTTTGGTGTTTTCACACACGGGCATTGTGAAGCTTTATTGTTGCTTTTGATGACACAGGGATTGTGAGACTCCATGTGGCTCTGCCCCAGAGGCAGCTCTCAAAAGCCCTACTGTCTCAGTTGTGAGTCACTCAGACTGCCTCTGGCACTCAGAAAGGCTCAGACGTGCTGATGATACCATGACTCTTTGCCATCTAGATGAGATCAGACTGATCTCAAATAACTAATCCTTCAGACTGATGCAAAATGGAAACAATGAAATGTGTTTTCTCTAGCATCCTCCTTACACCTCACTGTACGTGTTGTGCACCTAGGCAGGAAAAGTCAGAAACTGGCCTGGATGAGGAAATGAAAAGAAAAAAACCCCCAAACAACCCCTTTTAACATGAAGAATGAAATCTAAGCAACATATGATCCACCTACAAACGATGATGTATAAGCTATTCATACAATTCTACTCTTATAATTACATGGAGAAAGAGACCTCTGATGCACACAGAGAGAATATCTCTCTGAATATTTCAAACTGGACTTTTAAATGCCAAGTTGAGACACATTTGCCCTAGCTGGGCACAGGAAGTGTTCATTTGGCTACCAGGAAGACCAATCACATGAGCAACAGCTGGAATTTACGTGGGGTGTTAATCCTACAAATAGTAACAGACACCACGAGTGTGGTGGTTTTCCTGCAAGATGCAGCAGACTGTTGGCACAATAGACAAAAATGGTCACACTTCTTTCACATGCTCAAGCTGTGCTTCACAAGCCATATTGCCATTTCACAAGGAAAAATAAACTGCCATTACATAGAGTGCTGTGCAACCAAAGACATTACTTATTGTTATACTCTTTCTGAATTTTAAATTTTTCACGGGAACACACAGTGATACAGGCCTATATTTACTCAGATATCTGAGGAAGTGCCACTGCATCTTTAGAAACGTTAACCCAGTTAGCAAACATCAGAGGACTAAAAGAAAACTGAAAGCCTAGTCCTACTACGTATAAACAATCTACATTTTTTTGATCTCATACACACACACCAAAAAAAACTCCAAGAAGTTCATGTACATAAAGGTGACTGAGATAGAAAGACTTACATACATCACTGATATACCGTTATTGTCTTGTAATAAAGGAACTTTTTTACTGTTCAAAATTACTTTAGGATTTCATGTGCAAAATGTGTTCAACAGGAACAGTTTTTGCACTCATACAAAAATTTTAAATGTATATGTTAAACATATGTTAATTATAACCTAGGAAAAACTGTGAATAGAAACTTTTTTTTTTTTAATTCATTAATTTTTCTCATCATATAGGAAGGATGGGAGTGCAAACTTTTTTCTTTTTTTTTTTCCCTTGCCCAAAGACAGAAATAATCAGAGCACTGGATGGATAGACTTCCATTTAAAGCCGCTAAATAAAAGCTGCTAACAGTTGCTTGCAGGCATGAAACACACCTTTGGGATTAGCACTTTGTAAAATTCTTTTGGCTTAATAGATAAATGGCTGTTTATATTCTATATATATAAGTTCTTATTCCTCAGACTCTTAAATCCTCTTACTCAGAGAAAAGGTCTGTGCTTTGTGATTACATATCCATTGGCACACTTCCTAAGCAAATAGTCATAAATAAAAGTGGGAGAGGAAGAAGGTTGTACTTCAGGCTTTCAGCTGTAACCCAAATTTGGGGCTAGATTTCAGCCACAGTTACTCATACTTTTCCCCTCAATATCTATTTGTTTTACATAAATTGATTGTACGTCCTACATTTCACACTGAAACTTCTTTCCACTGTTCTTTGCAACACTATATCAAAGCAAAAATGCAAAATAACACAAACTTCAATCATTAGGGTTTTATCTGAATCTCAGACCTTGAGTTCCTCGAGTCAAATGACCTTAAAAGAAAAGGAAGGAAAAAGATGACAGACCTCTAATCTGGCTGAGAATGAGAGAGAGAAGGGGGTGGCAGGGAAGAGGATGAGCGAGCCCCTAATCCAAGTCTAACAATGCATTTAGTCACTTGCATTTGGAAATATGGGGGAATGTAGGGCTGAAGATGAAAAAAGGAGAGAGACATCAAAGGAAACCAGCCAAAAAATCCAGTAGAATAAGTAGAAAAAAGCAGATTTATGTTGAGCTTGATATTTCTAATAAAAACTTTAATATCCAGAGGTCTGAAAGATAATCACAGAGCTTTGAAAAAATACTGAGCGCCCATCAGTGCAGTATTTATTATGCATCTTAAATATAAGTATACTTTTTCAAAAGATTAACAGATTGAATTGGGAAAGAAAAAATGTCCCTTGACAATTAGAAATATTCCCATTGAAAATATAGAACTACAGAAACTATTTTGTCAGATGTATTGAAACTCTTCTATGCATCTTGGGCAGAGTAGACAAAGCAATGCTGTACTCACTCTACCTTTTTAAAAACTAATATATTATTAAAAAAACTGTATCAGGGATTAAATTATACTGGGAGAAATCTTTAAATGTAGTTCTGTAATACTGCAGAGTTCCATCTTCAACTTTGAGAACAACATAAAACTATCAAAGTGTGCTGTTGTACTGTGTTTATCAACAATTCATAAATCCTGAAACAGAAAAGGATCATCAATATGGCAACATATACATAAAACTAGCTACAGGACAGTTTTGAAATAATTCCTGTTTGAACTGGAAAATATTTTTAGGTGGAAAAAATTCCTTGTGGTGGGTTGACCTTGGCCAGACACCCACACAGCCATCTCTATTAAGAAAGAGCATTCACCACAATAATTCTTCCAAAGGTTAAACACCCAAACTATTAAGATATCTGCCTGATATCTTAACTGGCTTTCCAGCTTCAACATTCAGCCATGTTGGAACTTCCAGAATTCTTGATTTTTACTGCTACATCATGGATATTTGTATTAATAAATGTCAGGGCATAATAGAAAGAATGATGTTTTATGCATTCATTTTCATAAATTCATTTGGTATTCACTGCAATAACAGTAGTTCGAAGAAATTCGTTTTGTAGTAATGTGGATGTCATATCTATTTTCAAAAAAACACTGTTCCAATCTAGCACTATTATACTATTCAAATTAGGGGCCACCAAACACTTCAATAAAGATTTATGATGTAGATGTGTAATATAAGCAAATAATCGCCTGATTATTAGTTCAAAATGATACCACGGAGGCTGTGTAGGCCATCTCAAAATTAACCATCAAGAAGGTTTAACTGATTAAATTCTGGGATAATTTCCTGTAAGAAATAAACAACCTGCAGCACTCAAAAATCCATCCCTGACTGTTCAGCTTCTGCCTAGGAAATCTGTAAGTGTGCAAAACATATATACAGAATGACCAGTCTGTCTGCTTTGAAATACTAAAATGCAATACAACAGCTGCCCTTTCCCCTGAGGCTGTAAGGAACTCCAAAGATCCCTTCTTGTGATCCCAATGATCACACCCACTTTAATGAAGAAAGTACTGTTTTGCCACACAAACACTTTTTTTAAACACAACAAAAGAAGCAGACAAGCAAAAATGCAATTTGTTTGAGAAAAAATGTTAATTAAAATGAAGGAATATGGATCACTAAAACTTTTTTAAATACTGTAGAAAAGTGATGACAGATCTCTGAGATGCATTTTTGGAGACTTTTCAGTCTTGAAATTTCTCCCAGTACTTCAACATTTTTTCAAACTTTGTCACTTAAAAAAAAAAAAAATATTAATGTTAGCAGAATAGAAGGTTTTAGCTGTTTGGGTTTTTTTAAATACATAATTACGAGCTCTTCAGAATTATTTAAATGTCAATGTCATGCTTGTTTTAACTAAATCTTTCACCATCACACAGTCAGTGAAGTAGAAATCAGGTTGTAAAATAAATGAGGACAAAACTACCCTCTACCAGCTGTTTCAGTGAGTCACTGATTAAAGGTTTTTAAAAAAAGAACAAACCAGAATTTCATGCCAGATTGCTCAGGTTAACTAATTTCTCTGCAGAGTCAGAGTATAACCTGAGAGACAACATCTAGAATGATGTGTTATCTCTTTACCACAGTAGTCATTAGGATACAAAAATATATAAATCTTATGCATGATTAAGACTGACAAGAAGCAGTAATAATTCCACAAAAGGACTGATCTGTTCTGCAAGTCCATGGAACAAGCAGTAGCAGAACAAACCATAATGTACTTCAGTGACCCGAATGATTATTGAGATTAAATACTGGGGGTAGAGGAAGGAATAGAACAATCACAAAAGTTTTCTTACATTCAAAACAGCGAAGCAGTGAATTTGTACAACAGTAAGGCTGTGGATCTGCTTTCACTGGATGTTTCCAAAGATAAGGACACCTCCACTGAGCAGAAAAGCTACTACAACAGGCTGAAAGCGGAGCCTTATCCAAAAGCCTCTAGGAACCCTTCTTTTAATACAATCTGCTATGGATGTTTTTGATTGACTGGAGAACTACATCTTTTAATGGAAATTTTTTTTCTTTGTAGAATTACAGGTATTCATGGAAGTATGTGGGGTTAACTGACGATTTTTCTAAGCAAGCAACTTGACTGAGTCTCAGGAGGATCTCTTTGGTTCTTACAGTACTTAGGAACATCATGTATAATTACAGATTTTAGATTTAATGCAGCCTGTGTGCCTCAAGTTGTTAATAACCAATGAAATTCATAAATGTCTAAAATCTCAGTTGCATAATTTTAACATTAAATTTCCGCTATCTTAGCTATTGTGCATTACAATTCAGAAGTTTCATAAACAATCTATTAGCTGTTGAAGGGATGAAATATAGAATGCAATGGTCAGACTAAATAATTTTGATTGTCTTAGAAATATTGATGATTTAGGGTTTCTGCTAATGGCAAAAGCATCAGTCTTCCCACAACTGGCACCCTATTCTCTGCAAAAGCATGACAAACAATAAAATATGATGTTCTGAATAGTAACATACCCCATGTCCCATATCGCAGAAGAGTATTGTCAATCCAACAAGAACACCTGTTTAAAGATTACTATATGCTTATTGCAAGAGCTCGGGATTTTGTGTCACAACTGATTACCTTTCTTTAGAGGTCAACCAGATTAAAAGTTAGGGGCTTTGAGGTTTGGGAAGAGGGTGTTTGTTTGTGGTTTTTATTTTTTTGCAAGCACATAGCAGTACATAGTGAAAGTTTCTCCTTCATGGTACACAGATCTAAAGCCAAGCTACTAAGGTGTGGGAACTTAAAGATTTGGACAAGACAGATGCCAAAAAAACCTAGCTAATTTCTGCATAATGAAAAATATTAGCAAATTAAAATTCTACTCGGTTAGTACAAATTGTTGAAACAAGACCACATTAATTGTACTAATAAGGAAGACATTAAAGAATAAAAAAATATAAACATATTGAAGGTATTCCTATTTTAGATCTATTAGGGCCCTGTATGTTGCTAGAAAGGTAAATACAGAATACAAATTATATTACCTTTAACGAAGATAAGTGCTGTTGTGTCGCAATGTATTTTTATGAGAAGAGGATCTATTTGATATATACATACATTTCAGATTTCCAGTGGATCTGTAAATAGCATAATTTCTGTTGAATCTATTGAATCATGATAGGCAAGGAACAAAGAAGCCAGAATATATTGTATCAACTGTTTATTTGGATCACTTCTGCAAAAAAGGAATCTACCAATATATACACCATATATAATACTCCCACAAGACAAAAAGAACCAAAAAAAAAATTAGATTTCATTATCTTTGTGAAATTATAATGATAACTGTAATTATAATTATAATTTGTAATTATAATGTTAAAGTAAAACGGAGCTATTAGATAAAAAGATGTTTGCCTGGTTTTCTTTAGGAATGAAGTACTGTTTGAGGAAAGAGACATGAGACAACTTATGAAGGGAGAACTAATCACAGCTATAATGCCAAATAATTATTTGAATACAGGATCATTAGCAACAAACCTAAGTGGATTTTATTTATCTTTCTCCTTTTATTTTGTTTCCCATTTGATAAAAAATAATTTCCATGGTACATTCAAGTCATATAAACTGGACTGTCTTTCAAAGATTTCGCTACAGGTGACACAAAGCTCACATATTCACAAACACACTGTTGCAATGTAAAAGCCTTCTGCTTAAAAATCACTAATCAATAGTGATGCTTTCAGTTGGTCTGAATAAGTGAAGGAATTTCAGCATATGCAAATGAAACCTGACCAGATGAGGTGTCAAGCCTTGATGCATTTGTCAGAGAGAGTACATGATTTGGCTTCATAATTGACAGACCTTGTACTGATCTGGAAAATGTTAAGGACAAGATAAAAAAATCAGAATTTGAGCACATTTTTGCTTTGCATTCTGCTTTTCCTCCAACGAAAGTTAACATTTGATAAACAACTACCTCTTTCTAGTGAAACATAAGCCACAGAAATGTTGTCTGTGTGTTTTTTGATGAAGAAATGTCTTATAATAAAGTTATCTGTTGCAAGGTAAGATGCCTGGAAATAGTTTTTTATTGTTTTTCCCCTGTATTTTTAGCACTGCTGAAGCTGCTCTGTCTCCGATCAGTGTTTTTTGTAAAATGTCTCCTCAGCACCTCAGGAATGGGGAAAAAAAAACGAGTTAGGAGTGTGTTGGAGGGAGAAAGGTGTGGTTCCACTTAGGATTTCCTCCTTAGCTTTGGGAAAAAACATCTAGAAAAAGAGAGAAGGATGACCTAAACCACTGGGCTGGTTGGAAATACTCAAAGAACCAGGGAAGCTATGGGATTTTGACTTATGCACAGAATAAAAAAGAGAAATTTGGGGCATGGGAATAATTCCTAGGTTGCCTTAAGGAAATTTACTCTGAAGAATGAGAAGAATGAATGTCAGAAACCTATATGAATATGTTCAAAGTTTAGACTGTGCTGGATTATTTTATTTTAAAGTCTGGATAGTTGGTGTAATCAAATATGACTGACCAAATACATACAGAGGAGGCTTAATTAAGTTAAAATGTGAGTGGACTTCAAGAATGTGAACTGCAGTACAAACACAGAGGGCTAAATATGTGATTATGAGCAATCTGATAATATCTCACTAACTAGTCTTCCTACTTGCTCAAAATTGATTTGTCCCATGGTGTTCAACACGAGTTCTACTGATAAATGCTCATGGATTATCCAGCTAGAAATGACAATGAAAAGTTGCCATGAGCCTTTTGAAAATGTTCCCATAATTGTTTTTAATTTACTCCAAAGAGCTATACTGCTATCACATCTATAGAAACAGTTTAATACTTAATATAGTATTATACATAATATACAACTATTATTGTAAAATACATTTCAGAAGAAAGGAAGCTTGTCTATGATTTGTTCTGTTTTTCAGGATAAATACTTCACTGTAAACTGTTATTGCATAGACAAACACCAAGCAGTTACTGATTGGATCTAGGTTATCCAAAAATCTGAGTAACGCGCATTTAACTTTGTCTTCAGTTCAGGTATTTCTGAAAAGAAATCTTTAGGGAAGGTGCTGAAATATTTTTTTATTTTGTATGCCTGCATGAAAAACAGATAATAATGTTCAATGGTCCACACTCATGGGACTAGGTGGAGGGGGTGGGGGGGCAGAGGGGAACTCTGTTCTGCTACTGTTTATATTGAGCAGATTTATATATATTTATATAAACTCAGTGGCACGATTCAGTAAATATACCCAAAGGATTTGCCAGTTCTCTCATAACAGGGATTTGGAAGTCAGAAAGCAGAGATAGTCAGAAGATACAAATTTTAGTCTAGTAAAGACATTGTTCTCTTCCTCAACCCTTAATCTTAAAATAAAGAGAAGGGAATGTGTGTATGAATATGCAGTGACTTAGTCTCTCATATTTTCTTTTGGGGTGTTCAATTATTTTATCTATTATTTCTGAGAGCACCTAGGCACCCGCTCTATAACATCAAGTCTGAAAGTAAATGCTATGCAGGCAGAAAAAAAAAGATGTTGTACATCAAGTAGTATATGAATTATTGTCAAATGGGTCCTAGGTGAGAGAAGTTAATAATATTCTGACCTAGTTAAACTACAGACTGTGAATCCTAATTTTCTTCCAAATTTTCTAGTCCACAAAAAGAGTCCCTGTCCCAAAGAATCTACACTCTAATCAGTGATTTTTATAGCGCTGTTTTACATTTCCCTGTAATAGCATTAGTTGCAAACTGATAATAATACTGTTCAAAGCCCATGGTTTTGATAGGACTTGCTCTCTCAGCAATATAGATACCTTTAGAATTGCCATCTTCACAGCAGCAATTCTATTCACAGGTAATGGTATCAATATTCATAGGATAAAATCATTGATACAATACCAGCACTCTATACAGACACGTATTGTGTTACAAAACATAACGAGATACTAGGTAAGGCAGTGAATGTCAGGAAAAAACCCTGAAGATACAGATTTCCATTTGACTGGAGTTCTACAGAAAGTAGAAATAAGAAACAAGGGTTATGCCACTGTTTAGTAAAAGCAATTTTTTGGCCCATTGGCTCTGTATATTTTATTGTAGAGTTTACAACTAAAGAGCATAAATTTTTCCTGCTTCTCAGGCTGCCTTAAGTTATTTTTTTGTCTTGGTTTTAAGTCTAAGTAAAATGGAAGAAATAATTATACGTTTACAATTACTTCAATGAATAAACTGTAATCATTGAGCCTTCCATGACAATACATTAGACATTAAGTTTTTCAAGTGTAAGTTGCACCATGTAGTCTTAAACACATGATTATATTTCTGAACAAGTAAAGGGAAGTGTTGATTGGATTTACACTCTATATCTTATATTATTGTGGTTTATTTCTTATATTTACAGCTGAAGGAAAGCTTGCTGTCCTGACCCTTAGTAATATAAATTGCAGTCAATTTATATAAGGCCAGTGGATTTATACCAACTGAAGATGCATTCTACTTTTTTAAAAGATTGATTTATAATGTAATGTATACAAGAATTAAGGTAATCTAGCTGTAAATTTTGTTTTAATGCTTTGAAAATATACCAGATTCCTCTGTGAGAAAACAGCAGGAAAATTAACAGGAAAAACAAAATAGAAATAATGATGGATATTTATACTGGATATCTATACAGCTGAACCGTAACATAGTAAAAGATGGCTACCATTTTAGGAATTTAACTTTTTAGTTAAAAGTATTCTTTCAAATATTCAGATTCAAAGGAGCATATTTTTCACCAGTTCCTTTTGTTTCCTAGAAGTAAAAACTTCAAAAATACTTTGTAAACGAGCTAGTATCTTAGGTGTGCTCTGCAAGCCTATTCTTTTCCCATTCTGCAAAGTGAAGAAAAAGAATCCACTTGAATGCATTCATCTCATGAAGACATCCTCTATTACCACCTAGGAATTGGTACTTCATGAGTAAGTTTCTGTGAAGCATGTGTTCTGATAAATTTCTTTACAAAGGAGCAACTATGACACATATGAAAAGCGAACAGTATAAGACCTTGATTTAATAATTTGAAAAAAAATTAGATAAATGTTTAAATGATGGGAATTTTTTTGCTGCATTAAGGAAAAGGTTTTTAGACTAGGTTGCAATGACGTAACAGCGGTATACTGTAAGTATTATTAATTGCATAAACTGTGTTTTCTTTGATCCTTACCATAGAGAAGCCCTAAAACCCAAACATCCTGATTGTGTTCATACTTAAACCAGCAGCTTGACCTTAGAAGCTCCTTCTCCTTCTCTGACCTTCTCCCATTCTTCAGAGGGAGAAAAAATGCAGGAAATAGAAAATTTGACCTCTAGAAAGACTCTGCTTCACCATACAGAAAGCATAGTTTGTTTTGGTGACAGCTCTATTCACACAGCAGGCTGGAAAAGGGACAACATATATCCTAGGCTGGATGAGGATTGTCAGTAAGACTGAATTTTCCTGGCAGTAGAAAAGACTTGGCTTACGTTCCTCTGCTTGTCTAGAACCAAAAAGAATGGAAAGTTTTGCTTTCCCCCAGTCTCTTTCTAATATGATTCTTACATGCTTTTATCTCTACTAGTTCTTTTTCTACTTTTCTACTAGAAAATAGAATTCTTCAAATTTCTTATGCTTTGTTGATTTAATAACTTTGCCAAAGAACAGACACAGGGAATGTTACTTGTGTCCCTTACTATGCATGATGCACTCTCAAACTACAAAGAAAAGTATAGATTGCTCAAGACAGCAGGCACATTTGTTGACTGTCTCATACTTGTCCTAGGTCTACATGACTGATTTTACAGCAAAATTCTCTCCTATTGTTTCTTAGAACCTGTTTTATTCAGTTATTTCTAAAATTACAGAGATAGAAATCAGCTTTTAGAGAAAATTGTATGTTCTCTTTTCCTTAAATATAAAATGGACTTCATCCATTTGTATGGTATATATGCATATTGCACCAGGAACTAATTGCACTTAGTGGCATTTTAGAGAACACACCAAGACGACACTGACACATTAAAAAAGATTCTGTGATGGTGATAGCCTTTTTTCACCCAAACATCTTTCACTGACTAACCCATCAGAGGCCTGTCATTCCTTTTTCTTTCTTACTGTTAATGTTGAGGAATTATTTGGGAAAAAAAAAATCTACACAAGTATAGATAGTAGTGGTAGATCAAAAAATGTAAAATTCATACAAAAGTTAGTAACTTTAAGGTCAAAATATGAACATGAAATGCATCAAAGGTCAAAGACACAGCTTTGCCCTCTGATTTTACAATGCAATATATTTTATAAGCCATTGGCACATATTGATTAAGATAGGAAAAGCACAATACTCAGGGAATTACCCTTTCTTTCCCAGGTAGTATTTAGGCTGAAATGGTAGGAGGCCCTTTTTAGTTTCAGAACTGCAGTGACTGTGAAATATTCACAGCATTTTTGCATAAACTAGTGAGAATAAAAAAATGTAGAAAAGTCATCTTACCCCTTTGATCAACAGCGAAGGAAAAGAATGGAGGATAGAAAAGACACAGTAAGATTTCTTCAGTTCATCAAATTAAATAAAGCCAAACCACACCAGGGCTTAATGTTTTTTATTTTTTAAAAAGTCAACAATATTACACAGATCGAACTATAAAACACAAAATGCAAAACCTGCATGTTATGGATTAACTTCCCACATGTTTGGTACTTGTGAAACACCACTTGAATGGAAGTTTATCTCACTGACATCTCACTGAGTTGGAATATATATCTGCTTTATTTATTTGTTCAACATTCATTGTGTAAGTACTAATTTTGTTTTTCTTTCTAAGGGTGAAACTGGACATCTGAAAGCAAGCTGCTTTATCTTGACTCATCCTGTGGCTCAAATGGGGCACTTCTGAGGAAAAAGGGCATAGTTCTCTTCTTAAGAGTAACTGAGAATGCTCAGGAAATAATCTCTGAGTGCAAATGCACAGCATAGAATTAAGACGACCATAAAAATGGGATCAGTAGAGGCAGCACAGGTGAGAAGTGTCCTGTGAAGAACAACAGTCCCAGAGGTCTCAAAAGTAATGAAGATCATAACATTTTCCTAGAAATCCAGAGAAGACTATGAAGTTTTTGTAAACCAATGAGCCGTTGAAAACTACTAGAATGAGAAGGATCCCTCCTGAAAGGACACAGTGGATTGGGAAGGTTTATTTTCAAATATCTTGCATTAATCTGCCAGATCCAAAAGATCTAGGATTTGTCAGTTGACAAAATTGCCTTTTGCAGTTGGATTCTAACAAAGATGTACTTCTGGAAATCAGCCCCTTTCACAGTGTTATTGGCCTCTTTACTTAAGGGAAAGGGTGGGGCTCTTCTCCCTGAAAGTTTGGTGATTCATGATCCCATCACACATCAGTACTATTAGGATAAGAACGTTCTTGATGAACTGGACGATTTGGTAACAGTTAAGAGGTGCTCACGCTGATATAAAAAGTCTTTCCAGAAAAGGGCTGTGAGAAATTAAGTGGAAGAATCTATTCTTCTGCAAACGGAAATTCTCCCTATATTTTCCTTAATTTTAATTTTTTAGCTAAACAAAAGTTAGTTTGTTTGGGGTTTTTTTTTGAGAAAAATAATATCAGTTTATGCCTTTAAACTTTACACATGACACAAGAAGATCACTACTTTGTAATGAAGGAATTGCAATGAGGCTTGATGCCAAGCTGAGGACAATAAGGAAAAAGTGACAAAATCAAATGCTGCAGAGTCAAGGGATAATCAATGTGAAAGCTGTGAATTCACAGAAGGAAAGTGGAAAATTGGTTGAGGGAAAAGTTTGGGATAGCAATAACCTCTATGAATACTGTAGTTGGTAAAAGCTCTGCTTTGTGATCTGCTTCATCCTTAGATGACAATACTTATGTAGTCTTTTATACTAAACATCTAAGTAACTTTTTAAAAAGAAGTCCTATTCTATCTCAAAATGGAAACAACCAACCTGGCACACTGCTGAACAAAAGACTTTTCTCATATATAAGTATGGAATGCTGTTTTCATCCTGATCTAAAGCCAAAAGTAATTATTTTCACAGGAGTCCTGTCGTGTCAAAATTCTATGGAGAAGGCCATGGAAAGCAACCAAACTCACAAGGTAAATACATTTTTATTGCATCAGATCTGTTTGTCCGTGGTAGTCATGAGATGGCCAGACACTATCTGTCATCCAACAGTGAGGAACAGCAAGTCAATATGACCCCTTTGTACTGGGAAATCTACCACACTGACCTTCTGTGCACGAACAGTTATAGATTGATCTATGGAACAGATTTCTTCAAACTGGCTTCAAATCTCTCACAAAAAAATATCGTAAAACAACCACATAAAGTTTTTCATACAAGTGGTTTACATGATAAACATTTTCATGTTTATGATGCAGCAGTGAGCTGCAATGTGCTGCAACAGAAGCCAAACATAGATAAGCTCTGGATCAAACCTTTGCAAACCTAAGACCTGCTCGGATATTGATGTTTTACTTGATACATAATATACTAGCAAACACTGTGGTCTGGATCGGAAGATCATGAAACGAACAACATGAGCAGAAAACCTGTTTGCAGGAAACACTATCACCGCCAGTTATATTCTCCAACCTGTCATCGGAGCAAAGACTGGTAAGCCTCAGGCTGAATCTTCATTGCAGTTTGTTGTATGGGCATAATAATAAGTATGAAGTCTTACAAGGAATGATCTCCAGCTGGGATCATTTTCCAGCTAGGAAAGAGACAGGATCCGTCTCTTTCCACTTTTGCTAATACTCTCTTTTTCCTAGCCAAGTCTGTATATTCCAAGTATTCATCTGTACCAAATTTGGCCTGCAAGCAGCATAAGGAAAGAGACAGGTGCTAAGGAATGATTCACTTTATCCTAAGAGTAGGGAAGTCTCCATCTCCGGTTAGAATTTTCTCTCTCCAGACTGCAAACAGGAAGCTGGAATGACTTGCTTAAACCAAAATTAGGGGAGATCAATATCACCACTCAGAAACATCTGTTTCCACGGGCTGATCAAGCCAGTCACGAGACATTTTGATTTAGGTATGGTTTCAAATAAATGTACACAATTTCAAATATATATTTTTAGAGATGATCCCTCTGTAATTTGAATACTTTCTTTACATTGTTATTCAGGCCTTTCCAGGATGCCTGCAAAACAGCCTTCCTGACCAAACTCTCAGCTCATTCATATCAGCCATATGTGGGAGGAATATGTGCATCAGTGCATTTGATAAAGATTCCTGGCTCCTTTTAGAGGCTGTTTTAGGATACCTGTTTGCTAGAAAAAGGGCTCTACTCATTTTATACATGACAGTGAACAGTTGTCAGTTCTGAGGCATCAATAACCCAGCCACATCTGAGGTTCAGCTTTTCTGTGAAATGTATAATCTATGATTATAATATTTAAGTTAACCAACGATACTTTAATTTTTTTTTTCAGACAACCTGAAAGGAAAAAAAATATCTATCTTTTGAACATTATACCATGCATTTCCCTGATACAGTCAAACCATTTAGGAAGTAAATACTAATGGCTAACTCCCACATTTTCTTTGTGCCAAGACCATGAGAAAAAAAATGCATGTACATATACTGCTACAGTAGGATCGTTTGAGAATTGAGTTGTGGATGAATGAAGAACGTATAATTTACCCAAAAATGCAGCATGTAATGAGGGCTAAGATAACATCCTAAGCACTATTATTTCATTATCCTTCCAATATCTGTACAATGCCCTTTCAACTTTCCTCATCGTAAATGAGTAAAAATTCCCTTAAACACTTAGGTTCACATAAATAAGCAACTTAAATAGTGTTGTGTATTACTGAAAAACAGAGCAGTTAGTTTGCTTTATTTTCTGTCTTTGGCCACATACACATTTGCTCTCAGCACGTTGTGCATTTGTTTCGCGTCCAGTGTATAAAAAAGTCATTACAACATATATCATTTACATAAGCCCTCTCAGCTCTTTACATGTGATAAACAACAGCTCAGTCCACACTTAAAGCTGTTCTTGATTTTAAATGAATGGACTGTCAGAGATAAAATGAAACAAACAGCATTTTAGAGTTCAAGCTGGAGACACTAACACAAGAACATATTTATTCACTAATGTTGCCAAGAGAGTTCCCTTCAGTAAACAGGAGCATTGCTATTTTTCTTCCTCCAACCTTCTCACACACCTCATTGCCCTTCTACACAACCTGCTAGAGATGGTAAAATAATGTAAAGCACAACATACATTTTCTCTTAAAAATCATTTTGGCACAAGCAAACTTACTTGACAAATTCAGGCTGCAAAGTTGTACTGTATCTGAATAAAGGGGTACAAAAATATTGTATTTACTCATCAACACAACAAACTAAGGAGCTCTACATACCAGAGATATCTTTAAGTATGTAAATGGATACCACATGGTGGTGAAATTCCAGGCAATATCAGGTTCTTTTGTTAAATACCGTGTTTTCATCAACATTAGTAAAAACAGTAGTAAACATTTTGACAGTCATTCTAAATACAGCCCTCAGAAGTATTACAAAATCTCAGAGGCTCTTTAAACATTAGAAATCTTCCAACAGGCCTCTATTATTTTTGGGATCCAAATTCATAAAGGAATGGAATTGGCCCAGTGACTGCCAACTGCCAATATCCAGCTGACAAAACCAAAGAAAGTAAGTGCTTAATTTAAGTACTTTTTTTAAAAAAAAAAAAAGCAAACCTGCAGGAAAAGAAATCCCTACCTGTTTAATGAATACATTCCACAGGACTTCATTTAACAGGTAATCCTCAACCTTGAATTATCATTGAGCAGTCATGTTAAACATATTAATTTTATTGAAGTCAATATCAACATTAGCATTGATTTCAGTGCATATCGACATCAAAGTAGGATGCAGAGAACAACTTGCAAAGGCAAAGTAGAGATACAAAGGCTGGCTATTTTAACTGCTGGCACACCCATCGGCACCTGCTATTTTTTTTTTTTCCTTATTGATCTTTAATGCCTCTTTCTAGCACGGGTTAGATGGTGATATATTCAATGACTGAAAGAAATTAAAAAATGTTATTTCTTTCACAGATATCTTATCTTATAAAAATCATCTTATTCTTATCACAGATAAGAAGAATAAAGATAGAGAATTTGTTTCAGGTGATATCTTTTCACTGGGAAAATGGCTTCCCGTATTTACCTTAAGATGCCACATTTGACTTTGAAGGGTGTGACCAAACATTCCCTGAAGTGTACTACATTGATTTTCAACAGACTTGAGCTTAGCCTCTAGAAAATTGGCAACTTTTACTCAGAAAATGAGTGCATTGTTACAATGACTTTTACACTTACAACCATTTGTTTCTTTGATTGTTTGTTTTTCAATTTTCAAATTGTTTCTTCATTTTCTCAGGTCAAAGCTTTTCAACCTACTCAAAAACTATTCAATCACTTCACAGAAGTTTATGTTCAGTATGAGAAAATATCAGTTTCAGAATAAATTTGGCAAACGGAACTCTTTTTTCAGGGCTAGCATAAATTCCCCTCAAAAATGTTTAAAGCAGTAAAAAACAAGACAGAGGATACAAATTTACCTAGAACCTGTGAAGTATCTCAGTTTGTTTGCACCTTATTTGGAGACAGAATTTCCAACATATTCCTTTGTAGAAATAAATACGTAAAGATATAATTAATTAATTTACCAACAAAGATGGAGATAAAAATGACAGCTATTACAGTTCAACAAAAATTTTCAAATAGCTGTGATCATCTTAAAAGCCAATTCACCTGCTTTTGTCTTAGAATAGAAAATTTAAGGTCTGGATAACCATATATTTCTTTTTTAATAAGTTACCCAAGAGACCCTATGCTGCACATTTCAACATACAGGGTAACACTAACATTACTGTGTTGACCAAATGCAATAAGGAGAAAATTGCCTTGTGTTGTCTGCTGCCAATGTTGAACAAGCAGCAAGTGCTAACTGTAGAGTTTCAAATCCAACCAAAAAAAATTCTTCTAGTGATAGGTAGCAGTCACACTTACATTGGTAACAAATAAAAATTACAACCATTAAAGCTATAGGGTCTAGCGGCACCCACATTTTAACTTAGACAGAACTGAACTGATTCAGAATGAGCCCCTCCATGGGAACTCCTGTTGGTTAACAGTAATTGGGTTAGTAGCAACTCATCAAGATTAATACAGAGAATGGGGAGACTGAGCCAACACTGACAGCATTGAAAAGTTATCTGAAGAAAAAAAAATAAATCAAGAAACTGAAGGCAGCAGAATTCAGTCTCCAATATTACACTGATTGGAGAGTGTAAACATTGATAACAGCAGAGGAAAAAAAAAAAGATAAAATTAATCAAGTTATAGAAAGGGTCTCTGAACACTTTAAACTGACACTATAAACCACCCTAGATAAAAAAGTTCCATGGTCAGCATTGTCATTGAAAGGTACAGCAGGTACTAGGGTCTGTATGATGATGACACATCTGATACAAAACTATACTAGTCAGGTGTCATTTCTGGCATCATAATGATCCCAAAATTCTATTTTCAGACCTAGTGCTACCTAGACTACACTAAACTTCCTGCTCCATTGCTGTTTACGATCTTCCCATCTACTTAAGAACTTCAGGGTAGTACCGTGACTTTGTCTTCTTTGCCATTCTCTACATAGTTCCATGCAAACACCAAAAACTGTAGTCCACAGTCCCATATAAATATTAGAAGGGTGGATTTTTTTGCATTTTGAAATTTCTGTTTATGATGTCACAGGTTAGACTACCTCTTTGATAAATGGCAAAGGGGGTAGATGTTTCCTCTGGAAAATTTAGGGTGTGAAGGAAGTTATATTTACACAACAATACCGAAACCTGAAAAGAAGCATGTCATATTTTTTCTTTTAGGGATTAGAATTTTACCAGGGAGTTTTAAAAGGACAAGACTGGTTAAGCTCCAAAACATGGAGATAATCTCTGTCCGTTTATGAGCAGGGAAGAGCCTCTACAACAGAAGTTATGGTCAGAAATTGATGTTAACTGAAAATTCTTTGGGAAGTTTCTGCAAACTGCCCAAGGAGTAAGCAGGAATAGAAATTAAACAGTTCATCAATCACACCACAGCAGTCTCGAGTACTTTGATATGATAGAGCTCCCTACAAGCTACCTATTTGTGAAACAGAAAACTATAGGTTTTGCATTTATTCCCTTATTTTCCAAAGAATGTTTCATCTTTATTCTACTCTTGTGAAACTGTAGCAATATTTCTTCAAAACATAAATGTGATACTGTCATGTTGAGTCTCACAAGTAAAAGATAGAACACATGGCAGGTAGATGATACATGTTTTTCTTCAGGAATTAAAGTAGACAGGCACAGGTTTACTTACCAAGGAATTACACAAGTGGAAAATCTTAATGATTAGGCGTGTACAGGAAATGTATTAAACTCTTATATTTCAATGAAAAATATATACATTAAATTATTAAATTGTATTTCTTTTAAATTAGTAGATTATCAAAATATCCTATTATGTTCTAAAACATAAAACATTAGATAGCTCACTATATATATGTAATATGGTCTTAAACATAATAAATTTGGAATTATATTTTCCCTTTTTTTTTTTTTTAACCCCAACTATTTATTCAGCTGTTCTTTCACTAGAGGATCGAAACTACTAAGCAACCTCCTTACTGATCAATGTAAAAGAAATCTCTTACTTCCTGGCTTCATGGGAACCTTTGCTGTGAGCACATTCACTCCAGGCAGTGCCAGACAGTCTGGCAATTCTGAATGTGTTATGAAGTGTTAACTTCTTGTGATCACCATATCATGACTTATCTATAAAGCATGTATACACATAGGGTACAAACAATTAAAAAAAAGTAACTTAAAAGTTGTAAATAAATTTGTGAACATTAAAAACCTTCTAAATAAAAAAAGCCAGCAATCTGAGATTGGTCAAAACCTGAACAGTAATAACCAAGTAATTACAATGAATGATAAGGATGTTTGGATTACACTTCTTAACTGTATGCTGCAGTCACCTTTGTGTTTAGCCAACAAAAGAACTGGAGGGCAAAAACTATTAGCAAGATTTATTTCCTTTTTTTTTTTCCCCTTCAACTTTCATATAAATTAAACCATTGTTTTCATTATTCAGTCTCTTAACTTTTTTAAAATTTTGGTGTTTTACCAGCTCCTACTCAGAGCTGCTAAAATAGCATCATGGACAAGAGAAACACAATCTGACTAATTTGATGTACTTTGTGCTGTACATGCTACATAGCAATAGTTCTTAATTATAACTTAGCTGTAAAAAAATGATTGCTTTACTTGCTTCTAACAAGTAGCATCACAAAAAAGTTAAGTATTCAAACATCTGTAAGGATACTGCTACAGCAAAATGCACCACCAGTAATTAGGTATTTGTTTCAGCAAATAAGTCTCGCATTTATTTGTTGATTTTTATAACTACTTTTTTTTTTTTTACTTCTTCCATTTACAAATACTGCTACCGTAATCTGTAGTAAGGTGAAGTATGACATTCATCAGAAAGAAAATGTCAGCAGTCACCAAATGTTACCTTTCTGGTGTGTCTACCTTATTTTATTGACATTTCTTCATATTTAGGTGCCAGAATTCCAGGTCAAAGGGAAGAACTTCAGGTTTCTACCCCTTAATGTGTTATTTATGAGCTGATCATAGGGCTGGGTACTGCTATTCCCTTTTTCAGAAAAAGGAGAGAAGGGAGGTAGGGAGGCAGTAATGCACCAAATGTAATCCTGCTTTGTGGGAAACACCCTGTTGAATTTGTTGGGTATAATGACAGAAAGAATATATGGAAGTGATCACAAGGGAGTGATCATTATATGATAATCAGATATTAAAAATCAGATATTAAAAAATTTAATCAACACATGATTCTACTTAAGACAGAAAATACCTGTGCTTCAGGGATAAAGCTAAAACATCAAAATAAACACTTTCCACTAGCTCTGAGGAAAAGACTTACACAGTGACATAAATTAATGTGACATAGAAAATATTTACAGCTGTGAAGAATACTATTGCTCTGTCAAATGTAATTTTCAGCATTTAACTAACCTGGGTCAAACCAAAGGTTCCTACAACTCTACTGTTGCCAATTAGAGCAGGGACTACCAGATTACATAATTCACTCATCCACCCAAATGTGTCAGAATCTTAGCGATAACTTTCTTTAGCTTTAATAGAATTTTTTACTGAAGTAATTTATCCTCAATGCATGAAGTCTGAAGAGCTCAACTCTGCCTACAAAAAGATTATCTAGAAAAACAAATGCAGCAGACTCAATCTACTGGCAATGAGTCATATGGTAACTGCTTTGATTGGGAGTTTAGGACAGGGTCACACAAAGATTGTCCCTTTCCCACATTCCTCAGTTCTTCCCTAGTTACTCAAAACAAACCTATACTTGATGGCTGAGTTACCAAGTGTGCATTCTACATCTAACAATGTGTTGCTTTCTTTCAGGAAATACAATATTGATAGCAGAACTGTATTCTATTGCATGATCTTCAGCCATTTCTTAACAATATGACATGTTCATTCCATTTGTGCTAAGGATACACAGTGAAGTTATAATACATGAGCTTTTCATATTCGTATTAGCATAAGTAATTACTTAATCTTCTCTATTTATGTTTCCATCAAGGATCACCGTTACATGGAGTTACACATAATAGAGGTACTTATAAATACTTGCGCAGGTGAAGAACCAAGGACATTCAGATATTATGTAGTATTATAAGAAAGGAAGGGGAATACTTTCTAGTGGATCCATACTGAGCAGTCTATCAAGGAAAGGAGAGGGAAGAACAATGAAAGGCAAAAATCAAGGCAATGAGAGAGAAAATAATGGCAAGAACTAGAAATGGAGGCAAAGGGAAAAAATATCAATATTTAAATAGAATTGAAGAAACCATACAAAACAAACAAGGGAGAGATATCAATGAATGAGTTAAAAGAGTGCATAATGTGTGTAAAAGCAGGTAATTATTTCAGTAAGGGTTCCAGCAGAGCTCAACCATTGGACGTACAAGGCAGAAGAGAAACTGAAGTAATGTAAAAATAGTTTACTTGAAAGGACTTGAAGGAATGGAAATTTGCCAGAACAGTTTTACTATGATACTTTAGGAATTTGAGAATTTCAATATGATGCAAAACTGCAAAACTATCCAAACAGAATATTTAGCTATCTCAGACTTCTTTTATTTTTATTTTTCCCACAGATATTCCAGTTGTTTCAATAATCCAAACACCATAATATAGCATTTTACCCTAAATGAAAGACCCTTTTTTTTTGGCTGGTTGGGTTTTGCTTATTTTTTTGTTTAAGGAAAAATCACATATTCCAAAACCTTCCCCCACGTTATTTCAATTTTCTTCAAGAGGAAGAAAAAAAACCCCAAAAATCTTTAGAAAAAAAATTTCTATTTAAAACCAAAATGAAATTAAATATTGGGGACCAATACCTACAACAGCATTGGATGGACAGCACAGAACTAACAAAGCAACAAAACTAGTAGACTTCAAATGCTCCTTCTCTGATAAAGAATTTAAAGGAAAAACATTAACAGTGAGTGAAATTTGTTATAAATTTCAGCTTAACAAGACAAGAAAGACTGGCAAACAGTTGCAACATTTTGGCTTTACCAGATGTGCTAAACAGTGTTATGCACAGTACATTGCCCTAATCTACAGGGCATTGGTATTTGATTAGAGGTTAGTGTTAAGACAGCTAGATTTCCTGTCATCTTAAATATAATTAGGCGGTCACACTAATTTAACAATATTCCACACTTGCAGAATAAACTACATTAATTTTCAGACCTTCTTAAATACCAAAGTTGGCAAAACACTTTATCAGGTGTACTATTTGAACTTTGAGTTCATACTGACTGATTTTAGCAGAAAACATCTGCTTCTGGAAGACTTTATCAACAGCATCAAAATTATTCAGAGTTGCTTGCTTTGTGAATAATCGGTAATGTCAATTCTACCAACTTTTTCAGCAGTGTGAATATTAACTCTTACCTACTGGCTATGTTCCAAATAGTTATGTTATCCTCCTTATATTGTTTTTTGTAGAATTTATTCACATATGACAGAATTCTTTAGGGAAATTACCCTGTGAACTTAAAGAATGCTCTGGCTATTCTGTCATTAATATGAAAACCACTCAGTTGCCAATACATTGTGTGTCCTATTATCAATGTATTTTTTTAAATACAAAGATGCTATCCATTGGAATTGAATATGTACAAACTTATTTTCAATGAATGATAGGTAGACAAGAGACCGGCATGGCTGAGTGGAGACCCGCTGGTCAAACTAAAGGGCAAGAAGGAAATGCACAGGCAGTGGAAGCACGGGTGGGTATACTGGGAAGAGTACAGAGAGACACTGCCCAGTTGTGTAGGGATGAGGTTGGGAGGGACAAGGAGAGGTTGGAAATGAACTTGGCAAGGGATGCAAAGAATAATAAGAGTTTCTACAGGTATGTCAGCTAGAAAAGGAAGGTCAAAGAAAGCGTACCCCCCTGATGAGTAAGGCTCGCAGACTGGTAATAACGGATGAGGAGTAGGCTGAGGTACTCAATGACTTCTTTGCTTTAGTCTTCACTGGCAATCTGTCATCCCACATCTCTTGAGAGTATGGACTGCCAGGCAGGGACAGGAGAAGCAAAGTCCCTTCCACTGTCAGAGAAGATCAGGTTCAAGACCACCTGAGGAACTTGAACACACACAAGTCTATGGGACTTGACAAGGCGCGTCCCAGAGTCCTGAGGGAAGTGGCTGATGTAGTTGCCAAGCTGCTCTCCATGATATCTGAAAAGTCATGGCAGTCAGGTGATGTCCCCGATGACTGGAAAAAGGGTAACATTGCACCCATTTTCAAAAAAGGTAGCAAGTAGGACCCTGGAAACCACTGACCTGTCAGCCTCACCACCATGCCAGGGAAGGTCATGGAACAGATCCTCCTAGAAGCTATGCTAAAGGTACATGGAGGACAGGGAGGTGATTTGAGACAGCCAGCATGGCTTCATCAAGGGCAAGTCCTGCCTGACCAACCTAGTGGCCTTCTAGGATGGAGGGACCACATCAGTGGACAAGGGAAGAGCTACAGATGTTGTCTGTCAGGATTTCTGTAAGGCCTTGGACACTGTCCCCCACAACATCCTTCACTCTAAATTGGCGAGAGATAGATTTGATGGGTGGACCATTTGATGGATGAGGAACTGCTTGGATGGTTGCATCCAGAAGGTAGTGGTCAAGGTCTCAATGTCCAGATGGAGATTGGTAATGAGTGGTGTCCCTCAGGGGTCTGTATTGGGACCAGTACTGTTTCATATCTTTGTCAATGACAGACAGGGGTATCGAGTGCACCCTTGAGCAAGTTTGCAGCTGACACCAAGCTGAGTGGTGTGGTTGACACACCTGAAGGATGGGATGCCATCCAGAGGGACCTGGACAAGCTCAACGAATGGGCTCGTGTGAACCTCATGAGGTTCAACGAGGCCAAGTGTAGGGTCCTGTACCTGGGTTGGGGCAACCCCCAGTATCAACACAGGCTGGAGGATGAAGGGATTGAGAGCAGCCCTGCCGGGAAGGACTTGGTGGTACTGGAGGATGGAAAGCTGGAGATGAGCCAGCAATGTGCTCTTGCAGCCCAGAAAGCCAACCGTATCCTGGGCTGCATCCAAAACAGCATGTCCAGCAGGTCAAAGGAGGTGATTCTGTCCCTCTACTGTGGTCTGGTGAGAACCCACCTGGAGTCCTGCATCCAACTCTGGAGACCTCAGCACAGGAAAGACATGGACCTGTTGGAACAGGTCCAGAGGAGGGCCACAAAAATGATCAGAGGGATGGAACACCTCTCCTGTGAGGACAGGCTGAGAGAGTTGGGCTTGTTCAGCCTGGAGAAGAGAAGGCTCCAGGGAGACCTTATTGCAGCCTTCCAGTACTTAAAGGGGGCTCATAAGAAAGATGGGGACAGACATTTTAGCAGGACCTGTTGCAATAGGACAAGGAGTAATGGTTTTAAGTGAAAAGAGGGCAGATTTAGACTAGATATAACGAAGAAATTTTTTATGATGAGGGTGGTAAAGCACAGGTTGCCCAGAGAGGTGGTAGATGCCCCATCCCTGGCAACATTCAAGACCAGGTTGCAGGGGGCTCTGAGCAACCTGGTCTAATTGAAGCTGTCCCTGCTTATTGCAGGGGGGTTGGACCTTAAATAGTCCCTTCCAGGTCAAACTGTTTTATGATTCTATGATAGTTAAATTCTAAAATATCTTTTCCTATTGCTTAAGTGTTAGTTAACCCCAAATTGAATGTTGTTTAGGCACTTCTCTGAGTTAAAATTCTTAATATTTATCTCTGGGAAAGATTCTACATCTATATCATTCTGGCATCCTTTGTGCTTCCAGTATTGCTATAGACCAACAGAACCGGCCAAATATAATCGCTTGTAAATTCCACTACATTTATTTTATTTCCCAAACTAAAATCAAGAAAACCTACATATCAATACATATACAATAGGGTTTTAAAGCAAATTGCCTGTATTTTGAAAAGTTTTTTATTAATATATGAAAACTACTTTATTTCAGACAATTAGTTTAAAAAATTAAGAGCAGATATTTCAGTCTGCCATTAGAATGAAAAACATGATAATCATAGAATCACAGAATTATTAAGGTTGGAAAAGACCTACAAGATCATCAAGTCCAACCATTAATCCAGCGCCCCTGTGTCCCCTATACCATGTCCCGAAGCGCCACATCCACGTGTTTTTTGAATATTTCCAGAGACGGTGACTCCACCACCTCCCTGGGCAGCCTGTTCCAATGCTTGACAACCCTCTCCGTGAAGAAATTTTTCATAATATCCAATATAAACCTCCCCTGGCACAACTTGAGGCCATTTCCTTTTGTCCTATCGCTGGTTACTTGGGAGAAGAGACCAACACCCACCTCGCCACAACCCCCTTTCAGGTAGTTGTAGAGAGCGATAAGGTCTCCTCTCAGCCTCCTCTTCTCCAGACTGAACAACCCAGTTCCCTCAGCCACTCCTCATAAGACTTGTGCTCCAGACCCCTCACCAGCTTCGTTGCCCTTCTCTGGACACGCTCCAGCACCTCAATGTCCTTCTTGTAGTGAGGGGCCCAAAACTGAACACAGGATTCAAGGTGTGGCCTCACCAGTGCCGAGTACAGGGGCATGATCACTTCCCTGCTCCTGCTGGCCACACTATTTCTGATACAGGCCAGGACGTTGTTGGCCTTCTTGGCCACCTGGGCACACTGCTGGCTCATGTTCAGCTGGCTGTCTGCTGGCTGTCAACCAGCACCCCCAGGTCCTCTTCTGCCGGACAGCTCTCCAGCCACTCCTCCCCAAGCCTGTAGCGTTGCATGGGGTTGTTGTGACCCACGTGCAGGACTCTACACTTGGCCTTATTAAACCTCACACAGTTGGCCTCAGCCCATCGATCCAGCCTGTCCAGATCCCTCTGCAGAGCCCTCCTACCCTCCAGCAGATCAACACTCCCACCCAACTTGGTGTCATCTGCAAACTTACTGAGGGAGCACTCAATCCCCTCATCCAGATCATTGATGAAGATATTGACTAAGACCAAACCCAGAACTGAGCCCTGAGGAACACCACTTGTGACCAGCTGCCAGATGGATTTAATGCCATTCACCACAACTCTCTGGGCTTGGCCGTCCAGCCAGTTCTTTATCCAGAGAAGAGTAAACTTGTCTAAGACATGAGCCACCAGCTTCTCCAGGAGAATGGTATGGGAGATGCTGTCAAAGGCTTTCCTAAAGTCCAGGTAGACAACATCCACAGCCTTTCCCTCATCCAGTAGGCGGGTCACCTGGTCATAGAAGGAAATCAGGTTGGTCAAGCAGGACCTGCCTTTCATCAGGCCCTGCTGGCTGGGCCTGATCCCTTGGTTGTCCTGCACATGCCCTGTGAGCACCCTCAAGATGAACCGCTCCATGATCTTCCCCAGCACGGAGGTTAGGCTGACAGGCCTGTAGTTCCCAGGATCCCTCCTTCCGGCCTTTCTTGTAGATGGGTGTCACATTGGCATAAGGATAATCTTCTGAGAGTATACTTACTTAAGAATTTTTTTTCCCTTATATTCAAAGCTGTGACTGAAGTCATAAATTTGACAATGCTTTCAAAGTTTTTATATAGAAAAGCCTATATTTTCTTCTCTTTTTCAACATTGTGAACGTGACCTTGGATTCTTTATTCCCAATATGATGACAACAAAGATTAAATGAGTAATCAAGAATGATGATAAGACAGTTGTAAAATTGAAAGTAAAACTGCAGGTGCTCTGAAGAAACAAAAGGCACCTTATGGCCATTACTTTAGCATAGTCTACTCTCAAGGGAAATTACTCTTACTACTTTTTTACCATAGGAAAAAACTTCTGTTAGAAATGTAACAAAAATCTTCACATTCCAATTACAACTTATGTAATGTACATTATAGTCAAAAGGAGAGTTTTACTTATCTATTCAATGGAAGATTAAACAACTTTAGAATGACTTTAAGTAATTAGTAGAAGGGTTTAATGGAAGTGAGAATTATTTTTTTACACTATTTTTAGGATCTTAACCTCTTGGGCCAATGCCTGCTGAAGTGCCCTAGAGAAAACCATAGCTATAAAATGCCAAAGGATAATAATAGTAGTAGTACTAGTAGTAGGAAGAAGAAGACGACGACCTTTCCAAAGCATAGAAATAGCAGCAGGGTATTTCACTACTTGTCACTGACACAGCTTTGAAATATGTGCTCAAGTTAATTCAGAAGATACAGTGTCAGAAAATAGGGTTTTTATTCTTATATTGGGTGGAAGGGTGGAAGTTCTTTGCAATTTCTTGTTAGAGCTTGCCACACATATTTACTAGATAGAGTACTAGTGTAGCTGAACAATAAGAAAATATATGCACACTATTCAGATTCCTAATTGGAACTTAGCAATGAATGCAACAAGGTCTTCAGCAGTTAATGTTCATTACCTTTAAGGAAAGATAGCCTAGTTGAAGTTAAACAGGTGTCCTCTTGACTCAATTTTCTGAAAAAGATAGTCCAAGCCTAATAATGAAGGTTTTGGTAATATTCTGTGATTTAAAGGAATTGAAAAAGGTTCAAGAGCAAACCTAATAGCTTTAAATTATTTCCGCTGCCATGTTCAAAAGAATCATAGAGACTTTATGTGCACAGATATTGTTCCACTTGGAAAAAAAATAAAACAACATATTCTCAGGGTTTGTATAACATCAGCAACCGTCCTTTTCCTGTTTTTCCTTGGAAGCTTTAATCCAGAAAGGTCTTCTACAAAGACAAACCAAAAAGAATTCGCAATTTACAGATATCACTAAAGTTAGCAAAGACTGCATTCTCATGTCACGCAACTAAATATTAGAATTTCTCTGATAATTATTATCTCTTTATTTCACCTCTTTCTTTCTCTGAAACCACATAGCATTTCCTTTTCTCTTGGAGTCAGTGAGACAAATAAATCATTACCTAGTTTCCATAGCAACAGGAAAACGACACAGAAACAGAGTGCAGTAATTCCTATCTTGCTCTTATTTCCAACAGTTTTGAAATTCTTCTCTATTTGAATAGTATGCCTATGATTTAAATATTTTATGCAAATTAGAAGTTAGCAAAAGAGAGAAAACAATCTAGTTCACAAATTAACCAGTTCCAAGATCTCTGTCATTACTCACTTCAGAAGAAAACTGATTTTTTTTAGTGCTCCCTTTTGATCCTGTTTCCCCCTAATTCAAGAATGGGTAATAGGAAAAAAAGAAATCACGGGGTCTACAATCCTGCCTATACATAGTTTTTCACTATCCTTAGAGTAATCTGAAGATGAAAACAGTCTGGGATGTGAGAATTTGTAGGATCAAAGTCCATAGTATTTGCTGGAAGTTATCGAGATCAGTAAGAGCTACCAAGATTAAGGAATGAAGTTTAATATTTTCTTTTAAATGAATTCTGATTGCCACAGTCCTAAGATTAAGAACATGCTGTCTGTCTCAAAAATCATACATTAAAAAAAAGTTTTGTTAAAACTCTTTGCATACTAGTTGATGAAAAAACACAGGCAAACTCTTTTTTGTTTTTTTTTCACAGAACATCAATTATTAAAATTTAAGTCTCAGACTTTCAAGCATCAACTCAAACAGGTCTCCTATAAATATCACTGTATATTCATTTAGTTGTTTGTTTCATTACTGATTAATAAGTTGATCGAAATCAAATAACTTATTCCATTACAAGAATTTTTTAATATACAGGGTTTTCTTATAATGTTTGTTTCAATAATTGCTGGATTTGCGAAAATAAAAAATACACATAAATATCAACCATCACTTAAGGTAATCTTAATCACTTGGTAGTCAACATATGACTGTCCATTGTTTCATTTATATTCATTTCTGCTGACCTAAACCAACACAGAGATGGCACAGTGGATAGTGCAATGGTTTTAGTGGATGGACCTTTTCTTTAAAAACCCAGTTCGCTTTTAGGCAGAAAGTGGGTTAAGTCATGCAGAGGTTGCAATATTAATATGTCGTAGAAAACATCCAGAGAGAATAAATGTCATAATATTTTCTATGTGTAGCACTAATGTATTAAAATATTTATTATATTCCAAATTAAGTCCAGTTAAATCAACAAAAAGCAACAACTAAAATGAGTGTAAAAATGACAGAAGTTGAAAACGTATTTTATTTTTTAATCTTTTTTTATTTTTTTAGGTTGTAAATACAGAAAAATTAGTAGTTTTGAGTGGCATGAGCAGTAAAACACCAAGGAAAAGAAATTCAAACTCTTTCTGACTCCGAGGAAGATTTTCAAGGCCTCATAATATTATTCCTTGCATTTTTCACATCAGTATCCACTGGTACTGCAGCTTATCTATAAGCAGTGATAATTTACCTGAACTTAGAATTTCAATCATTATAAATTATTTTAGTTGGTGGCTTTATAAAAGAATTCATACACTAAAATAATATTTAGTCAACATTAAGGATATCTGGGTAAGAATAAATCACTACCCCCATATCAAGTCAGCAGTTCTATAACCCTGAGGTAAACTGCAAGTAAATTTTGTATAATACAGCCATCAATAATCTATGGCTCTGAAATGCTGTTTCAATGCATAATATTTTTTTATAATTTTAGTGTCTAGGTGAAATCTCTAGGTTTTGACAGTAAAATTACTGACTGTAGATTGGTATTCTCTAGGGTGATTCATGTTTTATTATTTCTTCAAGCTCCTATTAAACATAGTGTTTACAGGCTGACTAACTTTTTCTGTTTTCCTTCTAAGAAAGCTAACTGGGTTTTACAGAGGTTTCTCTGTGAAAAATGTATATTTAACAACTACCTGTACTTCCTTAAACCTTTACTGAAAAGAACTGACATAAAGAAAACCATAATTTGTCAGCACAAGAAACAGCTGGTAGATCCTCAGATGATTACACTGGGCTAAGGGAAGCACTACATGCTACACCACTGCAGGTTCACATCCAGAAATGAAGCTAGGTCCTGATTTTAACCATACACATCCTTAAGGGGTAAGTCAAAGTGTGGATGTAAGGTCTGCTCTACACTTCATAGACATACTAACTGATCCATGGAGGAAAGCAGTTGCTATACTTCATTTACTCCATCCCTCTTCATTCTCCTCTAAAACTCCCAGTCCAGAGAGTGAAGATTTCACAAAGCCCCCTGTCCTCATTCATCAATGGTCTGGGCAGCTCAGATCTGCCTTTAAGGTAGGGACACGCAAAGAGTAGAATTTGCTCCTGAAAATTATTATTCTCTTAACAGTGAAATAAAAGGAACAAAAGGAATGAAAGGACAAAGATGGTCTTTGAAGGATGAAACTATCACATCTACCCATATTGTAGAACTGAATAATGTGAGCCTTTTGACCCTGAGCATCCTCAGGGCAACCTTGCCCCTGACACATTCACCGAAAATTTTGAATAAGTAAATTTATCATCCAAGAGAAAGGAATTTTGCTCTGAGGACACAGACTGGCTTTTTTCTTCCCAGAAGTAACATGGACATCCAGTGTGCAACAAGAAACATATCTTTTGTAGGATAGAAGCTAATGAAAGTCTCTGACAATTTGCTGTCAAAATCAGAATTGTATTCCAGATGGATTACAATCCTGTTTTCCATCATCTGTAGTCCAACACGTTAGTTCTTACCAGTCTACAGACAATCCTGCAAACCAGACATTAACTTCAGCAGGACTGAAATATCTTAACCTGCTTCAAGACAAAGACACAAATTCATGACACAGTTACTATATTACAAAGTCATCAAGAACCCTGATGTTGGTGAATCCCATTGCTTAGGATGGCCCTTCAGTGGGAAGAAGAGTGTCTGCATGCCCCGAGTGAAACACCGTAGAAACCTAGTTCTAGGCCAGAGGGGCCAACTCTTAGCTGGAACACGTCTTAGCAAGGATGCTGATGTTATCATGCAGTCACTATTATCAGATGGAAATTCTGTCACAGAGAAAAGACAACTAAGCACTCAGTGGATTTCCACCACTAAGTATGACTTAAGTCACAAGGTGAGAAAGTCAGCATTTCCTTACAGATGAGATTAGGAAACTCATGTTTTTCTGAAACAATGGTACCCTGACCTTTCTTTTCTGTCTTAAGGAGGTACTAATAATAGGCTTATACAGATAAGGTTGTAGTGTGAGCATATATATATAGAAAACATTATAAAGCTCTCTTGTAAAACAGTGTTCTTTTAGCTTAGATCATAGATACTTGTAATTAAAATGTGAGATCAAAACATCAGCTGCTCCTATATCAATTGTTTTTCCACAAATTTTGGTGTAATTGTTATATCAAACTAGAAAAAATTCAGATCACCACACTAGCAAAGCAAGCCTCACTATTGCGGTAGTAGAGTATAAAAACAATATTTCTATTGCATCAGGAATTGCAGTGAGCGTTTGTTCTCAAGGTAAAATATGCTTAGTGTTTAAATCCTAAAGTACAATATAGTAGTTATAAAGCCTTCACAGTCACCAACTTCATAAAATGCTCAAGGGTGAATTGAGTAACTGTAAACGTGTCTGCTCTGCAGTCTACTGGAATATTAAGCATCATAGTAGACTTTGATACAATAGATACAGAAAAAAAAGAAAGAAAAAATAAAGGTCCTTCTCCTTAGAAGCTTGAAGCATCAAAAATATTCAAATAGCCACATTTTGACTAGAAATCCAAACATTCCTTTGCATCTTATTGAAAAGTTGTTCTTCCCCTAAATATCTCTTACAACCTTCTGGCATGTCGCATGCAACACAATAAACACAATGGAAACAGAAAATAACTTAATACAAGAATATGACACCATATGCAACAGGACAACACAATCCTCTTTGTCACAAATTGCATTAATAACATGTACAATAAAAAAAGGGGGAAAGAATCACATTTGTTTGCATATGTATTCAGAGTTTTATCTAACTCATCAATATTCCTTTTAATAATGGCACCATCTCTGCTGGTTAAGTGGTGGCTATGAATACATCATTTATGAAGGGCTGCTTTGCCATAGAGGAATGAATTTCATCTTTTTTAATTGGAATGAAGAACAACAAATTCTACTTACTTCTTCTATTTATAAATGCCTTTGTACTCATTTTCTATTACAACCACAATTTTATCCATTTGTTACAGAATAGATTCTTTCCTAATGAAAGAACTACGGTGCAGTTACTTTGGATATACTGGCTGTATAGAAGTCCCCTAATTCTTCTTTGACCTTGGGAAGTGACAAATTCTCTGAATAGAGATTTCCAAACAGATATGATTTAGGAATAAAAAATTGGCTAATTCCCTCCCTACTCATTTTCTAATTATTTAACGGCAAGTATCTAGTTTATGCAGAAATGTCCAAACAATTTTGTTTTATATATATTTTAGTATTTTTATTTTAATACACTGCTGTAGAGTTTCAGATAACCACATTTTTGCTGTTCCATTCTTCTGTTTTATATAGTAAGCTTCGTAGGTAATGTACGTTTTATCCCTTCATGAATCCTGAAGATGTACAATTTTCCATTTTGAGGAAAGAAGATTATTGGGTTCAGAGTAAAATATAGGGACTTTGTACATGATGAATATGGAAGTACCGATCCTATAAACTGCCAAACATCCATAAGGAATTCTTTCTAAGCTTTGACTGGCCTATTCTAGTACAGTAACATTTAAATACAAATGTGTATATATACACAGATGTACAGATACACATTTCAGCAGAAATTTAAATCTCACAATTTATACTTCTGTAAAAGGAGTACTGACTCAACCACTTACATAAAACATACAAGACTCAGATTCATGTACCTGTTCTAAGTTAGACAGTTAAAAATCTCCCGCATCCTGAATAAGTGAATAAGCAGTACTACTCTGCTATGTATTGGCTATCATGTGCCATATTTCTTTCTTTTGAATGAATATTCTATTTCAGCTCTGAAAGGATTTCCAGTCAAAGTTTTAAATTTATATATTAGTATTTCCTACTGAAAAAAAAAAAAAAAAAGAAACCCAAAATACTCAGAACAACCCATTCCACCAAAGAAAGTATTCCTAGTTTACTTTTTTTTTTTTTTTTAATTCGATACTTTCTATTTCAGGACCTTAATCTATGATCATAAGCTATATGAATATGCATCATATTTAGGGTGCTGCAGGCTTTGCAATATTTTAATACTTGAAACTTTTATTTTGCTTGCCTCTTTCTAACATAAAAGGTACCCCAGTGGGGATTATTTTGAATTGTAATTAAACTATAAGGTGTTTTCAAAGCTTTTTTTTTTTCCCTCAGATAACTCTGTTTCCTGAGAAAGTTATGTTTCATATTCATGCTCAATTGTGTGTGACTACATCACCTATTTACCAATTTTTAAACAGCCAAGGTTTGGGTAAGAATTGTGTCTTAAGTTTGTAGTTAATACATATAAAAGCAATGATTCCTTTTTTCAACGGAATTTGCAAGAAAGGGACCAGTGACCGCAGAAGTTCATGTACCTAATATCCTTTTTCTTTCCATTAAGTCAATCTCATCTAGTCTTGTACATAAATTTATTTACATACTTCTAATCCTTTTATAAAGATCTAACTTTAAGCATTAATAAACTGGAGGAAATGAGACTAGTAGGAGAGGGCAATTCTCTAGTCCCTCTAGAGGGGGATTCTCTAGTCTTTCACCTCTTCCTGCTCTCCTCCACAATAGTACATTTATTTAACACTTAATATTTTCAAAGACCTTTACATCTTTAATCCTTCCCACAACATTACCCTTAAGAATGTCTGTATGTTGTATATTTCTGTTTTAAATTCAAGATGCTGAATTTGAACTTTAAAGCCATAGAGAAAAGTAATATGGAAATACTTTCCTCAATATTTGCCTCCTCTTCTCTTCAAAGACTCTTAAGTGAAAAGATTGTTGTCCTTCTTGTGTTTCATATATAACAGAATTTAGCTAAGGGAAACAAAAGTACGCACAAACTAGATTAGAACAACTTTTTCTGGATGGTGTCTTGATGATGGGGGTATATCTATGGTTGAAAAGGCTAAAACTGAGTATTAGAGTGAATGACAAGACTGTAGACTTTTAATGAAAATTATGTTAGAGAAATGCACTTAAATTATTACTAAATTACTTAATTGGCAAATCTGTTCTAATTTAAGAGTATTGTACAACCACAAGAACCACAAAATGGCTTAGTCCTAAGATCTAACTTGCTTAAATGAATAGCATGAAACTCCATCCTTGATATAGAGATGAAAAGCCAAATATATTTTTTTTTTTATCAGTTGCATCAAGATCTTTTATTAAATGGAAAATGTCAGTTTTCTTACACCTTCAAGTATTAGCTTTTCCTTTATAAAGCTATTCGATAATCCTATTGGAAGCACACTCTTGAGTTCCAAATGTTCTATCTGTATTTAGATCAATTTGTTTCACTCAGATAGAAGTAAGTAGCAAAGTACATATTCTCCATTCTGATCTGTCGAAGTGCATTTTTGAGATGTGACTTAGTCTAGTCTTATATCTCCCATCGTTTAACCAAAGATGCTGGTATTCAGATAATGGAAAAGTACAGTGACACTAATCTATGAATTAACATGTAAAAATACCATTTACTAAGTTATGACAGGTCCTAAGAAGATTTTTTTTTTGTTTCCACCCATTTTGGGATAAAGTTTTACAAATGGTTTGATATTATCTACCTGTGAGATTTCTTCTCCCTATCCCCAATCCTTGGCCATATATTCCCATCTGACCCTTTTGTTATCTTTTGGGTTCTTCCCTTCCATCAGATTAGTCATCCTGTCACCCTCTGCATGGACATGTAACTGCCAGTGCTGATATCAGAGGTGGCAGGTGAGGTAGAACCTCCTCTTCCAGCAGCAGTCTAGGATCAACAAAAAACCACCAGCCTTAGCGTGGCATCAGAGGTAAAGGAATAAGGCAGAAGAAACACTGAATTCTCTAGGGCATCTGTAGAATCTAATCCAGGGCAGTATGACCAAAAGCCATTATAATGTCTTGGCTATACAACAAAATAATGACTCAATCTACAAGATGTATTTTCTGCAGAAAAATATTAGGTATATTCCAGAAAAAGCAATTTTTATAACAACTTGCATACTAATTATAAACATAACCCTGACCTCTGAAAAATTTATATACACACACACACATATAAAATTACATATAAAAGTTACACACACGTATATGCACATATATGCATACAAATACATGCAAACTTCTTATATAAAAACAATGGTAGCTTTCCTATCATCTGTATTTTTCACTTGGAAGCTAATTAAAATGTTAACACAATATAATACAGAAAATGGCAGACTTTTCTATATCAACTTTCTCCCAAAAATTTTTCTTCTCCAGTATGCCGTGTGAAACGGTCAAGCCCAGGCTCACACATCTACAGTCACTTAAAATTTCCCACCAGCTGGCAGAGGTGATGCAGGAGCAAAGGGAGGCTCTGCTTTTCTGCATGGGCAGCTGGAGGCTGGGCTGGATTCCTCGGGTTATCTCGAACAGTTTTACCTGCTCATATGAAGGCAGCTGAGTGCTTCAGGTGTAAAAGACTGTTCCATCAGTAACATCAACTGAAAAAAATTTCTTGAATGTCTTTAAATAAGAAAGGTCCCAGAGACCTCTTGTTTGTTCAACCAGCTGAAATACTCAAACTTCATTTTCTTTATGGAGTACCATTATCCCTAACATCAACACCACCCATGGGAAAGAAGGAAATTAACAAACATTCGTCTAAAAGATAGTTTACCACCACTAATTACTATTAGTTTGAGGTGTCTAAGCAGCTTTGAAAAAATTCCTTCAGATTGCCAGATATGTCACAATTCATACAAGCAGCCTAGGAGGAGGAGGCAATCAGCTCAAAGTCTCCCCACATCCCAGGCTGGTTCCCATTCTACTCCAGCATTTAGTGCCAATAAATTGTCACTCTTAACTCACCGGTGCTGATTCTCAGTGGCTGTGCTAATGGTTTAGCAGTGAGCAAAGGCTGATGCCAGGAATGGCAGGAAATGGAAACCTATCCCTAACAACTTCTGTTTTGGTAAGTGGCTGACAATGAAATTGTTTTTTTAGTTTAAGAAGAGGATTTTCTAAGGAGAATACTCTTCTCACTTTTGATATCTGGAGGTAAAAAAATGGCTCAGAGCCATGACTCACTTCTATGGCTCACTAAGTGCATTTCAGTTTATGCTTCTCCCTACTTTAGTATTTCTTTGGTTACACATACAACTTCAGAACTTTGTCAAATATTTTTTTTCCAAATTGTAACTTTTTAATTATTAATTTTCTCTATTAGTAAATGCAAATATGCATCTCTATACACAGAGTTTCCAGTAGTGCAATATTCCGTCTAGGTACTTAAATGCCAACTGATACTAATAGTTACAAATGCACGCACATATAAATAGGAATATTGAATAAATGAAAACATCAGCAGGTGATATAGCATACCCACTAAAAAAGAAGAAGCTATAAACTAGAGAAGTAGAAGAAAGATTTACAACATTCCACCTTTTTGGCATACTTCCTGGCAGCCTCTAATAATGATTATGCTTACTGAATTGCCTTCACCACACTCACATGAGAGTGACATTCAGCTTCCTGGGTTCGTTCTTATCAATCTGAAAGCAGCTGCTTCAAGCATCCTACTGATTCTTAGTTGCAAGCCATCTAAATGATTTAAAAAAAGAAAAAGAAAGCCCCCTGAAACTCAAATACCTAAGTGCTTATAGTTGTTACCCTCATAATAGCATTTCTAAAAGAAAGCTATTCATTTCAGGGTTTTCTTAAAAACTCATTTATCCTAAAGTATTCTGCTTATAGGAGTATGAGCCCAATTTTTATCTGTTTATGTCATCATACAGTATTCTAAATTAGGTTGTGAAAGATCAATAAAATGCCTAACATGTCTAACTAAGGAGTTAGTAAACTGGATGGCATGACACTCTTATATTTTACCTAGAAGCTTTTCATAGTCAGAGCATCTTTGGTCATTGTTCTCTTGAACTGGCTCCAGTCCCATAGGATCATTTTATGACACTGAAGAGCTCAATAGATGATAACAGGAATGGGAATTAAGGAACACCACAGTGAAAAGCAGAAAAGACTACACAGGATAGAATCTACATAGAGAGAAACACGCTTTTGTATTAAATTATCAAAGTATTATATTCGATATAACTATTGATGGGAGAAAGAATACAACATTTCTAAAACATGCACTTTAGTGACCTGAGTGTTCTTTTTATACAACTGCAGTGCAAACATTAAGCTATAAATATATTTTGAAGAAATCTTTGCTGAGTGAGGCTAATGTTTATTACAAAATATCTGCCTGTAATTTGTTTGTTTGTGTGTTTGTTTCTAAATAGATGTGGCTTCAGGATAGAGCATATCTGTGCTTTTTGGTTAAAATGATGATTGTTCCTGCTCCCTGTGTTACTGAAAATAATCTCTGAATGTATATGCTGTTTACTTAGACTGATCAAAAAACTGAGCCTGAAATTCTTGCAAGGGTCTTAAAATGTACGGCCATTCTTTTTATTTCTCCAGAATGCTCAAAAGCATATTTTAGTTATAG
This sequence comes from Phaethon aethereus, assembly GCF_964289735.1. Classification (NCBI taxonomy): domain Eukaryota; kingdom Metazoa; phylum Chordata; class Aves; order Phaethontiformes; family Phaethontidae; genus Phaethon; species Phaethon aethereus. The sequence goes on from NC_138575.1 coordinate 130,120,320, forward strand.
AATTTTAAATATGTCAACCTACAGCAAGAAATTTCACCTTCATGGATCAAGATAAAATAGTTACATGTTAGGGAAAAATAAATAGTAATTTATGGAAAAGCAGGTGGTACTATGTACAGGATTCTTGGTGAGAATTCCCAGCGCTAGCTGATCTGCTTCAGCCAGCAAAGTTTTTACATGATCACGTCCTTTAATTTTATTAGTCAGTGACTATCTATTTGGTTTTTGTTTGTTTCAGAAGAAGCATTTGTCTTTTGCTCTCTCTGAGATGACAGGCTCCCTATTCTTCTACTTAGCTCTCCAGCTCCGGTCTCAACACTGCTGGCTCCTGCCTGGAGACTCCATAGCTATCATCTCAGTGCCTCCTCCTGCGAGGGAGTTGCAGCCTGCGTTAGCACTGCCATTTAACAGAGTGAATTAGGGAGCAAAGAGGAGACTGGAAATCAGTCAGCATGATATTTTGGCACAGCATTTAATCCATCCCATCAGCACAAAGAAGAAGGAAGGAAGGAAAACAGTTGTGTGCCCATCTCTCCTACGGCTTTGTACACTAAAATGTAGCATTGCTCTGTCTTTGACAGCATAGTTAGATTTCCTAGGTGGGATTCTTTTTTTTATTTAATGGTGCTTTATGGAAGCATAGGTATTTTTATATGGGAACAGGAATTATGCTGGTACACAACACGGACTTTTACTTATGAAAATCCTCCCATATTAAGGCTCTTTCAGCATGGAGGAAAATCAGATTGCACCACTGTTTAAATTAAACAGCAGTACTTCAAGTATAGAAACTTCATTTAACACAAGAAAAGGAAACAGGCAAGAAGCTGATATGTGAACTAAACATTACTAGGATTTACACAAGAGCAAGAAGTTTTTACCAGGTCATTTAATTATCTTAATTGTATTATCTTCTTAAATGTGTAATTTTATTAACTGAGATCCACCATAAATAAAAATACAGCAATAAATCTTTGCTTTACATTTTGAAGAAATCTGGTAAGACATCCTTTCTAGGCCAAAAAGAATATTCTTGGCTTCAAAAAGAAACCTTGTATAACATGTGATAAACAAGTCTCTTTGGCTCTGGAAAATCTGTTGGAAGCACAGATTACTTCAACTCTACAATTTTACACAGATTACTTAAAACATCCTCAAGCTGATTGTGAATATTTTTAATCCTTCCAGCCTTTGACTTGAGTTCACAGAAAGCTGAATGAAAGTTCAAGGAGCCTAAGCAAAAGAAAAAACCCCAAAAGACTGATAACAACATGTCCACAAATAACATCAATCTTTATGCATTTGGTACTGAGTTAGGCTCTTAAATTCCCAATCATTCCTGAAAAACTTGGATTTTATTCCTTTTTATGGCATTGGCAACATTCTAGATAGAAATTTTCACAAAACATGCTGCTAACATTCATAGAATGATAAAACCCTAATTTGGCTCAGGCAACCCTGAAACACCTTTGTGAGTACGATAAACGTAGCAGTGAAATCTTTTAGGCATAATATGCTTAACATGAATTAAAGCATCTTTGGTATAATTTCTTGACACAAAAACTTCATCTTGTACAACTTTTGAGTAAAACCATTTCTGCTGAACATAAAGTTCATAATTTTGCCTTCTTTTGTTTAAAAAAACAAGAACATAATTAGGCAGCATATCTTATGCTTTCTGGGTTGAATAAAACATCATCATAATCTGGGATTTTTTTTTTCAATAAAAAAGTGTTTATTACCTAACCAAGACCACTATTGCAGCACATACTGAGGACAGAACATCAGTTCTCAATCAAAACAATTATTTGCAGAAGTTAGGTCTAAACAAAATTCAGTCTGTACTCTTTCACAAAAAACTTTGTTTATTTATTTTGCCCTTCCATGGCCACCTCAGCAGTGCTCACATCTTGCTGCTTCAAGAAGGTATAATAAAAATAATTCATTACAAACTTTGTGAGTGAAGTAATGCATGTTTCATGAAGAAGAGTACATAAATTAAACAAGCTCAGTTACGTTATCTAATTTAGCTCAAATCAAAATATCACCATATGGCAGATTTTAAAAGTTTTGAGAGCCTCAGAAGTAGAGCATGGAGGACATCCCACAGCTCCCAAGTACTGCCAAAAGTGTAATTGCACTGTAGAAAAGGCCCAGTTAAAGGATACTCAATCTATTCTCAGCAGTTCTCTCAAAATATGTTTAGTATGAGTCTGTGAGAAAAGAAAAATTCAGAACTAAACATGAAACATATTAAACCAACGTTCTGTATCAGAGAGAAAGATAATAATTTAGTCTTGCTGAAGAGCATGAGAACTGATGCAAAGGTGACTGCTGCAAAAAGCTCAGTATCTTTTGGGAATGCTACAAGTAACTTATATTCTGTAACTCCTTTTATTACTTTGGTGGTATACATGTATATAATTTTGCTCCAGAAGTCATACCTTGACACACAGTCATACTCTGACAGTACATTCAAAACAGGTGTATTACAGTGTTTCAGGAACTGCCTCAAGTAGTTGCAAAGAAAGAAAATGCAACCCTTCTATTTGTGACAGCCTATGGGAAAGGATCGTGAATGACCAGTGAATTCTTGGGATGTAAAAACAATGAGTTTCAGCTCCTCAGATAGGTCAAATCATTGTAAATCTATTGGTTTTAGTATTTCAGAGTATGTTAGCATCATACAGTGTTCCCTAAAGTTATATTCATACCAAGAGAAAATAAGAAAGACACAGTGTTAGGGTTAACAAAGAGTAACTAAGTATGCCTCTCACCAATAAAGCAGTGTCTTGGTCCTAGCTACATGCTTTGGAGATTTATAAGTTAAAATAATTAAACTAAACTGTAATCCTAGCTGTATTTCAGAACAATTTTAATTCTCTTATGAATTTCTATGTTTTAAAAAATTAACCAATACCAATAAAGAATTTGGTTTTGAGAAGCTGACAAGTTTATAGTTTTACTTGATTTCACAATAAAAGGAGTTGGTTTGGAGTTGGTAATATAGCAGGTTGAACAGCATATTGGTTATGATATGTTCTTAAAACAATTAGAATTAGAAATAGGGGAGGATTTTACATTTCTTAGGTGACAAATATGAATTCCCTATTGCACCTACAGGAAAAGTGTTGGGTTTTTTTTAAGAAAAAAGACAAAAAAGGCAAAGAGAAGGACAGAAGTGCCTAGATAGACTCATTAATAACTCTACAGTAGAATTCAAATCCTCATACATTGACCTACATATAGACATATTCCAATTTAAAACACATGTATTTGTTTTTCAAGTGTGAAAAAACAGCAGCTTATTAGTTGAAGAGATTACTGACTAGATACTAATGTATTCAGAAATCAGTAACATAATGTACTTTAACTTCCTGCTACTATTTATACAAGGCATGTCTGCACCAAAAGCTGCAGATGTGTCCTCTCATCAAAATAAACAGAACTTAAACCCTATTTTTTTTTGACGTTTTGTGACTTTTTTTTTTTTTTTAGCTTATTAGTAAGTTATTAAAAGATCAAGGAAAAAACAGCACACTTTCCTTGTCTCTGGAGTCATCAGTTTATTGTTTTTCTTTTCCCAAAGTTCAGCAATTTTAAGATATAATGCTTTTGTCATATTTTTCTTTCCTTTGTTAATAAACCCAAACACAACTTCTGTGATTACAGAGAAGAACTTAAAAATTGAAATCTAAAAATTCAGAACCAGAGGTAGACAAAACAGTAGCTATAATTCTGGAAAATACATTCTCATTACACAAATATGCAACTGAGTACAGAAGTGACTACATAGAATTTTACAGTTTGCACCATGAAAAATCAGATAATATAATATTCCCCTTCAGGCTTTAATTTCACAGATTTTATTAAAATAATTCTATTAACTAAAAACTTTTGTCTGGTATCATAGTGATCACTGGAATTTCACATGGTTATCTACAGAAGATTGTTTTTCAATTATTCCATATATAGTTTTATTATTAAAAGCAAAGTATCATTTGAGGACTCTGTTTTTTGAAATCAAGTTTGTCCATTTCCTCTGCATTACTAGATGAAAAAAGTAACAGTAAATGTATTTTGTTCATCATGCAAGAAGACAACAGTCTAATTAGGAGGAACAGGCAGGAAAAGATGACACCAAGAGAATATTATTTCCACATGTGAAAAGAAAAAAAACCAAACCACACAGTCATTACAGGGTATATTACTACTTAACGAAATTTTAATTACTGAATCTGACAAACATCGCTTAAGTGAGCTACTTTTAGTTAAGCTAAGAAAAAAGAGACAGAATGTTAAATGTTAAAATGTTAATGTTATTCAAAATTTGTAGTAAGAGATTATAGAGTTTGCATTGCAATTACTTCCCTAACTTTATCCTAGCTGCACTTATCAATAAGTAAGTCTTTTCAATACTGCTGACAGTAAGATTTAATTAAATGTATGTATAGCAAGAGTATAATATAAAATGTTTTCAAAGACCTTGCCAGTAAATGTAAAGTTATGTCTTTTTTTATAATATTTCAGGGAAATGATGAAAAAAGATGAAGACATCTTCATATCCTTTGATTTTAACAAACGATTGAATGACTTAATTAGGTCATGAAAGCTCTCTGCACACTGTATTGAACCTATTCTTACTACACAATAAATCCTGAAACAGAGCTCTTAAAACCTAAGTAAACAGTCTTCAATTATTAATCGCATGTGTAGTCAATTTTATGTTGTAGTGGCAAAGTCTAAAAGGACAGGAAAAGCTAATTTACTCTGCATAGATCTCACATAAACTAGGATACTTACAGACTGACAAATTCTGAAAAGTCAGTCTTACCAACTCTATGAGAATAGTAATAAATAAACTGATTCTGATGCTGATTCTTGCAAAGAGTCCAAAGTAAGTGTTAAAATTTGCATTATGTTATCATGTATAAAAGATTGAATTTGTATTAGGATAAATTTTTATGAAAAGCTACTGTGATTAGTCCTTAAGTATTTCTGGACAAACTTATCTCCTGAACAGAATGCATTTAAAAATCTGGATTTCAAAAAGTATTGGCTTCAACTTTATTTATAGACTAGCTTAGGGTACCAGGCCTTATATAGGAACAATTCTCAGACCATGCAAAAATGTATTGATAGAATGAGACGTACAATCTTAGACAATACTTGACCTTCTTAGAGCAAATCTTGCTGAGCTATTAATTTGCCAACAGAGCTAAAACGTATTGTCTATTTTCTGTCAGAACAAAGAGATTTTACAGTACTAAGGGTTTGCAGTGCAATACTCATGAAAAATATTCTTTAAATCTCAGGAGAGGTTATGAGGATCATTAAGCAACACCAAACTGGCTACGGATCATTTGAGAAGCTAATAAAGAGGATGTGAATTTTAATTTTTCCAAGAATTATTTATTTAAATTCCCCCTACCTTCAAGTTACCTAAAATTTTACGTTACACATATACTACTCATTAAGCATAAAAACATAAAATATTTTAAAACATGACCAAATACCAAGTCTCTACTTTTATTTCCACTGAATATAACTAGAAATATCTCAAATATTTCCACTACCAGAAAAGTGTATGCCAACTAATTTGACACAGCAATACTATGGATAACATCCATATAGTAAACACTGTAACTAAAATTAATCTATTTTCTTGAGTATCATCTAAAGAATATTATACTATCCAGCATTAGTGAAAATCTTCCATATGATTTGAGTGGCCCAGTGTCCTAATGAAAAGAAATTCCTTACCCTCCCTCACCTACTACAAAATGAACAGACGTGCCACAAGTACTTTATACTGTACTTTTTCTCTCTCAAAGTGGGTGCTAGGATCCATAAATACTCTCTTGTAGCATGAGTGCACACTATTGTCCTACTTGTCCTAAAGCTGAAAAAAAGCCCATCCCTTACTTCTTTCCATGAAATTATCCAATTACTGATGCTTATCATTCTCTGAAAACTACATCAGTCCTAAAAACTGATACATCTGAATCACTCAAAAATATAGAATTATACAGAATCTCAAATAAGAACAGAAACTATAAATATTTTTATTGCAGCACCTCCAGCAGTTCCTTAGCACTTTCAGGATACTTTGGGAAATCTCTTACTTTGTTATAATTGCATTTCCACTGCACTTTATTGTGAGCTGATAAAAATTTATACATGTTAAAAAAAAAGTTATCCTCCACTTAATTTTCCACAGTGTTATCTTATCAGCTTTTTGGAAAGAACAGGTATACAGATGTGACATAACCAAGACAACCAAATTTGTATACACACTGTGCCCTTAATCAAGGCAAAGGAACAGGAGAGGGGGAATTATGTGAAGTATGATGAATGCATTATGGTTTTATTTGCAAATTTTATAAAGAAAGCTGCTATAAAATTGATAATAATCAAAGATTTGAAAATGGTTTTAATGATGACAACTATGGATGGAATTGGGGAATCAGAACAATCCAGATTCCAGTTTTTACCTGTGATATTTAATTTTACCCTAAGCTTGAGAGCAGCTCCATATACCAAAAATTAATCTTGAAAACAATGAATCAAATAAATGAAGCAAATATTAATTCTGCATTCATAGACTCATATTAATAACCAAATTTAATTTTATAGTAAAATGATGCACATGTAAGCCCTTTCTAAAAAAAGAGAAGAACAGCTTCTTTAAATGTTTTGCTTTACAATCTGAAGGAGAAGAAAGACAGATAACTAATGTATCCTCATTTAGTGACTGTTTTATAACAACTTTTATATAAGACATACAGGGTTTTTTTATCCTCAGTATTCATATATGTACATCACATTTTTTTTTCCTCACATTAAGTGTTCTCTGCCTTAACTGAAGCCCTTCAGAGGCTAACATACATTGAGTTATCTTTTTTTTTTTCTTAGTCCCTGTCATCTAGTAGAAATAATTACAAGATGCACTGTTAGTATCCATTAATTTTGAGTCAGGTGCAAATAACAGCATTGTACACTACAGGAAAAAGCTGAAGTAAATCTATTTTGAAAAGTAAAAAGGGACGTAAGTATTTCAGGCTCTCACATTTGGCAACAAAATACTGTAAGACTTTGGAAGAGCTTTGTCTTCCTTATTTTCTCCTTTTCACTACTGAACAGCCATATAAGTAAGACCATAGTCAATTTTCTGCTGTGCACTTCAGTGGAGGAGTGCCTACTTTATTCAGCAATTTCCTCTTGCCCCTTTTGAAGTTCAGAAACAAATAGCTATGTCAAAACAAAACATTTTGTTCTGTGCTCATGCACACTCAACAGTAAAATTTCATGCCCTATTCCTAGAGCTATATTACCAGGTTGTAAAAAAGGAAAAAAGCAATTCCAGGTGACTGTTGATATGTGTTCCTTTAGAAAAAAAAAAAAAAAGAAGAGATTAAAAAGATCACAGTTTACCATATCTGGAAGGACCATATTGACAAGAATGAAAAATATCTTCAGAAGTTCACAAGAAGGTTCGGTCAAGAACAAAGTACAAGTATAATTATGCTGGTTTTGCCTGGGATAGAGTTAATTTTCTTCAAGGTAGCTAGCATGGGGCTATGTTTTGGCTTCATTCTGGAAATAGTGTTGATAATACAGAGATGTTTTCATTATTGCTGAGCAGTGCCTACACAGAGTCTAGGATTTTCCTGCTTCTCACACCACCCCACCAGTGAGTAGGCTGGGGGTGCACAAGAAGTTGGGAGGGGACACAGCTGGGACAGCTGACCCCAACTGACCAAAGGGATATTCCATACCACATGACGTCATGCTCAGCATATAAAGTTGGGGAAAGAAGGAGGAAGCAGGGAACGTCTGGAGTGATGGCGTTTGTCTTCCCAAATAACTGTTACATGTGATGGAGCCCTGCTTTCCTGGAGGTGGCTGAACACCTGCCTGCCCATGGGAAGTGGCGAATGAATTCCTTGTTTTACTTTGCTTGCTTGCACAGCTGTTTCTTTTCCTATTCAATCGGCTTCATCTCAACCCATGAGTGTTCTCACTTTTACTCTTCTGATTCTCTCACCTATCCCCCCGTGGCATAGTGAGCGAGCGGTTGTGTGGTGCTTATTTGCTGGCTGGGGTTAAACCATCACAACAATTTAAGAAAAAAAAAAAAAAAAGAAAAAGTATGTTAGAGTGTTGCCTTTCAAATTACACCACAGGGTTTTGAATTCTCCTTCTACAAAAAGTTCTAAGCAAAGATTGTTACTCTGTTATTTTTCTTTAAGATATTGAATAACCACTACAGCTTTCAAAAATCAGGAGTCACTAGTATTGTATAAAACAGAAAAAAAGAGAAGATACTATAATAAAGACCATAGAAAAACATGCTCCTCTGTCTATTATAACCAACTGACGCAGACGTGTGACTGACAAAGATGCTGAGAAAAATGTAGACCATGTATGGGTCCTGGAGTGATTTATTTCCATTTAAACTGCATGAAAATGAAATGCCCCTGTGATGACAAGTTAAATCACCAACCAGTTATCGAGCCAGTTTTGAGCTGAGTGAATGGGCATTATAGTTTTTATTTTACTGCATGCACTGATTTGCCTAAAGATAAGAAGCAGATGTCATATATTCTATGGAAAAAATCAGTAAGAATATGTTTTTTATAAAGTGAATATTTTCTATTTTCAGTGTTGAACCTTTAAATTATGCAAAAATTGCACTCGTACCTGGGGGTTATTGTGGTGGAATTACCTTAATATAAAAAGTCAGTATGTGAAAATAGGATCTAGCAGGCCAGAGATCCGTATACACACAAACACACATGCAGAAAGAGAAAAACTGTTTGAATGTAAACTTTATATTAAATCATAAATATATATTATAGAATGTTCTATTTTAAGTCTCTTTTTACACTTAGGAAAATCATAAAAGGAATTAATTATATAGTATTAGATTTGCTGTATACTTTCAAACAGGTCTTTGCTTCCTCAACAAAACTGCAGTAAGTCTGTTATTATTTTTATAATGTTATTAGTGGATAGACAACAGTTCCATGGTGGAGAAATTAAGCTAAATTGTAGTTTTATGGTTTCCTTAAAGTAGTATCCACAGTCTAAGTCTTAGTATTTAAACACACAGCATGTATGTCTTTTTACTACCAATTCAGTTACTGACCACAAACAAAATGGAAAAAATTAAGTGCTTTACATACTTCCCTAAATTCAGTCTTAGTCTACCCTTTTGCACAAGTTTGGGGTGAGGGAAGTAGCCAGAATATTTTATCCAATTTTTCTATGCTGTTCTTCAATATCATGATGAGTATTCAGAACAAAAAAAAATATGATTTATATATTTGTAGAATCCTTTCTACCGGTTTATGAAATGCTAAGGGATGTTTTTGTGACAGAACAGCAAGCCTTCCAGAGTACTTAGGCACCTAATTTCCTGGTCAGTTTTGTGACATTCACTGGAAAGACTGGCCCAGGTTGCCCTGAAAGGTAGTAGTTGCCCCATTGCTGGAAACATTCAAGGTCAGGTTGGACGGGGCTCTAAGCAACCTGACCTAGTTAAGATGTCCCTGCTCATTGCAGGGGGCTTGGACTAGATGGCCTTTAAAGGTCCCTTCCAACCCAAACTCTTCTGTGATTATATTATTCTATCTAAGCCCATTCTATTTTAGGACTCTGAGTAAGAGTAGCCAAGTGAAACAAGAAATTATACGTTCCAGTTTTGGCATGCGTGTTTATGCACACTAAAATGAAAATCATAGATATAAATTGCATAGAAGACAGAAACTATAGGTTTTTAACTAACTCAAGTTTATGAAAGGAAACAGGATACTTTAAAGACATTCTCCAGTTTTTCTAGAAATCTTGGAACTAAATGTAGCTACTAGAAGATGCTTACAAGAAATCCCAGGGATTATCATTGATAAATAGAAAAATGAGAACACTGGAAATGCACTGGTAGCCTAGCAGTGTTATACCTGCTGGTTAATAGAGATTGTAAGATACTTTTCATATATTGTTAAAAAAAAAAAACTAAAAGAAATAGTCAAATAATTCAGGTTCTTCTTGCCAAGACACAGGCTAGAACTATGCAACAAAAAGTTTGAAAGATACAGAGAAAGGAGCTCCAGCCTACGCCATCCTGTAACCATAAATAAACATGTCTGTAGCAGAAAAGTTCCTACAGCTACTATGCTTTCACACCATAAAGTTCTTCAATGATTGTACACAGTTATGAAGAGCTACCTCCAGCCTGGCCCATCTAGAGCAAACTACAGCACGCAAGCACATGTACCTTTGAAAGCTTGATAATGTGTACTAGAAACGTATTTATTTGATTATCTTCAATGCCTTCTGCTGTGTTTCCTCAGGACACAGGATCAGTCCTCAGTGTTAGGATAAGTTTTTGAATATGCAGCAGATAAATGCCTGGAATCAAGCACTGGGGTATTAAAACAATGAAATAATGGTAACAGTTTCCCAAAGGATTTATCGAACCATCCAAAAGGAGAAAAATCAGACCTGAGTTAAAGTACAAAGTAGAATAGTTGAGTAATCCTCAGACTACGTCTATTAAAGTACACTTTAAAAGTAGGAATAATTAGAAAAAATGTATGTCTATGTTAAAAAATCTTGTTCTCTCTTTGAAGACCATGTCTTAGACATGCATATTCCATTATTCTATTTCTTGCATCATTTGCTCCTCTGAATCTCAGACAAACCCTTGAAGTGCACTATGGAATGCTTATATTATACTTGCTTGAACATTATTTGATTGCAAGCCATTCCAATTCATTTAAAAACCCTAAATATTCAGGTTAGATTTTTTTTTCTTTTTAATCAAATCAGTGGTTACACAGTAATATCCATTGACTTGTCTCTAGCACTTATTAAAATACATAATATAACAATTTAATTTCCTATTAGCATTGACATATCAGACATTTGTCTGAGTGTCTGATTCATGAGTAATCAGCAGATAATAACACTGTGAGAGTCAGGAAGACCCTGTTAAACTGGTGCAAATGAGGAGAATCAGCCTACAGTAGACTGGTCTTTTAAAACAAGTCTCAATTATTCTCTAAAGCTCTAGGAAAAGCGGAAATCAGAAGACTAAATCGGGCTTCCGTTATAGCATAATAAACATGAAAAATCTCCATGTGTTGAAGGAAAAGAAAATGTAGGAAATAAAAAATTGCCAGAAATAAAAGCAGAAATGACTGAAACTTACTTGAGTATATTTAGACATATAAGTAATCTGCATAACTGAAAAACAAAGTGTTCCATTATTTTCAGTGAATGTACTTAAGTGAAAGAGTATGCTAATACTGACTGATTCCAGAATACAGAATCAAATACAGCAGGATGTAGAACCAGACATCATATAAAGTAAAACTCATTTTCCATAATGTCAACACAGTGAAGGAAGAAAAATTAAATCTAAAGAAATCATAACTCTGTGAATTTTCTTACACTGATTTTGACATCAGTGGGAGAAATGTTTACCATGTCCTCTAGCATTTGATTTACAGCATAAGTATTTTTCCAAGAAGGCAGAAAGGATCTTTCCCTGAATTTTTCTATGTCTAAAAAATTAACCAGGAAGAACAGGGTTAATTTATTGATAACAGTTGAACTAAGAAACTTCTTGCTTTTTACTGGCTATTAGTTAATGAATGCCTAATTAACTGTAAAAAATCATTCCCACAGGAATAATTCAGATGAACATTGGTCTCGTGATGAATCTAAATTGGCTAAAGATAAATTTAAAGAATTTAGTCAGGTTTACAAGAAGTTAGTGGAAATTAGAATGGGTGGTGTCCTCCATTCAACAACTGAATGTGAGAAACAACAATTTTTCTGTGGAGAAAGCGACAGAGTATGTTGTAACCAAATCAATCATTATTAGTTTCTTCTGACTAAAATAAAGAGCTTAGTGGTTCTCTGATGAATCCATCTGTAGATTCAACTATTTATCTCTTTTATTTACAGCAGTGCTCAGATTTTTTTTCTGCCTTTGATCTAGCTTCCACCAAATTATTTGGAAAGATTCTTGCACAAAATGCCTGTGAATGTTCGTGTATTCTCTGTGTTCTCAGGTTAAACATGCATCATCCTAATTGAAAAGAATCTTCTTGCTTTCATTGATATACGTGGGGAAGTACACAATTACAATCACATTTTATTACTTTGAGATGTCACTAAAGCTTCTGTTGAGAAAATAAAGTTAAACACATGCTTGCTTTTCTAAGGGGAGTGGGGGGAAGAAAGGAAGAAGGCAAGGCAAAGACGGAAGAGTATAAACCTTTTACTGTTCATTTTTCTGCATCATTACAGGAATAAATTACAGGTGTCCTATTGCTTCCAAAAGCAGTGAACATATATTCCCAGTATAGACCAAAATAGATATGATCAGGCAACATAAAGCTACTATCACATAAGTGACAGTAGTCTGGGTCGATTGTAAACCTACTGGAATTTTATATACAGTAGCACCCTGTGAAGCTACTTACAGTGCTTGGAAGTAGAAGGATAACTAAGTATCAATCTTTCCAAAAAAACAAAAGACAATTTTTGTGGAGGTGATTTGTTTTCTATTTTTCAGATGCAGAATTTAAAAACTGATATTGATAGAAGATGTATCTTTTAAAGACAGTTTTGTAGGTATTCTTACTTCAAAGATAGATTAATTAAGTAATCAAAAAGATGAAAATACTCACTCAATTTCTCAATCTTTTAAAGAAAGCCTGGATTTTACAAATTTAAAGTCAGCTTCTGAGCGTTTGAGTATTATCAGTGATTTTGATCTTCTCTTCACTCCGTGTACCCTTCATTTAAGCAAGTAGGAATGTATGTAGTTATTATATAATTACAGTCCAGGAAAATGTTTTAAAAGAATATCATATATTCACAGTAAACAAACTCTGAGAACTGTAGCTGAATAAAGGCAGACAAATGTATTTAATAGTCAGTTCCTGCCTGGGGAAAAGAAACATGAAGCAATGTGCAATGCAGGAGGTCAGAGGAAAAGAACAGAGTGATTTTTTTCTTGGAACATTGAGATGAAGTGTTACATCGTATTACTAAGCAAAACATCACTTTCATTAGACCACTCAAGTTTCTTATGTGCAATGAGACAGATGTTACATGCTTTAGAAAATGCTAGTAAGGCTCACATTACTGATGAAAGATGAAAAATAAGTTTGAATAAACAACATTGTTTTCTGCTCTGCACATACATCATGGAAGAAATGTGTCTTCTTTGCAGACAATTAGATGGTTGTATCAACTGACTAAATATTGAAGGAAAGGAGAGAGGGAAGTGCCTCAAACCATTCATGGAAGTGTATGATACAGGCATCAGTGAAGCTTAGGTTTGTCGTGGGATTTTGGAAAGCCTCTAAGGCTAAAGATCCATGGAGGTGTTCTGTCATGTTTCCTTCTGAACCAGGTGCCTCTTCTCTTAGCCTTTGTGGTATTGAACATTAAGTGTCCAAACTCGTCCTATGCTCTTGATGGTAAAAATCAAGAGCTTCCACAAAACCACAGTTCCTTAGACCTCAGTCACTTTCCTCTGCATTTCTAAAATTTCTCTCTTGAAGTGAGGATAAAATTTTGAAAGGTCCCAAAACAGTTTCATATATATGATAGCCATATGCATTATAAAATAGCTCATCATGTCCAGACCTAAAGATAAAATCATTGCCTTTAAGCCAAGTAATCTTTAACTCTTCTCTCAAAAAGCAAGAAATGCTTCTTTTTTTATTAAGCCTTCTTTACTGAATTATGTTACATTATTTTTAGTACAATATTGTAATTGAAAAATCTGCTGCAACACTACCTGTTTAACTTCCTAAAATTAGAATGGATAAATTTATCTCTAGACCAAAAATAGTCCATAACCCAGAATCCTAGCAATAACACACAGAGAAGTAAGAGAACTCTGAAAAATATAAAAAATTTTGGTGGAGTTGAACAAGATTTTTTCCTTCATGCATTGATTAACTCAATACAGTAACAACATCTATTGGTTTTAAGAGAGCTTTTAACATTGCAGTTTCCTATCTGCTTTATGTGGACTGCAATTTTTAATAAAACTGCAAGCTTATGCCCAAATCCATGTTTCAATCTTTCCTTCCCTGTGCTGTTTAACACAAAGTCTAAATTGACTGCCACCTTTATTTTTAGAAATTACTATAAGTGAATTCTTTAGCTGTTGGCAGTTGAGAGGATCTCTACCATATGAGCTCCCACGCCAGAAAAGTATCAAAAATAGTTGAGACACATGTTCTAGCTGAGATATTTAAACTGAGAAGCACCTGACTCCACAATGCTATGTAACATATAACTTGCAATATTTAAATTTTGTCTCAAAGTATTTTGCAGAACCTGCCTTCAGCTGAAGGGTGTTTGCTTAACTTCATTCCTTGGTAAGGTAACACTGCACAGTCATGGCTTTGAATTATGGTGCATTTATAAAAGTCAAACATTAGAAAAGAAAATTTCTCCTCCCTGTGATCATAACATAAATTTAAAAGCAGAGCCAAATTTTACGGGCTTGAAAAGGATGTGGCTATTAATTTAATACAATGATTTTGTAGAAATGTCAAACATACCATGCAGTCTACATGACTGCAGCCCTGCCAGTCCTCTCCACCGCCAAACAGGTTATCTCATCGCGTTATTTTTGATCTACTAACATATTTCAGACCAGAAGGCACAAATATACACTACACTGAACAGAGTCAGAAGAAATAAATGTGATGCCATATAATAGAATCTATCCTAGAACCATAACGTTAGAGGAAATGTTTAGAAAAAGTTGTCAGTCAGCATATCGGGGATGTACAGTGCAACACAGTAAAATAAATAAAAAGGTATATAACCATGCATAGAGAAACAAACAGAAAAATCCTCATTGATGGTCAAAAGGAGAATTTCAGAAGTCAAATACTGACTTCCGACATTTGACATCTAAAACAACATTTTGCTTTTAAAGTGGTCATCTGGACTCAGTCCATAGCTCCACTGATTTAAATCTGTATGTGTTGTTTTGCAAACACTGAAGAAAACCTAGCCCCTCCCTAAAGATTAGAAACTCTCTTTAAAACATTAAGTAAACACATGAAAAGTGCAGAAGTTGAAGATCCATCCATAATCTAGTTGAACTGCAGGCAAAATTAATTTGACTCTAACATCACCACTTTATTCTTTGTCTTTATTTTATATGTACTTATAAATGTCAAAACACAATAGAGCTCCTACTGGAGCGAGACGAAAATTGAAGGGCTCAACAGCTACTGAACAAGGCACTTTCTCAAGACTAATGCAAGGTAACATCCCCCCTCACTCTTTGTTCAGTCTGTCGAAAAGTTGGATCAAGGAGCATTTGCTGGCCAGAGAATTGAAGCTACACAGATAGGAAGAGATGGTAAAGGAGGACCTGGAAACTTTGTGCTAGTAAAATTAGGCCACCAGCAAGTTACTACCCTTCTTGCCCAGAACAAGAATGACACAGGAGCTGTGACTCAGATATGTGTCCAAATTTTTATGCCTCTAGGGCATCTCATGAAATAATGCAGTTAAACTATTGCACTTTCTGTGCCTAATAAAGGCAATACAATCCTAGAATCAATTATTGGGAGAAAGTATGTAAAAGTTCAGGCTATTTTAAAATACATGGAAGATTCCTAAGGGCTATAATTGATGAGGAATTTGCCATTTTATTTCTTCTCAAGTAAAAGAACAAAATGGCATACAATTCACTGGAAATCTACTGAGTTTCTTGAAACTGAAAAGATTTACATCTGTTGTGAACTTATTCTAAAGACTTTTGATGAATTTGATTGTCAAGAGCAGTGATCTTGAAAAGCAACTAGAGGAAGTACTTTCTATACACAGATTGTCAAGTTGAGAAGCTCAATAACAACACAAAAGAGAAGAGGGAAACTTGCCAAAAGAGCTGGACTGTTGGATAAAGCTATTGTTGAATAGAATCAAGTGAGTATCCAGAAAGGAGTAAAGGTTGCATTTGAAAAAGTACAGAATATTAACATGGACATAATTAAAATCTAAGAAATTATCATGGTAGACTGAAGATTGAGATTTTTATGTTCTCTGGTTTATTTTTAAACTTTTTTTTTTAATACACATTCCTAGTGAAGTACCTTATTTGGTAAGTTAACATTTTTCTTATAAAATATTTTGTGTGGGAATACATTTGCCATGATTAAGTATACTAAAGTCAATATGTAAATTATGTCTGTTACTTGTTCAGGATAATATTCCCTGGATCTTGCAACATCTGAAATAAACCAACATAGCTGGCTTTATATAAGAATGGCTTGGCTGTTATACACAACTGATTGGAAGATTCCAAATTATTACATGTGGAGATCTCTTCAAACTGATGTTGCACCTTTGTCTATCTCTCCCTAGCTGCAGCTGGTTCACTACATAGATCCTTCTCACATGAAGCAGGCTTATGCCATTGATGCTCTGTGTGGGACTTGCAATTCAGTACAAGCTCAGTTTAAAGTTGCTCATCCAGATTTTGTTTTAAAAAGTCAGTTTTCCCTTCACCTTAGAGTGCTTCACCTTTGCATAATCCCATGATAGCCAAGACTGAGAGAAAATCAGTAACTGAACACTTCTAAAAACCAGTTCAAAGTGTCAGCATTAAATGTGAGCGGCTGTGCTTTAGGACTGTTTTGTTTATCACATTTGTATTTTATTTTAAAGCATCTTTCCAGATGTAACTCTATAACTGTCTTGGGAACTGAAGAAAATAGAATATTACACAAAACAAAATTAATTCAGAATTTGCTTTTTCATTTTGCTTCGTTTTTTTGTTTTTAAATCACCTCCTCTCCTACCTCTGGCCAGAGATTTATCTCTTTTTTTTCAGTGGAAGCAATTCAACCCTTCTTTAAGACTCTAAGTTTAGCTATATACGGATCAATTTAATTACCTGTGATTAACTTCTGAGCTGACACACTAATCCCTTTGGATGTCAACTTCAGAAGGAAAGCAAAACTAACAAACAAAGCAAACCCCACAAAATCTGACCACTGTCTCAATGGTCCATCCTTGAGCATGATATTCTACAGATACCCAGCAGAGTCTTGAATAAGGTATTAGAAACCGGAACATCCTATTTGGAAGACCCCAAAAGTGTCCTTTTTACCCTTTAAAACAAAGTTTAAATTATGGATTAAAATTCTGTTGGAAAGTTAATTGTGGCCAAGGAGATTTATCTACAAATGTTTTAGTGCTTTCCATGAAAAATATTCAATCCCATCCATTGATCCCATCTGAAACAGACAATATCCCTAACCATGCTGGAACTTCTTTGTCCCCCTGCCCTGCCACAATTTCCATCAGTTTGCATACTTCTATAGTTTTAAGTCATATATTAAAAAAACAGAGCTTAGGCATGTAGGTAGAGATAATATATTTTTACAAAAACTAGGATATTAAAAAATGTAATCTGCAGAAAAATAATATTCAGAAAAATTTACTCTCTATATACAGGAGATGCAGGTAACTATAAAATAAATCATACAAAATTCAAGTAAGCTTTTATATGTTGAAGAATGGAAAAATTCTGTTTGTTAGGGACAGGAAAGTCTTTCTTACAATAATAACATTCCCTTAAAGAATTGTAAACTAGACCATGGTTACTTTTGAATTATAAAGCCCAACAGAAATGGAATAGTTTCATGACAGTCCAGCTTAGTTATTGCCTCCATTGACTTTGGGTTAAATCCTTAAGAATTTATTTTATTTTTCAATACATCCCTGAGTTATATACACTCTCTTCCAGGTGATCTGCTTCCCCAAATGACCTGACAGTGACAAAGATGACCTTCTTGAAAAAAGCACCCCTTCATCTAGTAAAAGATACTGTGCTTCCTAACAAACCTTTCCTTGTCCATATCCTTAAACAAAAACAGTGCTGCAACAGTATAAGTTACTAAAATTTACCTATCTAATTAAGAGCCATAATGGATTTCTCAAACCAGTAACTGGCATTGTTGTCCTGTTAAAAGTTATGAACTGAAGCTTTACTGAAACAATAGTAATCAACGCTGTTAATATAGCTGTAGGCTCTTATTATGACTGGATATTTTATTGACAATAATATTGCTGGATTCCTATAACGATAAGGATGAGTCTTTTTGAATGATTGAAACTGTGTGATTTAGGATTTTTCTGCCTATTTCCTAATTAAAAGAAGTAATATGAGTTAAGACTTCTAAATGCTCCCTACATTTTCCCTACAAAAAATGTTTTTGATTTTGTAGTTATTTAGGTTAGCTTTTGGGTTTTTTTTTTCCAAAGACAAAGTATAACAATGCTTATTATTGCCCTCTTTCAGAAAGTCATATAAACTAGCTAATGAAAATATAAGGTTGTTACTCAATACTTAGTGTCATTCATTGTTTCAATGAGTTATTCTAGTACACTAGATATGTATCAACTTAAAAACAGATTTTTTGATAGTAGGTTTTATTGACAGAGCTAGCTACACTTCATGGAATTAAAAAGAATGTATTTATTCTAGCGATCAGAAGAATTAAGAGATTTAAAGCATTTTTTTAAATTCTCTAAAATTCTTCCCAATCACGTAGTGGGTTCCAATGGTCTTACACTAACCACTAATATATTAGAGAAATCAGAACTGTGATTTATTTAGAAAACCCACATTTCATATCATAAATTTTTAAGGTAGTGCAATGAAATTAACTACCTCTATATGTCAACAAAATAAAAAATGGAGAGGTCCATCAGGTTTTTATTCACATCAGAAATTAATTTCTACTAGCATTTTACAGAAGTAATAAATTGCCTTAAGGAAAAGAAAGAACAAAGCTTAGATAAAAGAAAAGCATACATATGGAAACAAATTATGCAGAAAGTTGACGTAATTGAATATTAATTCTCTCTTTTGGTTTCATCATGGAGTTTTTTTAAAGGAAAAAGTTACTTTACTTATTTTTATTTCTTTTTATTTTTTTTTAATTTTGCTGCAAATTAGTTTTATCAATGAAGTCTGTTATCAGATAACAAATTCTGCATGTTTTCTTGTTTTTTTTAGTTTTTTTTGGTTTTGAAAGTCTACATCAGGCATAGCTTTTAATTCATGCATTAGCTCATTCTGAACTATGAGAGAATATTCTGTAATAGGAGAGCCCTAGCAGAAGGCAAGAGTCCAAAAGTAACAGAGTCAATTGCCCAGAGAATCTGTGCAAGCTCTATCCCTGGAGATTTTTAAAGACTCATGTGGATAAAGCCCTGAGCAACCTGGCCTGATCTCAGAGCTGGCCTTGCTTTAAACTTGAGACCTCCAAAGGTCTCCTCCAACCTGAATTATCCTACAAAAGAAATATGAAAAATCAAAAGTATAACTTGGCTCAGCCAGCTTCAGCTCATGTCTAAATCTTTGTGTCAACAAAACCATGTAAATTTGAAAAAAATAATTTATTGTGGAATTTATTGTGGTCAAAAAGCACTTCAATATTATTCTACTAACAGTTGTAGCATGGGAAATCCACACCATGCTATTTAACCATATTCTCATGACAAAAATATAAAGATGGATTGTGTAGAGCAATAATACAACAAACCACCTCTTCTTTCACTATCCTTCTATAAGCAACTCTTGCTCATGTTTTTAAAATGTGATATATTCCACTTAAAATTAGTATATTTGGGAATGTTTCTATATAGTTAGCATCATTACATTATCTTGCTTCTGAAAAGTTTCTCAAAGAGTATGCCAATAGTTTACGTATGCATCAAGTTGCTTTTTAATACCATTGTGACTCATGTTGAGAAGATTTATAAAAAGAATAAAAAGAAGTATGGCCAGGAGGTCAAGGGAAGTGATTTGCCCCCTCTACTCAGCTCTTATAAGACACCACCTGGAGTACTGTGTCCAGCTCTGGGGTCCCCAGCACAAGAAAGACATGGACCTGTTAGAGCAGGTCCAGAAGAGGGCCACCAGAATAGTCAGAGAGCTCAAACGCCTCTCCTCTGAAGAAAAGCTGAGACAGTTGGGGTTGTTCAGCCTGGAGAAGAGAAGGCTCCAGGGAGACTTTATTGAGGTCTTTAATACATAAAGGGGGCTTATAAGAAAGGTGGAGAGAGACTTTTCACCGGGGCCTGCAGTGACAGGACAAGGGGCAATGGTTTTAAACTAAAAGAGGGTAGGTTTAGATTATCTGAAGATTACTTTAGATAAAGAAGAATCTTTTTACAATGAGGGTGGTGAGATACTGGAACAGCTTGCCCAGAGAAGCAAGGGGGCTTGGACTAGCTAATCTTTAAAGGTCACTTCCAATCCAAACCATTCTATAATTCTATTATTCTAATTAAAACTAATATTTTTATTTCAATGAAAAAGCTGTGCATATATATAAAACATATAAGCAGTAGCATATATGGATATATAACTCCATTTTAAAAGCTGTACAGTTTTGTACCAACAAACTACCTCATATTTTGGTATTCTATTTTTCCTTATCTAAAAATAGGTATAATCACAGTTGCAATCTTTCAAAATATTGAAAGATGTTTTCAACATTCATTGGGTTGAAAATGGGAATGCACTGAACAGAGAACAATGTGTCAATGTAAAATCTCTAAAACGTATCAGAAAAAAAAATCCTCAGGGTCAGAATGTGGACCTCTTGCTCAGGTTAAGTAACCAACTCTACACAAACCTACCGAAGTTAAGTTATATTTTAAAAATTATCTAATCTTAATAAAGAGATCAGACTTATGGCACTAAAAAAAGACCTAAGGAAGAAGGTTAATGATAATTAAATAGGTCTGCATCTATGAAAATAACAAGCCAAATAAGAAAGATGTGCAAAAAAAATTGTAACGGATAATCGTCTCTGAAAAAAAACACTAAAAGGTCACCAATTATTGAAAAAATATTTATATCTTTGTGAACTCTTTTTCTTAGAATATTTGCTGTTTGCATATTTTATCTTTTTGTCTTAAATCTTGCTCTGTGAATTTTCATTACTTGTGAATTCAGGTTCAGGACTGAGAGCTACACAGTATGCATAATTTATCAATAGGTATAAGGCAACTGTTTTCCTATGTATTTTGAAGGGAAGATGAATCTTAAAGTGAAACTAACCATCACAAGTACAAAATGTACAAAATAAAAAATATAACACTACACAAGAACCTGTCATATCACTGTTTCAGTAAAGTTCTAAAATTACAAACTTTACTTCAGATTTAACAGTACCTAAATCCATTTTTACCTCACTCAAATGGAAGTTCTCTTATCAATTCCATATTCATTTATTTTTCATATACACAGGCAACTTCGATCATTTATATTTAAGTTATTATGCTCCTGTAAGTCAAAACAGAGACTTGTTCAGCAGGCATTACAATTTCCGCCCCCCCCCAAAACGAACAAAATACACAGCCCTGTATTACTTATACCAAAACTAACTACAATAAAAAAGAAATCCAAAACCCATAATAATCCACAAACACACATTAAAGCCCAGCAAGAAAGAAATATGTCTTCAAGGAGGGTAAAAAGCAGGAAGTTCACCTTTATTTTGACTGAAGTAAATGGAAACAGAAATAACTCTCACTTGTGACTTATCATTGAGGATTCATCACAGCAGCGAAGACTGTGAATAAAGCATACATAACACATTCTTCTGCTCTCTAGAGTGTGATGGAACTTGATGCCTGACCTTTCCCATAAGAGGGAGACAAGATTTAAAGCCTTCATACTAAATTTGGCCTAGAAATTAAGACCAGGCAAATAGGAGAGAAAACGAAGAGCTATGTTCAAAGAACATATTAGTGAAATCAACCTAATAAAACATAAATTAAATTAAATTATTTTTAGTAATTGCAATTAGAAAAAAAAAGGAACTGCAAAGTTTTCAGAGTGTAACAAAGCAGCTTTGATGTAAGCAAACAATTAGAGAATCAAATACTTTTAAAATTACATGGCACAGAGTGTCACAGTAATTAACTTCCAAGAGTTCCTATATATTACTAACAGTTGCAACTGTCTATGTCAGAAAACTAGATTCCTGTGATTTTCAGTTTAAATAAAACTAAAGTTCTGCTTGACAAAATTCAGAACTTGGACATAAAATCTTCAACAGCAATGTATTTGAGAAGGATGGTTGTTTCACCATCTACAGATAAGTAGGAAATTATGTGCATGACACAGAGGCCTCTCTCTCTCTGTCAATCACAATTGTCAGTATCTTGAAGTTGATGAATACATCTTGGCACAGAAAACCAGCTTTGAAGCCCTTTCTTGAGTTTCTCAGCCCAGGAACATCTTAAAATTTGCTGTTCAGTGATGGGCAACTACCATAGGTTGTTACTTCATGCACTTTGTGTATCTATACTGAAGGAAATAAATGGGAAAAAGTCTTAAAGTACCATGGAACATGCATTTCTTCCTTATCTAGCTTTTAGTGAAAGACGGAGTCATACAGAACAACTACAACCAACCAATCAAGGAAACAACAACAACAACAAAAAATCAAGCCTCTTCTCTCCCCAAACTTATTAATTCTGGAGACTTAGCACAGTACTTCAGTATTTTCTTTGGATCTCATGGTTAGATGTACCAGAAAGGAAAATTTTAGATGTTTCAAACACACAATACATTGATAGTGAGAAAGTGAATGGTCTTGTTCAAGCACAGTTTGAAATGAATGACTGATCTCCCCACTGAAAACAACAGCATTTGTAGATACGAGCTACAGTGAATCCTGAGTGCAGCACCTGCTCTAGATTTGGTATCAACAGCAGCATTTTAACGTAATTGTCTTCAACAAATGCATACAAAACGTGCTAGTTTTGTATGTGTATAAGAACAGCATGACCTACTTTGAAATCCAGGTTTGTGACACGTGCATTACTTAACAGTGACAAAGTGAAACAAAGTAAAGAGAGAATAAAGCAGTCCACCTGGTTAAATATTAATAAAATTTCAATTCTCTTAAGTTTGCCCTGAATTACAAATGACATTGCACTAGTCAGATGACACCAAGGACAGCTGCTTTCTAGTAGAATCTTATTGTGGAGGAGAACTAACAGCTTCTCTAGGGCATTACCTCCTAAAAATTATCCTCTGCTTTTTATAGCAGGTTAAGGGGTTTTTTTCTTCTTTTTTTTTGGGGGGGGGAGGGGCAATTACCTCTTGCATTTTGATGTACTGTTGTAGTAAACTCTTACACTGATAAACTGTTAAATGACACCCTGTCCAGACTATTTTTTGTTAAATCATCTTATTATTTTTATGCCATTGCACAGACCTCTGACAATTTAACAAGAAACTGTAAAAAAAAAAAGTTCATATGCTAGTAACAGCTGGCAGTTATTTCAAGGAAATCAATGAAACTTATTAATAGACTGAAATATGTTTACCATGGCTTTGTTTTCTTTGTAAATTTGAGAAAAAGAAATAATAGGTGTTTTCCTCATCTCAAATCTTATATATGAATTATTTTAAGTGTTTTTTAAGAAGTACATTTCAAATATATATATAAAAATTGTTACAATTAAAATACATAAGCCATCCTATTCTATCATACCTAGTAACAAGAAGCAACGAAAACTCTTTAGTTTTGTTAAAATTATCCTTTTCAGCTCTAATGCTGAATTTCCTGGGTTTGTAAATAATTTTTTCACCCTCTGACAACTGTTCTATGCAATGTTGCATTTTAAGGCATAATACAGCAACTTAGCAATGGACTGTCAATGTCATTATTCTCAAGACTTCTGTTTTGAACTTAACAAACACTATTTCTTCTATGTAATATAACACATAACCACAAAAGTTTAAGTCAAGTACTTCTAAGAAATGCATTGTTTTAATTGCTGTGAACTCATCAAGACACTAGACTTTTTTTTTTTTTTTTTTTATTTAAAGGTCCTCAAAAGTTTTCTGGTGCCCACATTTTGACCCATGAGGATTTTGCATACAGGTCCTATACAAGGGTTGGAGAAGTGTATTTATACCAGTTTGAAGTACTCCGAAGGAAAGACAGTAGGTAATGATGTTAAATGATAGTATGAAAAAAAATCTCAGTGCAAAGCTATGAAGCAACTAAATTTAAATAAGTTAAACATTCTATGTTTGAAGGCATTAAGTGATGGGCAACATTTTGGCTGAAGTGTTTCACAATTTCTTCCTCCTTTTTGATATGACTTTTCCCAATAAAGATACATTTTCTGACAAACATGGTTTGCTATGATTTCTTCCCTGACTTTTTCTCTGTTTTAAGCTTCCTACTTCGTCCATTAATGGTTGTGTTTTGCTAAAATTTCACAGCAAGTAATATACTATAAAATGAATGCATGCATATCTGTAAAATTATACCAGCTTGCAATTCTGCTGAATAATTATTTTTAAAAAATGTTAATTATCCAAGTAGGATGTTCTATTACTGACCCTTATTCAGTTCCCTAGAAAAATACAAAACTTGAAATTTGATTTTCTCTCAAATTATAAAAATATAAGTTATATTTAAAACATCACCAATGGCAAAAATAAACCTGTGATACAAAAAAAAAGTTATTTTGTTGCAAAGTGCTTAAAGGGGCCTGGGCAGTCAGAAGGATGAAGGCAGGCGTTCGCTGGCCTCCAAGAGGCCCCTTGTGAAATCACAAGGCGTGCAGTAGTCACTCCTAGAAAAGGCAGGTGGACTCCTTGCCATACTTGGCTCAGCCTGATGATTAGAAAGGGCTCAGAGTTTGACAGTATTGCTCCATGTTTTCCATCCTCCTTTGCTGCACTGCAAACACAGCATCACTATAGGCTCCATGATCCCTAGGAAGGAATTGAGCCTTCCCTCATAGCATAGACATCTATGCATGCATATATATAGATTTTGCATTGTTCCTTGCCCATCTCTCTTTTGCCTTCAGGATTCACTCTGGGTTATATGGCCAGGGTCGTTCGGCAGAAAATTTGGAGTTTCAGACAAGCCAACCTTGTAATTTAAAAAAAAAAGTATTAACAACAGCTTTACTTCAGTCTGTTCTCTTCTTACCTGGACAACCCATGTATGTTGCTGCTTTTCTTGAAAGTTGTTGACTCTACGGCCTGCTCTTTAATTTTTAATAACCCAAGTCACTGTCTTTGTTCTACCTACTATGACAAACATCATTAAAAAAAGTCATAGTAAATTTATATAAAAGTGCCTAGTATTAGCCAATTACTTTTCCCATAAGAAAATACTATGTTTCTTGTATTATCCAGGATATTAACTATGGTTAAAAGTGACATGACAAGGGAATGATAAAAGACACAGTACACACACTCATTTCTCCATGTAGCTTGACACATGCCTCACTTACTGGCTTATGTTTCAATACAGTTTAAATACATCTGTAATTTCCAAGAAATAAATAATCTTACAGTGAAAGAAACTGAGCATCCTGAACACCTTGTACCAAGTAATTTTAACTACCGCTGCTTCCAGGTAGGTCAAATTTTAGAACCTGACATGACAATAGCTCAAGGTGTTTCCTTGGTATGTTACAGCTCCACATTAGAGCAATTCAGAGCTATCGTCCTAAACATGCCACGATTTCCACTGGGAGGTGAGGCAACCCACGATAAGAGAGATGTTTACGGAAGTTCTAATCTGGAAAAATCGAGGGTCAGGGACTACAGCATGTACATATAGTCTCTAAAAGGTTTGCCTAAATTCCTTTTAAAAAATTGTTTAAAGAACAGTTTAACATCTTTGTTGGCAATTTGGTGCAATTGAGTGCACCCTCAGCAAGTTTGCTGACAACACCAAGCTGTGTGGTGTGGTCAACACACTGGCGGAAAAGGATGTCATCCAGAGGGAACTTGACAGGCTTGAGAGGTGGGTCCATGCAAATGTCATGAGGTACAACAAGGCCAAGTGTAAGGTCCTGGACATGGATCTGAGCAATCCCAAGCACAAATACAGGCTAGGCAGAGAATGGACTGTGAGCAGCCCTGAGGAGAAGGACTTTGGGGTATTGGCTGATGAGAAGCTCAACATGAGCCAGCAATGTGTACTTGCAGCCCAGAAGGCCAATCATATCCTGGGATGCATCCAATGAAACATTGCCAGCAGGTCAAGGGAGGTGATTCTCCCCCTCTGCTCTGCTCTGTGAGAACTCACATAGACTACTGTGTTCAGCTCTGGGTCATGGACCTGTTGCAGTAAGTCCAGAGGAGGGCCACAAAGATAATCAGAGGGCTTGAGCAACTCTCCGTATGAAGACAGGCTGAGAGGGTTGGGGTTGTTCATCCTGGACAAGAGAAGGCTCTGGGGAGACCTCATTGCAGCCTTCCAGTACCTGAAGGGGGCCTACAAGGAAGCTGGGGAGGGACTTTTTACGAGAGCATGTAGTGATAGGAAAAGGGGAGTTTTAAAGTGGAGGATAGATTTAGATTAGTATAAGGAAGAAATTCTTCACTAGGAGGGTGGTGAGGCACTGGAACAGGTTGCCCAGAGAAGCTGTGGATGCCTCATCCCTGGAAGTGTTCAGGGCCAGGTTGGATGGGGCTCTGAGAAACCTGGTCTAGTGGCAGATGTCCCGGCCCATGGCAGGGGGCTTGGCACTAAGTTCTTCCAACCCAAACTATTCTATGATTCTATGAACAGTCCTGAAGTCACTTAATTCAACTGCACATAGTCCTGAGAATCCTCCTGTAGCTGACGTTGCTTGAACCAGGGGGTTATACTAGATGATCTTAAAATGTCCTTTTCAACCTAAAGGACTCTGTAATTAAAATTGGAATTATCAGTTGGAACTATTTTAATTGGAACTCAAATTGATTTAGAAGTGAATAAAAATTGCCTCTTTTTTGCTAAGGATGAAAAAGAATCATTTGTGGAAGTGGACTACTCCAAATGAATTTGCAGATTGCTTCAACACAATTGTCTTCTTTGCATCTGTACACTTGACTGTTTCCTGAAATGAGTTAAGTGTTCAAAGCTAGGCAATAAAATTACAGAAGCACTCATCTTTCAACTAACATAACTGTCATAATTTACTATTACAGCAGTCTGATAATTCTCCTTATGACTACAAAAAAATTTTTGAAAAAGAGCTAAAAAGATAAATGTTAAAGCAGTGATTGATGTTGTGCATTTTGCATTTGAAATAAAGACCATAACAGCAAAAACAAGTCTGAGCAAGAATGGCTGAAGGTTTCAGTACTGAAATCTAAAGGACAACCTTCTCTTTAGATGTTAAGTTGCTTCCCGTATATCTGTGTATGCAGCACTAATAGTGCTTTCTCCCTCCATCTTTCTGAAATAAGACGTTGGTATTTTAATCTAGGACAGATTTCATCAATTTTAATTTCCTTTAAGTGTAGCAACAAAACATATTCTTATGGGCAAAGCTTATTATCACAGCTCTTATTTCTATATTTTAATATTTCACAACTGAGTACACTTAAATAAAAAAGACAAATCTATCATCAGATGGCCATTACTTGTCCTTGAGTTTTTTTCTCTCCTTATTCTCTACAGTCATTATTCTACGTAAAATTGATGGCATAATACTCAAATAAATAAATCTTCTGCAACAGCTATTTCTGAGCAAAGATCACTTATTCTTTTACATCTTCTAGGCCATTTGCCAGCAGATGCCAATCAGTGAAACAACTGCTTACCATTTCCCAGGGAAAATAGGGACCATGGAAGCAGAGAGTCATTCTAAACAGATACTAAAACTCAATGACTGAACTATGTAAGAATATCTATTACTGTCCTTTTGGCTTTAGATTTTGTTTTGTCTCCTTTACTATCATTAGTCATTTCTTAATATGTGTTGCATGCTATAAAACATTGACCCTTTGCTACTGCACAGACAGTCTTTTCATATACTGTGGTATTATTCACCATCTCCCAGGACTCTGAAAAGTATCAGTATGGATCCTAGCAACAACAAAAGGTCACATAACTATTTTTAAAATGCCAGCCATCCTGTTCATAAATGCTCACAGGACAAGTAACAGTTACTGCTTTCATAGTGTCTCCAAAATAAGTAATGTGTCACAAAGGATTTATGCTTGTGATGCAATCATTCCTTACTGCCCAAATCCTCTAGCAGCACACAATTGTGTTTCTTTCTTTCTTTATAATATAGCCGCCACACCCCCTATAGTAAACAATCTGCAACATTGGTGTTCATCTGACATATTGAACAGTGTCCTTAGCTTAAAAAAATACAGATCATTGGAGCTAAACCATCCCCATGGCCAAGCATCTGTTTAAGCTCACTAACAAAACTAGTGTTCTTTCCAACAAGAACAATTTTAATTTTTTCTAATTAAAACTATACATTGAAAATTACTCCATAGCAATGCAACACATACAACATTCTATAGCTAAAGAAACATGCAGTATTGCAAAGTAGTATTCTTATAAAGAAATACTTGTTTCCCATATGTAGCTGGCATAAACAAACAACCAAGTTCAAAACCATATACTAAAGGAATCCTCTAATTGCCCAAATATGCAAAATGTTCCTAAATAAGTTAATTGTTAACTCCTACTTTCTTCCAGTATTCCTTGATTCACAAAAACCAAGTCATGTCTTTTCTCCTAACAACAATCAGGTAGGTTTTTTTCCTTCATAAATTAAGAAAGAAGGAAAACTTCATAAATAGCTTTGCCAGAATTGTCTGCAAGACGGGGATATGGATACTTCTGCTGTCTAAATAAGGTGCTCAAGGACACTAATTTCTCTTTTAACATCCTGGTGCCACGTAAAAATAGCAAGCTGTAAAACTTTTCTGTCAGCTATATGAATTCCAGGAAGCCTCACGGTTCTGTCAGATAGATACAAAAGTTCAGGACAGAGAGGGAAAGGGTTAAAGGAGGAGGAGTATTTACATAGTCTTCACAACTCTAGATCATCTAGACCTCCTTCCCAGCAGGCATAAGCAATCATTCATCTCAATTACCCCATTACTATATATTCAAGGGTATTGTTGCTGAAAATTTTCTATCTTTAAAATAAATGTGCAAGCAAGAAAGCAAATAACACCCTCCCCCACTGACACACTATACCAGGTTTATATCTTGTGAAGTAATTAGGTAAAATACAAGAAAGTGGATACACCCAGTTAATTCATTCTTCAACAATGAAGACGAAGTTTTAACATTAAAAATAAAACTTATTCATTTTTACTACACATTAAAATGGAGAGGAACAACCATCTTTAAATTGGAACAAAAAAGGTGCAAAAAGTAAACTAAAACATCTTTTATAGTTAGGATAAAAAGCGGATTATTAGTGTTAATAAAATGAATGTGGAATGAATGAATAGACGAGGACATAAGAAAGTGGCGTGAGAATGAACAACAGGGGTTTCTGTTTATTTCCATCGTGCTTTTAACTGTAAAGGTTTCCTCTCATCTTTCTCTCTCTTCTCTCTCAAAAAGAAAAATGTTTCACAGAGTTTTCCCCATTGAATCCCACAGCCACAACCACAAACAAGGCTGCATATTTATATGCCAATTCAAAATGTGGTTTTTTGAAACAATCCTTGTGTGAAATAAGGTTCACTTAATCAGATCATGATGCAAAAATATTCCCGTCCCTGTAATACAATAAGAAAGGTACATATATCTTTGCTTAGGATTGACTTTCACTATACTTTTGCTTCTTGTCACCAAACAGAGAAACAGAAAAAGATTTTCCTAGTAATAACAGTAGTCTTAATTGTTTCAACTTTAAAAATCTTTACTCATAGAAGTTAATCTTGTGTATCAGATAGACATAGATAGACTCTAATTATTATTTCTGGTTCTGTGTAACCACCCAACAAGCCACAAGCCTCATCAATTAATAATGGAAAACTAACATTCTGTAACAGAGTGAAAACAACAGCTAGAGGTCAGTAATATCAATTGACACAAACTCCTATGGCTTACAAGAAGTATATCTTTTAATTGCTGTAAATGCTTTGCTCCAAGCTCAGTGTACTTGGAGTACTGTATATGCAAGTGTTCTGCCTATAAATTGTACAAGGAAAAAAACAATAGATATATGTCTATTCATTTATTTTTTGAAGCACCTGATTACTATTCACTGCATATCAGATCCAATCGGACATCCATCAACTAATTACCTTTTGACAAGAATCCAAAAAGAAAACACTTAGGCAATTAAAACAGAAGCAGAATGAAAAAAAGAACGGCACAACTGAAGGAAAGACACTAAGAAGAATGGGATGATTTATGTAGTACTATGCACTTCCGACAACAAGACTCACCCAGAAGGGTTATAAAAGAAATAAATAAAAACTACAAATACGCAAATACTGGGTATCAGACTTCTGCTACGCATCAGCACTTAATTGTGTGCAATTTCTCAAGCTTTTTTGCCATGTAAGCTGGATTCTAGCTATAAATATTAAATTATTTCCTGTAAACTAGTCATAATTCAATTATTAGGTACAAATGAGTAACCTAAATTAAAAAATTCTTCCTACCTGACCAGAGTTCTCAGACTGTCTTGAATTCTGTAAATACAGTCCTTACATATAGCACAGGTGAAGAATTTCCATTCCATGGATTTTATTATTTTTTTAAATAAATTGTTGAATTCTCATTATGACATTTGTCATGGGGTGTAAAATCTTGTCTTTGTTGATGTTAAAGCCTACACTGCACAGATCACATGTCCCTTTTCCAGGTAAAAGAAACGTTTTTGAAAAAGAAAAACTGCCTTGTTTGTGCAGAGTTATCCTTTGTACATCTGATATTATTATCTAAAATATACTTATTCTTACATGACAAATAATTCATAAAAATCCACAGCGGGACATAATTTAGAAAAATGTCTGCTTATAGTTCTTAAAGAGTATGGAATTTGTCAAACAGAATAACTACTTGAGATTTTTAGTATATATTTCTAGTCTGTTCCTCAGAATTCTACCAGTTTTAGAACAAAAAAAAATTTCTTGAATAATTTTTACCTACTTAAAACTTCTATTTTGCTCCCACAAAACAAATTAAAATCCAGAAATACTGATGTTGTAATGTCAAACCTCTTTACTTCCTTTTTTCATGTTGATCTTCCATACAAGTACAACAACTAGAACCACACATATTCATTCATAATAGCTAAGGCACAGAAATACTAGACACTAAAAAGAGAAGTAATCTTCTGCTACATGACAAAATACATCTATAGACTTTAATCTCATCATAATCATGTGAAGGATCTTATACATATTATAATAACCCATCATTGGAAAGATTGTACTTCCAGTTAAATTATTCCACCACAAAATAAATTTGCCCTAGAAAAGAAAATTTCTGTTCACAGTAACAGAACTGAACACAGAATATTAACTAACTCATAAGACACAATAATCTATAGAAAAACAGAAAACTACAGACAGTAATAACAACTCTCACCTTTTTTGATACAAGGCAACAACCAGATGGCTATTAGGCAATGTGAGCGTATGAAATGCCATTACACTAATACTGTTTAATTATACTGATCAAGGTGTCATTGTTTACATAATAAAATATTTTTACTTCCCCCCCCTTTTAACATATTTTTTTTTAACAAAAAATCCCTTTCTTTCCTTTTTCTATTCAGCATACTTAGAAAAAAACCACCAGATGGCAATGCAGTGTTCAAGTATTTTATTTAACATACATGTTATAGGGAAAAACATCTGTACAGATCAGCATGAGGCTCTCTTTCCTAACCTACTTCCTCTTTGATTAATATTAAATAATTCATAAGCAAAAACTTTATTCACCACAAATAAACAATCAAATACCACTCACCCTTAAAAGAACAGACTTTAAGAAACTTAAGTTTCTAAGGATTTAAAACCACGTGGCTAAAAAAATAATCTACAATTTAATTCAAATTATGAAGGAGGACAATATCAGGAAAAATCACTGAAAGGAATACATTTAGAAATTCACTACCATAAAGTTCTCAAAATACTATCAAGGACTTCATTGAGCAACAGGGACTCAGTGGACTGCACAAAAAGTAAATCTACATGCTTTTTAGGCATATTGTAAATTTATATGAAGTTTGGCATCATTCTAAAAAACAAGCGTTATTTCCTACGCTTTTGAGTTTTAAGCCAATTCCAGTAAAACAATGAGCGGAATGAATCAAAATATGTAGGCTTTAAGTATTTATTCTTCCTTTGGTGATCAAACAGAGGAATTGTTTCATGAAGCAAGATTCTCTGAGATATTTCAAAAAGACAACAAGTAGTACAGGAGTGAGCTTCTCATTTAGTAGATCATGTCTGATATCCATTACATGCCAAATGAAAGTTCATCTTTGCAGCTACTGTTGCAGGCTCTGAAGCCTCTCCAGAAGTTCATGGGGACTTCACCGAATACCTAAAACACCCAGCTAACAAACTTCATATCTACTCTGAAGTCACTGGTTGGAACAGCAAAGCTTAAGGCAAAGGATCTTTTCTTTCTTGCTTGAGAAGGCCTTACAGCTTGTAGGTGTTGTGCATTCAACTATAATTGACAAGAAAAGTCTAGGTATGCTTGTCTAATTTATTTTTTGCATATGTGGATATAGGAAGAAGTTTCTTGTATAATTTTTTTTTAATTAATGAAATTGTTATTGGAACTGCTCATCCAGCCATTCTTACGAAACAAACATAGTTATTACATGCTCTAAATGCAAAATAAATCTATTCTATATTAAAGAGCAATTTGAAATTGTTCCATTGTATTTCAAAAATTATTTAAAATCTTAACTGGAAAAAGAAGATGTATCTTCTGTCAGAAACAGAATCACACATGCAAGATAAAGTGTTAAACAGGTACATCACACAGCTGTGAGCAAGATAATTTAAAGCATGTTTTCCTGCTAACATAATAAATATTTGATTAATACTTTTCCTTTTATACCCTATATGTAAATGATGAATAGCACATAGTAGTAGAAAGATTCAGGGATTGCCTTTAAGTAATGTCATTTAAGTGCATTGCATGACAGCTTTCATAATCAGAGATTTAATCCAATGCAGCACAACCTAAGCTTTCTTTTGCAATGTTGTTTTAACTTGCTTTTCAATCAATATAAACAAAGAATACCATATTGATCCTAATTGTTTACACATATACCCAATTATTTGATATAACTCCATTCCTGAAAGCCAATAGATGGTCCAAATTGTTATCTATTTTTAGAAATAAAACAAGAATTTGAGCCTACAAATTATTATTGCACATTTTTGGCATGCTGTGAATCCTCACTGACTTTCGGAAGGTGGGTTTTCATGTTCTTGACAGATCAGGTAAGTGGTTGGGAACGTATTTCTACCAGATAGTGAAACTCATACTTTTATTAATCACTACCTTTTTAGCACAGCTGATAAAAAACTTACAAAAGAAGAGAGCTGAAGTACTCTAGCAGGAAAAATCCAACTGACAGTATAGAAAAGACATATTTCAAAGGATAGATCTCTTTTTAACATAAAACACTGAAGTTAAATATATACAGAACACAAGAACTGTTTTTTCCAGTTTGGTACTTCCAAATAAGCTCAACAAAAGTGAATTAGAAGGAATAAGTTACAGTTAGGACAACGATTTAGCATATTAATGCAACAACTTTACTTTTAGTACATTAATCCATAACAGAGAAGGAAGTATATAAAAGCAATACATCTCTAAAAGGTGGATACTACTACTCCATATTTATAACATCTCGTAAGTATAAAAATATGCCAACATCTTTATTTGCTATTCATTTTACTTTAATGTTGATATTTCATGGATGAAGTGAACTCATAAGTACAACTGACTAAACCACGTCCTCGCCATCCTCTGCCTCTGATTAACATGTTCACATAA
This sequence comes from Phaethon aethereus, assembly GCF_964289735.1. NCBI lineage: Eukaryota > Metazoa > Chordata > Aves > Phaethontiformes > Phaethontidae > Phaethon > Phaethon aethereus. Next base: position 130,154,183 of record NC_138575.1, read on the forward strand.
AACTAAAGTTCCATTTCCTGAGGTGTTGGGTTTTTTTTTTCCTACTTCCAACTATAAGTTGCATTAGTCTTAGGAAAACGTTTCTATTTTCACAGTACAGATAAGTGAATTTTATTTTGCTAAAATGTCTGCTAAAGTAAATAAAGTTTTCTTTGTAGAAACACTTCAGGATTGCAAAACAGGCCTCCTGAGCACCCAAGAAATGAAAAAGCAAAACAAAGCAAACCAAGCTAAACCAAACCAAAAAGCAACAACAATAAAAACAAGCTAAGCAGCATCACACATGTTATTACACTCCACCTACTGTGGAAGTTCAAGTCTAAAGTCCCTAAACAACATAAACAAAGGCAGCAGCATCTGACATTTCAGTAAATGAGAGATTTTTCCTTTGCACATACAGTATGACAAACAGCCCTTGTGGCAATACAGCTAATTGAAACGATATACAGGATAAGCAGATCTCATGCGAGAACATCAAGAACCTCATGTTACTGTAAGGTATGATCCAAAGATTTCCATTACAGTTTTTCTTTTTTATTATAGAATCAGGATGAGAACATATTCTGTACACCTTAAAAAATATTGTATGTTCTTCTCTTTTGCTAGACAGCAATTATATTACTTTCCCAAAGATAAATTAAAATGTATATTTACCACTTTTCCTTGCATTGGTTAATCAGAGGAAGTGCATAAAGGCAAAAATGATGAAACAAAATGCAAAGACAAACCAAGTTCTTATTATTGTCACATTCAAGTAACAGGTATCTGATGAATGGCTATTTTTTTGGTTCCTTAAAAATGGATGTCATTGTAAAAGTCACTTTAAGATTATCAATCATTTTTATACTAAATTTGGATTAAGAGGCCTCAACTTAATTAAACAGAACAACAGCACCCAGGCATATTCCAATGATATCTATGATATCTATCTAGGCTTCAACATCATATTACAAACACATAAACCCATCACCAATTCCTTTGCTCTGCACACAGTCCGTATATTCCAGTTTTCTTGAGTTTAAATAACCCCAAATATATTTTAATCTCAAGTCTCGGTTGAGGGATACCTTACTTTATAGTGGTACTCCTTATTTGCCTTCCCTCCATCTACATTTCCCATCACTAAAATATTGAAGACATAATCAGTCTCATAATGTTGTTACAAAGACAATCCATCGAAAATACAAGATACGATTTAAGCTGTTGCCCAAAATGTATAAAGACCTGTGTCCTCCCTAAGCACCAGTTTACAACTACCAACCAATTCGAGCTGGAAACTTATTTTAAAAAGTATGAAAAGAATCCAAGCCAGACTTCTGGAACAGCACAACAAAAACTACCTAAATCACTGAAATGCCAAAAGGAAAATAACTAGAAACAACAAACCTAATTAACCAATGCCATTAACATGGGATTAAGACTTCCATTAAGGATTTAATGTCCTTTAGTGCCACAGAGCAAGATAGTTTGCAGAAGTAGTATCCTACAAGTTTTTCATCATCCAATGAAAAGTGAAAGAGGGGAAAATTAGAATTTCAGGGTGACAGACAAAAAATGAATGCAAAACCACTTAACTTAGGTTAGTCTCAGCATTGGTGTTCCCTTTATTTGCATATGAAGATAATTCATATATAGTAACATGTTGCCCTCTACTTGGTTTCTGAAAAACTGCCTGTATTTCCTCTGCTGAATTAAACTCTTCAACTATGTATCAGGTAGCCCCTTCAAAAACACATTTTGTTGTTCACTTTTCATGGTTATTAAATTAAATGTGCTTGGTCTATCTGTTGTATTACAAAAATCAGTAGCCTAAACCAAAACTGCATGATCTTCATACCCAAGAGATTCTTCACCACAAAGTATATAGTCAAACAGATAAATCTAGTAGCTCACATTAACAACACTGACTGCAACAAAGTCTTTTAAGTAAGTTAAATATTTCTGGGAATAACTTTCCTTCAGCAGATGAATTGTTACATTGATTTCACATTACATATCTGTTTTTAACATTTTTTATTTTTTTCATCAAGTTCACATGACACAATGTAGTCCAAAAATATATAGACGCTACCAACTTCTTTTGCTGCAGAATTTGAAATCCTCCTAGCTATGTTCCAAACCACCATAACAACATCTTAGCATATATTTGCAGATATTAAGTGCTTCTTTTTAAACCACATCATAACCACAGAGATGAAGATTTACTTACCTGATCCCCTTTTGGTCACAATCTTCAAGCTCTGAGTTAGAGTAGCATACAAGAGAATCAAGTTGGGAATAGGCGCTTTCATCTTCTGTCTTTCTGTGGCTGCTTCCTAGAGTACCAAAAAGAAGAAAGAAACACTGAATTTATACTGGTGGTGAAACAACCTTAAAGTAATTAATCGTAATACTGACATTGTGGAAAAGCTGAATACAGTGTTTGTGAGAAATTTAATGCACAGAAAATGATCTATTGTTCCTGAAAAAATACATAAACTAAAATCACCATAAAACAAACACATGCACACGCTACATTTAACCCTGGTCCTTAAGTTTCAGTTTTGACTACCCATTGAAGATTCATTGTGTCCCTGTTAAAACTTTCTAACAAATCTCCTGAATGAAACAACTTTAATCAATTTATTCTTGAAAAAAGCATGAACTTTTCATTAAACTTGCAAAATAACATCTAGTTCTTTATTTTTATCATATAATCTATTCCCTCACCCCAACAGAAAAAAAGAAAATAATGCCCTTCATGAGTTTTGTTTTTATTTATTAATTCCACAGATTGAGCACAAAATTTACAATGGCATGAACAATTAAGTAAAAACAAATCTGGCCATCTTCTTGGGAACAGCAAAAAGGGAAACATAAGAGTGCACCAGAGGAACCAGCAGACTCCTGTAACTTGCTTTTAGATGATCTGAAATCCCATGAGCACATTCAAACTAACATATTCACTACGCTAAATCAGAAGTGAATGTTATTAGGATGGGAAAGAGGTGGATCACAGGTTGTGGCTCAATCTTCACCTCCAAGATGTGAAAAAAGGTTTTGCATTTCTATTACTCGTGTCCTCTCGGGATTAAGTGGTATGAGCAGCTGGTGAAAGCAGCAACTAAGTATTCTGTCAATTCCCCATATAACTAAGAGGGTGTCATCTAGTCATGATGATTATCAGCTCTGTTCTGGAATTGCTGATAGGACTAACATCCCACATTTCAATGCCTTAAAAGGGAACAGGGAGGACAAATCTTCTTCCATCTATTCAAGCTAGACAGTAGAGTCTATCTATGCTATCTATATTCATTATAGTGTTTTATGCACAAATATTCTTATCTAATAGGAGGGAAAAAAGGGCTGTGATCCATGGTTCTTTAATATTTTAAATAAAGACCCAGATGAAACCAATGTGGTTTTGATATTGACCTCTGTTAATCACAGCACTGTACAGCAACTGAAAAAGTTCTCAAAAGGCACCACATCATAGCACAAGCTTTTATTTCAAAAGAGACTGTGAATCTTTTGCACTTTCATTGACACTCAGGTTACTGAGTACCCAAGACATTTTTTGAAAGCAGTATCTTAACATATCTTCATCTTAGAAGAGAACAGGTTAGAAATAAGAAATACCAGGGGTGTAAAAGAGCATATTATGGGAAGAATTACTTAAACAATGATGAATTAATATAGAATTCATCTTACAGCTTTACATTTCACGGCATATGAGAACTAGGCACAAACTTACTGCATTCATGATTATGACTTTAATAAAGATAAGGGAATGAAAGAATACAGTTTGACAACAGTTTGTGATATCTTATTTTTTATGACAACATTTACACTCATAGAGAAACACAAAATCATTAACATGTTTGCTCATTAATTGGCTGTGAACAAATTTTAGCATTTTAGCATCACAGATGAAGGACTTTACCTACATTCGTGTGCAGCTTGAGAAAAGTTAGGCAAGAAATTGCTTATCAACATAGAATTTAAAAGATGAAATATGGGATTCATGTGAGTTAAAATTAGTGCAATGTTAACATTTTTAGTTAAGTTTAAAATTTAACTAAGTACCATGTCCACTGGCAGCTATAAATAATACAGATCCTTAGAATTTTAGAAGTTAGAAGTGGTTATTTTTCCAGGGGCATAGTGAGTAGATATCACAAAATGTCATGCCACATTTTACTACAGACCTAAGTCAAGCTTTCTGAAATTAAAATCTCATTTCTCAGTCATTGCACTAACTGATGCCACAGGAAATACTGAAGCTGATATCTTCAGTCTCCAGGATACTAGTGAGAGTCAGCTCCTTGCTCTGTGTGAGCCTAATAAATACTGTCCAAAGAACCACAGGATCTTACTATGCAATTATAAATTCACTAAATAGATTCTGACTGTGAAAGCAGAACCAAACACATCTTTTTTGACCATATAGCAAAAGATAATATTGCTGATTACTGTGAAAGCAATGCAAATATATGCATACCTACATTTGCATATATGTATATAGTATATATGCATGTATGTATATATGGATGTATGTATTCGTACATATTTATACATTTTTTTGTAGGGAAAACATGCAGTAGCTATGAAGCTTGAAGTTATCAAAGAAAGCCTCAGTAAATATAAGAATATCAATAAGTTCAGTCAACTAAATCCTTCTTTTGGTCCATGCATATATCACTCATTTAAATTGTCAAGTCAACAGAGAGAACCGCATTTATTACAATGGAATAGCAAGGATTCCATTTTAAACATGTCATGAAACCATGGAAGCCATTCTCATGTACATTTATACTCACAGATTCAGGTCTAGCTTAAAGGCATAAGCAAACTTGGCTGTTGCCTACATTGCTTGGGTTAAATCGCTAGAAAGTAAAGTCTGCTACTGTCTTTGAGATACCAGAAAGCACTTACTGCTAGAGGGGAAAAAAAAAGGGAGGGGTGCCTCCCAGCACCAGCCATTGCCTCCTTGAAGCAATATAAGCAACAAATCAGATCTTACATGGGCTCTCCCCAGAGTTTTCTAACCCTTCTCTTCTGTTTCCACTCCCTTTCCTGCAGGAGAATTTTTTCTCGTCTTTTCTTCATTTTAAAAATCAAAAGCTCAAAGAAAATTAGAAGAGTTAAAGATCAGTGTATGTTCTTTATATGGTGCTTTATGGCTTTGGATGTTGTCTGGGAGGTTGGAAAATCTGCCTCACATCTTTTTTATGACTGATTCAAAACAAACACTTAACATCTCATGTCCTCTGTTCCAGGGGAATGCCTCAGCAATTGACTGTTCTAGAAAATGTTGCCCTAGTGAAACTGGATGTAAAAACAAAATAAGCAAGTCAGAAGAAAATATAAAAGGAACATCCCAAGGGGGATCCCACAAGTAGTCCACAGAAAATGCCTTCACTGATGCAATGAGTATGCCTGAGGCCTAGACACTGTAACATATTCAGTTAGGTTTTAAACTGAAAAACAAAATAAAAGGCATAATTCTGAGAAGGCAAATTCTTAGCACTAACTCATGTGTGATATCTCATGAATTGGAAACAGCCTTCTTTCAGCAATGAATTTTTTAAAGAGACTGTTTTACTAGTCACCTAGCTGTAATTTAATTTTTTAAACAATGTTAAGAAATTCTGATTTTAACAAGAAGAACAAGTCTGCTGTTTCTTCAAGCAGTAGGCAGATAGAGCTTACATACACATCTACAAAAGCCCTTTTTACTTTTTTTTTCTGGTTTTCAGTTACCTCCACCAGAAAGCTAATACACTGTATGGTAGTTATAAACTTAATTGCTGCTTTTTAAGTTGCATCTATGTTAGCATGTTCTACATACTCTTTGGCTATGAGACTGCTAGGCTCCATGGGTGAATAGTAGGTTAACAAAATCTTTTAGAACAAGGATCTTTGGTTGCTTTTTCTTTATATGACAGCTAGAATTGAAATATTTTTCATCTTAAGCAGTATTCACGACATCAGATTTTCAGTAGTGGTTTGTTTCTTTCCATGAACCACAACACTGAAAACATTTTGAATATTCCTGGATAAATATATTCCACACAGATTTTTACTGGGCATATTATTATTTTTAAAAAAATCTTTTCTGTAGATGGTGTCATTGCTTGACACAAAAATGACGTAGAAAGCCTCTAGTAGCTGTATCACCAAGTATCTAATTTTCCAGTTGAGACAGAAATAGAAATACAGCTGTATCTCAACACTAACATTTTCTGGGGAAATGCCAAGAATGCTTTTTGTCTTAAATTGTCATAAATACTCACTGTGAGGAAAAGGTGTACACGTACACACATGCTTCCCAAAACAGCTCAGCAGAGATTAAATTAACAATAGTAAGGCAATTCCTTATAAGACAGGAAAATGGAAAACAAAATTCTAATTTCCTAATTTTACTTATGTTCATTTTGGGCCTTTCCCAAAACTGGAATTAAACTTAATTGAAGTAAGAAATTTTCCATTGGCTCAGTCTCTTACAATAACTTTAAAGGGTTGATTCTCAGTTAGCCTATAAATGCTAGCTAGCTTCCATTACCTAATTATCTGGAAATCATTTTTATTCCTGAGCTGACTTTTTAACTTTGAAGAATGTTCTTTTACACATGTTCAAAACTACTTCATTATCTTCCTCATTAATACCCCCTTCAAAGAAAAAAAAAAATTAAAAATTGCAGGATCCTGTGAACTCTGAAAAATAATTCTTGATTGTTCTCTAGTGATGTCGTGAAAGTGCTGTTAGCTAGACAGATATAGTCTGCTTTAAAAAAAAATAAACAAAAAAAACAAACAAAGAAAATGAAACTAATCCTTCACTTGAGCCTGTGTATTTTCATGTGGCAGAAAAGCCTTTAAACATGAGTAAAAATCTCCCAGTTTTCAGTTTCCCTTCTTGACAAGTGACAAATAGGGTAAGCACTGAAAGTTTCATGGTGTCGGTATTGTGGAATAAGGCACAAACCTGTCCCTGGTAAATTATGAACGAGTGACAAAATTACAAAGAAACATCACCTGAATACATAAGAAACAAACAAAAATGCCTGTTCAGTAACAGTGTCTTTTTATGTGGCAGTTCTTTACAAACCCCTGAACAGCAGCATGTCATTAGATCTCACAAAGTGTAAAGGCCAGTACAAAATATTAGTATAGTATTGGTAAGTATCTTTGGTACATGCAGAACACAACTCAAACAGCTTGAAAAAAATTGCTTTAAATTCTTAAATTGCAAGGAAAAAGTAAAATTAGCATCAGTGTGACTTCATGAACAAGTGTCAATTCATCGCCATGACCTGATATATTACTGTCCTGGAACAGAAAGAGCCCCCTAACAATGCTTAAAATGTTAGCTAAAGGAAAACACACTAGAGGTTAAATGGTAGCTAGAGGATGATTAAAAACGTGGTAAGGGTTGAAGGAATGATGCCAGTGTTTTAAGCAGCAATAACCAAAAGCCAATATGTCACCTGTCCAGTGGAGCAGGCTGTGAATAGGAACTGAGCAGAGTCCTTTGGATAGGTTTCTAATCAACTGCATCATCACATTTCCCATTAAATCTGGCACTCATTACTGCCTTCTATTAAAGATGCCTTTTATTGCTAAGATTTTCATCTCCTTAAGACTCCATCCATCATGCAAGGTACAGTACCTATGGCAATTTGACTGGAGAAATTTAAGATCATTCCATGTATCTCTCTATATAAAAATATAATCTGCCATTCCCAAAAGTTTTCATTAAGAAACATGCATCATTTAAACATACGAAGTAGTTATAAATTATTCTACAAGCAAGAAACCTTATGTCAGAATTAGAAGAATCCTGATGCCTCCATATTTATTTTCCCAGTCTTGTGTAAAACAGTAATGTCAACAATAGCAATTGCACTTAATATGATGGACTAGCAAGCATTTAATATTTTGCACAGTTTACATTGCTTAATGTGTTCATGATTATTTCATTAAGTGACTTTTTTGTGTGGTAATGGATAAGCTTTCTGGATAGTGCTTTTTCTATTAAGAGACAAATAAATTGCAGCAGATTGCAGATACCTGAAGTGTAACACATACTATGCTTGAGAATCTTTTATTGAAGAAACAATTGAACACCTCATCCCTCTGAACCATAGATTAAAATAGTTACATAGCTGAAAACTATCTGACACATACTTTGGGGAACTGCTGTGGCTAAGAAGGGGAAGTACAACTTCAGGAGACACTTAAAAACAGGGAAACGACAGTGGCTTTCCAAAGGTCTCAGAGTGCCTTGTGGGATCCAGGTCAGCAGGGCATCCTCATTTCCACATAATTCACCAGGGTTGACTCAGTCAGAATTGCTGGTGCAAAAGGGGCAGAAGAGGAAAGCCTTGGACAGTGTGCCAGTGAGTTATTTACTCTCAGGGTAAGGGAACAATGCAAGGACAGGAGTCTCTGTTCCTTCCTAGGAGCCTTTACATGCGATAAAGAAATACATCAGCCTAGGTGTAAAACAATCTAGTATTGTTAGCAGAAGTAAATGTCTCCCTCTTAACAGTTAACAACTCATGATCAAAAAAAATAAAAATCTGAAACTGAGGAAGGGTTTTTGCAACAGGACAAGTGGAACTAAACTGGACTGATATAGTTGATGGAAAAAACGTATATAGTAAAATACATAAGAAATGTGTACTTGCAGCGCTAATTAGGCCAATTGGTTAGTGGAAAATTTGAAACCATAATTACTTTTTCCAGAAAAAAACCAAAAAAATTACAGCAACCTGGCAGAAAAGTTGCAGACAATACACAGAAAGTTAGCTCAACAGCTATGTTTAGAGAAAGATAGTTGGGAAATGGTTGTACCATTACTTAGTTTCTAAAGGGAGATAGACTATCAGCATAGAAGAGAATAAATAAAACACTTCTCCATTTTCATAGTTAGCACATAGTACATAAAGTTAGATGAAGAGGAAAAATTCAAAGATCATCTTCAGTTTGGCTTTGAAACACCGTCCCTCCAAAAGGGAAAAGTCTCCTTTCCAAATCCATGTGCATGCGTATTCAGTACTCAACTTACTATGTCACGGGTTTGGCATGTGAGATATCTAACCTTAACTATCTGCTCTTGCATTGGTTCCTTGATCACTCTGTATCTTTGCTTTTTGGGAATGGGCAGCCTTGTTCTTGTATTGAGCTGAAATTCCACCTCTGCCAAAACTGATGAAACAAAGTTTTAATACCTCAAACATAATTTTATTGGATAATACTAACTGGCTATGTTTTCAGGCAACTAAATAAGCTCCTGAAATATTTAAAATAGTGGGTGAATAATAACTTTGCTCTGCTAAGTATATTCACTATATGTGTTTGCGGAATTCCAACTCCTTTTCTACATATGGCGAATTTTCAAAGACTAGTTATTTGCAGCAAAACCAGCAGCAGAGAAGCTGGAATACTGTAGTTTCCTATATGAGTAGTTTTCTCCCATTTTCTATTTAGTCAAGAGCAGCAGTTATGTAACAACATAATATGTTTGAAAAATAAATTTGCAAAATGTAACTTAAAATAAGAGAAGAACTCTAATTTTGAGCTTGTTAGGATAAAAGCACTTTTTTAAAAGTTCATCCTTCCTGAAATTTTCTAAATAGATACTTGATAAAATAACTGTGTGATGTTCCTCAGACACTGACAGAAGATTCTAGGTACTTTGACTAGCAATAAGCATTACAAGAATGATTTTATTCCAAAAATTCTCTAAATAGTATCTCCCATTTGATTCGCTCATTAGAGAGATATTTTACCTCGAAATGAAGAAGGACAGAAAGATCTCGAGGATGAAGTTCCACTGTAGATATTCTGACAGAATGTCTATATGCAGGATAATAAACCTCCTCACCATCACTGGGATTATCAGTTTACATAACACTAACATCACCGGTTTCCCTTTATGTTATATACAGTAGGCTATATGTTTTCCTTTTTCCACAGCTGTTACTTGTAGCATAATCTTACTAATGCTTTTACATTTCTTAGACCCTTAGAGCATGACCTGTTTCTAACGTAAACTTACTCTACCCTACCATATTAGATGTTAGGAAAGTGGTCCGTAATTTACATTACATTTCATACTATATGAGCTCACTTTGTACTTTTAGAGTTGTGAAAAGGGAGAAATAAGTGTTTCATTTATCCTGTCTCCTTCACAGGCTGACAAGCCCTTTACACTTGTCCAAAACAGATTTTGATAACCTGCTGTCAGACCCTTAGAGTACTGCTGGGCTTGACTGTCCCTCCCCAGCCTCCCCTGGGGCTTCTCCCCATGGGCCCAGAACCCCATTTCAGCTTGGCCTGGGGCTGTCAGCCCCTGCCTCAGTGACACTGTAGGAGTGCTGGTCTCCAGCCTAGTCTCTGGTCCTGCCTCCCAAATGGTACCTACATTGGAAGTAGCCCATCTCAGCATGGACATACGCTTTTTCCAGCCCTGCCTCTGGCACCATCTCCTGGTGCTCCTGGCTAGAGCCCCTGGATGGACCTTGCCCTGGCTCAACAGGTGCCATGCCAGGGGCTCTCAACAGACCCCATAACCAGCCCACTTTCTCAGACGCTGTGGAATTGCAACCCCTGCGTGAGGGCACAGGCTATGCCAGGGTCGCCCTGGGGAAGGTAATTTTTCTGATTGCAGGGGGGCAGTCAGACCTCACTGCACCCTGACACCTTGCTCCTCAATAGGGTCTGAAATCCAGAATAAGTATTCACCAACGTCTGTCTCAAAGCTGTTTGTTTCCAATGGGAGAACATTTCTCAATTTTTAATGCTATAAATAACCTGGGAAAAGTTGCTACTTCCCCTTGAAAATGCACAGATCGTAAATAGTTTTGTATTTACAGAAATAATAATAAAAAGTTTTAGAAATTCACAATTTTAACAACTTCTTTATCTATGATAAAATTATTTTAAGATGTCAGCTCACAAGAAAGAGGACCACATATAAAAGCATTCGGGTAGCAGCAATTCAGCATCTGTATGGGATTTCACAAGCAAGCTACTGCCTGATAGAGACAAAAGAATCCATATGATGAGTTTACTGTTTGTACAAGAAAAACAAGGATCTGAAAAGAAATACACATACAAAGGATAAGTCAGGTTTACCATTCTGATTCAGCATCTTCTGTATATTAAAAGCAGAAAAATTTCTACAAGGATTATCATAATTAAATTGGTTTGTAAAGGATTCAAGTATTGATGATATATAATTATATACCTTTGCAGTTTATTAAAGTTTTAGAGACACAACTTCAAGACTGGATATGACTAAAATTCGTTATGTCTGCATGACGACTTGTTATGCCACACCAGACTGCCCAACACAGTGGCTGGTAGATAATTTATTTCAAAGGAGATGGAGTCCTCAATCCTGTTTCGTTTTACTACAACAATGGTGTGTATAGCCACAATCGCAGTAGCTCTTTCTGCTCTGTTCTGCACCCCATCACTGCGAACTAGCTTGTGTACAATGCTAACAATCACATCACAATTTCATAAGTCCTGGCTTTTTATTATAAAAAAGAGCAGAAGGGTAAAAGGAAGAAAGGATTGTAAAAGGAAGAAAGGGTTGTAAATGGCACTAAAGCTTCCCCTATTGAAAACAGAAAGCGTTTAGCTGCACTGAACGAGATAACTTTGAAACTGCCCAGGCCCATCATTCAGTTTGGAATGGCATTCCTTAATCCTATTTCAGTTTTAGTGTTGATGCTGTTGCTTTTTTTTTTAGTTTTTGAAAAGTGTGTCTTGATGCCTTTAATTTTTTAGCCAAACTCTGCTCGCCACTTCACTGCCCTAGCACCAACCACCTACCTAACAATCCCAATGCTAAAGAAACTTCCATTGCTTGAGTAGAACATAGAAGACCTATGACTCTATTGCCTACCTTCAGCTATGATCTAAAACTATACTTGGATCCAAGGTCAGAAAGGAGTGTCACTGTGCCTTACCAACTACAACTTTGAAGTGCTGCTGAATGGTACTGCTTATTAATAGCTGCAATTTATGATTTGACACTGAGAGGAAGAGGACATTTTCAGAAGAGGCAGAGCTTCCTGTTTACCAATAACATATTACCAATAACATATTACCAATGTGTAGCCATGAAATACGTGACATCCAAACTTAAAGCTGCAACAGCCTGATGGATAACAATGACTGTTCCAAAGCCTTCCAAAATTAATTTGATATTATAACAATGGAAAATATAAACCAAGTAAAGATTTACATATATCCAGGTCACAGGCTGAGTATTACACTGTAATTGCAGCACATTCAGTATGTTTCTGGAAATTTTTATAGCTGGGAGCTATTATAATGACATTCCTCAAAATCTTGATTTGAGAATAATGATCAAAAATTTAAAAACTCTCAAAAATAACTTTCCTCTGGAAATTAGGAACATTGTCTTCCACCATGACAGGTACTCATCTACCCCTTCAAAAGTGGGATTTCAAATACTCATGGATCAGGAGGAGACTGAGAACCACTCTGGTCTCAGCTATGGTAGATCAGACTTGGGGTTCCAAACCCCTAACTCAAAGCTTTTTGTTTTAAAATGGATGAGATGCATAACAGAAATAACAGAAGAGGAGATTGGAATCCCATGACTCTTCCTTTCCTACAGGAGTGTTATAACTATTAAGCCAGAATTTGTCTCCTTTTGCTTCTTTTTCCAGGCCCCTGAATTTAGTATGCACAGCACCTTGTTTTTCCCAGAGATTACAGCGATTGCTGTCGTCAAAGTAATTGGATGAGGCATTTGAGAAATGTGGGTTCAAATCCTTCAAATCAATAAGACTCACAAAATAATGCTCCCATTTCCTGAGCATGTGCTGTAACTCCACAACACACATACACATTGTGTGCTTTCAAAGCAGTAGTTTGCAGCAAGTAAAATATTATAGTGTAAAATAAATGCAGCAAATGTTTATGGGTAGCTCATTCAAAACTATTCAGTTAATTTCTACCCTGTTGTACAGGGTAAAATGATTCTCATCATACTCACTAAACATAAAAGTAGAGCATTCCATAAAACTTTATCAGCTTCTATTGTGAAAGTCCCCAGGAAGTTTTAAAAGCTCAACAGAAATGCATCTAGTTTCCACAGAATTCAAAACTGAGCATAAATGTATTTGTCTGTGAATCCATGCTATTGACTGACTACTATTATACCAATAAATTACATATACAGAGCCTATATTCAGGAAAACACTGCTGGGTTTTTACCTCTTTGAAAAATAGATGTCTAAAATGTAAGATTTTAGGTACATTCTAAAAACATATGCATCAACAGCTGATGCTTATATTATTTCCACAGGATTTTCAATTCAAGCACATACTCCCCCCATGCACACTAAGAAAGAAATCGATGTTTCACTCTCTAACAGCAGACATCCCAGCCTTAGACAATGAACTGGAAAGGCAGTGTTTTTTGGGTTGCTGGAGAAGGAGCAGAAGACCCACAAGAAGTGAGGTATCTGTCTGTTTCTGTCCCTTGATTGTTTGAGGCTGTGGTACTCACACATTGATTAAGGGATTAGAGGTGGATGCATATGCAAGGTACATTTATTTCACAGGCAGTGAATTTGATACCATACATACAAATCTTACTAACTCTTCATTGGTTATAACATCAGGATATTAATAAGAGCTATTACAGGTATTAAATAAGCCAGAAGTGGAACAGTTTATGGGGTTCCAGTTCTTTCTTCTTCTTTCTTTTCTTTTTTCTCTTTTCTTTTTACATTTATTTAAAGGAGCTTATTCTGAGGAAGAAATTTGACCTAGGGCTTCCAAAAAACAATTCTGGAGTGAAAGTCAGGATAATACAATCTTCATCAGGATGACCAGAGGACAATAGTTTGGAAGGCCAGATACCAAGTAGACTTCTACACAGCCTGTTGTTAGCTTGGTATTATTCATTAATGATTTACACGATAGGAAAACATTTTGTTTATTACATTACCAGATTAAACAAGGTGGGATGAATTGCATAACTGTTTGAGATTGGGGGCAGTATTGAAAATTATCTTGACAGACCACAGAGATAATATGAAAAAATAGATAAAACTCCAGAGAACAAGTGTAAATTATCAAATTAAGCAGATTTAATCAACAAAATACAGAAAGTATGAAGAACAGCTGGCTAGGTATTGGTTCTGTAGAAAAGGATCTATCAATTATAGTAGATTAGAAGCTTAATACCAGTCATACTACTTTTCCTAAAAAAGTTAATTGCCATCCTAGGACGTGCACAAAGCAGGGTAATTGTGGAATCCTTACCTTTAAAGTTCTAAGGATATTTAAAAACGTACATTTAACGTTTACACACATTGCCTCAGTATAGCTGACCTTGACATTGGGCAGTGGGATAGTTTTATTCCATGCTTTTGATTCTATGAAACTTCCTCTGAAAAGAACAGTGGCATGTCTATGAAGCGAACATGCTCTGGAACATATTTCTTCAAAACAAACTAGCAGGGAGTAAAAGAGTGTTAAGAGAGAGAGTAAGAGTGTAGAGTATAGATAACCATAGTAGCCACTACTCAGAATTTATTATTCAGAAAAAAATGATGATCCTAGAAAGACTCATTCAAGAGCTAGTGCAGCCAACACGGGTTGAAATACTGGTTGTGTCTGACCTGTTATGTTCCACATTATTCAAAGACAATAAGCATTCCAGAATAAATACTGGAGTTGTTGATATTTGCCCACAGTTTTGGGATAATAAATTCTGAGGTGGATCTAAAAGCTACATGTGTGTTTCATTTGTTATGACATTGTGGCTCATGACAGTGTCAAGATTTAAAAAAAAAAGGCGGGGGGGGATCCTGGTAATTCTTTGTTTAGAAAAATATGTGTCTTAAAATCAAAGAACATGGAAATAAAGGTAGTCTCCAATGTCTGGACTATCGTGAATTTAAAGCCTGTGAAATATGCAGCTTAGCTAGTGCATCACAGCTCAGCAATATCCACACTATTAGACCATCTTGTATTTTGTGGTAAGGAAGACGACCTTCACAGGGTTTTTTATTAAATAAAAAAAAAAAGAAAGAAAGAAAGAAAAAGAAAAATAAAGTAATTATAAGAATGGTTTAGAGGAGATGAAAAGACACTCAAGGAAGATCATTACATCAGTGTCATTGTTTTATGGTAAAGCACAGGAACATGTGGCACTGTGAGTCCAGGCATCATAGGCTGTAAGGGGTATAACTGGTGGGTGAAGAAGCAGGCATTTAGCTGTGGAACTGTCAGATAAAAAGTAGCAAGAAAGAAAATGTGAATTGTGAGAGTGAAAAAATCAAAAGGATCTGCTAAATTACAGATAAATAAAACATGAGGTTTTTACTTGTGGGCATTGTGTCTAGAAGAAACCACAGTAACTTCCATCCTTAACCATGATGGAGAAAATTCAGGGACAATGTAAGCATTCAGGGTGAGGTGCCCTGCAGGTTTGCATTAGACCCACTTGAAACAAAAGGTGTAAGTATAACATCCTTGCTCCCTGTTAAAATACATGTTGTAACCTGATATTTACATCTAGCCATTGCCTATTGTACATTGCCTTGTATGTCCTGCTCACAGTCGTACACACTTCACCGTGTAATGCTGCAATCACTACACACAATGGGGCCCAACTAAAGAAGTCAGGAAAGTACATTCCTTACTGACTTTTGTCCATTCAGGACAGAATCCTATGTTCTGTTTAATGTGCATGCATTGTTAGTAATTATGTGCAAATGAACTGTTGATGGAGATAAGTATAATAAAAAAATCCTGAAGTAGCAGAGGTTTTAGCAAGTGCAGAATATTAGCACAACTCTAATGGAACAAGATACTCACCAAGAAGTTTTTAGCCCTATAATATACAAGCTATTAGATACTGTTAAAGTTTTCCCTATCATCCTGTATAAATCAACTAACTTGAACTTTATTTCTTAATATAAATATTTAATAAAATTGGTTTCAGTCCCATGTAAATCAATTCACCTCCTGCTTTCAAAGTAGGGTACACGATAAGGGTTTAGCATTCTCTGGTGCACTCTGTTTTCTGTATCTGCTGTGAGATAGTCACTGAAATTTTGTATTTTATATGGATTCTTCTCAGAACATGCAGTATTAAAAAATATTTCATACAGTCTACAATATTTAAAAGACATTAATTTGCCATAAGGATGATTTTATCTTTGAAGTATATGTATTTAGACAGGCAAGGTAATTCTCTTAGTTTTACACTGTGTACAAGTTTTAGGCTTTCTTGCGAACTTGTTCAATGAACAGAATGCCAAAAAACTTTGCTGAAACACATACTGGCATGAGCAGAGGACAATTCTCAAAGAAATGGAGAAGCTGTCTACCCTGACAAAAACCCCTTTGCTGTAAGGTTATTTTTAAGCAAGTATTAGTTCTAAGCATGTTTAATATTACCTAGACAGAATATGTCCTTTTCAATCCTACTGATTTTAGGGTGTATCAATACTAATTACTTTGTCCTGAGAATGCAGGGCTGGACAAGCCTCCTACTTACCGAGAGAGCTGATGGTTTATGCTGGGCACTGCATCAAAATAATCTTTACATCGTTTACTAAACTGCATTTCTTTACTTTTTTAAAAACATTAAGCAACTTGTGCTAAACAGTATCTTCTGCTTTGACTGGGCAGACTTATCCATGTCTCAGAGCACCATGAGGGCCAGGATCATGGGGGCTTCCCATGCGGGGAGCAGCAGGGCAGGGCCTGGGCCCATCCCACCCCCAGCCAGGAGCAGGGCAGCCGTGGGGCACTGAGGTAGCCCCAGCTCCCGACGTGGGGCATCTCCCTGGGCCAGGGACAGGCCAGGCCATGGGCCTGCGGATGGGCGTGGCTCAGCAGGGCCCATGGTCAGGCAGGGCTGAGGCACAGCAGGGGCTGCAGCTCAGGCCACAACAGGCCCCGTGATGAACACCTGGAAGCAGCTCCCATGGGCTGGGGATCGGCTCTGGCCTCCCCTCAGCACATCTGGGGGCCTGTCCCTGCAGTCACCAACAGGAAAGGGCTGTCCCTGAGCCTGGCAGTCGGGAGTACCGTACTGTGAGAGTACTGCGGGCCATAAATCTGGACATACACCACTGTGCAGGCCTCTCTATAGGGTAGCTGCACCCAGGTCAAGCGTCTTATTTAAGGCGTTTTAGAACAATACCAAAATGTTACGGAAGTTTACAATCCACTACACTATTCTGTAAGAGTTAATATTTTCAAACCACATGAAAACATTAGTTTGTGGATACTTCTGGGTAAAAATCCAGTATAAAAGGTAGATGGGGGTAAGCACTGAGGAATATCTATTTCCAAAGACTGGTTTGATTTAATGAATTGATAGAGTCCTTATTTCTAAGATTGTTTTTACTCTGTCCTCTGTCATGATCCGTAAGCTGAGAGAGGAGTTGTACCAAGGGCCTTGTCAAGGACTAGCCTGACAGCAGCGTAAGTATGTTCTTTTGTACTGAAGAGCGTAAGTGCTGTTAAGGAGCTAGGAGAATAAAAGTAGTAACCACATTCCCGAGAAAACATGTTCTCCTGCCTGCGACAGCACTCCCCCAAAGCAGAATTAAAAACGTCTCTTTTGATGAAAACGACATTCCCCCTCCCAGAAAACTACAGGACTTGTAAAGGCTGAGAGAAAGGACTCAAACAATGTAGGGACTAATATGGCAGAATCAGAGGAGGTGCAGATGTAGGCTTGAGGCACTGCTGCAAACACTGCACAGTTAAGCAGGAGTCTTAAAAAGGTGTCTTGCTCCATCACACTCTGCCTCTGGTTCCCCTCATCATGTATATGATACTTGAAAATATTTTCTGCACCGCTGTTGTCGTGCATCTCCAAAGACATGTCAAGTCTCTACCACATGCAACATGAATAAATGTGGTGGTGTGGTAAGCAATTAAGAAGCTTTGCAGAAAGGGCTAAAGAGGTGGTTGAAGGCAGGAAAGTCAGGTTGCAAGATCACACTTCAAATGAAGTGGGTAATTAGAATTGCATGTGGCAGAAACCAGCGCAAGATGCCACTCAGACTCACGAAGTTTGAAGCACAGAGACTTAATATGATGAAACGCTAAAGGTGTCCACCAAAAGAAATTTCACTTAAATTGTCACAGGTAGATTTAAAGATTGATTTGTTAAACAAGTCAGATGCAACATCAAAATTATAGTGTGGGTATATCCTTATACTTACTTTATTAGACATTTGTCTTTCAAGCATGTTGTTGAAGGGACACAAGGCTTCTGTTGATTTCACTTCTCAGTTTTTTCCTCATTTGATTCTACAGCTGAAAAAGATCTACTTAGCAGTGTCCCCACACTCCTTTGTGCCAGCATATAGCATACATTTCACTGAGCTGTGTGAGTGTGCTATTCACTTTTGCTGTGAACAAGGAATCTCCATGAAAGAGTCAGATGATGTGGGAGGGAAAGAGGAGATGGAAGTAGGTAGCATAGCTACAGCCATCAGCACTTAAGTCTGCTTAGACTGTCACTGAACCCCTGGCTTAACTCACCTACAAAGTTCATGATGCCATCCTTTTATCTTGCCAACTAACCTAACTTACTGCAGCATCTGAGTATAGCTTTGCAACAGCAAAGCAAGTAAGGCTAAGGTGCAATGCATTTCTTAATTCTGGATTAATATCCTGTGATATCAGGCACAGCAATGAACAGTCTATCTGGTTCACAAACATGAAGTTAGCTTCAGCCAGAACAGCCACCCTGGAACAGAATTACATATTCAGCTTGCTGAGAGGCCCAGACCACCTACATAAAAAAGAGCTCCCACAAACATCCACTAAGTGATGGTGCAGTGCAGTTTCTGAAATGAAAAAGACTGCATTAGGATTGATGGAGCAAAACCCTTTAGCATGGATTTAAGGGCATGTTTAATAAAACCATTATTAAACAAACTAAACAACTTTAGTTCAACTAGTCTACAGTTCCACTTTGTAAGTAGATGAGACGAAGTATTTTTCAATAGATGTGGCTTAAAGAAATGTTATGGTGGTATGAATCAGAATCAAATCAGAATGCTTCTCAAAGTCAAATTTCTCTACTGAATTTTTACTTTTCAATAAGATATACAATTTGAGTAAGACATTTAACAATTAATTGCTTATCACTATAAACATGTATTTAGATGAAAAAAATCGTGACACATATCTAAAGTTGTTACTGTTGTAAGAAGCATTGTAAGAGTATGGAACACCCTCTTACAATGCCAAAAAACTATGAGAAATTTACTGGAATAATTTACTGGATTATCCTGGGATTATTAATTATCCTGGGAACTACAAGCCTGTCAGCCTGACCTCCGTGCCAGGGAAGATCATGGAGCGGTTCGTCTTGAGAGTGCCCACAGGGCATCTGCAGGACAACCAAGGGATCAGGCCCAGCCAGCATGGGTTCATGAAAGGCAGGTCCTGCTTGACCAACCTGATCTCCTTCTATGACCAGGTGACTCGCCTAGTGGATGAGGGAAAGACTGTGGATGTTGTCTACCTGGACTTTAGTAAAGCCTTTGACAGTGTCTCCCACAGCATTCTCCTGGAGAAACTGGCGGCTCGTGGCTTGGACGGGTTTACTCTTTGCTGGGTGAGGAACTGGCTGGATGGCCGAGCCCAGAGAGTTGTGGTGAATGGAGCTAAATCCAGCTGGCGGCCGGTCACAAGCGGTGTTCCCCAGGGCTCGGTTCTGGGGCCGGTCTTGTTCAATATCTTTATCGATGAACTGGATGAGGGGATCGAGTGCTTCCTCAGTAAGTTTGCAGATGACACCAAGTTGTGTGGGAGTGTTGATCTGCTCAAGCGGGAGGGCTCTGCAGAGGGATCGGGACATGCTGGATCGATGGGCTGAGGTCAACTGTATGAGGTTTAATAAGGCCAAGTGCCAGGTCCTGCACTTTGGTCACAACAACCCCATGTAACGCTACAGGCTTGGGGAGGAGTGGCTGGAGAGCTGCCCAGCGGAAAGGGACCTGGGGGTGCTGGTTGACAGCCGGCTGAACATGAGCCGGCAGTGTGCCCAGGTGGCCAAGAAGGCCAACAGCGTCCTGGCCTGTATCAGGAATAGTGTGGCCAGCAGGAGCAGGGAAGTGATTGTGCCCCTGTACTCGGCACTGGTGAGGCCACACCTTGAACCCCGTGTTCTGTTTTGGGCCCCTCACTACAAGAAGGACGTTGAGGTGCTGGAGTGTGTCCAGAGAAGGGTAACGAAGCTGGTGAGGGGTCTGGAGCACAAGTCTTATGGGGAGCGGCTGAGGGAACTGGGGTTGTTTAGTCTGGAGAAGAGGAGGCTGAGGGGAGACCTCATCGCTCTCTACAACTACCTGAAAGGGGGTTGTGGTGAGGTGGGTGTTGGTCTCTTCTCCCAAGTAACCAGCGATAGGACGAGAGGAAATGGCCTCAAGTTGCGCCAGGGGAGGTTTAGATTGGATATTAGGAAAAATTTCTTCACCGAGAGAGTGGTCAGGCATTGGAACAGGCTGCCCAGGGAGGTGGTGGAGTCGCCATCTCTGGAAGTGTTCAAAAAACGTGTGGATGTGGCGCTTCAGGACATGGTTTAGGGAACATGGTGGCACTGGATTAATGGTTTGACTTGATGATCTTCAAGGTCCTTTCCAACCTAGTGATTCTGTGATTTTGTGATTCTGTGAATTGCTTTACTGAAGTATTAAATATACGTATTAGAATTAAAATATACAAAATTTTTGTTGTGTTAGATTTACATCAGCTGTAATGTTTTGTGCATCTCTTCCTCTAAACTCCACACATTAAGCGGAAACTTTGCATATGTTAAGTAGACTGGGCATATAATATAATGTCCATAACTGGACATTCAGTTAAATATGCCAGTGGAAGATTACATAAGATTTGGGTTGAATGGTTTATCCTGAGAGTTTTCTGCCACTGTAAATCTGTCATCAGCAAAGGTTAGTTCTGATTTTTGCCAAAAAGTGTTAAAAATCACATCCATGTATTACCTTCTCTGGTTTATCATTCACACCAATTTACTAATAATTTTGTCTCCTCCCTGTGAAAATATCAATATCACAGCCAAGAAAGTCCTTCCTCTGACCATTGCTAGTTTAAAATTATGTTTTACAATGTTGTCAACAAGGCTGATTCTCCTTTCTTTGTGAATATGTCTAATTAACAATGGGAGTTTTATAGTTTTATAAAAGCGAAGACTTGCCTCAAATTGTAATCTCTGTTCATCCCAGTTAGTTGAAAGTTTGGACTGGGGAAGAGCAGACTGCAGCTTTCATTTAAATTAATTAATACTGTTATGAAATCATTTAGCTGTTTTATGTATTACAGCAGCTGCTACTGTAGCTTAAAATAAAATGGGAAGGTACCATACTGCTTTCAACAGAACAGTCTCTACAGGCTTGAATTTGGTAAAGACATCATGCTATCTTTTGATGACTGTTCCCTGGATGACTATCTCCCTAACAACAGATGATGCTTGTGTAATATTGTCTGAAATAAAAGGGCTTCAGTTTGTAATCCTACCCTCAGCACAGTCTGATTACCAAAACAGGCAAGGCAAGGAGCCAGATTACTTAAAATTATCACCCTCTGACCACCACCCCCAAAAAAAATCTGAGGTGCTTACTCAGAAGATTGTATCTCAGCTGAACCACGTACTTCTTAGAATGCAAGAGACCAGTTTTAGGATTAACAGATCTCTCTTCATGCTTTCCCTTTTGCTTTTTTAAAAGCAAATTGTTTCCAAGAAGATGAGAACTCCTGTTTTATTCCTATAATCTGTATGCCTACCAAAGTGTCTGAAGACCATCATGTGTATAAACTCCACCAGAAAATATTCACCCACTTTGGGTGAGAGCATAGACATAAAATCTCAAGGACTTCTTCACAACTGATTTTCTTGTCATGATCACATTTTGGAATTATAAGTTCTCAAATGTATCTGTTTTTTGGGTTTCTTACCCTTCATTTAAATCAGGAATTTGATAAGGAAAGAAAGTTTAAAAAATATCAACGGTACACATCAATGTTTTTCTGAAAATCTAGACATTTCCTTCACTCATTATGGTTCATAGATATCCAAAGATGTACCCTCAAGCCACTAGCTGATAGTTCTGCTTCAGAGTATTGCTCCCAATAAATATAACTATATCCATAATGTTTATGATTTAATATTAAATAATCAAATTTTCATTTCTGTAAGGGTTGCACACCCTCTTCTTTCTTAAAATAGTAGCCTCTATCCATAAAACAAAGGGCAGACTTGAAAAGAGCATGGAAATAATCTCTGATAGCTAAAACAAAAATGGTAAATTAAAAAGCAAAAGAAGGGAAAAAAAACCTAACAAAACAAAACCCTGACCAACAATATTTGTCAGCTTCGTGGTTATTCAAAGGTTGGAAAATAAAAGCAAAGCTTATTTGAATATATTCCGAATGACAGCTCTTCTGGGAGACTGAAAGGAGTTAACGAGATTTAATAATTAATCTTCACAGAGGATGTACACCGTGCCAGAATGTTTTTACTCGTCCCCTGCTCTGTCTTGTGCCTTTGGAATGTTATATTTTAGGCAAAAAGTCAATGAGACACAGACTTCTCTGAGAACACACCTAGAGACCATATTTTCATAGAAAAATACATTTGCCAAACAGCATCACTTATTCTTAAGCAAAAAACAATGAGTCATTTAAGAGTCTAAACTAGAAAAGATCAGAGTAATAAAACCTTTACAAGCTGTCAGACGGTTCAGTGTTTGGGCATATGACTTCTGTGAGGGTAAACTTGGAAAATGCTGAACATTTCTGCTATAATGCACTTTGGAACAATCCCTAACTTTTCAACCAGATCAATTATTTATTTAAGAGTGAATGCTTTGTTTACAATTGCATCTATATATTTAGGAAGTGCTGGAGTAAACATGATTTTGGTCTTTAATACCAGCTTAATAAATTCTGAGTACTACAGCAGAGTAGGCAAGAGAGAGAATAAATTCTCCCATGTTTTAATTAAATGTTAATGTGTTTTAAGATTGTAAAAGTGTTTTGATAAATTAATGATTACAAAACAAAGAATTCAATTACCCATTCTTGCTTAGATTTTAGAAATGCAGTAAGTGTGTGTGGAAGAAAAAGAAATTAAGTAACAAAAAGATGTCATCTGTCAGATCTAGGAGGGACCTAAGGGGAGGGATGTGCTGAGCCTTGCAGGGAATCTCCATTATAGTACATCATTCCCTGCAGGCTGTGCTATGGCATCTGCAAGAATGCACTCTGAACTTATCTTTTATACCTAGCATAGTTCTCAGTACATGTTCTCTTCTAAAATGGAAGAGGCTTTTTAGATTCATGTTAAATTGCCAAATTCTGACCTGACTTTAGGAAAGATGTTCTACATTTAGAAAAATAACAATTAAAAAAAGCAAGTGTCTTTTCAAATATTTTATTCCCTGTTCCTGCTTGTTCAAATGAAAATGAGTAAATGGTGAACTCAGTTTCATGTTTAGGATCACAGAAGGACTTAACTTTAATTTCTGGTTAAATTGTACGTATGCACGCATCAGTTATTAATTTCAGCATTAATTATTTCCCTTAATGTTTCTCTATGTCCTTAAAAAGTTTTCGTGTTCTTAAATATTTATTGAACATCTATCCAATTACAAACCACATACATTTTGGCCATTTTTAGATAGAAAATATGTACTATATGGGTGTAAAAAGGAAAGTACATGAACTAAGTGCTAGTCTCTCTACTTTGTTGATACTCAGTGATAAAAGACATAATCAGTAGTAGAAACTGGAGTGAACAGAAAAACTCTGTAGTCAGGGTTGGCTTGATGCAACAGAGAAGCCGTGTCCTTTTAATCTGCTCTTTAACCATTACAAAAGACAGAATGGTGAGCTGGCAAAGTATGTATTTGTCAACTCACAGAAACTGTCCTCATGGGAATTAAGGATGACCTCCACAGCATGACTTATTCCTAAATAGTCCTTGCTAAATCAAAATAATTTTATGCCATTTTAAAAATCCAAATAATATTTTGTATTTTTTCTTGTACATAGCAATAAAAAGAATACAAAAATTACCAGGGTAAGCTTTCAGAAAATCACCAGTGACCCACTTCATAAAAGAATGCTACCACATTGTCCTGAAATGATTGCTGGGCTTAGAAGTTTGAGTAACTGCTGTGCTTTTTGTAAGGAAGTGTTAGTTTAAATTGCTAAGCCCACTGAATAGCCAGCAATCATTAAAAGATTTTCTAATTTAATGGCATTATTTATCTTCATGCTGTAAACCGTACTTGGCAGCAGATTTCTAATGTTTAAAAGATACACAACTTCTCATAAAAGCAGAGAATATTTATAACATAGGAAATGGCTAACTCTTATACTAGCAACTGTATACTCTTTCAAGGGCTACAGGAGAAGAATTTGACTGGAGAAACCTAATCTAATAACAGGAACAAGGGAGATCAGTTGCAATCACGACATTCCATAGACTTTTTCAAAATGCTTCTTTCCATTGGATAATTTAAAAAAAAAAAAAGCAATGCAGGGAGCAAATGCTAGCCTTCTTAAGGTATAATCTCTATGGCAGCACTAACAATAGTGTTAATTTCAAAGAATAAATAGTTTCTAGACAATCTGGTTTTGTTCATTCCTTTTTCAAAAGAAGACCATTATGTCCTGAACTCCTGCAGCAGAATAAAAACAGTAAAAAACACGCCCTGCATATACCAAAGTAAATGTGAGGAAGCAGAATCATATAATGGGCTGATAGAGCAGTTGAGACGTTCCACTGACAATACCTCTTTGATGGACTCTGGATGTTGTGTTCTTCTAGGATAGGTACCAGTCTCAATATATTCCTCTACAGAAAGCCATACAGAAAATTGCCTGAGTGTGTTCCCTTTTCTTTCCTTTAGGTAGGAATTTGACCAGAAATATTTGTTTTCCTCTGTCTCTGTGTATTGTTCTGAGGAAACAAGAAAATTAAAATAATGTTGAAACAGTTTGACCTCCCTGAGGGTTGGATATTTTTGAAGGCAAATACAGTATGAGATTCTCCAATAATTTAGTTAATTCCTAACCTAGAGAAATAACACTGTACATGTTTCTGTTATATTTTTGCAAATGAAAATGTTTCTCAGCTCCTGGACTAGCAGTTGTCTTCCTGACTTCCCACTATCTTACTCAGAAGCTGTTTATGTAAAATACAATTCTTCCTCTCCTCCCCAACCTTTTCAATTCCCAGACTGATATTCCTGATAGGGTGTGTCCAATGTGTTAATGGAAAGTAATTGTACTGCACCATGAAATAGTGACAAAATGGAAGTAGACCAAAAGACTAAGATACTGTCAAAAGGGGTATACTTGTCATAGATGCAGGTGGCTTGAAAATCATATTTAACTATCTGGTATACAGGTAAGAAAAGCTACATCAGAAAACACAGAATAAAGTACTTAAGCTACTTCAGCTAAGGAGAGTCTTCATCCTTAATTGGATGTGGGGGGAAACATAGTGACAAAGCATGAGGACAAGCCTGAGGTACTTAATGCCTTCTTTGCCTCAGTCTTTAATAGTAAGACCAGTTGTTCTCTGGGTACCCAGCCCACGGAGCTGGAAGACAGGGACAGGGAACAGAATGAAGCCCCCATATTCCAAGGAGAAACAGCTAGCGACCTGCTACACCACTTAGACACACACAAGTCTATGGGACTGAATAGGATGCAACCAGGGGTACTGAGGGAGCTGGTGGAAGTGCTCATCAAGTCACTTTCCATCATTTACCAGAAGTCCTGGCTAACCGGGGAGGTCCCAGTTGACTGGAAGTTAGCAAATGTGATGCCCATCTACAAGAAGGGCTGGAAGGAGGATCCGGGAAACCACAGGCCTGTCAGTCTGACCTCAGTACCAGGGCAGGTTACGGAGCATATCATCTTGAGCGTCATCACGTGGCATGTACAGGACAACCAGGAGATCAGGCCCAGTCAGCACAGGCTCATGAAAGGCAGGTCCTGCTTGACCAACCTGATCTCCTTCTATGACCCACCTAGTGGATAAGGGAAAGGCTGTGGATGTTGTCTACCTGGACTTTAGTAAAACCTTTGACAGTATCTCCCACAGTATTCTCCTGGAGGAGCTGGTGGCTCATGGCTTAGACAGGTGTATTCTTTCCTGGGTAAAAAACTGTCTGGACGGCCAAGCCCAGAGAGTTGTGGTGAATGGCATTAAATCCAGTTGATGGCCAATCATAAGCAATGGTCCCCAGGGCTCAGTTTTGGGTTCGGTCTTGTTTAACATCTTTATCGATGACATGTATGAGGGGATTGAGTGCTCCCTCAGTAAGTCTGCAGATGACACCCAGTTGGCAGGAGTGTTGATCTGCTCAAGCGGGAGGGCTCTGCAGAGGGATCGGGACAGGCTGGATCGATGGGCAAAGGTCAACTGTATGAGGTTCAATAAGGCCAAGTGCCAGGTCCTGCACTTTGGTCACAACAACCCCATGCAACGCTACAGGCTTGGGGAGGAGTGGCTGGAGAGCTGCCCGGAGGAAAAAGACCTGGGGGTGCTGATTGACAGCCGGCTGAACATGAGCCAGCAGTGTGCCCAGGTGGCCAAGAAAGCCAACAGCATCCTGGCCTGTATCAGAAATAGTGTGGCCAGCAGGAGTAGGGAAGTGATCATGCCCCTGTACTCAGCACTGGTGAGGCCGCAGCTTGAACCCTGTGTTCAGTTTTGGGCCCCTCACTACAAGAAGGATGTTGAGGTGCTGGAGTGTGTCCAGAGAACGGCAATGAAGCTGGTGAGGGGTCTGGAGCACAAGTCTTATGAGGAGCGGCTGAGGGAACTGGGGTTGTTCAGTCTGGAGAAGAGGAGGCTGAGGGGAGACCTTATTGCTCTCTACAACTACCTGAAAGGGGGTTGTGGCGACGAGGGTGTTGGTCTCTTCTCCCAAGTAAACAGCGACAGGATAAGAGGAAATGGCCTCAAGTTGTGCCAGGGGAGGTTTAGATCGGCTAGTAGGAAAATTTTCTTTACGGAGAGAGTGGTCAAGCATTGGAACAGTCTGCCCAGGGAAGTCGTTGAGTCACCGTCCCTGGAGGTATTTAAAAGACGTGTAGATGTGGAGCTTAGTGACACGGTTTAGTGGTGGACTTGGAAGTGCTAGGTTAATGGTTGGACCCGATGATCTTAATGGTCTTTTCCAACCTAAATGATTCTGTGTTTCTATGATTCTATCAAATACAATGTAAAGTATGACACAGCACCATGGCTTAGCACTACAGTTTAGACCAGAAAATCACCCTGCCCAAGTTACAGACCTAAAGAAGATATTAGGGGAATAGTGGACATAGATGCATAGATACATAGATACATGTGGAGATACGGCAGGAAATACCTGAAATGATACAGCTCCCAAAGGGACTGCGGTTGGTAGAGGGATCCATGCTGGAAGGGTTGAGTGATAAACAGGGAGCAGCAAAAAGCAGTACAACACACTGACCCCCAACTCCTGCACTGTCCATTGCCTCCCTGAAGGGATGAAGTGTAAACTGCAGAAAAGGGATTGGAGACCAGGAAGTGGGGAAGAGAGGTCTCTGGAGTGAAGCCGAGGTATTTTTCTCTAAATGTTTAATTGTTTATCTGTTTGTTAATACCAGAATCAGTAAATAAAATTTTATGCCCACTGGTAATAAATTGAATTACCTTAAGCTAAATTCCCCAACTTCAGACTGATTTTGGCCCACGACAATTGCTGCAAATAAAAAGGTTTAGGACTATTAATGTACTTTATTTCCTGAATTTTTTACATAGAAAGAAAAGATAGTTAGCTTCTTCTCTATATAAAAGAATAATTAGCCTTTATTAAGCACTCCTAAAAACTGCTTTCTTTGCACTTCAAAGATTATAGGGTCCACCCCACAAATGTTCAGATTTGAAACAATGACCTTTTATCCACTGTCTTAACTTCTATGCAGTTTAATATTCCTATTCAGTAGCCACACCTATCTTATTCAAAAAAGAAAAATAGAGAAAGAAGAATGGAGTAAGGGTAAATAATCTTCCTTAAATTATTCTTGCAGGCCTATAATATTTACTGAAGTTTTAAAGGCAAATAGAGCTCAATATCACAACCATTAAAAAGATAAGAGTATTAGTTAGGTGAAGCTATGTGGCCGGCATTTTCATTAAAAAAAATATGCTAAGACTGCTTGAGCAATTCTGCTGGTCACAGAGCTCTGCAAATTACATTTTACAAGCTGTCTAGTGTAGATGAGCCAGAAAAAGCTGTATCAAATGATTTTTAACACACATAAAGGACTCATATTGAACAAACAATAAATGAATCCAAGTGAATGAGATCTGATGTATGTAAACAGTATAGTTCAACTGTCCTTATACAGTAATTCTTTCCTATGTTATAGTCAATTTTCTGACTAGTATAATAAAGTCTTCATGATGTACATAAATGGCTAGAAGCTTTTCATTTCTGTCAATTAAAAAAAAAAGTTTAAATAAATAATACTCATGCTTCTGAATTACAGAGCACAGTACATTGCAACTTCATTCAGATGGGCTTTATCACACCAAGAAAACTAAGTTATTTTTGTGGGTAGGAGAACAGGGAAAGAGAGGAAGAGAAAGGTAATAGTGTTGCATGTGACATGGAGCGGGAGGGTATGTTTTTTCACCATTGACATTGTTTGTAAAATGCAATTTCATCTTAGGAAGGTTGTTCTTGGTATGGATCAGCATGATATAAGGATATCACAAAGCTTCAGTGTTTAGCATTTACACACGCATAGACAAAAAAAAGGTAATTTAGCAGAATTCAATAGTACAGCAGCCACACTTAAAACAGACTAGAAGGATAGTTTATGATAACTGAAAGGTAAAATGATACTGTGTCAAAAATTTTGTGCTTGCTTGAACAACACTAATCAAGGATCACAATGATCTCTGATGTGGAAACCTCCTTTTTTTTTTTTTTGTAGGAGGAAAATGGAGTAGGGGAAGAAGACAGTACCATCTTAGGACAGTCTTGACACATACAGCAGTAATTATATAGCCTGCTAAATAGATACATGGGCTAAATAGCAGCAAACATGCTGCAGCCAGCTGATATTAAAAATCTGCAGTAGAAAGTGTACATCTAATGATGTGACATTAACAAATATTTGGGTCACGGTGTTACTGGTATAAATTTGCACTACTCTGATGACTTGCATGGAGCTCCAGAAATTTCTGTGAGCTACAGTGTGAGCCGAGGTACACGGTCATTTAACAGTGAAGTAATACACATTTGATTCAAACAGCCATGCAAAGACAACAGATGCTCTACAAGCTGACTTTACAGAATATAAATAGATAGTAAAACACTTAACTGAATCTGTTTCCATAACATTTTGTCTGATGTACTTCTATATCGTTCTTTTGGAATTGACCAAATTGGGAATGTGATTTAGATACTTTAAGATAGCAGGCATGCATCATAAGATATCCTTGCAAGGTAAAGGCACAATACTTTCTTCCATCAGCAGTGCATCTCTGTCTAATACTGAGATCCCATATGCTCCTTGCTAGCTCCTGCCAAAAATCCCATTGTACTGTGGAGAGAAATTCAGCATAGAGAATTGGAGTTCCCAAAAACCAATGCTTATTACAATAATACTCTGCAGAGAAATGTTTCGTAGGTTTGGCTTCTAGAGCTGGATATTTGCGGGAAACCGCTCATGAGCTCAGTTTGCTCAAACAAGGAAGACACCCCCACTCCCAGCATCACTCCCTCACTCTCTCATACACACATATGCTCACTCACTCACAAGCATAACCGTGTTTCAAAGGCTACTTGAATTAACAATTTTCAAAGAATCATTTAATTACATTCAGTAGAAGATAAGGATAGGCATATGTAAGCTCGAGGAATGGGCCTGTGTGAACCTCATGACGTTCAACAAGGCCAAGTGCAGGGTCCTGCACCTGGGTCAGGGCAAGCCCTGGTGTCAATACCGGCTGGGGGATGAAGCAATTGAGAGCAGCCCCGTCGAGAAGGACTTGGGGGTATTGGTGGATGAAAAGCTGGACATGAGCCAGCAATGTGTGCTTGTAGCCCAGAATACCAACCCTATCCTGGGCTGCATCCAAAGCAGCAGGGCCAGCAGGTCAAGGGAGGTGATTCTGCCCCTCTACTGTGCTCTGGTGAGACTCCACCTGGAGTCCTGCGTCCAGCTCTGCAGCCCTCAGCATAGGAAAGACATGGACCTGTTGGAGAGGGTCACAGAAATGATCAGAGCGATGCAACACCTCTCCTATGAGGACAGACTGAGAGAGTTGGGGTTGTTCAGCCTGGAGAAGAGAAGGCTCCAGGGAGACCGTATTGCAGCCTCCCAGTAGTTAAAGGGGGCCTTTAAGAAAGATGGAGACAGACATTTTAGTGATAGGAGAAGGTATAATGGTTTTAAACTAAAAGAGTGTAGATTCAGATTAGGTCTAGAGAAGAAACTTTGAGGGTAGTGAAAGCCCGGCACAGGTTGCCCAGAGAGGTGGTAGATGTCCCATCCCTGAAAAGATTCAAGGTCAGGCTGGATGAGGCTCTAAGCAACCTGATCTAGTTGATGATGTTCCTGCTTATTGCAGAGGGTTTGGACTAGATGATCTTTAAAGGTCCCTTCCAACCCAAAGATTCTATGATTCTATGTAGTTAAGTATTTGAAAAGGGGTAAAAAAAAGGAAACTCCATTTCTTCTTCAGGTTGCATGTGAACCACATCAAAGAGCCAGATTATATAATTAGCTAATAGCCACTATTGACATGTAAAATCAATTTTTGACAGCTATCCTAGCAAAGCCAACCAAGTTTAATGCAATAAATTGTGCACCATTCACTTTTTAAATTTAATCATTGTTAGTATCATAAGGAAGATATATTATGCGTATACACCCAGTATGCATATATACAGTAGGTACCCAGAAGCTTTAACAAAATATAACCTAGAATGCAACCAGCCTACATACTGTTCTTGAGAGACGAGAAAATTCAGCTTTGGCATTGGTGTTTTGCAAATAGTTGTCTCCAGTTTTGAGAGCAGAACTCTTTGGTAAAGTCTATGCTGGGGCAGAGCACTGTTGCAGAACAGTCTGGGGCTAAGTGCCAAATACGACCTCAGTTCTTGCCCCAACAATGAAGGTCATTGTTAAGGCTAGTATTAACAATGTTCACATTTTCTTTCTTCTTTCTCCTACCATCAGTAAGAAATCTATAATAAGCCATGTCTTTCTTGAGAACAAAAGCTGTAAAGTGAGGTAAACAGCAACATTCTAAAACGTTGAAAAGAGAGTAGTAACATTAAAAGCAAGCTAGATTTGCTTTTTCATAAAAATTGTTCGCCAGTCTATAATTGGTTCTCTACTTCTTTAGCCATATACTTGTCAGCTTTCAAAATATATATTCACAGCAGGGAAGCATTCAGCTGGAAGGTTTTATCAGATGAAATTCAAGCAAGCCTTTAGCTGGGGGGCAGAATACAATTGTCAAGACCCATGCAACCTTAAAGCATGTAATTGCATTGTATCTGGGAGTTTTAACTTCAACAGGGTTGCTTGTGCAAGTAAAGATTATACAAGTGAAGAAGCATTGGTAAGTCAGTCCCAGGATGTGTATTCTTTGAAGTGTATACATTTCTAGAATAGAAGTGGGAACACGTCTCTTCATGCAGAAGTATGCTTAGGTTTTTATTTTGCAACACTGAAGATGTGCTAAAGCCAAAAGTTTTACATGAAATTATCGTGTTATCAGAAACTGCATTGTGCAGCTATTTTTTCAAACATGTTAAAAATATTCTCTAACACTCTACTGTTACAAATAGAAAAAGTAATTGGGACAAAATTAGTACTGGTATAAGATCTCCAGAATTCCACCTATTTCAGTGAGACAGCAGAAAATATAAACCAGCACAAAATACATTCTTTCTGCATTCAGTAGGCACAAAATGATAGTATCAAGGAGACAGGAAAAAAATTTTTTAAAGCAATTAGGAGAGGGAAATATACATTTGTCTGCTTTGTATGCTATGAATCTTTATGAGACTGATTGAATGAACGCTGACTAAATAATTTAATCTGTGTACATTGATTTAACTCAACTTGCAGATTAGTATTGATAACAAAGCAGAAGATTTCAGTGAAAATTGAACTAAAGATATGGTGTCCCTCTAGCATAGAATAAATTAGTGCCTTCACTGGGAAAAGCTATATAGCATTCAACAGAAAGTAAATTCCTCACCTTGAAACAGCAATACAAGCTGACTATAGAGAAAGGTGAAAATGAGAATCGCTACAGTCAGACAGGAGAATTAGAACTAAAATTTGACAAACAACTAGTATGCATTGGGGTAGAACTTTCATCTTTTCCAGTGTTTTCCACAAACTCCTATTTTCCCTTGTCTGTTGAGAAATGAAGTTTGCCTCTGTTGTTTTTAAGACTCATGTTGTAACACTTTGCATTCTATCCTCAGAGGTATTTTTCATGAAACATTTCTACAAAGGCAAATGAAACGAATATTTGTCCATAAATGACAGCTGTTCTTCCTTTGACCAGGAAAATCTCAAAGGACAAAAGTACTTATTCCAGTTCTCTCTGACATGCACAAAAGGCAACCAAAAAAATAATTCCTAAGTGAATCCTAACAAATTGTGTAGAAATCCTATCTCCAAACAACTTCAAAAGTTTTAAATTCATGTTCTATTTATCATTTAATGTTGTGGGCAGTTCATCACATGTTGTTTCTGCTGCTCCCTCCTCCTCAGGGGAAGGACTCTTCACACTCTTCCATGCTCCAGCGTGGGGTCGCTCCCACAGGAGACAGTCCTCCAGGAACTTCTCCAACATGAGTCCTTCCCACAGGCTGCAGTTCTTCATGAACTGCTCCAGCCTGAGTCCTTTCCACGGGGTGCCATCCTTCAGGAACAGACTGCTCCACTGTGGGTCCCCCATGGGGTCACAAGTCCTGCCAGCAAACCTGCTCCAGTATGGGCTCCTCTCCCCATGGGGCCACGGGTCCTGCCAGGAGCCTGCTCCATTGCAGGCTTCCCATGGGGTCACAGCCTCCTTTGAGCAACCACCTGCTCCAGCGTGGGGTCCTCCATAGGCTGCAAGTGGATATCTGCTCCACCATGGACCTCCATGGGCTGCAGGGGGACAGCCTGCCTCACTGTGGTCTTCACCAGGGGCTGCAGGGGAATCTCTGCTCCTGTGCCTGAAGCCCCTCCTGCCCCTCCTGCTGCAATGACCTTGGTGTCTGCAGAGCTGTTCCTCTCACAGATTCTCACTCCTCTCTCTGTCTGCAATTGCTGTTGCCATTTTTTCCCACCCTTCTTAAATATGTTATCCCAGACGCAGTACCATGGTCACTGATGGGCTCAGCCTTGGCCAGTGGTGGGTCCATCTTGGAGCCGGCTGGCATTGCCTCTGTTGGACATAGGGAAAGCTTCTAGCAGCTTCTCACAGAATCCACCCCTGCAGCCCTCCTGCTACCAAAACCTTGCCACGCAAACCAAATCCATCATTTTCCCAAACCTCTCCTGCTCTCATATCCCCCTTGTGATAAATTCCTTCTTACCTCCATGGCACATCCTGTTCCAGCTTGGAGCAGCTGAGAAAGAGAAAGGTCCACACTGTCTCTAAGTCCCTTAGTCTTGCAGCTGAGTAGGGCAGGGAGGAACGTACTTCAGAGTCTTAGTATTCCCTAGTACTAAGTCTAATTATGTTTTTTGTACCCTAAGGACTGGAATACTCTAGAGTTTATCAGGTCATTCACAGATGGCTTTATCAACATGTATCAAAGATGACTGTTACTTATAATTAATCAACATGAGCTCTGAAACAAATAATGGAAACAAAAGAAAAGTAGAAGACAAGAGAACATATTTATGGGCTTTATTTAATTTTAATCCGACCTCGCTGCTTCAGCATTACCATTTGCATGTACCTGGCCTCCCTACAATACAACTCAAGCTCCCATCAGAGTACCCCTGCAAATACTCCCTTCAAAGCTCCCAAGCAGTAAGGAAGATTTGAGGCACTGTACAAAATGTTCCTTGCTTTCTTCAATGGCTAGACTGTCCAAAACAGTGTAAATGGAGCTTGTAAAACAAACTCTAGGTCTTATCGAAAAATTGTTTGGAAACATAATGGAATTTTTTTTCATGATGGATATAGATACTAGATACAAATGAAGATTGCACAATTAGCTATATTCTAGAATAGTGTAAAATTTTACTTATTCATGCTAAAAGGAAATCTTAATGTTGTTTAAAAAGACTTTGGAGACATAAGGTTATGTTCCTTTTTCTCTGTTTTAGGCAAAATGAAGCAGTGACTTTGTTATCATAGAAACATCCTAAGCTTGAATAATCAGATTTTATGTCAAAAAGGCAGTGAAAGGTAGCAGTACAAAGTTGCTAACTTCATTCATAGAGATTTACTGGAGTGGCAACATGAGTTTTACCAGTACCTATGACAACTCTTTAAGAGAGCTATTCACAACTCCAGGTTTCCAAGAATTGCAAGTATCAGTGCTTTATTGTTTATAGAGTATTTTCCTTGTCCCCTAAACTTTTCTGACATCCATAGCTCCTGCTTAGTCTGTGTCATCTGTATTTCTTAGTCTTCTGTACTTCTGTCCATATTCCCAGAAGCACTTGCTCTTCATCTCACTTCTGTCTCCATCTACCACACTGTTCATATTTCCTCCCTTCCTTCTGCTACTTCACAATTATAGTTTTTCTCTGCAACCACAAATATTCTTGCCTAGAGCTTCAAGCAATGCAGGACCTCCTGAGGGGAACAACTGCAAGGAATTGCTGTTCAGTTCCTGCAGTCATAAGCCATGTGAGGTCAGCATAAAAATGCTCTATAAACATGAAGCATCAGTAGATTTTTCAGATAATTTGAATGCTAGAAGTCTGTGTAGCTCTGTAGCTCAGACTGATTAAACATAGAATCATAGAATCATAGAATGGTTTGGGTTGGAAGGGACCTTAAAGATCATCTAGTGCCAACCCCCCTGCCATGGGCAGTGACACCTTTCACTAGACCATGTTGCTCAAAGCCCCATCCAACCTGACCTTGAACACTTCCAGGGATGGGGCATCCACAACTTCTCTATGGAAGTTGTTCTGGTGCCTCATCACTCCCATAGTGAAGAATTTCTTCTTATATCTAATCTAAATTTACCCTCTTTCAGTTTAAATCCATTACACCTCATCCTCTCACTACATGCCCTTGTAAAAAGTCCCTCTCCAGCTTTCTTGCAGGCCCCCCTTCAGGTAGTAGAAGGCTGCTATAATGTCTCCCCAGAGCTGCCTTTCCTCCAGGCTGAACAACCCCAACTCTCTCAGCCTGCCTTCATAGGAAAGGTGCTCAAGCCCTCTAATCATCTTCATGGCCTTCCCCTGGACTCGCTCCAACAGATCCATGTCCTTATGTTCAGGGCCCTGGAGCCGAACGCAGTACTCTATGTGGGGTCTCACCAGAGCAGAGCAGAGGGGCAGAATCGGCTCCCTCGACTTTCTTGTCACGCTTCTATTGATGCAGCCTGGATATGGTTGGATTTCTGGGCTGCAAGAGCACATTGCCAGGTCATGCTGAGCTTCTCGGCAACCAACAGCCCCAAGTCCTTCTCAGGGCTGCTCTCAATCCATTCTCCGCCCAGTCTGTATTTGTTCTTGGGCATAATATGCACTTTCTCATGGGACATGCTATATATGAGGAAACCACACTTACCAAATTTCAGATTCCTATACATGCTTTGTTCTTGTAGAAACATAGTACAACATTTAAAAATATATACCAGTTTTTAACTTTTCTTTAACTTAGAGTGTTGTATAGACTTATCAAAGGTGATTTTCATTATCAAAATAGTGTAAATACAAGTAATTTTATAACTACTTGTATCCAGGCTCTCTAATAACTCTCTCTTTAACTGGAGACAGAAGTCACACTAACTAAGCAGCCATATCCAGAGGTGACATGCAAGCAATATCAATAATTCATTAATGTTTTCCATTGTCCCGTTTCCTAAGTTAATCTTCTAAAATACAAAAAAATATAGCTATAGAGTATTTCCTCTCCTTTAATATGAGAATAAGCAGCAAGAGAGAGATCAAAGCAATATGAAGTATTATGATCTCACTCAGTTCTTGGAAGCAAAACAAATTTTTGTATGGTACCTGTGGAGGCACATGTGCTTTAAGCATTTTCTTTAGTGTATGTCATGTTATAGCTCAAAATACAAAACCTGGAATCTGAAGCCATCAGCCTGCAGTGAAGTAGTTGAAATCACATCTACAAAAAATATGTTTCATATATATATAAAATCTGTTTTCTGTGTAGCAAATCATCTGTATATAGATTGTATTGCTTTAAGGTTAAGTTTATTGAAAAGCAAATGAATGCAATTAGTTTTCTTTCCTTAGAGCTGAAGAGCTATTATCAGATCTTCATAAACACAGTGTGGCCTCCATTTAGGCTTTACAAATCTTGGCCTTCTGAGGATGATGTCTGTTCTCTCCATACTGTTCTCCCTCTTTCAGTGCCTCATGGCGTTTCAAGAGTCAGAGGTGCAACTGAAGCTAATTCAGTGAGCTCCGAAATCACCTTTAGACCATCTTTCCCATTTCCTCCAGTTCCTTATTCTTGGTTGTGGGGGTGGGAGCTGGGTGGGAGGGAGAAGAAGGAGGAAGGCAGAGAATTTAAATGCAATGCCTTTTTTCCAGGTCAGTCACTATTCGTGGCCTTTCTCAGTCATCAGCTCATGATTCACTGATGACTTTCTAGCCAGCTTTTTTCCCTGAAGGGAAGCACATTGTCTCCTTATTTTTGCTGTTACTTCCATGCTTTCTTTACACTAAAAAATGCTTTTTTTGGGTAACTAAGCCTGAAGGTTATTACAGTCTACCATGCCCATCATCGACAACAAAAGGGGATAAGGCCAGCCATAAGGCTCCCTGTAAAGCTTTTTGCACACTTTAATGAATTGCAAAGGTGTTTGCAAACACCTGGATGGATTTGCAAGCTTAATTCCTACAGATAAGGTTTGTTAAAAACAATTTCTTCTTTTGCATTTTCCTGCTGTTCAGTGTCACTTTCTTTTCATTTGAGTGATTTAGAATAATAGAGATTGATCTTAAACTGTGTCAGTTCAGCACACATTGCAGAAGGATGGCGAGGATCAGTAGACAGCAATGGAAGTGGTGCCGCCTTCATTCATTGCTAAAGCCATTCCTGTGATTAAATACAAAACGATTATGACAGGGGGAGCTTACACAAACACCAGAGAATGAAGTTCTCAAGAACAGATAACGCATCACCCCAACAACAGCACTAAAGGCAAGCAAGGAGAGGGCTTGTTATCTGTCAGATATTTTTCACCCAACAAATATTCACAAAGATTAGGGACTGCATTTCATTCCTTCCTCTGCCTCTGAAAGTCATTGCACTTCCTAAACCTTTACTTCCTTTCCCGGTGACTTGTGCCTGCCTGAAAAGCTTTGTCTTTGTTTCTGAGGTTCAGGAAGGAGAGAAGAACAGGAACCCAGAAAGTATTTAAACATATTATTTAATGTAATATTATTTAATGTAATACACAGAGAACAGAGCACACAAATGCCTCCCTAATTCCCACTGAACCCCGACTTTTTGAAGTACCTCCTCACAATTTAAGACACGACCCCAGTAGGAATACAAGATATTAAGTACCACACGTTCTCTGAGCCATTCATCAGGGAAACATGGTCAGCTCATGCTGGAGCCTTGTAAACAGGCAGCGCTGGCTGCCTCTGGACCTGCTCACTCTCAGAAAGGCTTAGCCATACCTGTACAGTGTCACGGGCGTTTTAAGTCTTAGGTCTTGTAAGATGTCGGTGGGGATGTTTAATTCAGAGGTGATACATCAATCAGCGTTATAAACAGCAATCCCCAGTGAATTGAACTGGGCATGTAATCTAGCTCAGATGGTACGGCAATTGGTACAACAAGCTGCTTGCTTACAGTTCACTGTACCTCTATTGTATGCTTCGTTCCACTGGAAAAGATGTAAAGGCTGGCTCTTGGTTTGCTCCTTTTACACTGCTCTAGCGCCCAAGAGGAGAGTTTGCCACCCTGAGAGGAACTTTGCACGTCTCTGCATCCTTCCTTTGGAGAAATCTGCTTGGGTGGTGCAATAAGTAGATGGCTTGGATTAGAGGTATGGATAGTACTACTGTGCTACAGGAGCTAAGTAAAGCCACGTGTGTACTGCTGTTTTCCTACACCTACTGCTGCTTACCTGAACTGGGAAACTTTTGAGGGAAACAGTGCTGCTTGCAACAGGGAGCAGATCCACAGCAAATTTTCAGAGGCAGTGGAAAGACGATGTGATCCTTATGGACCTGGAGGTATGGCTCAGCATTTTTTGAAACTAGAAGCTCATAGCAAGTTTTCAGGCTGAGACCAAGACTGAAGGGATGGATGTTCCTTGCCATGACAAAGCTGACATGGGACAGGCTGGTTTTAAAACTTGTTATTGTACACAACAAAAGGAGAAAGCGATCTTTCA
This sequence comes from Phaethon aethereus, assembly GCF_964289735.1. Lineage (NCBI taxonomy): Eukaryota > Metazoa > Chordata > Aves > Phaethontiformes > Phaethontidae > Phaethon > Phaethon aethereus. The sequence continues at coordinate 130,192,810 of NC_138575.1, forward strand.
ATAATTTCTCTACTCAACCAAAATTTTAAACATAAAGCAAACACAATGTATGCATTGCTGTGGTACTATCCACCTCACTGATTTTTAGGTAATAACAGTGCCAGAAAAAAACCTTTTCCGATTCACCTGCAAGTTCAGACCTTGCGAAGAATTGAAGAAATAGAAACAATATTTTCCTTCCCAGAGACTGAAAAATCAATTATTAAATTATGGAAGTAGCAGGATTACTTATAGTGAACAAAAAGATCACTATTTTTTTAGTTAATGATAGTAAAATGTTCACTGTGGTCCTGATTATAAACAGATAAGATATGCTAAGCTATTCTTCTCTCCAAATTGCAACTATTTCAGCTTATAGTTTTGAAGAAAAAGAGCAATCAGAAGTCGGCTGACTCCTTTATATCGTTCCAAACCACAGCTCTGTAACAGCACATCTACTGTTTTACTTGACTTAGGAAAAGGCAAAGGAAGATAATTTAAATCATAATTAATTCTTAATGATCAGGCAGCTAATATACTGTAAGATGTTTCCCAGGAATGCATGACATCTGTGGAACATGGTAAAAGCAGTGTGGTGCTTTCACACTACTTCATATATTAGCATTTTGTACCATTACATGAATTAGTTGCAGGTTCATTGATCATTCTTGCAGCTGGAGTGTTAAACTTAAATTATGACAAAAGTGAAAATGAAGTAATTAAAGATAAACAGTTACAGTCCTTTTGTGAAGAAAACAAGTTAAAAATGGTGCTATCCATATATACAGTGAATTGGGTATTTTGTTAACTCATTGTTCCATTCTGTGAACTGTGTGTTACAGTTCTGTGAACTGTTTTACAGTTACACAGAATTATAAAATCGAATCATAGAATCATAGAACAGTTTGGGTTGGAAGGGACCTTTAAAGGTCATCTAGTCAACCCCCCTGCAGTGAGCAGGGACATCTTCAACCAGATCAGGTTGCTCAGAGCCCCGTCCAACCTGACCTGGAATGTTTCCAGGGATGGGGCACCTACCACCTCTCTGGGAAACCTGTGACAGCCTTTCACCACCCTAACTGTGAAAAATTTTTTCCTTCCTACATCCAATGGGTAACTAAAGTTCACTACTGAATCTTCATATTACCCCTGTGAGGATTTTTTTTTTTTTTTTTTAAGTCTAAGTGCTATAAGCAGCCCAAGTAACATGTGCACAGCAATGCCACAGAAGAAGTGACTCAGTGTTCCAGGGTCAAACCCATGAGATTATGTTGTTCTAGGCAGACTCCACGGGTCTGACCTATTCAAGACAATTTACAATTGGCCGTACAGTGCTGGTCATGTAATTTAGCGGAGCTCAGCTCAGGTATACAGGAGAGCTGGAAAGCTACTGGGAAAGAACAATGTTTTTTGGTTGGTTGGTTGTTTTTTTAAATTTTTCCATGTATGAACTCTTTTAAATTGAAACACTGAGGAAAAAAAAAACTTTTATATAATGGTGGGTTTAAAGGTACTGTTCTAAACACTTAAATTAAAAATTATGAAAACATAAAAACTGTAGCCAAATACATAGTGTATCCAAAGTCAGAGGTAAGCCTGAGAAGTTTGGGTTTTCTGCATTTCATTAACTTCAATGACATATCCAATTACTCTGTATATACATTATATAACAATATACATTATTCTCTTTTGGAATCAGTTTAATATTCTTTATTTATCAGAAAAAAAACCATTATGAACTCCTCCTATGGGCACAGTAAATTATAACATATTCTAAAAGAACAAAACCCTATATGTATTTGAAACTAAATTCAAATCTACCACCTACTTAGTAGTAGGATATTTTTCATAAACTGGTGATAGAATCTTTCTCTAATTATTTGAATATTTTCAGAATATTTTCAGGGAGGCAGAGGGAGGAGATAAATATAGTGGCCAAGAAAGACACATCCAAAAGGGAAAACAACCTTGACTCAGAGAAAACAGATTTGAGTACTTCCTCTTATGTGATAAAGACCTGGGGCCCGTATTATGCTTTTTTAATATTAGCTAGAGATTTATACACCTAATTAGCACTTTGATAAATTAAGATGCATTCAGTTTACAAAATTAATAGGTTAAAATTCTCTACCCTCAGTGATCCCATATTGAATGGTATGGTAAATATCTCTAGAGAACATTATGATGTTTATTAACCAATAATGCTATGTAGGAAGGGTCTTCTTTTATGCCTGGAATGTCTTCTTTTTGTTTATCTTGATTTTTAATACCCAATACTTCTCCTGTTCCCATAGTTCTCTTTCTGGGTAACCATAACACCTGACTATTGCCAGCTCTTTTATACAGAATGCACTATGTTTCCTTATTAAAAGATACCAAATGTTTGAAAACACTTGCTCAGAGATAATGATAATGACTTGAATAACGTTAGCAATATATGACACATGTAGAGATAGTCTTCACAGAGGCAGAACAGATTAATTTATGTTTCTTACAGACTTTCAAAAGTGTTACACCATTGTTCCCTATTGCTATAGGGAAAAAAAAAGATTTAAAAAAAAAGATAAATAAAAAAAGGAGACCCTTGCCAACCCTTGAATTTTGAAACACAAACCAGGACAAATCCTGATAGGTACTGAGCTCTTCTGTCTCTTGACTGGAGCTACTGTGAGTATTGAAAGCTTCAGAAAGATGGGGAAAATTTTGGCTGAGAAGTAAGGGGCTCTCCAAGCAGCGTACTGCAAATCCAAACCCATTGTTATTCTGTTTCTGCATTAAATAGCACATTCGTATGTGTTGTTTTATGATTGTGTATGAATGTCAAAATCTTTTACTAAAGGTGCTGTGTCTGATTTCATAAACATGGAATTGCCAGGGTGCTGAGTGCCATGAAGCCAAAATACAAGGGAATCAGTTGCAAGGAAGTCAGCTGTAGCAGTAGACATATCTGGTTCTGTTTTTTAACAACTTTTGAGCTACATGTAGCCATTGAGGGGCTTTTTATTCCTATGTGTCAATTTCTTGTCTAAATTTTCCACAAACAGGAGATTTATGAGCTTCAGGCTTCATTTTTTTTTTCTTTTCTGCACCTATCTCTTCCTGTAAACCTTGATTACTTCTCTTTAATTTACATTTTACATTTCTTTAAATTTACATTTTAAAAAACCCCCAAAACCCATAAACCAAACTAACAACTGTTACTTTCATTTGAAACTAACTCCTATGCTTAGAGATACAACAGTCCATCTTCCTGTAGAAATGTGTATTGCTCAGAACAGTTCTCCCTTTCTCTCCCCATGCAGACTTATTTGTTATATTAAATATTCTTGAACATCTAAAATTCATATATCTCTGTTATCACTATGTTGCCTGGTAATGTACCTATGCCTTTCCTTCCCACTTCTCCCTCTTCATACATTACTTTTTTGAATAATCTATGACAAAACTGTTCCAGTGATGACTTCACTCACATCCATTGATGTGTGAGAAGAATGGCAATCTACAGTTAATAGCTTCTAATGGTGATGGAAATTTAGTTTGGTTCTCATGACCATGGGCATAGTTAAGAAGCTTAAATTATACTCAAATCCTGGAACATACTAATCCTTTGTAAGAATAACACCAAGCCGTATTCCTCTCTTTTTATTAGTCTGTGATCCCACTGGGGACGAGCCTGAAACCCAGATCGCAGTACGTCAAATCTGAGTTAAAAATTGAATCTAGCCAAGCCTAACCTGTATTTCAGTTGCCAACCATGCTTGTTTAGCCATTCTGAAGTACGAAGCTTTCCTTGCTGAATGACGCAGCTTTTCTTGCCTTTCTTCCGAAAGGTAAATGATGGCCACAATATTCATTCTTTTGACATTTTACCAGTCACCTTGTATTTCTCTGCAATTGCAATCCAACAAAGTTTTTATTCAGAACTATGAATGAAGTTCGTCTCCATTAGGTTACCCTACGTGTATAACAGTTCATCCTTCACACGATCCTTACGGGCCTGGCACACAAGCCTTTTGTGCAGCTTTTAAAGCCCACGTACACGCTGCCCGTGCCCTCCTGTGCCTTTGCACCCTTTTCACACACACATGCACACACATACACGCACAGAGATGTAAGCATTGTTAAACGTCACTCTCTCCCTTCATTTTGTACCTCTTCACCTTAATTACATCCTGCCTTCGCACGGAGGGGAGCAGTAGAATACTGTGGTCCCTGAATACTTCTTTATTTCTTCCATTGTACTGCAGGTAAGGGTCTTTGTATCCCTGCAAACTGTTTTGTTCCAGTGAAATGTTATACATAATGGTAACTCCTAAAAGTTGCTGCAACTTTTTTAGCATTCTGAATATGCCTCATCCGTCTTTGTCAGTCATTAGACATTTTCTTGATCACCTTTTTTCTTCCATAAACCTGATTACTGTAATTATTTCCCCATACTTTTCTTGAGGCAGGTATTACCTCTTTTAGTATATGTCACTCATCACCAAAATTTCCAAATACCAGAGCAAATAACTTGCTATTTTTATTCCAGTAAGTAGATGTTATGTTTACATGAGAAGAATCCCAAAGCACCTAATCTTTAAAACAAACTACAAAGCCTGCAAATAGGCAACATTTCTTTTCCCAGTGGACAAAACATGCAGAGAAAATGACTCATCTGCTGTCCTTTCTCCTTTTTCTCAAAGACTCAAGTTTTATTGCAAAAATAAATTACTTTAACATAAGATCACTGCATCAGTCATGACCTTTCTTCTATGACATGATTCCTACACGGTAATATTTTTACTATTTCTGCCTAAGGCACTTTGTCTCCTCTTCTTCTCCTTTCTACCCTGCATCCAAAACTGCTATGCTAGCTTTATGTGCTTCATTTTAAGCCCATTCCTGACTCAAGATCCACATGAGGAACATTTAATTCACAGGTATAACAACTGAAGTAAAATCTCAGAATTCTTAATTTTCAGAGGAAATTTGAAAATTGAAAATCAGAATTCAAATTTGTAGTGGTTTTACAATGTACGATATCAGAAATTAACCAGAATTTTGCAGATCACTAATTTCAAGCTCATTTATTGTGACTTAATGGAATTTAACTGAATCAGTGGTAATTAGATGATATGTGTTTTAAGGAACGTAGGAAAAACATTAATTTTGCCAAGTTAGAAGAGAAAAATGCCCTAAATGATTGAAACTAGGACACAATTTAGCAAGGCTGAATGTAATTAACAGTGTGACTAGGACCGTCTTTGAAAACTGCCCGGAGATATGTAGTAGTTTGGATCAAGTAGCCTTATGCTGTATTAAGCCTGAATATTATTTCTGTCAGGAATCCCACTGACTTATCACAGTAAGATAAGCTATAGAATTGAATAGTTCTAAATTACTATAGCTGAACATCTTTTTCTTAACATGCTTGCTTAAATGTATGTTGAACACTGACTACTTTGAACTGCAGTTTGAAACATTTGCCCTTCCATCTTTTGCATGACAGTCAGGGGAGTTCAAGTAATGGTCTACCTGGTTTGGACATGCAAAATGTAAGTTTAATACTTTGTAGTAAGGTATGTATACTTGACTGTGACTGACCGTGAAAGGTGAATTACTTAAATCTCTAACAAAAGGAGCCCAAACCCCCTACATTTGCCTACTTCCTCTGAAGTTACTCTTCCCAGGTGTGGTGGCTTGACCTCGGCTAACTGCCAGATGCCCACCAAGCCACAATATCCCACCCCCTACTGAGCAAAACAGGGGGAGAAAATACGACAAATAGTTTGTGGGTTGACATAAGGACACGGAGATTACTTATCAGTTACTATCAAGGGCAAAACAGACTTGACTTGGAGAAATTATCTGAATTTATTGCCAATTAATAAGAGAGTAGGATAACAAGAAACAAGAACAAAACTAAAAAACCCCTTTTTCCCTGGGCTCAGCTTCACTCCCAACTTCTCTACCTCATCCCCCCGAGCAGCGCAGGGGGATGGGGAATGGGGTTGTGGTCAGTCCATTATGAATTGTCTCTGCTGCTCCTTCCTCCTCACACTCTTCCCCTGCTCCAGCATGGGGTCCCACCCACGGGAGGTAGTCCTTCATGAACTACCCCAATGTGGGTCTTTCCCATCAGCAGCAGTTCTTCTCAAACTGCTCCAGCATGGGGTACCGTCCTTCAGAAACAGGCTGCTCCAGCCTGGGTCCCCCACGGGGTCACAAGTCCTGCCAGAAATCCTGCTCCAGCCTGGGCTCCTCTCTCCATGGGGCCACAGGCCCTGCCAGGAGCCTGCTCCAATGCACGCTTTCCATGGGGTCACAGCTTCCTTCAGGACACATCCCCTTGCTCCGGCATGGGATCCTCCCCGGGTGCGGGTGGAGATCTGCTCCAGCGTGGAGCTCCATGGCTGCAGGGGCACAGCCGGCCTCGCCATGGGCTTCCCCAGGGGCTGCCGGGGAACCTCTGCTCTGGTGCCTGGAGCCCCTCCTGCCCCTCCTGCTGCTCTGGCCTGGGGGGCTGCAGGGCTGCTGCTCTCACACATTCTCACTTCACTCTCCCAGCTGCTGTTGCACAGCCATTTTTACCCCTTCTTAAATGTATTTATCACGGTTTAAGAGAGTAAGTTACCACTGACAAGGCATTAGAAATCTTCGTATGACTTCCAGCAAGCAATATGGGTCTAGTTGTCTCACCTTTTTTCTCTACTCATAAAAAAGCTTCTTCCCACCTGATACAATCTATCCTGCATGTTGTAGCTCTGATGCTTTCAGCTATGGCCTGAGTATCATTTAATTACTTCATCTGTTAACCTTTACTTCTCTAAACACTCCACTAAGGCAGGTCTGCTTTTAAATACTCTTATTCTTGAGTTGGATAACACAATAAAGAGTTTTCCCTAAATGTTTCTATCCAGGGAGCACTTCTGTTTTCTAGAAGTCTATTAGGCATATACTATAAAGATTCTATACACCCAAATTCCATAAATACACTTTGTGATAATTAAACTACAGCCATGGGATGTGTAAAATACATACTAAGCATTTATTAAAATTTTGATGTGTAGAGATGGAGAAGATACACTCAACTGTTTATCTAATCATTTGGAAATTACTCATTTGGTTACATTACAAATCTTCCTTGCTTTATCAGTACTTAAAATGGGCAGGTTGACATGTTGATTAACACTAAACTGTTACTAGTTTTGAAATGTAATGATGGGCAAAAATATAGATAGCAGATTTGTATTCTTTAGGAAAAAAGTACTGACTTCACTTCTGTGCTATTTATGATACTGTCCAATCAGTGAATTTTCCCACAGATGATTTACTCATATAGGAACAAGTGTCGAATTCAAAAACAGTCTAGTGAGAAATGAGTATCCATATGAAGTTTTTCACCAGAGAACACTTTGCCTTCTGCTCTCACAAATGCTCCTCTTGCTGACATTGCCAAAATCCTATTCTATAAGCAGAAAAATATGAGATGTTACATAAGGCTATGCAGATTACAAGTAATAGTAATCTAGAATTGTAACAGAGATAGCATCACACTTCCCAAGTAGAAAAACATTTATATAAAATGTTTAGATACCAATTTTCAATGCATTAAAGATCTGATCATGTTTACTTAACCCCACAATTTTTTCATATATAACAAAAATATTTCTTCTCTCCAGGACTTTCATAAGTATGACCTGCCCAAAATCACCCATCATCAACATTATTTGCTCTTAAAGAAAATTTCAACATATTGTCTCCAAAAAATTTTCTTTTGGGTTTGTCAGGAGGAATAGCTGATTTATTATTAAATCCTTCTGTTTGTCACAATAAAAAAGCTGTAATTACCTCAATTATTCTGCAGATCTTTCACAGGCTTAGAATTGTAAATGCCTAGAATTAAATTCCAAGGGAATAAAGTGGCGTGTGAAGTTCCCTTTCTTTGCATTCACTGTGCATTCATTTTACACCTTGTATTTTACAAGCTACCTGTACGCACCACAAGTGCCAAGAATGTTAAATAGTTATCTTACATTGAATTTGACAGAAGCTTAACATCAACTTCTGCGCTAGTTGAATCTGTTTGATCTGAACAGGCATGCAAGGGTGCATATACTTGAACTTTGAAAAAACAGAGAAATTATTATGAGATGAAGACACGTGTGTGTAAAACATCTGATATGTCATGCCACCAGCTGGAAAAAAATCTTGGTCTGTCTCTCAGGTATATTGCTTCACATCAGTCAAACAGATACCAAAGGAAGGAAACATTTCATTCGGAATGGGCGAAGTTCAGCGTCATCGCTAAGATTGTCAAGCTCACTGAGGAGCTGATCAGCAGTGCAGTGAAGTCACCAAGAAGTCCTCTCAACAGCTGGCATCAGACTGGAGGGGACACACAGTTTGGGGAGTTTTGAGTTGTTGGGTTTTTTTGAACTAAAGAAGAAAAAACCCAACATAATTTACTGTTGCCTTCAGGACAGAGAGACAGAATCCTTTCCTTTTAAAAAAGGTAAGAGAAAATAGTAACAACATTGACATACCACTAATGGTGTTATAAAATATGTTATCAGACTAAATCTGAAAATCTGAATCCAGACTAACACTGTTCTATCCAGGTTGTTGTTCATGCTTCAAGTCATGCAGCGATAACAAATCCACGAGAGCTACCTAAGATTTCTCTTTCAGCAGCTGCTTATTCCAGGAACTAAATATTATTTAAAACATAAGAATCTCATGTACTTTAAATTCAGAATTTTCAACATACCTAAATGAAAGAATGAATGATTCTGGCTTTTACGAATTGAGATATTGTGCAAGAAGTACCACACTATTCCAGATGTGATATATGATAGGAAAGGGTGCTTAGTATTCTTTTTAATTAAGCCTTGTAGTATTTGAGTATTCTTAGTCAGTTGATTTGGATGTAGAAATTAGTGCACAGTGGTTTCACTTCAGAAAATACAAATTCAGCTTTTAATTTAGGTCACTTTATCTCTGCTTCCTTCCCGTGTACTCACTTTCAGAAGACTGGAACATAATGTGACTCAGCTTGACTCTTCTGGCAGTATCTCCTCAACAGAGGTTCAATGTTAAGACATTTGCAGGTCAGGGCTGGTGTACACTGGTGGAGCATTGCAAGCGTTAGTGAGCCTATCTGTGTGCAGTCACAGCTATTAGTGCTTTGCTTTTTATCAGGAAGAAGTTCATTCCTTTTACTATTTGTACATATATTCCAACTTTTAACTTCATAGTGACATTACTGTTTGCCTAATGGCCCTTTTTTGACCAAATTCCAAATATTTCTGCAATCATTAACCCTTAACCTATGTTCCAGATTAGCATGTAAAAGACTTTCTGCAGTTTACTGCTTTAACACTTCACCAATCAAATATATTATTTCTGCTGTTAACGGGCTTTTTAGCCTAGAAGTGGGCCAACTGCTTCTACCAACCTGAACTGGTTGCATGCTCTTCTGTTAGCAGGGATATAAGCAAATACTCAGCATGTCACTTTTCACAGCCTTCTCTTTTTAACTTTTTCTGACATGTGCCTAAAGGAGTGATCAAGATACAAGTGTCCCTTTGAGGAGAAACGTAGTAAAATGACATAAGTGAGAAAAGGGAAAAGAGACATTAGATAATACATCAAATAGAAGCTGAAAAGCCACACAGACTCCAGCAGCATGAAACAACATCAGTACACGGTTGCCCTACACTGAAAAAAAGAAGGCTTCAATAGAACAGTGACAGCATGAAGTAACAAAACAGAGTTTGCATAGTAATGATTTTATGATTTCCTTTCAACTTCACTCAGGGACAGGAGACAGCACTCTCCAGCTTTTCAAAACTAAGCACTCTGCATCATCAAGAACTTGCCGTTTTATTTCTAACAAATTCATTCAGCTTCTCATGCTGAAAGATAATCTCAGCAAGATTTGTATTTTCTTCCCTTTATTTTTTTTTCAATTCCCTTGCTATCATGTTTCTTTTATCTGATTCTAAAGTTGAAATTGATCTTCTTGCCTAGACACACTAAAACTTCACCAATAACAGTACATTCATGCCAGCAGATGGGCAAAAATCTAATTAAAAGTTTTTCAAGTAAAGCCTTGAACTTTATTTATTTTTTTCTTAATTTTGAGATAATCCAGTTATAGTAGTTTGATACTGTTTCCTTGGGATTCATCTACTAGCTGATTTTTTATATTTCCTGTGCTTTTACATATAATCACAAGTTACATGAACCTATAAAGGCCTTTGGTTACATATTACATGACTTATCTGCATGTTCTTTCACAGCAGGGCATCAGGGCCACAATGTAAAGAATAATACAAGGCCTGAAACACCCATGTATCACTGCTGAAACTATCCATCTAATTTCTCAGGACTTCTAACCGCTGAGAGCCAGCAGAGCAAACCTATACACGGAAAGATGTTGCTCTGGGCTTTCATAGCACTGCCCCTCTTCACTGACAATTTGCTTTCCTAGATCTCACTAGGTTCACACTACTACTCTTCATTCTTACTAGCATGCCACGATTACTCTTCAAGATATCGTTCCTACATTTCTGAAGCAAATTCTATCTTATACATGTCTTATTGTTGATTTCGTTATTGACCTTATGAATGCTACAGAATTAATACCTCTGTGTTTGTAGTATGGTATGCAAACTATTTTCATAAAAACTCTGCTTTTGAAACCAAAATGTGTTACAGTTGTCTCAAAACATATTTGTAACAGTGTGCTAATTATAACAACAGCTGAAATGCAATGCTCTGAGATTAGAAGAAAGAGCTTAACAAAGAACCCCTGGGTGATAATTTAAGTTTATTTACTAAAAGCAATTAAGTTGAAGGTATATTTTGACAAAAGAAACTGCAGATTGTGGATACGTCCATGTGGCCAGTGCTGCTAAAGAACACTTCAATAATTGCAGTATAAAATCAACATCACACAGAGCAATTATTTTCAATAAAAATAAAATGTTAGTGAAATTCTAAAACATATACTCAGATCCTTAAAAAAAGCCCAACCAACCATAAAAAAGAAAATCCCAAACCGTAGAAAACCATTAAAAATAGTACAGCCTATTAGTGAGCACTGTCACATCACTTAGGTACTTGTTCTTTGAAATACTAGTCCAGTGGAATTTATGTCTCTTCTGCTCATCGGGCAGGTGCAGCCTTACTTCATCTATTTAAGGTTTATTGCATGCTTTCTTCTATGTTCTAACAATTTTCTTCCAGTGTAGAGACCAAGAGGTGAGAAAAGCCTAGCGAGAAGCTTCTTCACAATCACTCTGACAGCAACAGTAGCTTTAAATCAGGCTGGCATTCAGGTAAGTGGGAAAAAGTATGATAACCCTAATCCCTGAGCTACAAACATAAATTAAAGAGGAGCTAAGGAGGAAAAGATTTTTTTTTTTTTATATCTGCTCTTTCTTTTTTTCTTTTATACTTAAGAGATTCATTTTAGAAATAGGCGTACAATGACTACGTTTGCAAGAGCATTTACTGTTGTTTTTAAGGATACTATAATTTGATAAATAGGCAAGGCAAAGCTCATTTCCTTTGAGCTCAAAGTCCTGCTTGCAGGGATCTTTGCACAAAGTTACAGCCTCAATTTCTACATGAACAGTTTGCAGTTGGTAGTTTTCTGACAGACATAATCTGGAGAAGGTACGTCCCTGGCACTTTCTGTTTGCATGTGCTTAAGCCTTGTTGGTTTCAGGATGTTTAAAATGCTGGTGAAGTTTGCAGTCTGGAACAGCTGAAATTTTGTGTTTCACTGAAACTCATTCCACACCCCTTATTGCCTGAGGGATATTGTTCAAGTTCAAATTTATTATAATTTAATGTTAAAACAGTTCCTACTCCTCCTCCTACTTTCCCTCAAACTGACTTCAAAGATAACTTGCATATAAAGATTTTATAGACAATATAGTAAGATTTTCATCTTGGTAAGAGGTTGTATATACTGATAATTGTGCTCAATGTTTGGTATATTCTGGGTTTTTTATAGATGTGGTTGGTATATGTCGGTATTTGGTTTTCAGTGCTTTGGTCTTGTGTGGCTGCAATGGAAAACGATGATTTACACATTGAGTGTTAGCTTTTTAGGAAAAAGTAAAAATGAAGAGTCTAATTGCTTCAGCATTGTAAGTGAGTCTTTCTGGTAGGCATGGATATCTCTTAATATCACAGTTCATTGTAGATACGCAAGAGTTTTTGTTTGTTTGTTTGTTTTTCCTAGGCTGTTAACATGTGTAATAAAGAGGAACAGTTTTACAATACTTTTTATCCAGTTTAGCCAGTCTGAAACAAAAAGTGACTAAAAATCTCATTAGAAAATTGATTAAGGAAAATCCATGTTTCTATATGACTAGACTTGAGCTACACAGACGACTCAGACACTCAAACACTGAATGACAGAAACTAAGGTGTGACTCTATTGCAGTCTGCAACTTTATAATCATACACGTGTAGCCAAGCCGTCATGTGCCTTACGGAATGAGTATAGATGATGAACATCGCTGAAAAGCTGGTCTGTGTATCTCCTGAGGTTTCCCTCCTCTCCTTTGAGCAAAATTTAAAGTCCACTACCCAAATGCCAAACATTTTATTCTACTGGCTGTATCTTGGATCATAAGCCTACTACTGAATCTCTTACTTCTTAGGGCTGGCCCTCTGCCATTCAGCTGAAATGCACTGCATACTGCGTAGAAAGACCTCCTTACTGATATTATGCTTGGATAACCTTACCTTATTTTTTTTCCCTTATATTTAATAAGTCATTACACATTACACAATTTAAAGGGGGTTTTTTGCTTAGTCTTCAGCTGACAGATGAACTCCATCATTACTAAATTTATCTAGTCAACTACAATGTATTTCCTTGCACACAATTTTGTACTCTCAGCCAACGTTCACAATCTAGTATTGAGTGTTAGTCACACTCTGATGATGAATCCTTTTCATCCAGCACGGCACCTACCTCTCTCAACTGTATCACTGACTAGATCAGATACTACAGCATTAATGTAACCCATCCAGAGCAATCCAGGAAACCTCTTATTTTTCACACTTAATTCCATACCAGTTAACTTTATGAAGTTTTTCTCATCCCATTGAAAATCTATGTCCGTTATAGGACATCATGGCAGTAAATACTGATGTTGGTCCTGTCATCCCAAGATAGAGGTATAGCTGTGATCTCACCAGCCCCGTATAGCCATATAGCCACATCACTTTCCTACTTTTAAGGAAAAAGAGGGCATTTTTTTCTTAAATCCAGTTCTTCCTACAAAGGTATCCCTGATATCAAGTGGAGAAAAACACTTTTAATTCAGTTGCTTACAGGTGGTCTTTTATGAGCACCCCATTCCTCTTTAGAAATTTAAATCCTCACTAAAATCTGACCATTACTTTTACTACACAAAATAATAGCATATTTTAGCCAGCCCCCAGGGAGTGCTCTGAAACTGAGCCCTACCTGCATTTGCTCAGCACCTTATTCCCCACCCTGTGTTTTGACTTCCTGTTTATTGTCCAGACTACTAGCTGGGGCAGAAAAGCATACCTTGTCACCCTGAGGAGGAATGGCTTGACTGCTTGACAAGTAGCAGTCCCAGTAAAGGTCTGGGGGCATGGGGGAGGCACATTTCATTGGTTATATACCATGCAATTTTACTGTGCTAAATTCTACAGTTATTGTTAACAGAAATTGCAACAAACACATCTAAAATGCCTTTGGAAGAACATCCTTCTAGTGTTCTGGTCAGCTGAATCTCAGTTACTGCTCTGACCAAGTCAGAAAGACTTGCAAGTCTTGCTCCCAAGGTCTTAATAGTGTCAAATGAGACTGGTAATACTGATGGTCTTGATCTCCATATTCCTCAACGCACCTTGTGTCAGCTACTTGGACAGGGCTGACCCTGGCACTAACCCCAGTGAAATACTGCCACATACCAGCAGCTTGCTTATTCTCACACAAGTATCACTACAGAGGGTTATGTCTGTCAAGTCTCCTGAAGAAACAGAGAGTAGCATTAGTAGCCATGCAGCATGGCACCTCAGAGCAGCTGGGAAAACACTGTGCTCCAGATTTCTTGTCGAAAAGCACTTTTACTCTGCCAACTGCATTTTGTAAAACAGTTCAAAGCCTTTTATCAGCTTTCAGGGAGCTGCTTGCCACAGGGAAATGCTTGTGAAAGGAGTGGGCAGGCAGGCACCCAAACAGCAGAAGTCATAAGATATCTAGCTACATCTCCCCATCTTCCAGCTTCTTTGCAGAGTGCTGGGAATAACTGCTGAGAGTGAAAATTACTTAAGCTATTTGGATACAAGTAAGCTCCCCTACAACCACAGAATGGCCAGTTCACATCATCAGATAAACTGAGCATCAGCCTTATAAACATGCATTCTCTAGGAATGGTATTGCTAAGTCAGTCTCTTCTTGCCATCCACTTTTGACTATGCCCCATTGAAATCCTGCTGCTTCTTGGCCCACTTTTCTTCTCTGTGGTCAAACACCTCCTGATTCAGTATTTTGCCCAGTCTGTATTCATGCTGTTAACTTCAGATCTAACGTTCAAGCAAATGAAACCCCTTGGTAGGTCCAAAAGGTCAGTTGATCAGCATCCAAGAGTGCCCTTTCACCTTCTCCTCCAAGGGCAGCCACTCTACCTTCATTTCTCTACTAGGTCCTACCAAATACTGCAGCTGAACTTCAGGTAATGGCACTGTCTGTCTGATTCCTTGTCCTAGTTATCGTAGTTCTCCTTCAGACTTAGAACCACAGAACCATAAGAAGGTCCCAGGTTAGAAGGGACATCAACAGATCATCTGGTCCAACTTTTTGTAGGAAAGAGAGCTTAGGAAAAAAGGAAGACTTTAAGAAAGGAAAAAAAAATGTTATGAATATCAAGTCTATCAGTAGAAGCTGTCATACAGAAGATAGAGAAAATCTGAATCATAGTCAAAATATTTTCTTAGGTCCGCTCAATATAAAAGTCCCTCTCACGGGGCAACCACATACTGTTTTACTTTCCCAGCTCAGAACAACTGCATCATATGACAGCTGCTCCCTCAAAGAGTAGAATAACTGGAAGAAATTGAGGATTACCCACAGGAATAATATGTTCTTTACATGTTCTTAGTTAGTATTTTCCCCTTCAGGAAGGGGAACCATATTACATATTCCAAATCCTTGCTGAACATAAAGGAAAACTGCAAATCACAGTTTTCCCTGAAAATAAATGAATATATCTGATGATAGTAAATTATCCATCTAAAACATTGCAGTGAGACCAGCATCTTAATCAAACAATATATTAAAACTCCTCTCTCACAATGTTAAAGGAGAAAAAAAGGAGAAGGTACTGCTGAGTCATACATATCAACAGATACAGATTCCAAGAAATTCAGGGAGCAAATTCCTTAGAAAGAAAGCCTTTCTACCTTACCCTCAAATAATAATGGTTAAAATAAAAGATAGCTTGCACCAAATTATCCTTTCCTAAGCAAGGGAACTAATTTCAGCTGTGACTGTACCACATGAGTAGCCTGAAACCAGGCCCTAAATAATATCAGGTTCTGTAGGTCAAGATCCGCATCTTAACCTCTATCCAAAGTCTAGTCAGAAGTCAGTGCCAATTAGACCTTAGAAACTGGTCACTAGTACTATTTCCCAGACAGTGCCAAGATTTTATCTAACCACTTGGTACAAAGAAGAAAGGTGCTACAAGTATATTCAACTGAATTCTTACAGTATGAAAGCAGCTGTTTTCCCTCAATACCTCACAGATCATATAATGTATATGGAAACATTACTTTGAAAAAAATCTGGTTCTTACACTTACAAATTATGGTCAGCAGATCAAGCGTCATCCTTTCCTGCTAGGACAACAACTACTAGCAGTAAAAATGGACTAACCCAGCTTCTACATTTATTCAATTCAATGTAATCCTTCTCTTCTCCTAAATGTTCATATGAAGGGAAAAAAATAGATCTTAGTATGGTAACTTAGTTAATATAACACTAATTGTATTAGAGAAGGAATAATATCTCATGTCAGACCATATTTTCTCTGGAAAATTAACAGAAATGTGTATTTGTCCTTGAAATGAAATGATAGGACTGAAACCCAAAGTAACAGGGAGCCATCTTTACAACAGAATTTTAGTGAAAAAGTGCTCTTCAATAGACAAATTATGTCAATGTCTACAGGAGTAAAAAAGAAGTGAGTGTAATGAACCTCATTCTCCCTTTAGCACTATTAGTATAGGAGTCATAATTCAGGTAAGCTACAATATGAACACCATAAGGGAATGGCAGGGCAAACCTGCAAAAGCCTTTGTCACGGATGAGCATGCCCGATAGTCACATTTAGCCTGTGAGTGCTGCCAGCTACCAGGACAGCGAGACTGAGAGGTATGCGAGAGCCATCCTGGAAGCATGATTATGCTGTATACTGACATTTCATGTATCTCCTCATGTGTTTCTGCACTCCTTATAGAGTACTCCATTGGGTTGTACCTCATCCCAGCATGCAACGTTGCAGAAAAACTCTATATTTCTTGTGTCTTTTACTACTGGTAAATATATGAGAAGTAAAATCATGAAGATGAACAGACAAAAGATAACAAAACTTAATGGATGATATTTCAAAGCTGTATGTGTGCCAGTGTGCATTCACTTCCAAGAACACATGTATCAGCTAGTACTGATGGCATCAAAGATTTGTGTGTCTGACTTTGTCAGTCACAAATATCTTGTGTTTATACTCATACTGTATTTTACATCTTGTTTGGTTAAATAAGAATAGAAACTGACTACAAAGTATTTGGGTCTGTGAAACAGGTCTCAATTTCTGTTAGTTACCAAAAGAAGTGTTTCTCAACTCTTAAAATCTCAGATCACTTTGATAATTTTGAGGCAAACACCCTTTTTTGCTAAGAAAAGGTGAATCAAGGTTGTACAACTATCCAGACAAAAATGCCGTGCTTTTGTAATCCACTTGTTCTGTGATTCTAAAACAGGCTCATAACTACAGTGTTGCAAGGACCTGCATTTGCTTAAATTCATTGCAATAACTGCACTGAGAGATCACGGAATCACACAGAATCACTAAGGTTGGAAAGGACCTTCAAGATCATCAAGTCAAACCATTAATCCAGTGCCACCATGTCCCCTAAACCATGTCCCAAAGCGCCACATCCACACTTTTTTTAACACTTCCAGAGATGGCGACTCCACCACCTCCCTGGGCAGCCTGTTCCAATGCTTGACCACCCTCTCCGTGAAGAAATTTTTCCTAATATCCAATCTAAACCACCCCTGGCACAGCTTGAGGCCATTTCCTCTCGTCCTATCGCTGGTTACTTGGGAGAAGTGACCAACACCCACCTCGCCACAACCCCCTTTCAGGTAGTTGTAGAGAGCGATAAGGTCTCCCCTCAGCCTCCTCTTCTCCAGACTGAACAAACCCAGTTCCCTCAGCCGCTCCTCAGAAGACTTGTGCTCCAGACCCCTCATCAGCTTCCGCTGCCCTTCTCTGGACACGCTCCAGCACCTCAGCATCCTTCTTGTAGTGAGGGGCCCAAAACTGAACAGGATTCAAGCTGCAGCTTCACCAGTGCTGAGTACAGAGGCACCATCACTTCCATACTCCTGCTGGCCACATTATTTCTTATACAGGCCAGGACGCTGTTGGGAACACTGCTGGCTCATGTTCAGCTGGCTGTCAACCAGCACCCCCAGGTCCTCTTCTGCTGGACAGCTCTCCAGCCACTCCTCCCCAAGCCTGTAGCGCTGCATGGGGTTGTTGTGACACAAGTGCAGGACCCGGCACTTAAACCTCATACAGTTGACCTCAGCCCATTGATCCAGCCTGTCCAGATCCCTCTGCAGAGCCTTCCTGCCCTCCAGCAGATCAACACTCCCCCCCAACTTGGTGTTGTCTGCAAACTTACTGAGGGAGCATTCGATCCCCTCATCCAGATCAACAATAAAGATATTGAACAAGACCAAGCCCTGGGGAACACTGCTTGTGACCAGCTGCCAGCTGGATTTAACGCCATTCACCACAACTGATAATGCCATTGTTTCAAAGAGAACAAAATTCCTTCAGATTTTGGAAAAGGAATGATACCCAACTGACATAACTGAGGAAATGAAAGCCAACAGAACATAATTTTCTGACATAATAATTGGTTACGGCAAGTCTTCTAAAGCATCCCATACAATCTATAGTAACCACTTGAGGGCATTTCTCTATTTTAAGGTCCTTTTAAAAGACAACAGCTTTCAGAACTTTGAGTATTTTTGGCACCAAAATCTCTTCTTAAAGGGAAGACTACCACCTACTGAATCTTTTTGTCCCTATTCCTCTAAGTCCTGAGAACATTTCCCACCCATTAAGCACTGGAAAGTCCAACCTTTTCTTTGCTAAACTTATTCATGGGGCAGGATAACACCACCACCAAAAGAAAAAAGAAATAATTAATTTATTTTTCTCCTGTTGAAAATTCTATAAACAGTTCAAAATTAAATATTGGACATGTGACCTTGGTTTTTAATTACTTTCTCTTTCATGATTAAAGAATAGTACTTCAGGATGTAGATACATTACGTGCTAAATATACATATTCTTAGTTACATGAAGCTAAAAAAGCCTTCCAAAACCATTGCACTTCTACAGTAACTTCAAAGACTACCTTACAAAATAACCTATTTAACAGCTGTATTTGTTTTCTTTGATTTAGTTTTCAAAATTAGCCCAAAGCCAATTTTCAAATAGTGGCTTGGCACATTCTTCACCTTGCACTCTTAAAAAAGCCCCTCAGTTCCAATAGAAATTATTACATCATGGCTCTTTAGCACTAAAGACAACAGCAAGATTATCAGTAGAAAAACACAATAGATTGGCTTTCACCATTACATAAACAGTGTTTATCACAGGAGACTAAATCTGAAAGTACAAAATATGTGATATATTTTTAAGGTGTTAGATAGTACTCCCAATCTAGAGATTACTGCTCATTTCTCAGTATTACAGATTCAGTTACAAATAGTATCCAGGGCTGTTACTGGGTTCAGTGAATATACCTTGACCTATCAAACTGGGGAAGCTTTTTCTTTCAGCCTGTTAGCCCTCAGGTGGATATATCGAAATATTCAGATCTCCATGAATTACAATTATTTATTCATAATCTAACATATAACCAAAAAATTGTTTGAAATTGTTTCACATTAAATTCTATAAAAACATTTTCAGGGAAAAGACAGGATTTGTCTCAAGAAATGTGTAATGCAGGCTCTTTGTTTCCACTCCCTATTTTATCTCTCTGATATACCCATATTTAAAGGAAGAAGTAAATTTTTCTTTTACTGTCTAATCTGAACTGAAACATCATGAAGCTTCTTAGCATCTTTCATTTGTTTCTACTAGTGCCTAGACAACTTGGATCAAACGAAATAATTTAAGCATTCTCAGTCAAAACAAATTAAATAGCTTTTTTGTTACTCCCCCTTTCTCTACTTCGCACTCTAGGCATTAATGAGAAGACCACAGAGTAGGTTTCATAGCTAAGGAGTAACTAACATTACTGGTTTTCTACTTTTTTTTTCACCTTGCACTTATGCTTGTCATCAATGCATAGCTCTTTTACTTAAATACAGGCCATATGAGACAATGTTTATACAGAATAAAAGCTATCGTCTTTTTCGATGGAGATTGCATCTCATGAATATATGTGGTAAAAGAATTTTTACATTTGCGATTATGACAACTTTCTCTTCAAAATATTAAATGGTGGCAAGGAAAGGGTAGACAGTATGCCCAAAGAACGTTGTGAGCATGAAGAAGGATGGAATAATTAATACTGGGGGGGGAAGGGGGACGGGTAAGGAAGGAACGGGAAGAGGTCTGACTGGCAAGCTCTTGGTCACCATGACGATCACTAGACACCATGAAGACACTAGACTTTCAAAAAACTAACATATTGGTATATATTCCCTGTCATTACAACGTATGATGCTTAATCTGAAAAGACTAAAATATCATAAATACTAGGTATTCCCAAAATTTGGCATTGCAATACTATAAATGATTTGTAAATAAAAGAATGTGGTTCCGTTAATTGATAGATCCTATACACTTCTATGTAAGTACACCAACATATCATCAACTCCGACAACTCTGACAAAAGGTCACAAAGTTTACATAAATTGGGAAAAAAAATAGTAAAGTCTATACACCTATACATGATCAACTCATGAATATTGCTCCAGACTTATCACACTCTATATCTAAAGTGGACTAAGCAAGGTACACACTTTATATTGCACCTAGTAAATGCTTTGTTCATAAGGTAAGAACTAGTATCAGGTCACTGGCTGATAAATTTGGAAGGTATTAAGAGCTGGAAAGGTCTTTAGCACCGTATTCTCAGAGAGAAGGTAATCATCTTTAGACAGCGATATACCAAAAGGCACAACCAAATCAGACAGAAAGCCCAGTCAACAAAATATTCAGTCACTGCAAACCAAGTCGTATAGTGTTTCCCATTTGGCAACCTCCTTCCTAGCAGAGATCACATGCCTGACTTAAATGAACAGGTTCGTCATGGACTGTAGGGAGATGCTTTCTGAATCTTAATACCTGCATGCAGAAAAAGGTAACAGGAAGGCAGTATTCTTGGTCTGCTCTTAGATTTAGGAGCCACAATCAAGGTAAGATATTAAAGTTGAAACATGGAAGCTGCAGTTAAAACCTGTGAGGAACCAGGTTTAGATCCCATCTCTGCTTAAACTTGGAAAACAGATTTTGAGTTTCCATCACTCTCCTGCCAGGTAATGATTTAACCACCAAACTGTTAATGTATTCTGATCGTTTGCCCCTAAAATACTCTCATATTCTTTAAGATGTTCCATATCTGACCCACTGGGACTGACAGGTAGTATTTTTTATTCATGGTACACATGTGGAAGCTGTGAATTTCAGTTCTTGCTACAAGCAATACTTAAGTGTTTTATCCAATGAGGATCAAATTTAGCAGGTAACAGTAAGGAATTATTACCCAGAATATGCTGCTATGCAACCATCTAGGGTATAGGTGATCAAGTTCAGCCACTTGCCCCACAGCACTTGCTCCTTTACCAGTGCAGAAGGGTTATGAAATGTTCATTCCATCGAGTGCCTGAAGAACAACATGAAGGAATTCATCATCTGCCTCTCCTGAATGTGCCTGCATGAGTCATGCTGTCTTTAAGGGGCATGCAACAGGAACAAACTGAAACACAGGAGGTTCTTTCTGAATATCACAGAATCACAGAATCACAGAATGGTAGGGATTGGAAGGGACCTCTGAAGATCACCTGGTCCAAACCCCCTGCCAAGGCAGGATCACCGAGGGCAGGTTGCACAGGAATGCGTCCCGTCGGGTTTTGAAGGTCTCCGGAGAAGGAGACTCCACAACTCTCCCCTCTCCGGGCAGCCTGTTCCAGTGCTCCATCACCCTCACAGTGAAGAAGTTTTTCCTCATGTTGAGGTGGAACTTCCTGTGCTGCAGTTTGTGCCCATTGCCCTTCACCCTGTCACTGGGCACTACTGAAAAGAGACTGGCTCCATCCTCCTGACAGCCACCCTTCAGAGATTTATAGACATTGATAAGGTCCCCTCTCAGCCTTCTCTTCTCCAGACTAAACAGCACCAGGTCTCTCAGCCTTTCCTCATACGAGAGATGTTCCACTCCCTTAAACAGGGGAAACAGGAAAATTAAATCAGGAAACACTTTTTTACTGTGAGGGTGACTGAGCCCTGGCACACGTTATCCAGGGAGGTTGTGGAGTTTCCATCCTTGGAGATATTCTAAAGCTGCCTGGACACAGCTGCAGGTCACCATGCCTGAGCAAAGGGGTGGGACCCAATGACCTCCAGTGGTGCCTTCCGAACTCAGCGTTCTATGATTCTGTGATTCATTACTATTGAACTTGCCTTCTCTACAGTTTAGGTAAAACGGAATGTCTCTTTGGGGAATTCTGACACTAGGCTTCAATGGCAGAACATAAGCTTCAAGATCTTTTGTTACTTCCAAACTGTCATGTTACTTTCAAACTATCACCACTAGGTCAATATTTTTAAAAACCTTAAAAATATGTAATTTTGCATTAATGGGTTTAGTGGCTGTTATCTATAGAGATTATAGTGGATTTATCAAAAAATGAATGACAAAGAAATCAGAACTGTTTATTAGCCTTCAGTCTACACAACCAAAGTATGTATGAGGAAATATAAAAGGGCTGAATGGAGATAAGAGAAATGGAAATTTTACCTTCAAAGATTCTTTCTGAGGTGTAACACAAAACACAATGACAATTAAACATACTGCAATGATCAGAATAAAAATGCCCCCATTATATTTCTCTATAGTCTGCTCTGATCTGCTCGGTCCAGGAGAGATTTGTGTTTGATGACAGCAGTTAGTGCCAGTGGTGTCATACTGGAGTCGTTTCTCTATTAGAAAATACCTTAAAATTACAATAAGGATTTAAAATGTATTTTCAAGACAAACTATTGTAAGGAATGGAGACATTATTGCTCTGGTCATTCCCCAGGCAGCAAAAGGGCATGGCACTTCTAGGGCCATGAAAGGCTGCTGCAGATCTGACTGTGATCCTTCCTCCATTTAGCTTTTCACTGTCTCAGAAATCATATCCCATACAAGTTAACTGGCAGAAGCTGGAATTACCAAGGATTGAATGTAATTGCCTGCTGTTGTTTTCTGTCCTCTTTGCATTAGAAGACACACAAATTATGTCTGAAAATTGAGGATACCTGATATGAATGCAGGAGAGTGACAATGTCATTGCTGCTCAATGTTCCAACAATTACTTGACTTGCTGAAGCTTCTTTCCCTTCCCTTCCCTTCCCTTCCCTTCCCTTCCCTTCCCTTCCCTTCCCTTCCCTTCCCTTCCCTTCCCTTCCCTTCCCTTCCCTTCCCTTCCCTTCCCTTCCCTTCCCTTCCCTTCCCTTCCCTTCCCTTCCCTTCCCTTCCCTTCCCTTCCCTCTTCCCTTCCCTTCCCTTCCCCCTTCCCTTCCCTTCCCTTCCCTTCCCTTCCCTTCCCTCTTCCCTTCCCTTCCCTTCTCTTCCCTTCCCTTCCCTCTCTCCCTCCCTCTTTCCTTTTGTCTCGTTTTATTTATTCTTTCTTTCATCCTTTCCTCCTTTATTACTTAAAGGATATGCAAAATAACTGCATTGAGCACTAAATGATGCATGAAAAAGAAATGGAAATATACTTGCCCTCTGTGTGGTGCTATGCAGTCACTGCTCTGCTGCAAGGCACTGCTTCGTATGTATATCTGCAATATTAAGCAGGAAGAAGCCAGAGCCCTCAAGGCTCATGTAGAAAGATAATAACTACAACTGTTTTCTCGTCTCTCACAAGTAGCCAGTCTAAGCTCACTCTGAAGTGTTCCAAGCAACACAGGAGTGTAAGAGAAAAATGCCCTTCACTTTTGTGGGACGAGAGTAAGTACATAAATCCAAGAGATCCTTTTTACAGGTAGAGAAGGCAGAGCTACTGTCTCCTTCCTGGTTAAACATTCTGAAAAGTATTTTTCATGCCTGTATTTTGAATTTGGTTTCATTTCTAACAAATACTAGAAACACCCCACTCGCTTGCTTACAAACTAAACAGTGACACAGACAAATTGTTGGCTAGTCTGCCAAAAGGGAGCCTTTACACAATCCACTGTTGTTACACCCATCCATGGCTGGGTGACCTGTTTGATGAGCATAAACTAAAAAGAGACTAGGATTTTTTTTCTTTTGGGGGGGGGGGAATGCTATTTGTGTACCGACATTTACTAGTCTTGATTCTGACTGCAGTCGGTGCTACATAATTATACATTATTACAGCTCTAATGGCTTCTATAAATTCTCCAACAGGTACGGAAATGTACCTTTCTCTCTGTCTTCTTTCGTTTAATGTGATGGAATTTCTTGTACTAAAAAAACTGACTTGAATCCAGCATGGTAAGAATAATGAGTAAATATTTAACAGTTTATTTGTGACACAGCGAAAAATGTCCTATTTTATCTCTTGATGGTTTGCTTTTTGGCATTCACCAGGACACAGTCTGCTTTTAAAAACAGGCTCATTCTGTGCTTCTTGCTTTAGCATCAACCTGAAGTACCAAATTACCAGAGGTGTACATTTCTCATTTGCTAACTAGACCAACAGAAGCAGAAGGCATTAGTAATCTGGTGATATTCCCATGCCAACTGGCAGGTCTGAAATGCTTTTGATAAACTTTGGCAATGGGCTTCCCAAAGACGTGAATGAATAAACACAACCTTTAGAAGTTCAACTATATCCCAAGTATGCCACACCAATTACATGTACTTGATAAATTAACTATTAATTTGTAACAAGCACTTAGAGAAAGAAAATAATCTATGTGTGAGGAAAACCAACACACTTTGTTTGTAAACATAGAGAAAGCACAGAAATAACCCCTCTGGGGTGATATTCACATAGCTGTTGTGACTTGCATCCATACAGTCAGACATGAAAGATGGTGAGTGTTTTTGTCACCTCTTTCAGGAAGAAAAAACAACAATAATCAGGCAATATATTTTTATTGTGAGAGAAAAAGGAGGGGCGGTTGGTTGGTTGTTTTTTTTGGTGGCTGCTGTTGCTGCTGTTGTTGTTTATACCCAGAATTGCCTAACACAAATGCTGAAAGTTCAGTACATTCATAAAGAATGTGTCCATGTAGCATAGCTTATATTTCTTAAGGTCTTGCCAGGAATTTCTTTAATCGTGTCACAGAGCATCCATTTCTGGAAGTACAAGTTAAGTACACTGGAAAATCCTTCTGGGAGAAAAAGAAAACAATGGTCCATAAAACTCCTCTGGCTATGTGAAAATAAAAGCATCTGCTAGTATAATGAGTGTCTTGTTGACTCAGTGCAAGCACATGCACTCCAATCAATGGAAATTACTGCAGGAAGTACCTGGGGACGCAATGATAATTTGTCCACTCAAAATGTGTACTTTATTCAATAAAAGGTAAATGTTACAAGAAAATATTGGAACCCTAGCTAGCAAGTGTGTATAAAAGAAATTCAAGTTTTAAATAACTTTGAAAGTGGGAATAATTGATATCTTCACAACCATTCCCATTGATAGAAAACTGAGAAGCTGAGTTTTAAATGTTTTTAAAATAAGCAAACAAATGAATGGAAATGTAAATGAATGAAAGACATAAATCAGATGAGTCGCCTTTACCCCAAACCCTGGAACTCTCTGCAGAAAGTTGTAGCTGTGGGATTAGATGAATGTTCTTATCAGTTTAGATGTAGTTTAACTTTTTCTGATTTAGTGTAACTAACTAGGTACTAGCTGGTTGTATTTGCAATTGGAATATATCTCTAGTCTGAAAAGTTATTAAAAAGGTGTAATATAATTATAGTTTTCTTACCAATTATTTCGAGGTCAAAAACTCTCAGATTTACACTAGAAATATGGCTTTTAGAATTGCTAGCCCTGCATATACATTACTGAATCTGAGAGTCAAACTGTTCCTCTCCTCCACATCGCCCTAACCTATTTTTTTTCCTTTCCTTACTTACCATGTTCTGCAGATTTTGTAATAGTATCTTATCCGGAAGTTAATTTCAGTGGCCTAAAATAGAACCTCGTGGTTTTGCCTGAACTATATTGAATCCATAGTACCAGTAGAATTGAAAAGTAGTCAAAATTATCTCAGCAAAGTCAGCAGAGGTGACATACATAAACACAAAGGACTGTTATAGAAGTTTCATGTTTTGTACAGTGTCTAAGGAAGATTAAAATACTTCTCTAGAAGAATGTCTCCTGCTCAAAATAAAGTAAAACATGGTTGCTCATACATTCTCAGAAAAAAAAAAGAGATTTTATTAGAAAAAACATACTATTACTACTGTCTTAATCCATATCAACATGATATTTGTAGGACCAGATGACTGACAGATCGAGGAAGTAAATGCACGTAGATAGGAGATTTTAAGCTTGCACAACACAACTAGTTTATTACAACATTTAAGAGTAAGACCAAACTGATTTGATTTAAAGATTTCTGGAAAAGCTACACACTAATGAAATTCCTTTACAATCTGAGCAGTCTTTCCTTACAGCAGTAGATCCGAGCCAGACCAGTCAATAAGCAACAAGGAATATTTTGATACATTCCTGAGCATGAGCCTGGCTTATTAATTAAAAAAACACATTAATTTATTTTCTGATCCTCTAAATTATCTGTACAAGGGCAGGAAATGATACCACTTGGAACAAAAGATACAAAGGAGCAACGGATTTAAACTAAAAGAGGATACATTTAGATTGGATGTAAGGATGAAATTTTTTATGAGGGTGGTGAGGCACTGGAACAGGTTTCTTAGAGAAGTTGTGGATGCCCCATCCCTGGAAGTGTTCAAGGCCAGGATGGATGGGGCTTTGAGAAACCCCAAAATAGCGGCAGATGTCCCTGCCCATGGCAGGGGGGTTGGAACTAGATGATCTTTGAAGGTTCCTTCCAACCCGAACCATTCTAGGAGCCTATGATAAAGTGGAGTTTATCGGGATCTTACCTTTACATCAAATGCTGTCTCTGCAAACACCATGTGTATACATTGATTTTTATACACTTTTAATTTTACCATCTACCCATACCCACATTTTCCTTCCGTATATGTTAATATTGATTCAGAAAGCAAAGTTAAGCACACATTTTGCTGGATCCTAGCTGTAACTATTTTAGATGACTACATGAAAATAAGCCTTTCTGCTAGAGAAGCTCTTTGAAGAATAGAGGTCAAAAATGTTATCCTTGCCAGTTCTCAAAAGTAGAGTTCTTACCTACAGTTGTAATAAAACCTTTCATGTTTATAGGTTCAAGCCCTAATGGCCATGAAGATGACAGCCGTACCAAGCTATGGGGATCCTATCTTTGGAGAACTGCCTTTCTGTACAGAAAGAAGCGTGTGGTCCACTGGCTCCTCTGCACACACAACAGTCGGGTATGATACATTTATGAAGCCTTACTCCTTAACGCAAGCTGTAGAAATTGCAATGAAAGCCTGATGTCCCCACATCAGCAATCAAATTTTCTCTGTGTAAAACAGTATCAAGCCGGGCGTTTTAATATGTTGCAAGCAAAATTAGCTGTAGCATGGCAGACAGGAAAATGTTGACAAATGGTGAAATGGAAGTTTTATCTCATGGAATATAGTACAATATTTGTAACGAATGCATTCAGGTATGGAAAGGTACACATTTTTCACAACGAAAATAATTAGAAAGCTCAAAATAAACAGCAAGCTGATTAAAAAAGTGGCAAGAAAGAGAGAAAAGCAGCAAAACCCAAGCAATACATGCACAACATGTGTGCAAATAATAAAAGCTGTATTACCTCCTGGAAAATTAGTCTATAAATGTTTGCATTTGGGGGAGGCTAATTCCTGCCTTATCTCTTGAAAATCATGCTGCAACTGTTGGTGCTTAGCACTGGGAAAAGGGTCTCAGTGGTTTTGTTTTCTTTTGTTTTTCACGTAATGTGCGTAATCCGGAGCAGCTTGGAGAATTCACCTTCCTTTTTAAAATTCCAGAATGCTGAAGGAAACTATTATCTTACTAGTGTGGGGGACAAGTCCCCGCTATTATTGGCACTATTTCTATGAAATTAATACCTATTAGTACCTAGGAGTGCTAGCTACATTCATTTGGCATTATTTAGGAAGACGTGAGAAATCCTCTTTGTGCCCAGAGACCTATTCAAAATATACATGGTGGCCAAAGAACAGAAGATTACGCAAATACTGATAAATTATACGTCATATGCTCCAGATAAAAGTAGTGGTCTAGAGCAAGGCCATTAACAAAAGACACCACTCCCTCTTTCCAGACCTTTGCATCATCAATTTCATGATACTTCGGCTTGGTATGTATGATTGCTTTGCTTTATATGCTTACAGCAAAACATATGAAAGGCCCTAGCCCGTAATATTTCACATTGGATGCTTTGAAAACATTAGTATAAATGTCCAAGAATGGGAATAATGAAGACATTTCTTTTAAAATCAATAAAGACCTGGGAAAATGTTATGAGATCACATACTTTAATACCATTTGTGAAGCACCTCTTAAAAATCATGTGATCGCTTACTTTTTTAAGAAAGGTAAGGCTGAAACCCCTTGTCCATGAAACACTGTAGATGTTTTAAATCAGTTGCTAAATATTGATCATATTTTACATGACCTTGTATTTAAGATAGGATAAATATGCATATTGCTGGACAGGAAACACTACTAAAAGTATCATAAAGTTGGAACCAATGAAGCATCATGACTCATTCTTATTTTAGTGTATGTTACTATAATTTCTCTGCTATAGCATAGATATCTTGACCTGTTCTTTCTTTTTGCTAAAAAAAACATATGCTGTAGAATAAAAATACTGTGGGGATCCTTGTTAAGACTCCTTGTATTTTCCTGGTTTGAAGTTTTAAATAAGCATATTTGAATATTTATCAGTTACATGAGAGAACCTGATGAACATGGCAACGTCATTAAAAACTCATAAAACTGGCTCTGAGCCAGCGCATGAAAGTCAAGTTGATGCTCATATGTTAATAGAAATGATCCTGACTGTTATTCAATTACATCAAATGAAAAGATGAACATATTTACCTGATCTATAAATAGATGACATGTAACAGACACTGTCTTTTGTTTTAATTAAAACACCTCTGTCTTTTTCCAAAATCATCTGCCATACTAACAGCCAGCTCCAAGATGTTCCTAGGGATGCTCCCGCTGGGGTGGGAGGAGGAGTGAGCCTGATCTTCTTCCAGCTTAGACCATGGCACTGTTTGCCCTCAGCCCTTCCTCTGTCACACTGTCAACTGGGGTGGAGGAGGCACACACAGAATGGTCCTCGCCTCTTCACTTCCCATTTTGCTTTGCACTACCTTGCTTCACTGCCTGACTATCTCTCTGGAAAGAGATATGTCTACATAGAAAATGCAATAGCCAATATAGATACATCTGTAAGACATACACATATGGCAAACTGTGTTGCAGTGTAGAGATGCTAAAGCCAGCATGAAGAATTAACTGCAAGTGTCTTTAAGGATTTTAATAACAGCATATGCAAGTGAAAAGAAACTTTCTACAATAGTCAGTAAATAAAAATAAAAGTTTCAGTGCTATTTAATTAAAGGTATCCTGCTGGTATCTTAAAGGTCATATATCACACACTTTCATAAGGGAATAGAGGCAAAATAAAGTCATTTGCCCTATCTGTAAAGGCAACATGGGTTATACACAATTGCAAAACTTTCAAATGAAGTAAAACTGATTAGGTTTGTTAGTTCCTAACCAGTATTACCCTTCACTACTGTTCAAAAGGGTGTGATATACTCAGACAGCATAAATGAGCACAAGAAGCAAGCCCAAGCCCTCTTTCCCACCTAAAACATTTCAGCTGCAGTTTGAGTGAAGGGAGATTGTGCCATAAGGAGTATAATCTCATATTACCATTTTGTGTATAATTGACTAATCACCACACTATGGACCGCGCTTTAATATTAGATGTTCTGTTTCTTTACCACTTGAACCATCTCAGTGTCCAATGAAATTAAACAAAAGCTAAAGTAAAAAATCTTGAGCCTTAAAAATTGGTCATCATCAAATTGAAATTAATAAAATTATTAAGACATACAAATATGTGAACCTGTGGCCTGTGGACCCACCAGCCACAAAAGCGTTCATTTACTCCATTTTCAAACAGTAAATCTTGAAATTCATACTCTTTCCATTGAAAGACTTTTTTTTTGTCTACTATTCATAACTTACTTTCAATCTCAACTCATTTTAAATTGGATTATATTTTATTTCTCAGCGATCTTACTTTATAGCAGATATTTCAATGCACTGAAAAGAAAAGCCATAGCAGATAAAAACAGAAAAATTGTCACCTTTTGAGGTCTGGAAACAAAATTTAAAATGAACTCTGTAGTTCTGCAGAACATAAGTCACCACTATTTTTTGCATATTTCCTCAAGAGTGATGTATTTTCATTGTCCATTATCTATACAAAGAAGTAACAAAATTTGTAAAATAAACATTTTCAGCAAGAGACTAGTTTTTTGAGAGTGGAAACAGACAACTAACAGATGCACTCATCCATCTTCAACATAAAATCCATCTTCAATATAAAATGCAAGAACTACTTGAGAAAGTGTCTTTCATGAGGTATTCTCAAGCTGAACACAGCAAAAAAAACCAAAACCAAACCAATGTATTCCTGAATGAGATACTGTAAGTGACTTGCTCTGCTGCTGATATTGGGAACTACCAAAGCATACCTCCATCCTTGACTAATTAAAGTCAAAGAAGCTGAAGTGATTCTGTCAAATGGTTCATCCAAAGGGGTAAAATAATAAAACAAGCTTGTTCCAGTGTACTGACCATACAAAGAAATATGTTAAGATTATGATTTTTGATATCTTTATTCATATCTCCATCCAGCAAAATTCTTCTTCATCTGCTTAACACTAAACCTTAAAGAACACCGGATGGCTTGACTAAAGCCATTTAATGACTTGAGCATGCGCTCTGTTGCATGAAAGCTAAAGCATTTGGCAACCTGTAGAATCACTCCTTCACATTTAAGAACAACAAAATCCCCTGCTCTACTTAACAGTTACAATCAACCCCAGTTACAGTTAAAAATCAAAAAGAGTTAACTAGGAACTATTAACCAAGACATGCTGGCTAAGTGCAGACAGCTTACAGTATCATCTATTGTTTGGGCTGCAACCTATTCATCACCCCTTTCTAGATTGGTTATTTTCAAGCAAAATAAATATTCATCAACCTTCTTCAAGAATATTGATCAAGCACTGCATAGCTTTCTCTAAATGGCTATTAAATATGTAAGTACAGATTCTATATTTTTCATTTGTGAACTAGACCAAAAAAACTATTCATAAGAACTACTTTTAATATTTTGTGTAATGCTCAAATATGTTTTCACTTTTATACTACATGAATTTCACAGTTAAACACTTTTCCTTACTTTTGTCTAAAATATTCTTTAAATAATACGTTATTTTTTGTTCCCATGAATTAGCATTCTTTAACTCATTAGAATAGTGGTCTGGTTAAGTTTGAAATTTGTCATACTGGAGATCTCACGACCCTGAGAGTACTAAACAATACATCAAGACAGTGCAAAAAGGCTCAAGAGCTTATGATTCAGGTAAAGTTACTTATTTTCAGCCAGTGTAAATACAGTTTAGCTAACACGAAACCTTCTTCAGAAACCAAACAAAAAGAAATACACAGAGAAACAGCCTTGTAGATTTTTTAGCCCCTGGAGCTATCCCACGTGCGTGCAACTCTGACTTCCAGCAACAGGCAGTAGGGTCTGCCATGCTAAACCCGGGCATGGAGTGCTAAACCCGGGCATGGAATGCTAAACCCAGGCCGGCTCAGACAAGCTCCTGCCTGTTCCCGCGATGTGCTGGAAGCACCCCTTTCCTGCTGGGCTGCACGGGAATTCGGGCTGCTCAGTACCGGGCAGGAGCCGGACCCACCTTCTGGATATTTTTCTTTTTTGGAAGAGGTTTACAGTAGTTGCTTAGGAATTTGTTTAGTAAGACTACAGGGTGGCTGGAAAGCAACAAAAAATGGGCCGGAGAAATCAAGTGTAACTGAACAGACCACTTAACGGGAGAATCGGATGTTCCATGCACACAGGGTACGAGGTGCCAAGAAACTACTATGTACTCCAGGCTCAATAGCTTTTATTAAGGCAATAATAAAGTAAGCCTTGTTTGTCTATGCAGCTGGCGAAGTCTCCTCAAGTCTCCGTCTTCCAGTTTCTACTCTAACATCTCTTCCCCCAGCTTCCCTTCAGTAAAGGAATGACCGTCAACTAACCTTGTTAAGACAAATGGCATTTTAGAGTTAAGTAGGGAGCAGAGTCTATGTCAATAACTTCTTATGCATAAAATACCATTAAATTAACATAACTGAATCTGGACTCTGCTTACGATATTCAATAAGGCAATTACTGCAATTAAAATAACAGTGACAACTGCCATTTGAAGAAAGCATATACGTAATACATGTTTACTGGAGAAGTTAATACATGCTTTATATTTTTACTATTAAGACACCATTTGGTATTGAGACAGCACTGACTATTGACTAATTCTTAAATTCATGTGGACCTAATCTACAGACCAAATTTAAGACTGCAAATTTAAATTTGCATATGAAACATATAATGTAAAGAAATGCAAACTTATTATATAACTGCATACACATCTCCAAAATTTCTTAGGTCTTTGTAGATTCTAGTAACTGCTGTTACTTGAAAAACAGTCAGAAATTAAAACAAGCAGATGCAATTTTGCAAGTAACGTATTAACTGCAAATATCATAGTTCAGCTGTACACAGTTTACAGTTGCCACAATCTGTTGACTTTGTAGTGCTGTTATTCTAATGTTGCAGGTCAAAACCAGCAAACAGCTGTTCAATATACGAGGATTTTACTAAATAATGCAAGACTGCACAAACAATAGGATATGTACTGAAACAGCCTCAGAGGAAAGGAGAAAATGGGAAAATAATTATTTTTTAATCCTGTTATGGATTAAAGGGCCATATTAAATGATGAATTTCTTATGAAACCTGACAAAATAGTGCTATGAAATGTGTAAATCTCCTCTTCCATTTTTTAAAATTTTTCTCTTTCTTTTCTTTTCTTCTTGTGCCAAAGTGTGACTTCAGCTGTTTTAAAACTATTTGCAAAACTGGGTCAAATTCAGTAACCAGTTTCTGCTTAAAAAAATTTGGTTGTCAGATTTACAAACCAGCTGAAGAAGTGGAAACCTCCTTTAACCTAGGAGGGCAGGAGGGGGAGGCTGGAACACACAAGCACACAGATGATGCTCCCGTTTTAACATGAGCAATGGGAGCTCTAGAAACAAACTTCAGGCTAGGTGCTTTAAAAAGACTAGACCACATTGCAGTAATTTGTTAAAGGTTTATTTATTTTGTTGACAGATGGTTTTACAGGATTATGTGAATGGTAAAAGCACTTACTAATTATTACTCATTTTCATTTTTCACTAGGAAGCTCATTTCTTCCATAAAGCTAAAGGTGGTTCTTCATTCAACTCACTTCACTTTATTTTACCAGCTCACATGTGATACCCTTCATATATTTACCACTACCCCCATAAATTGCCTTCTTTTTACTTATTCTGGTTTCATATCATCGGGCTTTTCCCCCTTTTCACTAAAAAAAAAAGGAAAAGTTACTCCTGTATTATCAGCTAATTCATGGCGATAAGAGTGAAGCAATAATTAGATCGAATCATGTGGCATGGAAGCCCCGATTTCTACAATCTATGCAGTAGACTGCACTTCAGAATAGATTTAATCTGGTCCTTGAAATCAGCTCGAGCCTGTTTGGAGGTTCAGTCAGGGGAGCAGAGGTGGAGGGAGCCGCCAGTGGTGCTCCATCCTCCAAGGCAACCTGCTTCGCATGCTCCAGAAGCTGCCCCAGAAACTGAATCAACGTGCGGGAAGTGGCAACAGCCAAGGGATTTGCTTCAAGACTGTGCTAAGGTGAACAGAGCCCAGTGCAACTCATGTAATTGAGAACTTTTTTGTGACTTTCAGCTTAATTACCATTTATCCCACAGCAACATTCACTCTGGCCCAGCACAAGAACAGGCAGGTTTGTTGGTTGTTGTTGTTGTTTTCAGTTAGTTGTTCTTTGGAGTGCTCTATTCTTTGCTTTTATGAATTTTGAAGAAATT
Source organism: Phaethon aethereus (assembly GCF_964289735.1). Lineage (NCBI taxonomy): Eukaryota > Metazoa > Chordata > Aves > Phaethontiformes > Phaethontidae > Phaethon > Phaethon aethereus. The sequence goes on from NC_138575.1 coordinate 130,226,663, forward strand.
ATTTCTGAGAGAAAAGTGCATTAATTCACTTCAGAATCTTATGTAGAGAAAACATCGTACTTCATCTACAATATAACAATTCACTTTTTCTTATATACAGGGGTGGTTTAAACTTTACTTCATTGACCAATATAAATCCTCTCTCATCTTTGCAACTGGAAAAGAAATGTTGTGAAAATACTACTCGGGGAAACATACTCATTTCTTGTGTTCTCCGTGTAGTGTTTTTTCCTCTAGTGATATGGAAATGTGGATGTTGTTTACCTTGAAAATATTCAAAATGATGTGTAAATGCCATGAATAAGATAACCTCGCATTTATTAATTTGACTAAATGCACAATATTAATTTCTGCAGTGGAAAGTAAAACCAAATGGAAATAACATTTAACAAACACCTCTCTATTTTTTTCCTGTCATTTTCCTTCAGGTGGTGTCTAGGGAGATTCATCTGGCACAGCTGTGTTACTGCTAGCAAGTGACAAAACAGTTTTACCTAAGGGGAGGGAGAGAAGACATAAGCCTGAAAAATTACTGGCCTTTCCCATCTGGAAATACTATTTCACCCCTGGCTAGCTCCTCCACACTCCTGCAGTAGCAGCCTTAAAGCAATCCTGCCTCCCCCCGCTGCTTCCTCAGGCAATTACTGCATCCTCTGCCAGGATGAAAACACCTTTGCCTAACTGATTAAATATACCTGAGGTTAGTAAGAAAAGCAATTTTTGCTACGTGCCCGGTAGTGAGACAGAAGGGCCTGTGAAGGTGCTTCCCGTCCGCACGCGTCTGGCTTGGCTCTCCTCTGCCTGATGTAGGTAAGAACATGTTGTTTCTGGACCGCTTTTTCCTGTCTGTCCTTTCCCATCTTACACATTAAAGAAGAAAAATGATACCATTTTTATGCAACGTGGGACTTGTTCCTATATTACAACTTCAGTAATTTCTTCTCTAAAACTTCCTGATTTACTTTAATAAAGAACGTTACATCAGTATTCTCACCGCTACACCAGAGATAGAGAGATATATATAGATATATATAAGGACACCCCTAGTGCCCTTGATTTCTCCTGCTCTTTTTCTGCGGCACACTGTAATTTCTGGGGCTTTTTTATTCTAATTAATTATAGGATGTTGGGAGTTATTACCTTGGGGCGTGTGACATGTAAGCGGTGTGGGGTCGGTGCTCTACAGCCCTTTTTAAACTAACCGTGTACCACATTCTTGCCGTCAGCTAGGCGCCCCGGCTGTAGCAGCGCCAGATGACATGAAGGCAGGAAGAAAGCTCAAGCGCCGGACCTGCAGCTGCCCCCGCCGCTTCCCGGCGCGGCTCTGGCTTGGGGGAACTGAGGGTCCCCGCCCCGACGTGCAGGCAGGGTGCAGGGGGTAGCGCCAGGCGGGTGGCAGTCAGGACAAGAGTCCCTCTGCCCTGCCAACCCCCCGACCAGCACCCCGCGAGGCCCCGCGCACAAACGTCCCTGCGCGTCACCCCGTTACGCAACGCAAGTCTTCCATTTATGCTACGGAAACACCAGTCTGTCAGGCTGCAACAACGCCCCGGCATCACAGCCAACACCTTCAACTGGGGAAAAAACCCCGAAAAACCCCTCACAAAATCCTGTAACGTTGACTTAGGCAACAGGAGCCTTCCTCACAGGATTGCTCCTTCGGGCCGCGAGTCACAGAGCACAGCTACGGCCTGGCCTAGTCACTCGGCCTGAGGGCCAGGGAACGTCCATGGCGCTGTTCCATTCAGCGGTACAGGCACGGCCACTTCGCCAGGTGGTTTCCGGCATCGTAATCCTACAACTTAAAATCATCTGATACACCTCCCAGTCTTACTCCTAAACTTAAAAGCCATTCTGAAACACTAAGTGCCTAGCATAACCAGCTTTTTTAACACGGGTTATGCAAATTTGAGATGGTACAATCAAGACTGGGGGTTCCTAAAATAGTTTTATTCTTGTGTCTGACACAAGAATCATCATACTAGCATTGATGATCTTAACTCACATTGGCTATACTGTAATTTTACACCCTCAGTAAAGCTTAATCGTGTGTAAGATGGAGAGTTTTTTAATGAAAATTTGGTACGTGATGAGGCCATGAGGCTGAGTAACTGCTAATGAAATATTTAGAATACCACAGTGTTTGCCACAAATACTCTACAGAAGATAATTTACATTATTTCTGGCTAAACTTAGCCAAAACCTGTTTTTTATACTTAAAATCATACTGATATTACACTTTAGCATCTCATGACTTTCCGAGGATCCCTTCTTTTGGAAGCTAACACTCTTCCTATGCCAGTTGCATTATTCTTCTATTTCTTGACTTTTTAATAATAAGGTATCTGAGTATTGCCTGTCCTAAACATATGCCATGTGAAGTTTCTGTAAGTCTGAAAGCAAAAAAAATCTAAATTTTTCTTAGCTGCATTTGTGACTTGTGTTGGAATGCCAGATTTGCTGGCATGGTTTTACAGCTGAGAGGAGGGGATTTTTAAATAGTATCTGATAACTATAGGAACCAATGAGAAATACAGTGTCTTGTTATGCTAAGATAAAACAAATTCTATGAGGTCTCTGCCTCACGCATATCACTATCTCTGGTGATCTGGTGAATGTGCTCATACTCAGTGAGTAAAACTGACCCATTCATTCTTATGTACCTAGGAATTAGTAGCTATCATGATCTCCTTCATAATATATCTAGGAAATAGCAGAAAAATCTTCAATCCTTCCAGTACCAGGATGAATTTTTAATCAGGCTTAAGCTATGAATTAATGCCATTTCCCACATTTACAGAAGAAAGACCACTGTTAATAACATTTTCAGGAGCAGGGAGCAATACTTTTGGCTACTGATCAGATTCTAGGCGGATTCTCAGTGTTAAAAACAGTCTTAGAGCGCTAAAGCATTAGAGATTGGCTGGGGCAGCCACAGACTCCCAGTAAAGCAGAACACTGCTACACGCCGGATGTCAGCGAAACCGTATGGGATAAGTACTGTCTTCTAAATGACAAATCAGAATGACACATCACTGAATAGCTGCAAATTTAGCATCTGTATTTTAAGACAGGTATGTGGGAGAGCCACTGCATACAGCACTAGCGAGACCTATTCTGGCATAATGCAGAGGCTTCTGGCTGGTATTCTCCAAAAGATGGAACTCGGATAACAAGTGCAAAGGCGGCTGCTAAAGGGGACAAGGACATAAGGGGAATAAGAAGTCTAAACAGAACAGAACAGAACAGAAAATTTTAGCTTGCTTATTGTAGTAAATATCAGAGAAGTTATGACTGCTTTCTGTATATTATCAGGGAACAGACATGAGTCAGAAGAAAAGCCATATCAATTAGAGGGCGCTAAATCTGAGCTGCCCAGCAATTATTTTGGCCTTGAAAGCAAAAACCAGAGTAGAACGACAAACCCAAAAGAAGACTGTTTTAAGAGGGAATAAGGACTGCATAGTGATAAGGGCTTGTCCTCTCTTCCTAAGGATGGGTACATATATTCAGAACTGGAGTATATCTTGAGTAGCAAATGATAGGATTTACAAAACAATTCACAGTTAAAGTGTATGAAACATTGTAAAATAGATCTTAAAAAACAATACAAAGATAGCTTGTTCCAGGAATCATTCACCTGCTGAACAATTTTACTGTTTTTTGGGTAAAAATTAATGTGGCACCAGGAACATGTACCTATAAATTCATGTGGTAGTTAGTACATGTTCCACCAGTGTCCTGTCTTACATGGAAATAACTAGACAGAAAAAAGAAATTAAATATATCTCATATGTGAATTATGTTATTTCGTACTAGAAATAAAAAAGTGTAATTTTTTTTAGAGATCTAAGAAAAAAACTTTAAAAAGGGGCTTTGAATAGTCGCCTTCTTACTCAGCTTCACTGTGCAAACACCCATCATTCAGGAGACATCTTTCTACAAATTTCTTTTAGTAACTCCTGCCTAGTCTTGGGATGGCTATTGGAGGACAATTTATAGGTCAATGCATTTTTCAGAAGCAGACATAATGATCTATGAGCAATACTCACAATTCAATTAATTCTTTCTGACTGATAAAGGTAATAATGATGATATACTCAATTTAGATTGTCATAAGGTGTTTCATCTGATACCATGTGACCTTCTGATTATTAAGAAAGTAAAATGACAGAAAGTCTGCATTAAAAATTAAATATCCTTCAAATAGATTAAAGCTTGCTTATTAATAAGAGGTCAAAAATCCAAATTCAAACTAAGAATGCAAATATTTTATTGAAATACTCTGAATACTGTGTATTATGAAATTATGCTTACCCCCCTTCAGTGATAGCTTAGTTTTCTGTTTTCTAAACTTAAAATGCTGGGATTTCACTGATGGGGGAACGATGTATGCCACAGAGTTCTGAAAGGCTCACGGGAATTTGTGCAGAAATGTCTTCTTCCATAGGTAAAATCATCATACAGAATCAACATGATTTTGGGCAAGTTAATTGTTTTGACAGCCCAATGAAAACTGGGCCGTTGATTGTTTTTTTTCTTAGGTGACATCTGCAGGCGCTCTGGCATCGTAGCAGCTTTGTGCTCTTCCTACAGACAAACCTCACCCTTTGTGAGAATGGTCTGCTAAGAATTAAGTCTGAGGTGGCTTTTTATAGCCTTCCCCAATCATTCAAGCAGACTAAAAAGATGGTGAACTCCAACCTCTGTTCCTTCAAATCCCTTCTCTACTATGATGCCTATGAAAAATTGAGACGGAAGTGGTAGCTGACGGCTACTGTCAATAGTGTTGCCAATAGAGTTGTGTTATCGCCTTGTGCTCCCCAGCTGCCCCTATCCAATTTCTATCTTTTATAAGCTGTATGGAACAGGTTCTGAGCGTGCACAGCACAGAAGGAAATGGAAACGGGACGATTATGGGCAATCTTGTAATAGAAAGAAATAATTCCTCCACCAACATTAAAATCCCTATTCCCATTTAAACCCTAACCACAACGCCTGCCTCCTCCCACAGCAGACACTATTGCCAATTCAGTGCAAGGTAACAGAATTTTTTTCCACAACTCCATCATAAAAGCTTTCTACGGATATAGGCAGATGCACATTTTGTCTGTATGAAGTCATTGTATGGAGTTATGTATAGAGAGGAAAGAAAAAAATCTGCTGTGGAAAAAGTCCAGCTTGGCCTTTAAAAGCAATAACACCCTTAATTAAAATCTGCTGAACAATCATGATCTGCCAGAGTGCCGAGTGCATTTCAGTTCTCCTGCAAAGGGGAAATACGGCTGTGTCAAATTCTGGTTTTCAATGGAATTGTTTCACCAAACCTTTGTTTCACCAGCCCTTTTTTGGCAGGACAATTTGTGGAAAGGAGCATACAAGACCAAGAAGGTTTGTAGCTCACTTCTGAAGAGCAGCTGTGTTACAGAGTGATACCCCAAATGGGACCTGCACTGGAGACCCATGTGCCTTCCCAGTTCTGATTGAGAGAGCAGCAGGCACACACCTGCCTGTCCCGATGGGGGTGAAACAGGCACAGGGGGAAAGGTGCACAGCTCTGCACTGACCCGTCCCGACAGCGTGTTAGTGACGGGAATCAGGTTTCTGAGGCTTTTCAAAGGGCAATACAAAAAGAAGCACAGGCGTCTTATAAACACATATAGCCAGATAGAGCTCTGAAGCGCAAGGCTAAGATTGAGCTACTTTATTCGCAGGAAAAAAAAATACCTGTTTATAAATATGCTTTTCATATTTAATTAGATTACCCCTCTCTATTTCACTCTTCCCTTTCATGTGTGCATGAGTTTTACAATGTAATAATTAGAAAGTACCATCTGCAGAACAAAATCCCCAGAAAGAACCGCAGAGCTTGTGATTATTAGCTTGCATTTCAGATAAAGAATACAGCATGCATTAATGCTTTACTGAAGGAAACCCATCATTCTTCTCAGACAGGAGTCTGTCTTTTGTGCTCTCCTCACACCGCAAAACACTGAATCTTACCACATCTTAACATCTCACAGTCTTTAATACATATATTCCCTTAATGAGCCAGTGAGGTGAGAAGGCTATCACCCCATTCTGCTCATGGGAATCGAAGTCAGGCAACACGCCTGCGCTGCCAAGTAATGCAGTCCTTGAGCAAACTCCCTCACGCACTTCCCAGGCCATCTACACTGCATAATGATAGTTCATTGCTGGTTTCTGTTTGGAGTCAACAGGCGAGGGAAGACAGCTGACTCCAAGGACTGCCTCCAATACCAAGGTCACGGGCTCGGCTCGGTCTGTATTGACCTGTCCTCTGATACTATCCCATTCCTAAGCTTGTCCCTGCGCATAGTCTAGGACACACGACATCTACCATCAGTTTTGTGCATGAAAAAACTATCATGCTAGGGAGGCTCCACTTCATGCAATCAAAACTAAAAATACCCCCAAAACCTGCAGAAAACAACAACAGTAATAGTAATAACTAAGTGTTGGAACCACCACAGGTGGCTGAGAAGGGACCAAAGGCCAAATGAGAAGTACTGTGGTCCTGGCCAACCTGCTTGAGAGGGGATGGGCACCAGGCAGTGTGGCTGTGAACTGTTGTCCACCACTTGGCTATCAGGGCCTGGAGAGCACTGGCCAGCTGGCCCCAGAGAGTTGGCGTGGAAGGGCAGCCCCCCCACACCCCCCCAAGCCCCCTCCTTCACTTGGAAGCTGATGTTAAGCCAACGCTTGACATTGGCCTAGGAGGCAGCAATCTCTCCCTGGGGATGCAAGAGAAAAGATTATGTGATCGACCCAAAGTCATGCCAGAGGCCACGGACCAACATGCAGGGTTTCTCAATTTCTTAATTATCAATAGCCTTTCTTTAATATGCATCCTTGAGCAGCCACCCCATGCCTGTCAGCTGTTACACAGCACACACGGTAACCACAGGGCTGAACAAGACGAGGAGGCAGTGCTCTGCTGACCACCGCCTGCGGCTCTCCAAGCACCCACGGGCACTGCCTGCGAACCCTATGCCTGCCCACCTGGGGCGCCCGATGCACTCCCCATCAGGCACCACGGCCAGTCCACAATCTGCCTCTAGAAAGAGGCTGAACTTTGTCAAAGCCAGCCACATGATGTAATTGCAGAGCTCCCGTTATTTTAACTGGCAGGAATATTTTTCTATTATTTTTACCTGGAAAATACAGCTAATTTTCCAACTGGGTTACGAAAACTCAGGAACAACATACTACATAAATGCAGTAGTATCGTATAATATAAGCAATGCGTGCAGAAGGCAGTCACAATCACTATCAGTGACTGGTGACAGTCAGAATGTCTCCACAAATTCTGCATTGCTGAAGATAATTAATGTATTTGCATCCCACAGCACATAAAACATAGGATCATTTAAGGATATTTACTCCTCTATGGCTTTGTCTTCAAATAAAATTCAGTGTTCACTTAAAAAGAAGTGTGGACAGCCAGAGAAAGTGAAGTCCCCATTTGTTCATGGAAACTGATAACAGTTCTTATTTCATACATCTGTTATATAGACTGCCATCACCTTAAAAGCTATGTACTGTGCACAACATGTAACAGTAAAAGTGGTCTAGATTTCCAGACATCTACAAACAATTCCTGCCGAAATCAGTGATTCCATATGTCAAACACCAACAACTCTGTGTTATAAAACTTGTAACAAGTTCCAGAGGCTAAATTCTATAGCACCCCTAGAAGTGTATACTCTTTTGATACTGAAATAGGTGATGGTGCTTCCTTCTGTATTTTAACTATTTCTGAACATCTAAAGGAAAGTGAATGTTGCTAGACAGCATGTTTTGTTTAATTTTATTCTTTGATAAGGGCTGAGCAAAAATTGGGTGCCTTCATACTGAAGCTATTCTAAAAACAAACTTTAAATAGTAACAGGGACCGTCTGCCCTCTAAGATAAGCAGAGAGACCATTTATACTTTAAAACAAGTTATGGACTTAAAGAAACGTGTATGTAAATTTTATTTCAAATCTCCTTACAAAAACTTGTCTTTTCTGGCATGCCCCTTTCCCTTGTCTGCAGGGATTTTTTGGTGTAGGGTTTTTTTTGTCTTAAAAGATAACCCTTAAAACAAAATTAAAATTTTGTGGGTGTAAAAAAAACGTTGTTACTTGAACATAGCCTTACTCTACTATTTTTCCTCTATTCTGCAATAACCTTTAGACTGTAAATTTTCAGCAAAAGAAAAAAAAAAGAAAAAAACTTCCTTTTTAAGCTAAGAATATCGTGCCAATTTTGATAGAAAAAAAAAATACAAGATAATGCTATAGAAAACTTTCTCTAGCTGAAAATTCAGTCATCCTCATTCATCACAATAAAGCATAATGTTAAAAGCTTGAGAGCACGCTGCAGGGTTAAAATCACAGCACCAAAAATAATAATAAAAGCAGGGATTATAGAACCACAGTTCTTGACAAACAAACAATAAATTTACTTATTTCCATGTCTCAGGTGGCACTGATACAGCCTGATACACTTTGGACTATATTATATTTACATTTCCGTTTCCATGTTCAGATTTCATTATTATATAATCACAGCCTGACTATACATATTGCTTTCAAGCAATGGTTTTCATAGTCTGTGTCAGTGTGGGATTAAACACACCAAAATATGTGTTAAAAACTTGACTCCTACTGTAATCTAAACCCATCTACACAGCAAGTAGTTCCTGCCAATCTATGAAATATACTGCCCACAGTTTCCCCTATTTTACAAAACACAGACAGCCTCTGAGTTACGAATTCAGGACTAACACAGAGCCAGTAGCCTAGCTTGCACGTGTCAAGATACTGTCATTCCGCTGACTGGTGGCCTCTTGACTCCTTGACTTCCAGAAACTTTGAACCAGCTCATGTCTTAATGGATGAAGGAGCTCAGATGGAAAAACACGTGTAGGTCTACACTAGACATGCAAGCGAGAAGTTGTGCAGTGGGTCTAGGTCAAGCCTTGCAGTGCTCTTGAATTCTATGAGTACAAATTAAAGGAGCATTTTCTGTCTAACAGTGAGTTCAACCAGGCAAGAAAGCACAAGAAAAGTGAAACTCTTGTGGTTAAACAGCCCTTTACTTAAAGATAAAAGTAATGGTAAAGGTAACATATGAAAATTGACATTATGGTTGTATTTTTCAATACAAACATATATGATTTTATAATACAAGACGTGTATATACATGTATACCTCTGCTTGGATTTATATATATGCATCTATATATACATCAGCATTATTTGAAAGATCTCAAAATAAACACAGATTAAAGCTGAAAGATTCATTTTGATATGAGGCATTTGAGATGGCTGGCAAACCTTATTTACACATCTGTGTTTTTATATATTTGAAGAAACATCAAAGGTTTTTAACAAGAAAATTATATTCTCACAGTCATAAAGTGCACTCTTGTGATTGCATTAGAGTGGCTGTACAATATAACTTCTTTGCTGACAATGGGGTTTGCTATGTTAATTAAATAAGTAATGTGTCTGTGATCTTTATTCATTAACATTAATGCAATAATATCTATGTTAAAGGTTCATATTGGAGTCAATCTGGCAAGCCGACTGAAGCGGCTTCACTGGAGTTACTCTAAGCTTATTCTTGATGTAACACAGAGCTCTGACAGGAGTTTCTGTGTGAAATCGCTTTACCCTTGCTTCACTGAGTATTATTCCCAATCAACAAGCACGAGTATCTTCGGAGCAGACAAAAATGTCTTGTATTAAACAGAGTGATGGAGACCATGATTTTCCAGCCGATAGGTCGTGCTGGGGGCAGAGCCCGCTAGCCGGGTGTATTTCTGCAGCCGGCTGTGACAGGGGAAACGCTGCCGGCGTCACCCCTGGGCTCTGCGGTCCGGCCACAGGCAAAAGCCATCAGCTGGAATTAGCCCAAAGGATGGCACCGAGCACGGCTTGTCTTTTCTAGTAATGAGACTTAAAACAAAGGGCAGAGGTTTTGCATATGAAACCCGAGATCCCCTTGCCTCTGGGATTATCTCCCAGAGAAACTGGAACTGCCCTGCTTCAGCGTCCCCTTTGGAAAAGCAGCTCTTCACACTGGCAGTGCCTGTGAGCATACGGCGGCTGATGGCCCTGCACCAACAGGCAAACGCACCACATGACATAAGAGAAACTTGCTGCTAAGATTTTACGATTCCCAAATCTAATTCACTACACACTGAGACCAACAGCAGTCTTTTCAGCAGCTCCCCAGGCAGTGGATTAAGATCTGATGAATAGGAGCAAACATGGGGTCAAAGTTCAGCATCCTGACCAGAAAGACCTGTTACTACTAGTATTTTCGTTCCGTTAACTAGGCGGGTTACACCTGAATGCTGGCAAAAAAAGAAAAATACAAGCTACCTTTAATTGATGGCATCTATATTTTATATACAATTAATTCAGGCAGCATAGAAAAATAAGAAGATGAATAGTGAGGTAACCTTAAATTAAAAAGACTGATCAGTGTTTAGGAAACAGGCAGCTGACCCAGCCACCCCCAGTAGTATGACTCAGTACTATTTTCATATTTGTATTATTATTTAGCATCTAAAGACCTTAGCTGAGAGTCCTGTTCTGCTAAGAACTTGCATTAAGTACTCTGAAATTATCTTCCCTGATTAATTTTCTACAGAAAAGGTTTTCATTAAAATTTTATGTGTAAAATCACAGAATCATTAAGGTTGGAAAAGACCTTTAAGATCATCAAGTCCAACCATCAACCCCACACCACCATGCCCCCTAAACCATGTCACAGAATCACAGAATCTTTAAGGTTGGAAAGGACCTTCAAGATCATCAAGTCCAACCATTAACCCAACGCCACCATGTCCCCTAAACCATGTCCCGAAGCACCACATCCACACGTTTTTTGAACACTTCCAGTGATGGTGACTCCACCACCTCCCTGGGCAGCCTGGTCCAATGCTTGGTCACTCTCTCAGTAAATAAATTTTTCTTAACATCTAGTCTAAACCTCCCCTGGCACAACTTGAGGCCATTTCCTCTCATTCTATCGCTAGTTATGTCATCTTTTGATTCAATCCTCTCAAAATCTAAGTACTAAATAAATAAAAAATTAAAAACAAACAAAACAATTAAAAACACCCTCTACCCAACATGGGAATTATTTTTTTTCCTTAGGAAAGCGAATAGTTTCCACCATTTTCAAGGGCTCGCAAAAAATTGCATTTCCACTGAGGTAAGGGGGAAGAAATTGACACTAACTCTTCCTCTAACCTTACTCTATTTTTAATAAAATAGAAATCTTAGTTTATATTATAAACAGTTAAACACTTGAAAAGACAAGAAGGCAGGAGGTGTTTTTGTCTTCCAGATTTTCGACACAGGAAACTGAAGCATGGGCAAATTTAGTAAATCTTACAAAGAAGAAATATTTGGAACTAGTGACAGGGACTGAATTCAGGCCTTGGAGGTCCAATACCTTCAAATGAATTTTATTAAATATTAACAGTCCTGGGAAAATAGTATGGTAAAGCAGTAACTGGAATTAAATGTCACTCATCTGTAATTTTCTTTGTATTATGTTGAAGTATTCAAAATTGATTGCTAAGAACTTATTTCTTTGTTCCTACCAGGAACATTCAGAAAGGCAAAAAGTTTATAGTGAAACCACGGATCCTAAAGTTAGTGTCCATCTGCAAGTTGACCCTGGAAGCATGTCTCCCTTCAGTAACAACAGAGAAAGCCTCAAGTTTTGTGAGTCTTTGTGGAAACCCATCTTCCTTTGTTCCTCAAACTAATTATTTCTATTATCTTTGTTCCAAACCCGCAAAACTAATTTTAGAACGCTGAATAAATAAAAGACATATATCAGCTAATATGGAAGTCTTAAGCATTAAGTGCTACTACAAATGGATACAATCCAGAGAAAACACTAATTAAGGACAGTCCCTTGTATGTGAATAGCCATAAATAGATGTACAGTGTGTGTCTATTGAGCCATGTGATTGTCCTTTAATAGAATGTACATTATAAAGCACTAAAGAGGCAATAGGAAGGAGGATATGTTGCTCTAACTAAAGATTAAAACATATCTATAATTTGATTAACCTGCCGAATTTTTAGAAGGAACTAGTTCAGGATGTACACCAATACCGCGTATATTTTCAGTGATTATTTTTAAAGGGCTTTATGATTTTCCCAACATAGCAACCGAAAGCACCAGAGACCAGCAATGGCCTAACAACCTTTCAAGAATGCAGGCATTCCTTTCTGCAAAGAAATAAAATATGAGGGTTGTGCATCTTTTCATGGTGGAAATTGATAGGACTGTCTATGCTGTCAATAACATAGTGAAGTTTTATTGAATTCTATTAAAGTTTATGAGATTTTCTTTTTTCTAATCAATGTTAACCGATTAAAGGTAAGAAGCAGCATGAGGTTTTTTTCACAGAAACTAACACAAATGAGGAAATTAGATGATAAAGCTGGAGACTGATCTAAAACCTACCGAGTGCACTCGGCATCTTTCCATTTCCTTCAGGTTTTAGATCAGAACTTTAGTAATGAGGACTTGAACAGCCAAATTAGGTTGCCCAGTCAGCACTAATAAAATCTTTATTAAGCAGTACCGCAATTGCCAGATCTGTAAACTGAATAGGTAGTGAAAACCTATGGTCATAGGAACAGTCCACCTACTCAGATGGTAGACGTCCAAGGGATGGCAGTAGAAAACCCTTTGGAAGAAGCATCCTTTAACACTTTAGAAATAACAGAAGCATACATCCATTGATTATAACTGGAAGTTAGTGGGTGGTCCATGGGGGACACAAGTTGATAGCCTTCTTATCTAACTATCTGTTACACAGGCTGATAATCTTCTTATCTAACTATTCATTACCATGTAAAATTTTTAAATTTTGTTTTTATTCACGGACTTACTCAAGCTAGACCTTTTTATTCACTGTACCCTTGCCAATAAGAGATGAAGAATTTGAATGAGCTGCGTAAAGGACTGCTTTCCTTTACTCATTTTACATTTGTCACAATTTAATTTTATTGCTCATCAGGAAAACAACATATAAGAGAACCTGAAGTATCTTTCAATAGCCTTCAGTATTCCCAACTGCGTCCTCTGTTCTCCCGTATCATATCTTCCTCTTTTTTCTGAATAATACAAAACCTTCATCTCTTTCTTCAGATGGGAATCTTTTCATGTGGAAGTTTTTTCTTTTCGCTGTCATTCTCTGGTCCTTTCTTCTTTCCTTGATAGCTTTCTGGATAAGAAGTGACCAAAGGCAGATAATACATTATTCATACTGAATATGAGAGTCAACAGTTGGTTGAGTGTTACACAAGAAATACTAAACAAAGTTTTGCATTCCTTTTATAATATATATAGCTGTCTTCTGCTATGAACTGAGCAAATACTCTGATCAAGCTTTTCCGTAATAATGGAGAAGAGGTTTTCAATAGTATCTGTTGTACTGTTGGAGAGATATACAGGAAACATTCAGATTGGACCTTCCGAAGTGTTACAATGAATATTTTTAAAATTATAGATGACACCTTATAGCCCTGACTGGTGATCTTTGACAGTCCTTTCAAAGTATGTTTTAGTTTTGGCATTACAAAATAAATTTTTGTTGTCTTCAAATAAGCTGCATTTACAGCTAATTAAAAAAATATACTAATGCTAAATCAACCCTCAAAAACAGCTAACATTTCATGGCTTGTTTGAATCGTGCTGTATTTCCCACATTTAGCATAAGAAATAACTAGAGTGCTATCTCTTTATGGCTTGCTCCCAGTCTTCCTCTGTGTATGTATGTGAGTAAATCCATATGTATGCATATGCATAAGTAGCCATATATATTTGTGCATGTGTGTGTGCATAACTAATATATGTATATGTACAGAGAGACATTGCCCGTCAGTGAACCTGCTTTAACATTAGTGTAAGCACACAAACTTCAGCTATGGGAACCCCCAAAGAGATGTCTAGTAGGAAGCTGACAGACATTTCTGTTTTGTACAAGGAGATGTTGAATAAAATACACTCTATGCGTAATAAATATGCAGACTTTATTGGTAGATTGATACATAGACATACACACACATCTCCATCATGCACACAACTTGCCAAAAAGGAGATGCCATGCATTTCCAGTTATGTTATTCTCAAATGAGCAAAGGTAAGATTCCCTGAAAAAATCTTGGAGGAGGCAGCCAGAAAGCATTGAAGAGAAGTCGAGGATGCAGGAATGCCAAGGTGCTATATGGTAACAGCTGTGTTCTGCTGCCATCCTGAAATTCTGTGCACTGCACAGCAACCCGACAGACACAGGGCTAAAATTGTTGCCAGGGATCAGTGCCACACAAAAGCATCCAAACACATCTCTCTGCAGACACAGTGGCTCCGTCCCAAGGTTTCCATCATACCGACAGATCTTCTTGGCGTAGGAATTATCCTTGAGGCGTATGATCCACTGACCTCAGAGTCAAGTCCAGTAGAGATGCACTGCCAAATGGACGTAGGCAGGGACAAATGTACACGTAGGTCTCTCACACTGTTCAGGCACAGCAATTCTCAGTTTGAGGCAACAGGTAGGTCACTGCAGGTTAAACTCATTCCTAACCTCAGCAGTAGAAGCCTCTCCCTGTGCATTATAATGACGCACATTACTAGGACTTCATTTTCCTTGAAACAGTCTAAACTTTTGGCTGGGATTGAGTTTACTGAAATTGCTACTGACAGTCCAAGCACACATTATTAAGTGGAACTTAACAGGTGAAACTGAGATATCAAAGTTTTACATGGTAGTTGCACTAGCTTTGTAAGAGGCAGTCTTGTAAGAGCGTTGTGAGATTTTCACTGGAAATTCCAATGGTTTGTGCTTTCTCAGAGGAAAATTTGATTCATGTAAAACGTCTCTCTCTTCTCAAATAACCAACAGGAAACATTCTTTTCCTCATGTTCCTGCCACTAATTTATTATCTTATGAAGAACCATCTCAAGTTACCTCAACTGAGAGGCCACAGTCTCACTGTGCAACTGGAAACATGCATGAAAACGAAAAGGTGATGGCCCTTGCACGAAAGAGTTTAAGAATTCAGAAAAAAATCAGAGCCATGCAAGTTGGGAACTGCAATAACTTTAAGCATCTGGGTCTCAATAGTGAAGAACAGACAAAAGGAATACAGAAATATATCCCATTTCTGAAGAGACAGGAGCTACATCACCAATTTCTGTATATTTGTATGCTTTTCTGCCCCCTTTTTTAACCCATTCTGCTAGTCTCCATCTTATTCCTCTTTTACAATGCACTATTCATTGAGGACAGCTGTGAAGGACCATAGAACAGAAAACTTTCTGACATCACTAGCCATCCAATCACCAAGTAGTACTACCCCTTTTCCATGTGCTGATTGTATAGATTGTATCAGTCTTCTCAATGCATTAATTAGGTTTCCATGTTTCTTTTCAGAAGCTATGCTGAGCACTTCCTAAATTATGATCAAAACTAAAAATAAAATGGAAATAATATCTATTGCATTGGCAAAAATCTAAATGTTTTCATTTTCTCCCTTTCTTCTTCTTCATCTCCAACCAAAAAATCTTTGTGGGTAATTGCTGCAGTTGATGCTACGACCCCTGAAGGACTATTGTATGTCTGTGTGCTGTTCTTATAAACATGAAATTTCCAAGCACAGAAAGCAGTAAGACTGATGTCCTTAGTTCATCTGTTCAGACCTAGTTATTGAGGCATAAATAGTGTGGTGCATAACACCATGATATGACCTAGGAGTGTCTATAATACACAGGTACAGAGAGACCTAGAAAAACAGAGTACTTCATGTTAAAACAGAGAACCAGCACTACCTGATTTCCTTGCCCTGGTCTTACACAGCTTTGGCAGATAGCACAGGATTTTCCCCTTTTGCAATACAACGGAGTTCCCTATGTGACTACCTTAGAGGAACATGCAAAGCCTGAATATTAACATTAAGAAACCATAACTTCTCATCTTCATTCTTCCCCCTTCCCCCCACCAAAAGAGCTTGCTTCCAAATGTGCATTAATTTTAAGCTATCACAAGTAAAATTCATTGCTGCATTTGATCTGTTTTTGTTTTAAGAATATAAAAACAATACGAAAGTGCATGAAAAACGGTAAGTTAAAGGATCTCTCCCGAGTCACTGTGGTCCATCATCTCATATTTAATTCCATTTTAAAATAAAACAAGCATACACTTGAACTGATAAAGCATAATGGCTGCTTTGGTGCAGGTGTAGATGTGCGTGTAAAGACAGGCCATGACAGTAATCCAAAACAGCCGTTATGGTCTCTACTGAAAATTCTTCTTATTTCATGGACCCCTGACACAATGGATGGCAACAAGATAGCGGTTTATAACAGAAATGCTGACACAACCTTATCTATAGTTGTGCAAATGGTGCTGCTGTAATTAAATTTTACAACTTGAGCACCACTAGAGAAGTTGCTAGTTTTTAATCATATTAATCACAGCTTGGATGTTTCAATTGCCATATATCATCATGCAGCATGCACTATAAAAATAAGAAGATTCCCAGCCGCCAAAGATCATAGCTGTTATGAAACATAGGAGTCTATCCAAACGCTTCTCTGTAAGTGCAAATATACTGAATGAAAACCTCAGTCTTTTATCCATTTTTTGCTTTGTTTCCCAATACATGGGTTCAACACAACAGCCACAGAAAGTACTCTGAATACATTACAAGAATATCATTGAATAGTAAAAACGCTTCATTAAGATTTGCCCTGTATGTTTCACATTTTCCTATCAGCAGTAAAACAAGTCTACTGTCTTCAGTGATAACAACAGTCAGAAGCCTGCTCTTTCAGAGGCACTGAGATTATTCTTCATGCACTGCTTTTCTTTAAAAGCTGGCTTTCCAGCGCTAGTGAGGAGTGGGTGGCAAAACTCTCACTGCTTTCAGTGGTCTAAGATTTGAAGCCTGGAAATGTTTTATGTAAATATTTCTCTTCACATTTTCTCTTCATTTGTCCGAGTGATTTACAGTTTTACTTCAGCAAGGAAAGTTTCCTCTCAAAGAAGCTATATTTGATGCTAACTGAACAGAGATTGCATTGGAGCTGAAACCCTCTCTCTATTTCTACTGAGTGGGTATTGCTAACTACAACAATGAAATTAATCTATAAATAAAACTTGGTTGCTTACCGCTCTCTGTTACCCTGAATTTGCAATTCCTTGCACGCTGCATGCCAGTTTACATGTACCATGTGATACATTCCCACACTGTCAATGCCTACTCTTTTACAGCACCAGTTTTATAACACTTTCTGTAAACAACTGTGCTTTCATGTAAGATGGGTGGTACAGGTATGTAGCCTGTGTGCCACAAGAAGTCCTGCAAGGAATTAAATGGAAAGAGCATGCCTGTAATCATGTGTGGCAGAACAGAGTATGTCATGGGCATTTCTCAAAATTGCAAGAGCAATAGCAATGCATAGGAGTTGCCACAGTGTTATTCTGACCCCTGAAGGATGGAAACAGAGTTAACTTCATATCCTTTTTTTCCAATTTACTCAGTATACTCTATGAACGTCAAACTCCAAACTACATTAGCAGGACTTATTAGTGCTTGCTTAGACTTGTCCCCAGAAATATGAAAATAGGCATGAACTAATGGTGAACCAACTTTAAAATACTGATGTTTTCAAGGAAGAAGAGGAAAAAAAAAAGATTTTTCAGGCTGGTTCCATAGTAAAATTACTGCGAGTTTGATAGTGCATTAAATCTAGTAGGTATGTGAAGATCATGTTTATCTGCCCTCGCCTCTTCTTAACTGAAAAGTATTTCAGTGAAATTGTGCTAGAATGAATACAGAATGAAGGGGGGAAGGACATAGGCCAGTGATGATAAGATCACTCATCTCAGCTGAGTTAAAGATTTCATCAGGCTTACTTTTTTCAGAAAATGCATCCACATTAGGGGCATGGGTCCTCAGCAGTGCCTTTGCAAGCTTAGCTGTCTTCAAAGAGTACTGTTCAACAACCTTCCCCCCTCCCCCCAACAGATAGTTAGTCTTAATGATTTTATGATTCTAAAATGGATATTAACGTAAAGTACATCCCGTTACTACCATCTCTGTGGACAATTCACTAAAAAAGTCCCTCTGATGGGACTCCTGTCACACCTTTGCTCTTCACCTACTCACTTCTGAGATGCTGAAACGTGTTAATGGACCACCTTTTAGGTTCTCTGTAAACGTAACAGGTAGATGAGGCTGTTGTATCTGACAATACTTTTTTCTAAAGTCAGTCAAGCTGAGCTCGAAGCAGCATTCTGCTAAAGCTGCGAGGCAGTCCTTGCACACACCGAGAGAGAAAAC
Source organism: Phaethon aethereus (assembly GCF_964289735.1). Taxonomy (NCBI): domain Eukaryota; kingdom Metazoa; phylum Chordata; class Aves; order Phaethontiformes; family Phaethontidae; genus Phaethon; species Phaethon aethereus. The sequence goes on from NC_138575.1 coordinate 130,245,057, forward strand.
ATTGTCTATGTTAAGCGTCACACATACTCGGGGCAAAACAGCCCCGGCTCTGCCTTGAGCACTGGAAGAAGGGCCTGCAGAACGACATGTTTGGAGGTGGGCGATGGCAAGGGGGGAGGAGGATCAATTTTAATTTCAGTTTTGTTCCTCCTCCGCTCAGCTGGTGGCACGCAGTGAAGTCCCAGGTTGCTGTGTGACCTTGCCGAGGAGCAGGCAGCCGGATCTGCTCAACGGGGACCACTGTGCAGCCTTGCTTTTCTGGGGCTTTTCTGGAGCCCTCTCCACGGGTGTGGCTGAATTAGCAACTAGACAGCCTCCTTCCTCAACTCCCTGTCCCAGGGAAACTCCGCCAGGAGCACACCAATGCAAAAGGCATCCTGCAAGAGGCAAACCCCTTGCCATGAGCTGAGCAAGGATCTCCCCTCCTCTGCACAGGTCTCCATCCCCTGCTGCCGGGAGCACTACAAAGTTAACCCAAGCGATCAATACGCTATAGGACCATATTATGCCACTATCAGCGACTGATGCCACTGATGTAATCAAGTTACATAATCTTCATCTTTGCACACATACATCCATCTTCCTACAGATAGATCTGCATATCTTCTTCCATCCATTATGCATGAACCCACCAGCAGTACATAAGGGTATATATTTTCGCACACACTATGTAACTTTAGCATTGCAGTGCATTGCACTGCACAACGTCATCACTATCGATTCCCTCAACCTTCCCCCATTCCCTCTATCAGAATTAATTTTGCAGAGAAAGATTACCAATGTGCATTGCTTAGATCCCTTTAAATCTTTAAAGGCTGAAGTGCTTCCCTTGCTCGCTTCTGTTCTTAAGATGACGATCTTTTCTCTCCTTTTTCTCCCCACCTCGCTTCACACCACAACTAACAGAGGAATTAATTCACACACAGTCCCTCTGCCAGATGCATGTATGTATGAAATACCGAAGATAGCATCTCTGTTTGCAAATCTTCAACTCCCATACACGTGGTCTGAGGTTTCAGTAGGTAAGTTATTGGGTGGAAAAATATTTTATAAGACCAGGTGGTGAGAGAGGGCTAGTGACATTTACAATATTTCTATACGATCGAGATTTTTTTTTTCCTTACCATCCCTCGGTTTATAATTTCCTTGCAGGATTTACAGGAACAGTTGTAATCCCAAATTACTAGTGCCATTTAACCCCCTTAGCACCAGAGCACCGTACCCCGATTAATAAGGATCGCCACCTTAAAGTTTAACAACTTGAAAAGCAGGATTTCTCTACCTCCACTGCAGCTACCAAATGCAGCAGAATGCTGCACAGAGTTGGAAACATTTTTTTTAATCAGCGGCTGCGATCCGATCTCATATTAAATAGATTCCATTCCGGAGAGCTTCTTTACTATGGCATACCCTCTCCAGCCAAAATAGTACGGGGGGGGGGGGGGGCGGGGGGGAAGAGGGGAAATTAAAGACTTCTCGCTTTTACGGTACTCTCCCAAATCCAGAGGCTGCAAGAATAGAGAGGGAGGAGGAGATTTTTTTTTTTTAATTATTATTTATCGCAAAAAGCACTCACCAGGAGACCTACTGCAGTTACTCCACTCAACTGCCAATAAGGGCTGGAGCCCCTCGCATCAGGGTAATGCAGCAATCCCGAAAGTACCCATTCCAATCACACGCCACCAAGTTTAGCAATGCCGGGCTTTTGCCTGGATAAAATGACCTTACCCACAGGAGTCTCCCGAAATATCCCTCCGGTGCGATCCGTCAGCGAGGCGAGTGCCGGTCACCACACTGCGCACTCGGCCGGAGAAGCCCCGTGTTTACTCCTGGGGCTGAGCTGGCCGCGAGTGCCGCGGACGCGGCGCCCATCCATCCACCGGTGCCAGCTCCGCCGCGGGCGCAGGTAATTCCATACAGACTTCGGCGCCCCCCCGCCCCCCCCCGAGTCGCCCCTTCCTTCCTGGTTCAGAAAGTGCCCGCGTCGCCGGCGGGAGGTACCATCCAGGTGTGGCGGGGGGAGGAGGGGGCGGCCGGCCTGGGGGCCCCGCGCCGCCGGCCGGGTCCGGGCTGCCGCGCACAAGTATCCGGCGAGCGCCGGTCCGTCGGGGTTTCCTGGTGCTGGGAAAGCGCTGCGGGAGCCGGGGGGGGGCGGGGGGGCAGGGTGCTTCCCGGGTCCTAGCACCCTCACCGCCAAGCCAAAAAAAAAAAAAAAAAAAAAAAGAGGGAGGCGGGTGGGGAAAAAAAATCTCCAAAATGAAAAGAAGGAAGGAAAAAAAATTGGTTGTCCGCTTGCCCCGAACGATACTAATCTCCGGTGAGAACGACAGGTGACCAGCACGGCAGAGGAGGTCTTGGCTGATAACCACAATCCGCCCAAAATATCCTCAGGAGCAGGGGCAGAGAGGGTGAGAGGCGAGAGAAACTGCAGCGCGTGCTCGGCTCCCCGCGAGCTCGGCTCGCGCGGCTGAGCGCGCCCGCCGCGGGGCCGCCGCCGCCGAGATGCCGTTACCGCCACCCCACGGGCGCCGCGGCACGCGCCCGCGCTCCGCCCGCGCCGCTCTCGGAGGATGGGGTTTGGTTCGGGATTTTTTGTGGGTGATTTTTTTTTGTTTGGTTTTGCCTTTTTTTGGGGGGGGGGGTGGGGGGGGAGGTGATAGGGAGAGGAGGGAGCGGGGGAGGAGAGCCCTTCCGCAGGGATCCTGGGGAAACTCCTGGTAGCGGGCCTGCCGCGCCGCGCCTGACCGGAGCTGAGGCAGAGGCAGGGGCAGGGGCAGGGGCAGGAGCAGCAGCTGGGGTAGGGGCTGGGGCTGGGCAAAAGCTGGAGCAGGGGCTGGGGCGGGCGGCGGAGCGGCGGGCGCGCACCATGCGCGGGGTCAGCCTGCTTGTCTTTTCCTGTTGTGGTTTATTTTCTGTTTCCCGCTTCCCCTCCGGTTTCCGAAGCAAAGTGTTTTAGGAGAGATGATGCATTATCTATTCCTGGATTTTTATAAGGCAAACTGTGGGCCTCGCTGTTGCCATGGGATCTTCTTTGTGCGAACTCTCTGAACTGTGTGGGAACAGTTTTATTTCCTTCCCTTCAGATTTTTTTTTTCTTTTTTTTTTTCCCTCTTTCTCTGCTGTAACTCTTCGGAAGATAAGTATCAAAATGTAACTGCATTATTGCCAATTAAGACTAACAGCAGCTGCAAGGTGCATCTAATTAGGAATGTTAATTACTTCATGAAATAAATAGTCATTTGCAGATGTTTATAATGCTAAACAAGTGTTCTATAAAATGTAACTCTGTCAAATTCTGGCGCTCCCCCCAGTAAATTTGATCAGATTCCTGCACAAATGCGCAGGGGAGTAGACACCCCCTCTCCCATAGCGCTAGCCCTGCAGGCACAGACTCACAGGAAGAGATACACAGAGTTGCCTGGATATAGATAGACCTTTGGGTCATACTCTTACAACCCGTTGTGTGGGGAGGGAAGGTGGAGGAGAGGGAAGTAACTGAGCAATGTGAGATAAACACGTGCAGTTACAGATCTGTTTATGTCTGTGTGGATGGTGCTCTCCAAAACAGGGACAAAGAGACCAGGCAGCATTCAGCTACTGCTAAATCCATCCTGGCTTCCTTGGAAGGCCACAAAGAAGAATACAAACTGCTACAGTTGTTAAACCCCCAACTTCTTACAAGCAGAGAGAAGAGAGGAAAGAAAAGCAGCACGTGGGAAAGTGTGATTTTATTACGGATCATGATAAAGGATTATCGATAGATAATGTGCCGTGCAGAGTCAGTGGGTTGCAGGAGAGGTGGGAGCTGTTGCAGAATTTGTGGAGCTTGCTCACACCCCACCCCACCTCTCCTTATGATAACAGAATGGCATTCGTCATGTTGGATAAAAATTGGAAGAAGCTAGAAATGAATGCAGCAACCAGTAGTCAAAATTCATTTTTAAAATGCAGAAATTAATGTGAATGGTTAAACCTGGCATTCGGCTACTACTATGATGAGTGATCTATATGCATGGGTCAGTAAAAGAGACATGAAAAACTTTATGGGATTCTCTTTGTGGATCAGTACAGGGCGTTTTCATTTAGCTAAATGACTCATACTATCTACTTTAGAAAGCTGGTTTGGGTGCCTGATTTAGAAGCCCAGGCGTCCTCACTGAGAGAGGGAAAGGGAGAGGGGCTCTCAACTTTGATTCTCAACATTATCCTTTGGGAGAGCTGCTTTCTCACCATTGCAGCCTGATCCCAGGCTGCCAGCACAGGCATCTCCATTATGTGACATCATGAGTCGTGTTCGTGCCCGGACAGAACAACGAGTGCTCAAGGGTGTTCATGCTCTGCAATGGGCAGAGAGTAGGAAGGAGGGACTTGGGGTTAACACATCAGCCAGGCACTCGGAGCATTTGCCTTCAGTTCCTGATGTTTTACAGATTTCTTTTCCACTGATAGGCAAGTCATTTAATCTCTCTGTGCTTTTGTTCCTTCCCTGTATAATGTGAGTTAACACTGTTCTTGTTCACAGGGGTGCAGTGAAGATAAAAAGGCATTAATGTTTGTGAGGTGTTTGTATTCAGTGGTCATGGGAGCTATATAAATTCCCAGAGAGGCTGATTAAGGGTCTGGCAGGAGAAAGGGAAAATGAAAAAGAGTGGAAGCCAAAAGTTGTGAACAAAATACAATGCAATTGCTAAAATGGCTGAAACCAGACTAATAACACAGAAAAGCTGTAGACCATTCACACGTGTGGAATACAAACTGCCTGCATTCTTAGGTTAAATTCATCCCTGGGTTAAGGAAACTGGATTCAGTTGATTTCTCAGTTACTGACTTGCTATGAATAGCAATGCAGTTATATGGATGCAAGTAGAAGAGATTTTAGATACTATTTTTTTTCCTCAGCCACATACTGAATCTTTGTTGGCTTTGTCCTCCCTTTAATAAGTATAGCGTCTGTAATATAGAAGGGAGTCTCCTTTGTCCTCATCATGACTTGAGTGTCTTCAAGATATTTCACCAGAGAAGCAAAATCATACCTGTTCTCTAAACATTGTTTTAATTCCATGGCATTCAATGCATGCTGAACAAGTTGATATGAATGAGTACTGAACCTTGTACCTGCACCATGTGTATGATCTTGAGATATAATGTCCCTTGAAGTAAGGAAGAGACACAAACCGCATCCCCATCTGTACTTCAGTAAGTGACTTTAAAAGGATTATCCCATTTCATGTGTGTTACAGAAAGCGAAACGGTGCAGTCGAAGTAAACTTCCTTTTCTAAAAGTAATACGTACTTAAAATGAAATCCCTGACAGAATGTATGACTCTGAAGAGTGCCAACATCATGCAGAATGCTTTTGGTTAGTAAATGCAATCTGCTCGACTGGGTAGTACCCAAGAGCTAATACCATCTCCTAGTCTGCATGGTGTCCTTCAAAACTTCCTGGCCTCGTGCTCACTTTGCTGGAAAGTCTGTCCGGAGACCTGAAAGACTGGCGGGGCATGATTTCTTGCTACCTACCTGTGGACTTCAGGTATTATATCCACCCAAGAGTACTGAGAGAGCTGGCAGAAGAGCTTGCCAAGCCACTCTCCATCATTTATCAGCAGTCCTGGTTAACAGGGGAGGTCCCAGACGACTGGAGGCTTGCAATGTGATGCCCATCTACAAGAAAGGCCGAAATGAGGATCCCGGGAACTACAGGCCTGTCAGCCTGACCTCTGTGCTGGGAAAGATCATGGAGCGGTTCGTCTTGAGAGTGCTCACGGGGCATATGAAGGACAACCAAAGGATCAGGCCCAGCCAGCATGGGTTCATGAAAGGCAGGTCCTGCTTGACCAACCTGATCTCCTTTGATGACCAGGTGACCCGCCTACTGGATGAGGGAAAGGCTGTGGATGTTGTCTACCTGGACTTTAGGAAAGCCTTTGACAGCATCTCCCACAGCATTCTCCTGGAGAAGCTGGTGGCTCGTGGCTTAGACAGGTTTACTCTTCGCTGGGTAAAGAACTGGCTGGATGGCTGAGCCCAGAGAGTTGTGGTGAACGGCGTTAAATCCGGCTGGCGGCCGGTCACAAGTGGTGTTCCCCAGGGCTCAGTTCTGGGACCAGTCTTGTTTAATATCTTTATTGATGATCTGGATGAGGGGATCGAGTGCTCCCTCAGTAACTTTGCAGATGACACTAAGTTGGGTGTGTTGATCTGCTGGAGGGTAGGAGGGCTCTGCAGAGGGATCTGGACAGGCTGGATCAATGGGCAGAGGTCAACTGTATGAGGTTTAATAAGGCCAAGTGTCGGGTCCTGCACTTGGGTCACAGCAACCCCATGCAACGCTACAGGCCTGGAGAGGAGTGGCTGGAGAGATGCCCGGCGGAAAAGGACCTGGGGGTACTGGGTGACAGCCGGCTGAACATGAGCCGGCAGTGTGCCCAGGTGGCCAAGAAGGCCAACAGCATCCTGGCCTGTATCAGAACTAGTGTGGCCAGCAGGAGTAGGGAAGTGATTGTGCCCCTGTACTCGGCACTGCTGAGGCCGCACCTTGAATCCTGTGTTCAGTTTGGGGCCCCTCACTGCAAGAAGGACATTGAGGTGCTTGAGCGTGTCCAAAGGGCAACGAAGCTGGTGAGAGGTCTGGAGCACAAGTCTTCTGAGGAGCGGCTGAGGGAACTGGGGTTGTTTAGTCTGGAGAAGAGGCGGCTGAGGGGAGACCTTATCGCTCTCTACAACTACCTGAAAGGGGGTTGTGGCGACGTGGGTGTTGGTCTCTTCTCCCAACTAACTAATGATAGGATGAGAGGAAATGGCCTCAAGTTGCGCCAGGGGAGGTTTAGATTGGACATTAGGAAAAGTTTGTTCACCAAGAGGGTGGTCAAGCATTGGACCAGGCTGCCCAGGGAGGTGGTGGAGTCACCATCTCTGGAAGTGTTCAAAAAACGTGTGGATGTGACGCTTCAGGACATGGTTTAGGGGACATGGTGACGCTGGATTAATGGTTGGACTTGATGATCTTGAAGGTCCTTTCCAACCTTAGTGATTCTGTGATTCTGTGATTAAATAATGTTTCCATTTGTATATTTAATTCCCACTTTTTAACAAATGCTATGGGAGAAACGGGCTAAGTAACAAAAAACACTAGCACTTGTTTCTCTTGCTTAGTGTGCATATATAACAGAACTGTGACATTATAGAAATTTAACATCATGGAAAGCAAGCATAATCTTTTAGATGAAAAAAAATAATGAAAACAAAATTTCCAAAATATACCTTCACTCCCCCGCCAAAAACACCACATAGAAGCCCTTCTCATGAAAAATCTACATCTGAACCCTGTAAACTGCAGCCTCAAGCTAATTACTAAACAGTTTCAGTAAAGCAAAAAAGTCAGCATTGTATCTATAATTTTTTTCTTTTCCCCTTTTCAAAACAGAATTGCATTGATCGTTTTACAAAACAGCTTTCTTTTTGTCTGATTTTGGCATGATTAAGTACTCTGGAATGCTTCAGAGAGAACAAGATAAAACCTGAAAACTGCTATCTGGTTAACTTCTCCAAGTTCCTTGAACTCTTGTGTATTTTTTATATTTTTAATTTATATAGAATTACATTTTATTTATGTTGTGTTCTTCCTATATTGTACATTACACACTGCATTTTTAGTAACTCTAGGCAAGAGTGTTCAAAGGAGCAGTGATCTTAAAAAGAATAATCCATAATTCCATGACGTGAAAATTTCAAGAGCAATTTCTTTTACAGAGGACCCCGAATACATATCTAGTCAGGGAATAATACCCATAACTAAGAGACTTAATCACAACAATCCTTGTTTATAGTCTTAACTGTAAATTGATTTTTTCTCTTCCTGAATTACATATACCTTTCCGTAAGTATAAGCATGCTGTACTCACTGCTGAGCTATGTTGTCCCAGATGCTCCAGTTTTACCATGCTTTTCTTGTTGGTACCACTGTTGTGTGACTAATTTGGCATCTTTGTGCAGAGCACGTCAGACAGCTCAGGCTGCTTGATACACAGCTCTGCCAGGGCCTTTCTGTCTCTATACGCAGTGGAGACAAGCCTTCCCTATGTCAAGTAGGCATCAGCTGTAGATGGCCTGAACAAAGGACTACAACACCTATAGATGAACAATGACATTACATAAAAGCTAAATACCTTGTTACTACTTGAGTGGGAGGATACTTTCATTCAGAAAGCCATTCCTTCAAAACATGCATTTCATTGATTCTTAATGTTTAAAGAAGATTAATATATACATATATATGAAATTGGCTTGGTTGTCCTGCAACTTACTACTTTAGCCTAATGTAGCAAAAATTAATGTCAAGATAATTAAATGCTCATCTCTTGCACGTTTTTAATTTTGTTAAATAAATGGCTACTTGCTGTTCCTCTAGTCTCTCATTAGGGTATCTCAAATGAAGATAATATCCATCCATAAGCTACTTAGAAAATATACCTCATCTACTTAATTAAATAGTACTCTATCACAAGATGAGAAAACTAAAAAGATGGGGTGCATTCATGCATTGAAAAAGATTTGTATGTTTCATTTCAGAGTTGCTGCTTTTTTTTCCCAAAGACCTAACAGAAGGCAGTAATAAGGGATTATTTTCCTTTGAGGATCTGTTTACTTTCAGAATATTCAGCAATATGAATCTCATCCAATTCCTATAAAGTCAATAGAAAGGCTCCTACTACTTCAATAGCAGTTACAGCCGGTCTTGTACTACTGTTATCCTATCAAAGATCAGAAATTGGAGATTTTAAATATAAGCATTATTTGGAAAAAAGTTGCAGAAGAATGATTGAGCCCAGCTAGGAGTTTGACCCGAGTTAGGAGAGTAATCCACCTCAGCCAGCGGTGTATGATGGCGGGTGAGAAAGGCAGGGCTGATGAAAAGCAACAGCAAGACTTGTATAGTACACCTCCTGACTTGTGACCACCATCACTTCAGGGATTTTCACTTTTTTTCATGAGAAAATGCTAGTCATGGAAATGGGAAGTGATAGAAATTAAGACACAAATGTAATCTGAATTGCAAATAAAAAGAAAAAAAGGAAAAAGCAGAAAACCAAGTAAAAAGTTGTTGAGTCATCCAACTGCTTTGTGAAAAATTGGCTTTTAGTCTTTTTTTTTTTTTTTGTCCTAAAAATTGCCAGAAGGTGGAAAATGTGCCAGGAGAGCAGAACCTGTGCAGGCCGCATCTCCCTTCCCGCTGTGCCTCTCTCCTGCCCGGGACACAGCCCAACACCTCCTCTGCTGTCCTTTGGCCCGATGAATCCCTCTGTCACTGAAAGATTTTCTCAGGAGCAAAGGAATTTTTCATGGCCTCCTGCCCGCCTGCAAGCAGGCCAGGGCAGGCAGCAGTGGGGCAAGCCGGGGCAGGCCAGGGCGCATGGCGGCAGGACAGGCCGGGGCAGGCCACAGCAGGCCGGGGCAGCGTGGCAGGGACCTCCCCCAGCAGACCCATCCCACCAAGCCTGGAGGCAGCAATCAGAGCTGGGACAGGGACAGTGTTTGTGGCCCGCCAGCTGTCTGGCAAACACCGGGCAAAGGCAAGGGCTGGAGCCAGGCCTAAGGTGAGGCTGAGAGCCACAAAGCTGAGCAGGGACAGTTGGGCCCGCTGCTGCCCTCAGGGCCTGGCAGCCTAGATGCCTGGGTATGCATAGTGGATGTTATACACAGTTTAATAAGTAATTGTCACTCCGTCCTGGATGTTTATCAAAACCTGCCCATTGTCACTCTGAGATGCAATATTGATACTGTTTGCATGAATGAGGTTCAGGTGCTGATCGTATAGTTTATGGGTGCGCAATACACATTTTCTTCCTTTGACTGCAGGGTCTTCTGTTGAAGCACTCAGCACTAAAATGCTTTCTGAAACCTTGGTGCAGATAGACCAACCGAAACATGAAGTCATGTAGGTCAGTGTAGCAGTGGGACTGCCAGAAGCAGGGCAGTACGGAGTTCACTCGGGTGCAGCTCCCTATGAGCGAATTCCCAAAGTACGGTTACTTCCACCCTGAAGTACGTTAAATACAAAACTCTCTATATCAAAGAGTCTGATTGACAAAAACATAGGTAAATCCAGCAACTGCCTGTGTAGATGTAAACCACTTTGACAGGAACAGACTGAAGTTTAACTGGTTTAACATTTCTGAGTTAAAATATCCTTTTGAAAGTTATGAAGCAGAGTAAGAGATTGCTAAAATCAAAGATGTGTGAATTGCCTATCTCACAGAGCTCATGAATCAATTACAATAAAGCTATACATGTCAAAATTAATTAACTTAAAAAATGTTTGTTATTCAGTGTTGCTGATTTTCTGTCTCCTACACATGCACACGTGTGCATACAGAGGTACTTGATTTTTTGCTTACCAGTCTACCCAATTAAGCACCTGCAAAGAATTATCCTGGTTATTAATATAAATTATTAGATTTTATCTGCAATCAGTAGGTTTTGTAGCTTCATTTTGCCATTTGGATGCCATGGGGAAATCTAGATTTCTACATTCAGATATGGCCAGTGCAAGTGGGAATAACTTACCTGAGGGCAAGACAGGGACGATGCACACAGTGGAAGAAGGGAGGGGAAAATCAAGGCCTTCATTAATGTATGACAGGTCTTGATTAAAATACCTGGACAGGAAGGATGTACTAGTACGGCTATACTGTGGACCACATATCTAAGATGGTGACAATGACTGTAAGGGTGATTAGAAAGATTATGAAGAAAAAAAAAAAAAGGTAGTGATACAAAACCTCAGTTACTCGATGTGGGCTAGGTAAGTGTTATGGTGGAACATGACGTGATGATTATAGCTTAGGACATGACAAATAGTTGCTCTTTAGAACAACTAAGCAGAAAACTCACAAAAAGAGAAGCAACTCTTTAGTTTTGAATAGTACACAGGACCGACTTCAAGAACCAATTATTTAAGTGCCCCTGTACAATGTCAATCACTGTGAAATATTCAAATTGCAGGAGCAAATCTCCCCAGATCACTCCAAAAAGATATCAAAACAAACTTACTTTCTCCTACTGAAGTGTTGCTTTACTGTAAAGAGGGGCAATACCTAAAAACATGGAAGTTAATTAAAATGAAGTTAAAAAAACCTACCCCAAATGGTAAAAATGTTTTAGTTGGTGCAAAGGAGACTCTTCACAGTCATCATGTTACATGCTTACTGAATGAACCCATCAGATCATTAAAAAAAAAGGCTAGTTTGATTCAGCAAAAGAGTACAGGGTCTCTTAGAAATGAAAAAAAATTTTTGAAATATGAAAATCACAGCCTGATAATTGAAAATTGTATGCAGTAAATTAAATTTAAAGCTATAGCAACTCAGCCCAGAGACCAATGTCGAGAATCAACCCACTAACACCATACAGCATAGAGAAAATGTATTTTCAAACTTATTAGGAGATGAAACTTGTCATCATTGGTAACAGCAGATGATCCAGTAGGATGAGAATTAGTAGAAGAAATCAGTGAAAAGAGCAGTAACAAGTTGCAAAATATTACATTTGTAGATAGTATTTTTATTATTCTAGTATGTATGAGATAAATAACCCTAAGGGTGTTAAAACAATTATTGCTACCATAATTTGAACTATTTTTCGTTCCACAAAAATCTGATAGTACTCACAAAAGAAACTATCACTATCAAAGTTTCTGAAAAATGTCAGCTTAATGCTTAAGAGGCTTCAACAAACAAACAAAACATTAAGACAGGAACTGAAAACAAAACTGAAAATAAACATTATGCCACTATATTAATCCATAGTGGACTTGGATCTTGAATATGACATGTGATTAAGTCACCCTTTCTCAAAAAAGTCATACTTAGTAATTAGCATTAAGAAAGGTAAATAGACAAGTACAACACATTTACTCAGAGAGACGGAGAAACACTGAACAGAGTAGATCTTTTTGGTTTGCAAATGACAATACAGAGGGAAATACAAGTGAGATCTGTAAAGCTACAAGGAGTGTAAGGGCCAATAATTTCATTATACAAGAATGAGGAGGCAGCCAGTGAAATTACGATGTGGCATGTTCCAAGCAGATGCATAACAAATAAGTGAATTGTATAATTCATTCATTGCCTCAGGATGTTTTGACGGCCGAAGTATAAATCTGTTCTGAAAGATTAAATACATTGTTGTTGGAGAGGCCCCTCTTTTGCAATAATCTGACTACAACTTCCCAGTCAGAAACTGCCTAAACTATGTTCAGCCAAGGTGGAAGGACACACCAGAGAAAGGTCTCCATCTGCTTCACTTGTTTCTTTCACCATTTATCTAGGCATCTTCTACCGGTCATTATGAAATACAAGAAAGTGGGCTGGCTAGATCTTTGTGCTGACTCCCTGTGGACATTATTTTTGCTTTTATGGTATACGGACTGTGAAAGTTTTGCATTTTTGAAAGAGTACTAGAGTATTGAAAGAGTAGCACATTACCCGGGCTTAATGCAACACAGAATGTGGAAACAAATGACAGGGGGTGTAGCTTGCCTGGCTTTAGCGTACAGGAATTTAATTTTCCACTGATGTTTACTTCTAGCTAAATAGGGAGTAAAAAACTGCTACCATTGATTCCATGCTCATTTTTAGAGTTGTAAGTAAGCAGGTATTATGAACGCAATAGGAAAACGGCCAAGATGTCCTGAAAAAGCAGGAAATTCAGGCTGAATTTCAGTTCTGTCTGTCAGGCAGTGTTAATATTGAGCAGTATTAGGTATACCGGTTGGTTCAAAATCACAGAATCACAGAATCACAGAATCACTAGGTTGGAAAGGACCTTCAAGATCATCAAGTCCAACCATTAATCCAGCGCCACCATGTTCCCTAAACCATGTCCTGAAGCGCCACATCCACACGTTTTTTGAACACTTCCAGGGATGGCGACTCCACCACCTCCCTGGGCAGCCTGTTCCAATGCCTGACCACTCTCTCAGTGAAGAAGTTTTTCCTAATATCCAATCTAAACTTCCCCTGGTGCAACTTGAGGCCATTTCCTCTTGTTCTATCACTGGTTACTTGGGAGAAGAGACCGACACCCTCGTCGCCACAACCCCCTTTCAGGTCGTTGTAGAGAGCGATAAGGTCTCCCCTCAGCCGCCTCTTCTCCAGACTAAACAACCCCAGTTCCCTCAGCTGCTCCTCAGAAGACTTGTGCTCCAGACCCCTCACCAGCTTCGTTGCCCTTCTCTGGACACGCTCCAGCACCTCAGCATCCTTCTTGTAGTGAGGGGCCCAAAACTGAACACAGGATTCAAGATGCGGCCTCAGCAGTGCCGAGTACAGGGGCACAACCACTTCCCTACTCCTGCTGGCCACACTAGTTCTGATACAGGCCAGGACGCTGTTGGCCTTCTTGGCCACCTGGGCACACTGCCGGCTCATGTTCAGCCGGCTGTCAACCAGCACCCCCAGGTCCCTTTCCACCGGGCTGCTCTTCAGCCACTCCTCCCCAAGCCTGTAGTGTTGCATGGGGTTGTTGTGGCCAAAGTGCAGGACCCAGCACTTGGCCTTATTAAACCTCATACAGTTGGCCTCTGCCCATCGATCCAGCCTGTCCAGATCCCTCTGCAGAGCCCTCCCGCTCGAGCAGATCAACACTCCCACCCAGCTTGGTGTCATCTGCAAACTTACTGAGGGTGCACTCGATCCCCTCATCCAGATCATCAATGAAGATATTGAACAAGACCAGCCCCAGAACCGAGCCCTGGGGAACACCGCTTGTGACCGGCCGCCAGCCGGATTTAACGCCATTCACCACAACTCTCTGGTACAAGTTACATTTTTACATGTTACTATTTTTAATCAGTTTATTCCTGCTCTACAACCTGCAACATTACTAGCAGAGCTGCTGGTATTTCAGGAAGGTTAAAAATGCTGTTCGTAGGACAGAAACCTTCCTTAACATTCCGTCAGGTTCGGAGTGACAAAAAAATGCGTTTGTGTGTGAGGGCAGCATGGCAGGGCCTCTGTGGCACCAGCAGCAAAGAGGTTAAAGAAAACAGTTCTCAACAGGACTGTGGGGGGTGTTTGTTGCTGTCTGAATCTTTCTCCAAGGCTATGGAGAAACATGAGAGCCTTGGTGGGAGAGTATTGTATGCTACTGAAATGCTACGTGGCTACAGGACAACTTTACAGCATAAACAAATTAGAGGCTTCACACAGCTTAATAAGGGGGCCAGCTTTTCCTGATGTGAATCTATAAACAATTTTGTCAAACTTTTGTTATCTATATCCTGAAATTCATATGTCACAGATACAACATTTTCTTTCTTCTGTCTCTATTTCTTTCATTAAATATTCTCTTGAAATAAAAAGCAGCGTAAAGAAATGCTACAATTTTAGCATGATTGTTACAGCTGATCTGTGACAGCACAGAACGCAAGCTGTGGACAATGAAAAATGGAGGATCAGCAACTGCTAAGGTTTACAAGAACACTCCTGTATAACTTTGTTCTGTGGATCTGGAAGAAACATAACTTCCATTTCAATACAGAGTTTTGCCTTGCTTTATCTTAAAAATGCCAGTTTGTTTCAAAGGCCAGCATTCTTTCTTCTTACAGGGGGCAACAAGCTGTTCCTTACGAGGGCAACAGTGACGGTGTATCATTTCCTGGGAGAAGAGAGACGACTGCCAATGCAAAGGAGAAAGTTTTGTTTTCAGCAGTGGAGAGAGATGAATCAGAACAAGAAAAAATAAAGGAGAGTGGCAGGGTCTGAAATGAAGGCAATGTGATCCGAATGTTGATGAAGAGGCATTGACAAGATGAAAGATCTTTCTCTGTCGCGCTCTCGCCGTCTCATTTCCAGTGTGTAAAATCTGTCCTGTTGACACGCTCTTGCGCTCTTTTTATGTCGCAAAACTGGAACAAATGGGATTCACAGTCAGTGGTGGTGGCACAACCCATGTGACAGATACTTGCCAAGGGGAGGTGCTCAGCAGCTGCCTCCTGCTCTCCCCCAGGTTTTGAGACCCTTCAGTCCATGGAACTGGACTTTAACAAGATTTGACAATTCTTCTCTGAGGAATTCAGGCTGATTACAAATAACATAGGTCCATGAGGCTATGTGCTGACAATTCACATCCACTCTCCAAGGGAAACGTATAGTATAGTTGAATACATTAGGTGTTTTACTTTTATGTAATTTAAGTTTATTCATAATATAATGTAGTTCTCCATTGGATGTCAGCACTCAGAGGAAATCCTGCTTTGGAAAAAAAACCCAAAACAAGCCGGCATGTCATGTTTGAAAATAAAAAGTTGACACACTTTAAAAAAACATAAAACACCTTTATTCTAGATACAGAGAGAACTGCTGAAGTCCTTGCTTCAACACACACTGCTGCATTGGGGAAAATGTCATCTTCCAGCCTTTGAGCCATTGGCTTTGATGGCAGTTCCTTGCAAAGAATCAGGGTCTCTCAGATGAGTGTGGCAGTTTCTCAGAACAGTGTGTATTCTCCCAGTAAATATTTTTTCACATTGTAGTCCAAGTATAGTGACATATATCAGTATGCATGTAACATGGACCTAAATGGGTTGTCATATTGTGAAGTACGCAATATACAGGCCACAAAATTGTACAGTGAGGTAAAAAAATAATTTTCTAAAATTTACGTGCTATCTGAGGTAGTTCCGTCTTAATTGTCCTATTGTATAATGGCTTTTTGTAGTACATCTGAAGCTTTGTGGTTTTTTCCCCTCTGTAGTACAGCTATGGGGAAACTGTGATTTCACTGGGATCAATCATGAGGATCAAGGAAACCAAGGTGCTATTTCAAATCCCGCACTCTTTCGTAAAAGGCATGTTCAATTTTTTGGCTAATTTGCCTGACTAAGAAGTAAAGAGTAAAAATTAAATTTACATTTATCTGCATGATATATAGGAGTTAGGAGGTTTAGTTAGTTCATATTTGTGTAGCTTTTCATAAAGGTAAATAAAAAAAGTTTATAATTGTTGCATATTTAACAGTAAGGAGTAGGCAGAAGAGCTTAGAATTTTTCAAAGGCACTTCTGATAGGTTTCCCTGAAATTCAGTAGGTCTTGGATGCAGTGAAGTCTGATATACTGAGATGCCTGAATCAAAGCAATTAAATTGCTTTTAATTAGCAGATTTGTTACCTTGATATATATCCATGTGTAAACTTTATTTCAGCATCAAAAAAGAAGGTTGTTTAAATTTGCCTAAGTGCAGTTTCAAAAAATAAGTATGACTGCAGTGGATGCAAAATTGTTAGGACAACCCAAACAAAATTGTTAGCTTGTAAGGCAGCTGCCTGGAGCATCAGACTTCTGGGTACTATAAAATGGCTGTAGCCTTGCTTCTTTTGCCATGTTAGAGCCGTGGAAAGCCAGGTTTGCTGCTGATAGTGGCTGTCTGGTAATGTGGATGTGTGGAAATGCTTTGAGTCTGGGCCTCTCAACTGTTGGGGAATAAAAGTCAAAAGTAAGTATTCCACTGAGAAGCATAAATTTGCTTTAGCAGAAACTATAACTGCCTAATTTCACTTCCATCTCCTTTCACACTTAAGATCAATGTGTTACAGTACTATTAGTGTGGCCTCTTATCCCAGTCCCATCTTAATCTGATCACACCTGTGTTAAGCAAAAGGCATGAATTACAAAAGCAGCTGTTAATTTTAATGCCTTAATCTATTAGGATAGTTAGGAAATTCTAATCTTTGTTATTAAACGTGTTTTGAAGATAGGCAAAATACAACAAAACAACCTGCAAAGCAAACCCAGTTTCTTTGGATTAATGCCTATTCACATTTTCAATTCTTAACTCGATACCCGTCAGGTGGAAGGACAAATTCAAATACTAGTGTTAAAAGGCAGAATGTCATCAAATTACCTGTAGTTCTGTCTTCTCTATCAAATTATAATATGGATAATTAAAATTCCTGCCAGGCTGAGAACACTTAATAGTGACATCCCATTTACAAAAAAAAGCCCAAACCCAAAAAGACCCAAACAAAAAAACATAAATCACAAAAAGATAAAATATATATCTTTTTTATAACTGCACCTAGTCTTAGGGTTTGGTACAAAAAGCAGATAAATAGCAATGTATTTTCACTGGATGTGGGGGTTTGGAATTCATGTGTCAATGAACACCGTGAATTTGCAGTAATTTTACTGTCTCTGGTCAGTACATTCACACTATATCAATCATCACACACATTTTCATATTGTGTAGTAGGTATCTCTTCTTGCTGATACACAGAGATACAATAGAGAAGATCCTAGCATTAATGGTAAATTGAAGGATTATAGATTGAGAGTTGCTTTCAGGTCATTTGTTTCCTCTCTCCTGTTTCATTTCCTTGCAGTTCTTCCCGACAACACCTTCTCTCTCACATATTTATTTTGTGTGGTTTGACAGTACATTAGAAATAAAACCACTGAAATAAATGACCAAGTTGTTACTGCCAGGTTGTTCTGAATCTATGACTTGTGTTTGACCACATCTCTATGAATTTTTAAAACAGAAATACTTATATTAAAACCACCAAAAAAAAATTTTAAAAAAACAGAAAAACAAAACCAAAACCCAACTCCTCCACAAATCAAAATCTAGTTTAGTTCTATACCAGCAATGAAGGAAACAGTTTCAGGTGTTTCCACAAAGGCTTATAATGTAATCTTTTGTCCTTTTTTCAGCCTGAATAGAGTTAATTTTCTTCACAGAAGCTGGTGTGAGGCTGTGTTTTGGATGTGGGATGAGAAAATGTTGATAACGTGCTGATGTTTTGGGGTGTTGCTGAGCAGTCAAGGACAGTCCAGCTTCTCGTGCTGGGCTGCCAGCGAGCAGGCTGCGGGTGCACGGGGAGCTGGGAGGGGACACAGCCGGGACAGCTGACCCAGACTGGCCAAAGGGGTACCCCATACCATATAACGTCATGCTCAGTATATAAAGCTGGGACAAAGAAGGGGAGGGGGGACATTCGGAGTGATGGCGTCTGTCTTCCCAAGAAACCACTACGCGTGATGCAGCCCTGCTTCCCTGGAGATGGCTGAACTCCTGCCTGCCCATGGGGAGTGGGGAATGGATTCCTTGTTTTGCTTTGCTTGCGTGTGCGGCTTTTGCTTTACCTACTAAACTGTCTTTATCTCAACCCATGAGTTTCGTCTTTTACTCTTCTGATTCTCTCCCCCGTCCCACCATGGGGCAGTGGGCAAATGGCTTCATGGGGCTTAGCTGCCAGCTGGGACTAAACCATGACATCCTCATATATATATACACACACATACACACATATATAAAAAGGAATCATAAGGCAGTTTCTTAAGAGAAAAAATGAAACATTCTTAAGCTAGTCTTCAATTTTAGAGACATGACTGTCATTGATGACAGTGAAAATATTAAGCTGCTTTGTCAGAGGATCACACACAGAATAGTTACTTAAATTGGTTTTAAAAGATTTTTCAAAATTAATACCAAGAAAACTTTGCAATGTATTGTAACAAATTAAAACAAGTTTTCTGCCACCACAATTTGCGGTGCTAACTCTGGTAATTAGGGCAGAGCTAATCTATAACTTTAGGCACTCAGAGCATCGTCGTCGTCCTGAGCGCATCATCCAACTACCCTTGCAGGCACTGGGGAGAAATAGGAGCTCTTTTAAAATGAGTCAGCTCATTCTAATGCAGGTATCTTAAGTGCATCTCACCTTTGAAGGACCTATTTCACTCTCTCAACTAGACAGGAAAATGGGTGCAAAGCTTGGAAACAGAAGGTATATAACAGATGCCTAAGTCTGTGTAAGGTTATTCCTGTTAATATGTAAAGAGGATGTAAAATAATAAGTAGAGGTGAACTCATAAATTTAGAGAGCAAGGCATTGCACAATAAAAAGTGATTTTCCAATAGTTCTTGGTACCTTGTAATGTTTGTAGAGGTTTTGTACAAGACATTAAAGATGTATCCCTGAACCAGTGCTTCCACACACAATCTGATCAAAATCGAACTGCTGCTTTATATGGCTAATGACCACCTATGCATACGGTTATAGCTCAGCCTGTTAGGGAATGACCCTAAACTGGTTTGATGCAAATATATTTAGGCAATGGCCACTGATTCCACCTATTTTTCTCATTTACTCTGTTTGTCTCATATGCGCACCTCAGAGAAAAAACCCAAAGTGGTAGCAAGAAATACTAGTAAAATTTATGGAGATTATTAAAAAAAATAAAATTGTCCTATATTTATGCCCTTGCACACAATACATTGTTCTACTGCATTCCAAAGGGTTGCTAAAAAAGCTACTCACAGAAATACCTTCTTTTATGCCTACAAACATAGAAAAAGGTAAACATAATTTTTTGTTACTGTTTTTTATGATGCTTTATGATAGCATCCTTATACAGGCATTCAACAACTTTTGAAAAACAACAACTCAATACTGATACCCTGAAATCTATTAAACACCTGAAGAGGGAATAGGGAATTATGACTAATGGGCACCAGGTCTAAAAATAAATCAAAAAGTGCTTTTTTTTAATCTACAAATAGATCTCTTCCTACACTTCTGATTAGATCTGACCTGATGCTCAAAGTCTTACAGGAGAAACCTATGCATTTCGTAAAAAAAAGGTGAAGAAAGTAAAGATTATAAACTCTTTGTAAGGAGTGTCACAGTTGAAGTGTGCTCCAACATCTACTGTGCTCTGTCAGTGGGCAACACTGAAACTCAGGGAAGCATTTTCACTCATTTCAGTGCTTACTGCTTCTCCAAATGGGAAACAATTGAAGTCACTCTCTTTTCAGGAACAAGATGTTCAATGCATTTTCTCTGATTTCTTTTGTTTTAATTAGCTGTAGCCAGGGAATGTCATTAATTCTGCCCTCAGCTCCTGTACTGATACTCAAGTCACGGGAACTCCCTTAACAGCTTGTTTACACAGAGTATGCAAGAAAGTTAAGACAAACCAGTTTAAGATATCTATTTCAAATTATATTTATGCTAAAGCACATTGTATAGATGGTTTCCATCAGAAAGTAAGGTATTATTTATGACATACTTCTGGTTTTGTATAGGATTATTCCTCAGGGATTTTAACTCATTTCCTCCAAATTTACTGCTGCAGTTGCTTTAACTTTTACCAGTGATTCTAAACACTTATCTAAACTCTGCCAAAATGCCAAAATGATAGAAAATAGACTCAGAACTGGAGAAAGACTCATGCATCTCTTATTTATGCCTGCTTCTCAGGACATAGTCAAATAATCAACAGACATTACTTTTCCTCAGGGTTATGTCACTTTGGCTGGTATATTTTAATTACTTTTAATAAATTTTAATTTCTTTCTCTCTTTGAAGTGGCAAGGTGCTGCAGTCTTCAATAGGACAAGAGGACAAAATTGGACACTTTTAACAATAAGGAATATTTATCGAGTCACTTTTTTCCAGACTGAACTTGCATTTGTGCTCACAACATTTATCTAGCTTCAAAGATGATCACTGCTTGATGTTACAAAACAATATTAAGCATGTGATGGGCTGATAGGAATCTGCACATATAAACAAGGTATAATACTGGAGGTTATATTTCCATATGATATAATACTGGCATCTATGCCATATATGCCTATTGTTTCACTGTGAAGAAATTAACAATCTTTAAAGATGTTTTATTACTTGAGATTATTAATTTTGACACTTGTCACTGTAACTTTTCCTTGCAGTCATATTTGCAGATACTATCAAAGGTAATTACAAGAGAAAAGGATCTCACTTTTTAGGGGGGATGTCATCTTTGTTCGTAAGAACCAAGAAAAAAACAACACCCTAATTAAAAGTCTTTCCCCAAATTTCCCTCCTCACCAAAAGGACAATATGACATAGCATGAATAAATTCTTAACTAAGCTATAGGCTGTCAATAAACTTCCAGTTTAATGGATACTGAAGGAAAAAAAATCAAAGCTAAGGTTGTAACTCATTTGTTTTGTCAAGAAGTGGTTGAAAGTGCTTAAATTATCTTTGAATTGTAATCAATCTCCTTTTCTCTCACAACTACACTTCTTTTTTTCTTGCGGTTTACAACTGTTTGGCCATTAATTGATTTTTTTAAAGCTTGGTTAATTATAATTTGCCTGTAAAAGTAGCAAGTTTAGGCTAAGGTAGAGAGGCTCTTCTATGGAACAGGAGAAGGCAGAGAAAAAAGGTATTTTTTTGAAAATGAGTGTATGCTTATCATCAGGAGCAGAAGTCTAGAAAGAGAAAAAGAAATTAAGGAAATTCCTAGTTCACATTTGGAATTTTTATAAGTCCAGCCTTCCTCCTTACTTTTTGAACTCTGAACACAAACACACTCACACTCTCTCTCTCTCCCCCCTTATATTAAACTAATTTGATTTTTCACGCAATTAGTGGTGAAAAGTGGCAGAAAGGACACTCTTAGGAAGAAATTCCACGTTTCTTCGTGAGATAAGCTGATAGAAAGTAACAGCTGAAACATGACTATGAGATAGAGGTATTGTGAGGGTACAGGTCATCTGCTGGCAATGTCTATCACATATTTAAGTCTTATATCACCTGCCCAAAAAGAAAGCTAAACTTTGGACGATAAAGGAAGTACAAGGCCTTATTTCAGAAAATGGTTCATAAGTTCCAAGTTATTCAAAAGAGAAGTGACTTGATAACTGAGACAAAGTGACAACAATTTTGCAGTTTGGTTTTCCCCTTTAATTGTATTTAGAGCAAACATATTTGCATCCATTCCCTTCTCAGGTTGCTGAACCTTCTGATTTCTCTGATATCTAAATTTCCAGCACACTTTGGGAGTCCTGAGAGTGCTGGCATTCTCCATTCATATCCCTAAGGACACATGGTACAATTTGCACATATTCTGCCCTAGTATTTTTTCATAATCACTGTGTCCTGTTCAAAAACTCCAAGTGCAGGCAAGGGTGTGCAGTGCTCCACTGCCACCACGGTGAATGTTGAATCTGTTTCTGACAGTACTGAATCTACTACAAAGTACTGAACAGTTTTTCAGTCTCTTCTCCACGTTGAAGGGCAATTTAGGACTAGGTTTTGGGAAAAGCACACTCAACAGGCTTGTGAGAGTTTACCAGCTATCTAGCTGTGGGCTAAATGATCTCTGGTGGGAGGCCACACTTACACCAATGCCAGAGAAAAGAGAAAAAATGTAAGACTGCTTAAACTGTGAGCATGAGATGTCTCAGAAGGTCCTCATCAGGACCCTCAGGCTGCTCAGCATCCAGCCTGTGGTCATGCATCAGTCCACCTGAGTGCACAAGCAGGAAGCACATCTCTTAGAAGAGAGGGGGGACGAACAGTGGCTGCTAGCCACTTGACCCATCCCAAGGTTGAAGTGTGGCTACGCTGCGGTTGGTGTTCAGGCAGGTGTCCCTGACCACCTCCCTCACCCTGGAGAAAAGTGAGCAGAAGACCCTATGGCAATGCTGCTGCTTCACCCATGACGAGAATCTCCATCCCCTACTGGATATGGCAGGGAACATTGTCTCCAAGGATGAGGACAAGGCTGAGGTACTTAATGCCTTCTTTGCTTCAGTCTTTAATAGCCAGTCCAGGTATCCACAGGGTATTCAGCCCCCTGAGCTGGAAGATGGGGATGGAGAGCACAATGTACTCCTCATAATCCAGGAGGAAGCAGTCAAGGACATGCTAAACCACCTGGGCACTCACAAGTCTATGGGGCCTGATGGGATCCACCCGAGAGTACCGAGGGAGCTGGCGGAGGAGCTTGCCAAGCCACTCTCCATCATTCATCAGCAGTCGTGGTTAACAGGGGAGGTCCCAGAAGACTGGAGGCTTGCCAATGTGACACCCTTCTACAAGAAAGGCCGGAAGGAGGATACTGGGAACTACAGGCCTATCAGCCTGTACCGGGGAAGATTATGGAGGGGTTGGTCTTGAGAGTGCTCACAGGGCATGTGCAGGACAACCAAGGGATCAGGCCCAGCCAGCATGGGTTCATGAAAGGCAGGTCCTGCTTGACCAACCTGATCTCCTTCTATGACCAGGTGACCTGCCTAGTGGATGAGGGAAAGGCTGTGGATGTTGTCTACCTGGACTTTAGTAAAGCCTTTGACAGCATCTCCCATACCATTCTCCTGGAGAAACTGGCGGCTTGTGGCTTAGACAGGTTTACTCTTCGCTGGGTGAGGAACTGGCTGGATGGCCGAGCCCAGAGAGTTGTGGTGAACGGCGTTAAATCTGGCTGGCAGCCCGTCACAAGCGGTGTTCCCCAGGGCTCGGTTCTGGGGCCGGTCTTGTTCAATATCTTTATTGATGATCTGGATGAGGGGATCGAGTGCTCCCTCAGTAAGTTTGCAGATGACACCAAGTTGGGTGGGAGTGTTGATCTGCTGGAGGGTAGGAGGGCTCTGCAGAGGGATCTGGACAGGCTGGACAGATGGGCAGAGGTCAACTGTATGAGGTTTAATAAGGCCAAGTGCAGGGTCCTGCACTTTGGCCACAACAACCCCATGCAACGCTACAGGCTTGGGGAGGAGTGGCTGGAGAGCTGCCCGGCGGAAAGGGACCTGGGGGTGCTGGTTGACAGCCGGCTGAACATGAGCCAGCAGTGTGCCCAGGTGGCCAAGAAGGCCAACAGTGTCCTGGCCTGTATTAGAAATAGTGTGGCCAGCAGGAGTAGGGAAGTGATCGTGCCCCTGTACTCGGCACTGCTGAGGCCGCACCTTGAATCCTGTGTTCAGTTTTGGGCCCCTCACTACAAGAAGGATGTTGAGGTGCTGGAGCGTGTCCAGAGAAGGGCAACGAAGCTGGTGAGGGGTCTGGAGCACAAGTCTTCTGAGGAGCAGCTGAGGGAACTGGGGTTGTTTAGTCTGGAGAAGAGGAGGCTGAAGGAAGATCTTATAACGATCTGATCTACAACGACCTGAAAGGGGGTTGTGGCGACGAGGGTGTTGGCCTCTTCTCCCAAGTAACTAGTGATAGGACAAGAGGAAATGGCCTCAAGTTGCGCCAGGGGAGGTTTAGATTGGATATTAGGAAAAATTTCTTCACTGAGAGGGTGGTCAGGCATTGTAACAGGCTGCCCAGGGAGGTGGTGGAGTCACCATCTCTGGAAGTGTTCAAAAAACGTGTGGATGTGGCGCTTCAGGACATGGTTTAGGGAACATGGTTTTGCTGGATTAATCGTTGGACTTGATGATCTTGAAGGTTCCTTCCAAACTAGTGATTCTGTGTGATTCTGTGAGAGTTACAGGCTCCGCCTGGCCAAACCCATGGGGGTCTTTGCAGCCTCTTGTCCCTGCTTGTTGTTTTGCAGTTCACAAATGACAGTTTGTCACAGAAAGGGTGTGAAGCAAGTTCGGTGAAGACACTGACATGCAAGTGATTTCTATATAGGGGAAGGTGTGGGACTAGGTATGGACATAAAGTGGAGTATGGTGTAGGTGCTTCTTGGATTTCCTGGTGGAGCCACAAAGGCCTGTGCAATGTGTATTGCGCCAAGCGGGGCTGTGCCTTCAGTGTTTCAGAACTAGTCCATGAACATGTGATGTTGGTGCAAGTGGAAAGGTCCAGACTGAGGCAACTAGTACTGTCTTTGGGAATGTCTTCACTCCCATGTTCAGCTCTCTATATTTCAAATGGAGCTGAAATTTGTTCAGAGACCTCGTTTGGTTCGCTACATTTACTTATAACTCCTTTGAGAGCTTCTGAATGGGAGAGGGGCTAGGGGACAACACCAGTATCCTTGTTTGTACAGCCAAGAGGATGAAAGAATTTGATGGCACTGAAGTAGAACCAAGTATTCCCCATGTCAGCTAAACGCTGAGTAGGCAATTTCTGTTTACAAGGAAAAGATTCAGCCAAATCATTATCACTCTCCAGCAAGCACAGTGTAACTCAGGATGTTCTTGGCCCAGTTAAGCAGTCATGCCTGCCCTAGATCAGCAGGAAGGCTGAAGCCAGAATAGGTCTTCTCATTTTTATAATATTTAAAATAAGCTACATTTTGAAAAGAGGGGTTGTAGTATTTGTTAAAAGCCTGCATTTGAACTGCTGAGAAGCAAAGGCCTTTTAGTCCTTTTTCTCCTCACCTTTCCCTTGGAATTGTTAGCTAAAAACACACAACAAAGAGAAGATATAAAACATCCTTCAACTTTTCTGTGAAGCAGCGGGGTTGCCAAAAATTCATGCTCAATCCATCTCCAAATAATCCTCAGTAGAGCAGTTTTATTATCACCCATCCCTGAGGACACGGTAGCTGAGAGTAAGGTAGCTACATAGTAGCTCTCCCTCCCTCAAGGTATCTTTAGAAATTTCTCACTCAAGAGGACTAGGCCTGTGTGACCAGGGGATCAAAGCAAAATGCATGGTTTCATTTGGATCTTCTGAGCCCCAGGATTTGTTCCACAGCCGTTTAAATTAACATAGCATTAAAATATGACAGGATTATGTTCTACGGACTCATTAACACATTCCTCTGGTGCAATGGGAGACAAGGAGTGCTTGAACATTCAACCACCCGAGGCATGTATTAATGTGACTGACACCCCCTGCAATGTCTCAATACATTAAAATACGACTCCTATTGAATATGACTTTGCAATTTACATGCAATTTTTTAAAATGTACTGTAAAAGTAGTTATATTTTCACTCCACCAAGTAATTCTCATTTTTTTGGTGGGAAGAAGCACTTTTCTCTATGAAGCTACTATAAGATTGTAATATTTTCCTCATTCATGCACCCTACCCTCTGTCATAATTTTCTTGCCTAACTCCCATGAATTTAGCAAAACAAACTATGACACTTCAGGATTTTAATTTTTTCCCCCTGATGCCTTTGCCTGGCTGCTGCACTCAACAGCCCTTCAAAGGCAAGCTGAGATGCTTTCAAGATTGTTTGTAGTTAGAAAGCTAAAGGAAAGCTGATCACTGTTCCCCATTCAGCTTTTAAATACAAACAGCTCCATATTTGTGTCTGTAAGTACAAACAACTGTGAAATCAACTAGCCACTTCTGAATCTCTATTAAGCCTACAGGCAGTAGAGGCTGCAAAAACTTGGAACCAAAAGATACCATCTGTAACCTGCACATACCTAGAGATCATTAGGTGGCACTCTTCCCTCTGGTTTAGCACAGAATCCAGAAGGGCAGAAAATGCAGCCTGGTGTTGGAGCAGCCATTGTTTTAAAAATCCTAAGATACAAAACTGAGATTATTAAGATGTCCAACTATTTTGAAAAGAATAAGGTTGTTGGGCACAGTATCTTTACCACATTCAATTAGAAAGTTTCTCTATGCCTGGACGTACCACTTTGATCTCAACTCTTATGGATGCTATTGCAGGTGATCATGTAAGAAGCAAACGAACATGTAAAACATGAAATGTGAAAATGCATGGCTCTAACTTAAATCCTTAAGTACCAATTGTTACATATGTCTACTACGAGATTCATGTTCAATTTATATTGTTATAAACAGGCAAGAGTCCCTCCCAAACAAAAAAAAAGCTTCTTTCTAAAACCCCAAAAACATTTGAAAACCAAAAATTTGAATATATTTCAGAGAACAAGTTTAAGACACTTGTGCATGCTTTTTTTCCTCTACACTCATACTTACACACAGAACAAATCAATTACAATAATCATAATTTTCCCTCAGTACAGCATATTTTAAAGCCTAAGGAATGCATGAATCTATCTTCTCCTAGTCCTTAGGAGGTAAGATGGATTATCGCCATTGTGTACAATGTTTAAGCATTTTGCCAGTGGTCAATCAGATAGTCTGTAGCAAGGCTTGGAGTTGAAGCAGGCCCAGATGTTCAGGTCTCTCCTTTCCTTATCTGTTATTCCCTATGACAAGAAAGCCTGCAGTGCTCTCTGTAAGATGTTATCCAAGTAGAACTTGATACCGTTTGGACTTAGTGTGAGTTAAGCTTCATAGAGGGAAATTGGGTAGGACAGCAAAAATGAATCGCACCCTATAGCATGAGTGAATAAAAAGTTGAAGGCCATTCTGAGCTGGTGATATTTTTGCACTTGGTTTCCTTCGTCCTACATTATTACCTGTAATACAAATACATAAAGAAGCATGAAGACGGTGATAAAATTAATGTCTCGGTCTGCTTTTGAACTTTTTTATTCCACCATGAGTATATTTTATTGTAAAACCACACCTATTGACTTCAGTCTGTTCATGAAGTCAAAAAGCTGTGGGATTGTTTGCAAGTTTGAGCTAAACGTAGAGCTTAAAGATTTCTAACTTTCATTATATACTGAAAATTTTTAGCCAATTCTGTCTACATTTCAAAATAATGAAGGTAAGAACGTACCCTTTTGCCATCAACAGGTGCTCATTTTGCAAACAGCTGCTTCATTTAGTCTTTAACACCATCTATATGCCTATCATCTTCATCTGTGATGGTAGAAGGATCCCATGAGAAGTCTGTACCTCATTTACATGAAGTCAGCCAGCTAAGTTCATATACCAAAATGCTAATTTGACTAATTTACTTGACTTTGTCTGAACTACTCACAAAAGATTTTATGCTACCAAAAGTATAGGAGTATAACATCCTGTAGTGCATGGTGTTTGCAAATAGAAGTAGTATCTTTAATCAGGTCTATATCTTTAATAAGATATTTGTCTCCTGAATTATTTATCCTTTGTTATTATTTATCTGACTGTAAATGGGGAACGTAAAAACTTATCTTGCCTAAAACTTGAAGTTTTTACTTCAAGAATAAGGTATTAAGTAAATGTTAAGAAATGTGAATACATCACTTTAATCCTTATGAAGTTTTAAGAGAAGAATTTTGCTTGGCTTCTAATTCATTACTCCATATAATGCTTAATGTTTGTATTATGTTTTTAATGGGGAAATTTCACCAATTTTTAGATTTAAAGTAATATAATTAAGCCTTTATGTAACAGTGAGACTTCAGCAAGCTGGATTGCCTACCCATTATCTCAGTGGGCTCTTCTTTGACAGCACATCCTCCCCCAAATTTATAAAAGTATGCATGATAAAGCAAACTTTTCAAAACAAAGCAATGTAGACTTAGCTGTTCTTTATTCTTAAAGCTTTTCTTGCTTGTGTATTTGTTTGGGTTTTTTTTTATTTTTTGATAGCACCAAATATTGGTTCCTTGCAGTTACAGTACATCCAATATCCAAGGGCAAAACCACTCCATTGGTTCTAATGCTTCTTGAAATGAAGTGATGTAGACTTACACTAAAAGGCTGAAATAAAGTCTGAAAAGAGTGAGTCAAAAGTATGTGCACAATGAAATACTCGATGCCTTTTCTTTCTACTTTGTCTGCTTTTAGGCCTTGAGCTGTTGTACGTGCATTCAATGATTTGTCGTTTTGAGTCAGTTGTACTTCCTGTCAGCAACATAAAACAGTCAGCAGGAAATATTTTTTCTGATTGATTAAATTAATTAGAATTAGCCTGATTAAAATGTCTGTTTGGCATTACAAATACATACACAGCTTCTACAATGCAATGTTGGGTACTGATGGATGATCAAACATGGCGGCTGTGGTCCTCTTTTGGATTCAGTACCATAAGACCCTGGTTATTCAGGGCACACGAGCAGTTTTAGTGGGGCTCCTTCTGAAAGAAATGAGAGCTTACTGTTACTAATAGAAGAAGCAAATAGTGTTGAGGAAAAAACTGTTTCCGTTGGGGGGCAAACTGTCAAGCTTGTTTATATATAATAATTATTTCACTTTCTTTTTAAGAACATCGTAAAATATATTTCTGTATTTCTGCACTGTCTTTTCATAAAGACATGTATATATGTATGAAGAGATAGTTATATATGACCTTGGTTTGTATATATGCACAAGGTTATCCCTTCCTTTTGTAAGCAATGAAGGAAAAAAAAGGAAAGGAAAAAAACCCCAAAGAAAAGAAAAGACAAAAAGAGAAAAGACAAAAGAAAAGTAATGCCTTGTGTCATGTCATCTTTTCTCCTAACTAAAGTAGTATGATCCTTCCCATGTTTGCCTTATGTTATTTTTGAGTATGATAAAAAACATTCTGAAGGGTGCAGTAAGAAAAAAACTGGATATAATTTTGTGAATATAAGAGAAATAATTTGTAGCAGAAAGGCAATTAAACCTTGCCCTGACTGACCTGGCTTTTTAATTAGTACATTTAACTATATTTAGTAGAAGTACTGCAGCGCAAAGTATCCTGACTAGCAATATATCATTCAGTCATTCCAGTGCTTTTATCGACTTTAAAACAATGCTGGTTTAATTCTGAAAGAAGTACTTCTCTGGTTCTTTATTCATTGGGTTGTTTCTCCAAGAGTGGTTTGACCCCCCATTCTCCCAAAATTTCCATAATACATTTATAACTCTAACATTCAAAGTAGCCTTTCAAATATTCATACTGAAAGGGAAACCACAAAAGGCTAGATTTGCCTACCTTCAGGTGACTGAGTTTTTGTCTTATAAAACATTCCTGTAAATTTGGTGAAATTATACATTGACCAACATTATTTGCTGGGAATAGAGGTTGTAGAAACTCAGAACGTAGAAGAGGCATTTGCAACTTTAGGTATAAAATATCACAGTGTTCAGAAGTGGCCTTTTTCATCACTTTTACTGAACTAGAGAGAGAGAGAAAATATTAAATATTGTTATAGAAATAGAAATATAGAAAGAAAATTTTGATTACTTAATTATATATTTAAACTGCAAAAAATAAAGACAATTGTGATATGTTTTTATTTATTAGAAATGCAGTATTGCTTCCCACCTGACTCTCCAGCCCCTGGCCCCATACAAGAGCATTTTGCTTCCATCTCAGGGTTAATTTTTGTTTGTGTCCAGGCATGAAAGAGCAAAAGAAGAGGAATTTAATTAATTCCTTATATCCCGTTTAACATAGGAATATGATAATTATGTTTTTCTGAAAATTCTTGGAGCAATTTTCAGATCTGTTATCATATACTACTTCTCATTAATCATGGGTAGCCATGAATACTTCCTATTCCTTCCATGTTTAAAGAACAAAATGCCAGAATGTCTTATTACATGGTATCATTTCTTAAAGTAATCATGGTAAATTATGGACCTCTTCAATCTTCCACCAAAGAAAAAAAATAGAGAGGAAAGATTACAGTTCCTGCCAGGGATCTGACTAAGTCTCCAGCTGTTAGGACAGATGGAAAATTGTGTATGTCTTTGCATGGTAGCCCTAAGAATTGTGAATTTATACTCAGCTTTTCATACTTCCTTATTCAGCCATCCTTGACTGAAAAGATGAGTAAGAGGAATAGAGGCAAAAAGAAGGATATTTAGTATTGTCATTCCATGCCATTGTGGCAGATGAAGAAGAAAACTAAGACAGACCACTGATAAATCATTTACTTTAAGATGTCTACTGTTAATTTTGAATTTGAAAGAATGTAGGAAAGCTCATTTTGGGTTGCACATATAGTAAACAGAAATTGGCCAGTTTCATCAACTTTAATTGAGCTCTGCGGATATTTATCGGATGAGAATATAACACATCACAAAGATTTCTGGTCTAATGCCTCAACAATGTGTTTCTAGTAACTATTTCTCTTGAAAAACAGGAGAAATAACAGGAGATACAACTGAAAAACAAAACGGAGTCTACATTCCATCTCACTGTAAATATTAGTTGTATATCGATCTGCAAGTCATATTGTATAAACATCCAACAATGCTTGGCATCTAATATCAGCATCTGTTTATAGTTCTCATCCAATGTTAGTCATTCTAAAAAGACTCTTATTGATTTAGTAAAACAGAAAATAAAGGAAGGAGGATGTATATTGTTGTCAGCTAAAATGCAGAAACCTGCAGTTAGTGGATTGTGACATGTTAGCAAGGAAACTGCTCTGTTGCTTTACTGAATGCATTTTATTGGAATGGTGCTGTTTATGGGATTTTTGTGGAAAAGAGGAAAAAATATTATGACTAAAAGTTGTTAAATACACAAAGAACATAAAATGTTCTATCTGTTTAGTATATATTTTTAATGTATGCTTATGAATGTATGAATGCTTTTTTCTGACTCTTTCACTCCCAAATATCTTCCTGATTAGCCCAATTCACTGAAAGTTTGCTCTGGACAAAGATTTGCTTTAAGACCCTGTTTTTAGTCTAACAGTTAGATTTTTTTAATTTTAGACCATCAATTCACAAACTGGGCACTTAAATTTTATTTCTGAATTCAGAAATTTATATATGATAATTTAGTGGATGATTTACTAGACATGCGTTTTCCCTGGACCTTTAAAGGTAATCTAAGGTCATTAGTTCAGACTTTGGTATTCAGAAGTCAGAGTAGATGACTCTTTGCTTAGCTATTTTGCCCCACTCTAATAAAGGAAATAACCATACTTGTTCGTATTTGGGTTTCGTTCCAAAATCTCAGTGTGGCTCCCGTGTTCCTAAGAACCCTTAACTAAGGTTCATTTCTGCCCTTTTTGTGTAGTGTTTTACTTCTTTGTTTCATGGAAAATTGTTACCATACAATCACTAAACATAAGAATTATTAATACCTTTGTAGAATAGCTGTAAAATTGGTCAGCCTAGTCTGAGCAATTCCAGATCTATTACAAAAATGTTACTGTGGATACACTGTGTCCGTGCTGCTTTGTGCTAATGAATGCTCTTCCTGTAAATCACTTTGCCTTCATAATTCTTCTTCTCAGTTTTATAACATGTGCTGCATCTGCCCTGCTCATTTTCTCCCATTTTTCTCCAAAGACACTTGGATAGATTTCACTACAACAGAATTTCCACATGTAAAGGAGCAATAAGTGCACTAGTACTGAAATCCATCCACTAGCTTGGACTCATTTCACTGTGCATTATCCATTCTTAATTTCCACAGGTCAAATAAATAAACTTCAAATTCTTTAACTGGTAAGAAAAAGCAAATTCGTTAAACACCACAGCTGATAACCCCTGAGCAAACCTAAGTACAGAATGGGCTCCTGGAGGTCACCTTGTCCAGCCCCACTACTCAAGCAGGGCCACCCAGAGCCAGTCACCCAGGGCTCTGTCCCGGCAGCTTTTGAGTATCTCCAGTGATGGAGACTCCAGGACCTCTCTGAGCAACATGTTCCAGTTCTCAGTCATCCTCACAGGATGACAGGCTGACTGCTAGTTGCCTATTAATTGAATGCTGGAGACTTGACTGTAAATTAATGAAAACACATAGAGAATGTAATCAATTAATAAAAATACATAGACTGGAATAATAAGAAAGAACATGCCAATCCAATAACTGTTTTAGTAAATTAAAACTTATTCAAGGGCAATCATCTGTGGGATCTTATGGGGTTATTACGTGTTGTAGATAGCACTACGCAAAAATAACCACATTTATTTTTAATAATTTATATAATTCAAGAAAAAAATATAAATGTTGAAAGCCAGAAATAATAATAAAGCTACTGCAATCTCTTTGCATATGTCTCCAGAGAGACTATTATTGCAAGTCCACCTCACTATCAGATTTAGTAGACTGTAATTCAAATCATAACATATGGAAATAAACCAATTTTCAAATATCAAGCTTGAACGTGTCACTACTGAAAATCTTTTGGATTATATGAAGTAGCCTGAAAACCTATAATCCTTAAGTAGTCTCATTCAATCGTATAAATGGTGTATAAACTGCGGTAAAATAAGTCACACAAAGCATTGTCTTGAGATGATAAGAGGGCCAGGAAAGAAATAATTTAAAATTAAAATATTACCATTTCTTTTCTTCCAAATTTCCTTCATATACTTTCTCCAGGATTACTAAATGTAAAGTAATCTCATTTTTGAAACAACTTCTCTATTAACTCAAAATAACATTTCTGTATTTAATTAGTTATTATAGGCAAGAAAAAAGAATCAGTGCTATGGAAATGCACGGCAGCCACAGTGCATCTTATGCACAGCCACATCTTAAGCAGCAGCACCACTGAAGCCCCAGCAAATGCTCTGAAACAGGAAGTTGATTCCCCTTGTTGTTGAAATGTACTTTTTTTTATTCTCTCTTCTTTTACCTTCCCTGTTGTTGCTTGCTGACAAGTGAATATCATGAGCTTTGATAAATGTGGTGGAGTATAAAGTAGGAGCACAGGGAAGACTTCTTGTTGAATTCAGAGTTTTCATAGCCTCTCCCCAATCTGTTTATCTTTTACAGAGGAGAAAGAAAAGTACACCTATGTCATACTAGCCTGGCTGCAGGATTAGTTTATTTCACTTTCTTGTTAGCTCAACACCTTCTTAGGGGTTAACATTTTTTCAGTAAGACATGCCTATTTTCAGGAAAACGTGTAGCTGTGGTAGAAGGATGTGAGAAGAAGGGCAAAAAATATTTCTCTTTAGTTCTAGTAAGACCCCCAGTCCATGAATGATGTATAGTTTACTTAATGATGCTCTAGCTGATTTTTATTAAGTATTGTTCTTGAAGAAAGTTTTCGTGGTATTCTCAAAAGTGAAAGGAATGACATAAAATAAACTATTTCTTAGCCATTTCTTACTCTCAAGACTTCAGTAGGAGCTGAAAATCTATTTCCAGTGAGTGCAAACAATCTTACTTTTATATAGAATCTTTTATCTTTGGGGAAAAAGTCCTTGAGAATGAAGGAGAATACAGTACTTAAAACATTTCTTTAAAGGATCCTTCCTCATGTTATGTGGAGGTGACTGAAATTTTTCTAAAGGAATTAAGAGGCTTAAGCTTTGTCATATTATTTATGACTTTGAATTAATAATGAAGTTTTCTACCTAAATATCTCCATAAAACCACCTGTTGTGTCTGTATGTAAATGTACATAAACCAAATAATTTTTATCACAGACGATGAGAAAACTAAAATTTGAATGTTGATGCGATGGAATACAATTATTTATACATTTTAAAGAAAGGGTGCTATCTCACACACAGAAGGAAGCGCTGAGAACTGCACTGTGGCTCAGAGACATCAAACAGGTAGTATAATGAAGATCTGATTATTCAGATCAATTATTCAGAGAATCAAGAAAGATTTCTCACCACAGATTTTCTGTTTGCAAATTAAAGATGCTTAGGTACTTCACTCCTAACTGGAATATATATATTTACATTGGAAATGCCCTACATATTTTATTTACTTGTTTATACATTATTCTTCTAAAAGACAGTATCTCATAAGAGGTTTCCTTTAAAGATTATAAGCTTGGTTATTTGCGTATTAACATTATTTAGGTATTGATACAAGTTTTTATTTAACATTCTCTATATGTGGTGTAAGTTTTAGCCAGTGTGTTTGTACATTTTTCTCCTAAACTAGAAGTAGAAAACATTACTGAAGAAAAAAATAATTAAGATAGAACTTATAAAAGCTGATTTCACTGCTTAAACTATAAAATACATTATAAAAACATTAAACTTTTTATCCTAACACTTAATCAAGAGCTTTCAAATCCCTGAACAGTAGTGGCAAAATAAAATTATTAATCATACTTACTGTACTTGAATATGGTTAATATAATTAATTCCTTTAGTGCTAGATATACATTTTGGAGGGATCTATTGTGTAGGCTATTTAGCATAACTGAAATGGCACAGTGTTAAATATCTTAGAAAAATATTAAGACCATACCTGTTCCATTTACCTTTGCAATAATATATTGAAAAAATGTGAAAGTGACAGGAAGTACAGTGAAACAATATTTTTAAAAAGACAGAAAAAGCACTGGAAACATGAATGAAGAACAAACCAAGAAATTTCTCTTGTTAGTTCTCAGTATACCAAACAACATGAAATACCTCTTTTAATGGAAGAGGCAAATAAGACTGAAGAAGACAGAAATCATCAGTAAGGGACGTGATTACTGTATACAGAAAAAGCTAGTCTGTTGAAAGAAGAGTGAGAATTGACCAAATGCCAAATAATTCTAATGCTGCAAAAGACTTGCAAACATGTTCAGCAGTCCTGAAAAAGGGCTTTCTGTCCAAGAGATGTTTTTATTTTCTTTCCAATTATCTTAGCTGAACTTATAAAAGGCATTACTTCTTTACTAACACTTCAATATTCAGCTTAATATGTTCCTTTGGCACTAAGTGCAGTTAATCAGGGTGAGTACACTCTTAGATATCTGCTAGATTACAACCTAATATGCAAGCAAGGGGTCAGCATAAAAAATAGTTTCAAAGGCATTTCAAAGAGCCATTTCAAATTCTCTGCAGTTCCACTGCAGAGACTAATACAAAGAAGTAAATAGTTAACATAAAAAATGCAAGTCATTGAATCCTTTAAAGAAATCACTTTTTCCCCAGGTCTGTGATCATTACACTAATTAAATTAAAATTAAAAGCATTCAGATTTGGACAATACTTCTCCAGTGCCCATGGAGATCTTTGTCACTCCAGTGTGTAAATCTACTGTGAATAAAGGATGTAAGACTGCACTGGGAAAAATTTCTATGTGGTACGTAGCTCTGTTCTGCATCTCTAGTTCATACTGGTATGCAATAATGCAAACTATTATCTGACTTAGAAAGCACATTCACTGGGAATGGATTAGAGAACGAAGTGAAACCAAATAGAAGTGAGCTGTATAAATAAATATTCACATGTGAAGTTAGAAAGCACTGACTGCTCAACAGTTTTTGGAAAATCCTTTCAAAACAGTCTTACGCTTGTAATTGAAAACATATCGATAAATTATTATCATGATAGGGAAAGGTGATAAATGCTTTTTCTAATCCATGCCATAATGGCTGTAACAGGATGCTGTATGTCTGTTTGAATGCATTATTACCACCTGTCCTGGTTTCAGCCAGGGTAGAGTTAATTTTCTTCACAGAAGCTGGTGTGAGGCGATGTTTTGGATTTGGGATGAGAAAATGTGAGAAAATGTGGATAACATGATGTTTTGAGTTGCTGCTAAGCAGTCAAGGACAGTCCAGCTTCTCGTGCTGGGCTGCCAGCGAGCAGGCTGGGGGTGCCTGGGGAGCTGGGAGGGGGCACAGCTCGGACAGCTGACCCAGGCTGGCCAAAGGGGTGTTCCATACCATACAACGTCATGCTCAGTATATAAAGTTGGGACGAAGAAGAAGGAAGGGGAGGGGGGACGTTCAGAGTGATGGCGTTTGTCTTCCCAAGAAACCATTATGTGTGATGCAGCCCTGCTTCCTTGGAGAAGGCTGAACTCCTGCCTGCCCACGGGGAGTGGTGAATGAATTCCTTGTTTTGCTTTGCTTGCGTGCGTGGCTTTTGCTTTCCCTGTTAAACCGTCTTTATCTCGACCCATGAGTTTTCTCACTTTTACTCTTCCGTTTCTCTCCCCCATCCCACCGTGGGGGAGTGAGCGAGCGGCTGCGTGGGGCTTAGTTGCTGGCTGGGGCTAAACCACGACACCACCATGTATCAATGCTATGAAAGCCACACACCAAAATTGCAAATAGTTTGAGTGAAACAATTCATTTAAAGTATAAAACATTGATCCAAATTGAAACACTTTAGCCTCTCAAACTGTGTCAGGATATGTTCACAGAGTCAGAGACTACTGTGTCTCTGCTAAACTATACACACAGGCATATAACAACGACAACCAAACGTGTTGCACGCTCACTAGAAGCAAATAGAGGTATGTAGAGTTTTGCCATTACCATTGGCTAACTTCAGGTTAAATGCCATTTAAAAACCACATTTATTCCATTTTTTGTATTCAGTTCTTTAGATCTTAAATTGAGCTTATTTAATAAGGACAAACTGTCTTATTTAATAAAGATGATCTCCAAATTCAGGTTTTTTATCCTCTCATAGGGAAGTCTGCCTTTATTTCACAGCTTCTCTAACCCATCTCTGTGTGGCTTAATCAGAAAGGATGCTTGTGGAAAGATGCAGACATCCAGAGAGAATAACTTGAGGCAAAGGACCTGAATTAATAATTCCAAGCATTAAGTGTCTTACTGATGTTGAATCTTCAGACTTCTAATGAAGCCCAAGTTGTCATCCAGAAACAAATACAACAACTAAGACCACAGAGATTTCTTCCTGTAGGTAAAAAAAAAAAAAGTTTAATTTTGTTTAATGTTCTATGGGGCCAAAAGTCTTGGGTAAACAATTTTTAATGTAATTTATATGCAAATAAGGAGGCCATCTGTGCCTTGATTTCCTAAGCTAAGAAATAGTTTTAACTATATTCATTCTAAATGTCATTAACCTAAGCACCTTTGCAATATTGAAATATGCTTTTGATGTTTAGCTTCTACACCCATGCTAAAAGCAGCAGATAAATGTATTGCTCCACATTGAAAGAATGCACGGGCTCATATTTCAAAGCCCAGACAATTCTTACCTAGGCAACAGCTGCCAAAAATTGCAGATGAAGACAAGTTTTGCCAACAGAGCACCAGTACCTTTGCCTTCAGATCCGTTATCCTGCTCCAAAACCATTACGTTCCATGAAATTCTTTTTCTGGATGAATTCCGTCTTTTTTTTTTTTTTCCTCCCAGAGGATTTGTTTTAATAACTGTGTATTTATTGCTTTTTTCAGGTTTTCACTTGGTGGGAATATTGTTGTAGTTCTCACTAAGCGCTCTATTTTACCCATTATAGTCCTATTTACTTGGGTCTTGGAAAAGTCTGAATATTGGGACTGTTCCCTTCCCAGAGGTGTCCTCTGAATCACCAGGCTGCAGTTATACTCATAGGTTGTCTCTCCTCCTTTTACCACAAGCTTTGAGTAACAACTAGTAGCAACTTTTACAAATGGCAATCATAAGTGCACATCCCTTATGGCTGTGCTATGACCTCTTGTTACACAGACATTTTCAAAGAAATGTGTAAACCTCTTCCTGATGCATTCTTCCTATAGCAGATAAACTGGATCATTCTGTACTGACTACATATGTGCCTCCTGATTTCTTTATTACTGTTTGCATTTACATTTCTGGGCAGGAAATTAAGAGAAATAGCTACCCTGATTATTGTTTGGATGGTATTTAAAAATGAAAGAAAAATAAAAAGCTGCCTTTCAAGAGGATGTTCCAGGTTTTTAATCTGACAACTGCATTTGAGTCAACCTGGATTACAGTGATTGACTGCAACAGAGCATTCACTGGCAAATGAAAGACACTACAACATGATACTCAGGGTTTGGGCTAGTTTGATGCTGAACACTCACCGAAGTCTTTGGATGCATTTCTAGACCATAGTTGAGTAAGTCAGTGAAACTGGCACAATTTTATATTAAGAACACCTCCTCCCCCATCCCCAGAAAGGCATCATGTGGTCTCTAGTTCTTTTTAGAAAGCAGACATTTTCACCTGCATTTCACAAATGCATGAGATTTGCATTTAGCTGTTAATGTTTCTGAAACGTTTTTTTTGCAAGTTTTTTCCATCCTAAGATTTTAAGGCAGGAAAACTTTTCATTGGAATATTAAAAATTATTGTCCTGATTAGAATTAAATTAATTTTAATTACTAGATCAGAAAACTAAGTTTTGAAGCCCTTACAATACCTATTTTCAAGCAGCTGAAAAATGTTGAACTCATAAACCATGAAACAATCAGTTGGACTACAAATTAAGTAAGAACAGTTTTCCATTATACTGTAGTTAATTCTTGAATGCCAACTCAACAGGAATTAAATGGGCTGGTAGTATACCTGTTACAGACACTGTTAAACCATCTTTCAGCCTTTTGCCTAACACTGTTAAGATTTAAGCAGCTGATTTGGCCAAACCTGTTTAAAGCAATAACATCTTTTTTGTAGGTAAAACAGTACTTCATTCCACGAGCAATGAATTGTTTCACTTATTGTGAAGAAAAGAATACCAATTAGTATTAAAAATAAAATAGAAATACTTTGCTAGTCCTTAAAATACAACACTGAACCCAAGATCTACAATCTGCTTCCTTTTGAGTGTTCATTCAGATAGATGTTAAGAGGCCATATTTGTGTGTAAAATGCTAATTAATGTGACTAGAGGTGATACACACAGGGTCCTTGTACAATACCTCCCCTCCCAAATATTAGTATCTTATGCAACATTTGGCAAGAATGGGAGCCTGTTCCCTCTCTAAAGTGTTAACATTACTGTGGTTTTGTAACTAGAGAATAAAATCCAGGAATAAATACAGTTGTTGGGTGGGTTGTTGCTTATAGTTATGTGCTAAAATGTTGACTTGTAAATCCAAAATCATTCCCTCTAATCCCCAGCCTCCCTAGCATTTTATCTCAAATCACATTATTCATTTTGTATGATTCAGTTTATAGGTGCTATGGTTCAATTGCTTACTATGCACCTTAACTCTTTGTAAAATACATTTCTCCAATATTTGACAGACATAAATGCAAAGAAGACTCAGAATATTAATATCTGAATTTACTTCAGCTTTAATTTATACCTGGGTCCCATGAAGCTGGGTGGAGAGGCAGGGGTAGAGAACCTTTTCACACAGTAGCTTTTGGACTCACGTCTCTTGTAAATTGAAAGCTTAGGTATGAAGTGGATTTGTACCAAAAGGGCAATAGTGAGCATGGTTAGTGTGCTGAATCTCAACAATAAGTATCAGTCCCAATCTTGCTCTCATAAAAGTGAATGAAAAGCTTCCACTTTATTTCAGGAGGAGATGTATCAGGCCCATGCTGCTAATTTCATTTTAGATTCAAGCAATGTTGGCCTGAAAGTTAGCCCTGGGCACTGCAGAGCTCCACTGTATAGCTGTAGGAGTTCAGAGACTTGGATGCACACATTCTTGTCCATTTTGACACAGATAAATTTGTGATTAGTCTCATACAGAAAATAGTTTATCTGTAGGCCTTAGAGACCTGAATTCTTCAGTCTTAAGGGTTATATCCCTTGGCAGAGAAATTTACTCCTCTTGTCTTTGGCATGTGTCACCTCTTGGACACAGTTTTACCTCAATTTTTGTCTCAGATCTAGTGATTTTTAACTGCTCTTCACATATGCTTCTGAATTTGATAATTTTTGTGATTAGGTAATGAAAGCACAGCTGCCAGCTTTTATGACAAGAACAGTGTGCTCTCATATGTATTCTAGTATCCTGCATCAAAGCAGACTTTCATTTCAGCACCACAGCAAGCACTTATGTTTCTGCATCTCCATAAGTGAAGGAAGTATCCCACACACCCTTCTGACAACAAAGCCTATTATACAAAGCCAAATATATACACCTATAAGCAGTACTTGCTGCTTTAAGACAATCTAAGCTAGTACTCAGTGAGGGTAAATCAAAGATCTGCAGGGTCGTTGTTATTGAGCAGGTATTAAAGAAATAGAAGTTCAAATGAAGAGAAAAAAAATCTCAAATTACTTGTGATTTTAAAAGTTTAATGTTAAAGCTATAGGAAAATATCTGAAGAAAGCTAAAAAGGAAAAATAAGAGGAAAAGACACCCCCCCCCGATGCTACATCAAAGGAAATACCTCTTTAAAAATTATGTGATTAAGTCTCCTTTTACTCTAATCTGCGCTTTTGTCACTGAGTGTATAATATTTTTTATCACCTGATTTAACCTGCTGTGAACTGGGGAAAAATCAGGTCCATCTGTCAGCACAAAAAAGGTCTTGATTGGGGATTAAAAGATTTATTCAAATTGAAAAAAATGAAAAACAGAAAATCACAGAAAAAAGTTTACATCCTCCATGCCTCTAGCAGTTCTGCCATTAATATATAAAAGTGTTTCCTTCCTCTAGCAGATATCAAAAAGGGCAGGGCTCCCCCAGTTTCAGTAGACTTATTATCTAGTAGGTACTTATTTCACAGCAACCTGAAGAAGAAATCATCACTACTTTTTCTCCAGAGGTTAAAGCACTCATCCTAGGTCATTGTCCTCTTTCATTTAAGAAAATCCAGTTAAATCATAATGCTTACCTATACAAGAGTGGTCTAAAGAGGTGATCGAATGAAGATAAACTGCTAGCGAAACAGATACACTTTTTGATTTTTCTGGTGTTATAAGAGAACCAAGTAGAAGAAGCCTTCTGAACTGAGCTCTGAAGGGGCTGCAGAGGGAAAACTAATTTAGCAAACCCAAAATGAATTGAGAATGAACTAAACTGGAACATGTCAGCATCTCTGAAGACTGAATCATGTTTCTGGGCTCATGCAGAAGCAGAAATTCCAGAAGTGTCCGGAATTTTGCAGAAAACTAGAATGCGTCAGGATGACTGCTCAAAGTTACTTCCTCCCTTGTGACATGAAGTGTCACGTGTCATGTGTCATGCTGACACCTGCTGGTGTCGCAGATGGTGTGTTTCTGGACTCCAGGTACAAAGTATCTGTAAACTCAGCCTAACTTGAAGATATGTACTTTTGCTGTGGCTTCTGCATCAAAAGAACAACAGATTCTTGCTGGCATGGTTTAGCAAATTTGGTGTTTTTGCAAGAAAAGGAACTGTTTTGGGCAAAATGTTTCACCTTCTGGGTGATTGATTTGATAATTTGAGTTCTGCTCTGCCTCAGTGGAGCTTGGATTAAGCCAATTCACCACTTACAGTGAGAAAGACTCCGTGTCCCCTGCACTCAAGAGGAACTCCGGCTGACTGCTACTGAAGAGATGCTATCATCTATACTTACAATACTCCAGTCTTGATGTCTGTGCCCTTGCTTAAAAAGACCAAAAAAAAAATCCCTTTTCCATATTAGTTTTTGGAGTTATGATTGGCCTCCTCATTTTTGCACTTGCACTATGAGATCTCCTGATGAAAAATCAACCTAAATAAGACTGTGTGAATAAGCCTAGTTGCCTGAGATACTGATGAAGTTAGCCTTTTTGTCAAAACCAAACCTAAAAGTCTATTCTGGCTGACTCAACGAATGATAAGAGTACATACTCAGATTTCTAAAATATCCATTGCAGTAGGCAGTGGTTACTACATGCCAACCAAAAGCATTAGTGTGTTCAGCTAGGGTACAGGAAACCTAGATTCTCTTTTCATTTTTGTTTAATTATTCATGTGTGTTTTCCTAATGAGCAGTAGTAACCTCAAACCACTTTGTAAAAGACTGTGGCACCACAGAGCTCTCCATCGCTACTTTCCTACAGATTAAAAGTGTTTATTGAAGAGATGCTTTTTCTGTTGTCAGCATGCATAGTATAATGTAATTAAACTGGGAATTCAAGAGGAAGAGAATACCTTATATCCCACAGTTTCAAAAATCAAATCCCAGCATAATTTTTCAGCTGAGTCTTCTTGGTCCATTGTAATAGATTCCAGAGAAACATACTGACTTGTTTTTAATAGCAGAAGGCTGAAAATTAGTTAGTTGATATATGTATAGATACATAGTTCTTACGCATATAATCACATGCGTACATACATGATTCTTGAATAATTTAAGCTTATGTGATGCTTGAACACATCTTTAATTGTATAAAGATTACATAAAAAGGATCATGACAGAGCCATGAAAAAAAGGTTATTGGTGTCTTATCCTTAATTCTTCATTTGCTTTGCAAAACTTAACGTGACTACCATGCCAGGCAGTCCTCATCCTTATAGCAGAACCAGATGCATTGTAAATGTTCATAGCTTCTCTGAAGATCCACATTGAGTTCACCCTAGCTAGAATTTATCCCTCCACTGCTCCCATGCACTTTACTAATGGGAACCAAGTACTCTTTTTCACGCATGTGACAATGAAGAATTGATCCCTAGGAGTCAGAAATGTTAGATTTATGTAAAATGGACAAAGTTTTGTACTGACTCTTTTTTCTTCTTTTTAATTAGTCTGTATTTATGCCATTGAACTCTTTTGATGGTGCTCAAAGTTTTACTAGTAGTAGCAGAGCAGCAACTCCACTGCAGGCTCTGTGTAAAAAAGGGCAGTTCACGTCAACTACTCTGTTTGCTTTTATCAGCTGAGGCAGTGGCTAAGGCTTGAAAACACCCCTTGCTATGGGCAGTTGCTTGAAAGAACACTCCTCATATATATCGAGCTTCAAAATTGAAGTGATCTTCAACTATGTTGACTTCTGACTAGAATTCTAGGAATTAATCTACTGCCTTTCGTGTGCATTGGGCTATATGTTCTGACTCTGACTGAACAACCTTTTGCCATTTGTGTTGGTTCATTTAAGATTCTCAATACAGTGCAGTAGTAGAGAGAAAAGGTTCCTTTTAGCAGCTTTTATTTGGGAGATGCATAGCCTCTTAAGAATGAACTTGGCAGCTTGCATCTAATGTAAAATGATTGAATTTAACTACTACACTGAGAGTAACTGAAGTCTTTGAAGCTTTTTGCTTCACATTGAATCAGGGATGATTCCAAACATGAAAAATTGATCTGTAGAGATCTTGTACTTATTGTTAAAGCAATCATCTAAATCCTGCTTCTTGTTGGGTTACAAAGTACATAGATTGAGATTTATGAGGTGGGGGAATCACTCACTTCTTTAAAGCTCAGATTGAAAAAAAAAAGT
Organism: Phaethon aethereus; assembly: GCF_964289735.1. Taxonomy (NCBI): domain Eukaryota; kingdom Metazoa; phylum Chordata; class Aves; order Phaethontiformes; family Phaethontidae; genus Phaethon; species Phaethon aethereus. Next base: position 130,288,508 of record NC_138575.1, read on the forward strand.
ATTATTTACTTTTAGAGGTAAATGCAGTTTTTAAAAACTATGGAACTTACATATACAAAACCAGAGAAACGGTGCTAGTACCATTTATTAAATTAATAATCAAAACAAACTTAGGGTGGGCTGAACTTGTGCATGTGCACACACTACTGAAAAAAGGATAAATTATCAGTAAATGTTCAGAATATATTTTTTTTTTCCCCGCTAACATACTGGTGCAAAAAAGAATTTACTTCTAGGATAGGCTGTCACAACTTAAGGTTTCAGTAAGCACCGGTCAGTTGCTTCCAGTGCTGCCCATGAAGCTGTTCAGGTTAAAGCAGCTGAGAACCTGACATTTGTAAGGATGAACACTTCAAGTTTATAAAGGTAAGCTTGGTGCTCTAATGCTAACAACTTCAAAGGAATATTACATGACAGAATAGTTGACATTGGACATTGCACTGTCAACTGCTCCTCATCTCCGGTATTTGATGGTGCTGTTGCTGATGTTTTCTTGGTGGTTTTCAGCTGCTCTCTGTATTAAGAGAAGCCAGCAATGATTGTTGCCTTAGTTTCTCAAATGACTTCCTGTGGCATTAGCAAACTACAGAGGAAAATAGTACTCAATAACAGCCACCAAAGCAGTATAGAACGTCATTAGTGCTATAGTCTGCAACTTTCAGGTTGTATTTAAAAAGTGCTTAAAAGACATAATTTTCTTTTGTGAATCTGCTACACTCCAAAAACGTCCGGTTTCTGGGCCATTGACAAGGTCATAGCCATGTAAATGAGGAAAGGAAAACAGTGCAGACCCAGTGCTTTTCTTTTATATGTCTATACAGCACATTCTTCATTGCTTAAAGAAATCAAAACTAAAAGAATCTATTTTAATTCTCTACAGAATTAAAATCAGAGGCTTTAAAAAGCTTTTGTTTTATCTTACCTAATGAAAAAGTCCTTTTGCTCTTCTATCACAGAGCACACATCTTAATTATTTCACTTACATACCATTATAGAGTGTTCTTTTACCTGTGGCAATGTGATTCTGCTACTATCTCAAAAGTAACAAAAAAAGGTATGTTTTTTCTCCTCTGCTGAAGAGCATTAAACACATGCACACACATGCAAAAGCATATCAATAAACCACATCTTGCTGTTTTTTTCCTATAGTTCTTTGTCTTAACTAGCAATCCTTTCCAAATACACCCTTCTTCACATTCTAGGTCAGTGAGAATCACTTTGTTTTTTTTTCTATAGCTGCAATGTCAGCCTAGTAGGGTGGTGGCTGACAAAAGATGGTCATTGCATGCCTTTTTTCCTTAGAGCAAAATTTATTCCTTTTCCTTGGCTTCTTTCAATTATCAATAGACAATACTGCAAGGATTAACATAACTTTTCTTCCAAAAGTACATTAATCTCTGACGTAAATCCTTTCCAAAGTTCAGAAGGGGTGCTCACAATGTGTATGTCCAGACTGGAAGTATTTAGATGTAACTGATGTCAGACAGAAGGCAAAATGCCTAACTGTATGCAAGACCAGTGACTCTTAATTTACCAAAGTGCTAATATTGTACAACTGTTTGCGTTTCTCATATTCTTATATCTTTTACTGAAAACTTCTATGATGATAGTTCACCAGTGTAGACTGGGAGTAACTATGTGCAGTATGTTCCCTGTTGCCTAACACAGGTTCCTAAAACACCTCATATACACAGTGGACAGAGCAAAGCATGCCCCCATCTACAAAAGTCAGAGCATGATGGTCAATTAAGTTAAGCAGTATCTTCATGTTTAAGTAGCATGGAGGTATCTTCTGAAGTTACTTCTTTCTGTGGACTCCATAGGATTGCTAAGAAATTATAGTCCTAACTAAAACACACGGGTGAAGTTAGGAAGCTCAAATGTTTAGCTGTGGTACAAGGGTGCTTCTACCATTAAACCCACAGGTAAAGAAAAGGTAAATGAAACTATGAAGGGATAGAGCATAACTGCTAGGTTATCTGATGAAAGGCTATGCAGATCAGACACAAAGATCGTGCAAGGATCAGGGGAACAGTGATAGGTGGATGACCTCTAGTAACCTCATCAATGAAAATTTAATCAGTGAAAATTACAGAACACTGAATCATCTGCTCCTAAAACTATCAAAGGTGAAGGATTGGACCACTGAACCTGGTGTGCAACCCGCCAATATGAATCAGTGAAAGAAACTGTATTTGCAGTACCGTGTACACTAAAGTGGAATATTGCCTGTGGGATGCAGGAGGGAAGAATATTTTGGGATTGTGTAAAACTTTTAATGGGATATTTTAAGGGGATTGCTTGGGGGAAGGAGCAAGGTAGATAAGAGAGGAACAAACATGAGAAAATAAGAGGAAAAGGAGATTAAAAGGGGCTGGTGATTCGCAAACAGGTTACTGGTCAGTATGCTTGTCTGACTGATCCATGCACTTCAGCACGGTTTATCCTAACCTCTTACTAAATCCCATTTACCAGCTGTTTTCAGTGCACATACACTCTGTGTTATGAGTCTGTGTGCATGAACATTGAGCAGCACCCAGCCAGCTCAGCAGGGTGATGGGAGGCTAAGCTGACAGCCAGCCCTGGAGAGAGGCATGGGGCTGAGTGGGCTGTGGGGCCCAGGGCAGCAGCTGGAGACACACAGCTCGGGGGCCAGCAACTGGTATGCTGCATGTTCAAGGCCAGAGAGTCCTCTGTATGAGTGATTTTACATTAGGTGCAAGCTGCCAAGTTCACTCTTAAGAGGCTATGTGTCTCCCAAGTAAAAGCTGCTAAAAGGAACCTTTTCTCTCTGCTACTGTACTCTTTTGAGAATCTTAAATGAACCATCTGATGGGGATGGGAAGAATCCCTTACATCCTGGAATCCACTGGGTCTGGGTACCCCTAGCAGTAATGAGCCTGTGCAGTTACTTCAGTCTCTGAACCAACTGATCTTCTTCTGATTCATACCCTTACCCAGTATCTTTGTATTTCTCTTTGAAACTGAGTCAAACTAAAATCTTGAAAGACTAGGTAAGCCCAAAGCTCTAGAGTTCAGACCACAAAGCGTATCTATTTATGAAAAAAAAAAAAAAAGACATGAATTGACTACAATGCCTAGCATAGATGACTGAGAAAACATCAATTGGTTTTATTTTAATAGCTTAAATATTACAGTTGCCTTCAGGCTTCCAGCTGATATAACTCAAATGCCATCAGTGTAATTATTCTGATTGAGGCACTGATTCAGCAATGTACTTAAATAAACTGCAAAAATCAAACAAAGGTTAAACTGTGATATGTATTGAGGGAGAATCTAGTTTTGTGAATCACAAAAAAAATATTATTTTTATAATAGTTTATGTATATATTTGTACTTTGGATGGACATTCAGCTTGCCTCCAACAAAGCATCATCAGGTGGGGTATCTATCCTTTATGGTGTTAAATCTGGGGGTTTATTCAGTGATATCTGTTCATTACACGAAAAAATGGTGAATTGCATCTGAATGATTTTTAGGCACTACAGTTAAAACAGCTGAGACAATTCTCAGCTGCCAGGTCTATTGTCCTGTCTCACTGCACTTTAGCATCTTGTTGACATTTTGTAACACCCATTTTGGGTTTGTATTTTAAAGGGATTTTTTCCAGTTATTACAACTAAAAAGACTATACTGTAATATAATGAAAGATAAGATTTGGGAGAGTATACAGGGCTTTCAAATATGACCCTGATAAGAATACCTATTTATGTACTCTTTCAGAGTTTTTGAATTTATATGTGCAAGTCAGAGATTCCAGTGAAGTCACTGAGATTATGTGTGTCTTAAAGATGTGACACTAAATACTTCCCCAGGGAAATATTCTTATTCCCCAAGGACCTTTCTGTGAAAGGAGTCTTGGTCTGGGATATATTAATATATAAAGATACTAAAATTTGACACTGATGAGGTTGCTATCCAGTTTGAAAAAAAAAAAAAAAATTGCAATTTAGAAATAATAACCAATGTTACCTCAAATTAGAAATAAGACCAGTTCTAAAGTATAGACAGTACTCCTCTCCAAAACAAAGTACTACAAGTGTGTTGTGTCCTCTCCTGAACTACAGATTTTAACTGCAGTGCTCTAACTCTCTTCCTCTCCACCTGCATAGATATACACACATATAGATACATACACACATAGACCCACAACGTCACTTAAAAAAAAATAATCAGACTATTATTAAATGCAGCCAAATATTATCTCTGCTTATGCTTCTGCAATATACTTACATTACAATTCTATACTTTAAGTGTAGACTCTTGTCCCTATTCAGATAGGATGCTCTATAACTCTACAAAAAGTTAACAAATAGTCCTATCTTGAAGTGCGTACCAATATAAAGAACATCTCATACACTGATTACAAGATAAAATATCATCATTAAGAGGTGGGAGACCTGCATAAGAGTTGGCTGATTAAAACCAAAAAACAAAACAGTTCTAAGACATAATTGCTTTCAATTAATTTCCCAAAATGAGCAGAAGTCAGTAGAGGTGGCCATTTAATAGAAACAATTCAGTACCCTAGAGATTAGCCTTAATTAAATGTTTTTTATTCAATATTTTGTCCTAGGGGGCAGGAGGAAAAAAGATATTGTTTCTTATTCAACTTCAAATGATTTGCAGGCATCTAATCTGTAATAACAGAATTTTTCAATTTGTATTATGATATGGCCTTGGCCTTTTGCAATTACCTTGATTTTTCAGACACGATGAATACTTGCCATTCACATTAATACAGTGGTTCAGAAAAGGAAAACAAAAATAGAAAAATCAAACTTGCTAGTATTTTATAGCATAATCTCTTGATTAAGCAATAAAACCCATTCACAGCCATTCGCTCAGATTAGAAACAGTTTACTAGTGCACTGGTTGTGATGAACAGTCAGGACACTTACACAAGACAGTCCTTAGCTGGTGGATTAGAGGAGTGCTAGAAGTCTTACAAAACCATTAATAGCAGAATCCATCTGCAGAAAGGCATCTCCTAAGAGAGTTATTATAACAGTTTATGCTGTCACCTTCCACTCTTACTTTTAAAGCTACTCAGGGCAGAGCGGAAACACCCAGATTCCTCTTGCTTAAAAGAAGCATGATTTCAAGGGCAGATCAAAGTTAGGTTATTTATTCTGCTGTCCTTTCTCATTTAATGCAGTGTAACTGTTTACAGAGAAGCAACAAGATGGAGACATAGAAATGTTCCAATGTAGGAACAAATAAGATAAAAACTAAGGTGATAAGTTTATCTTTTCCTCTGAAACTGTAAAGTGACATATGCATAATTCAATAATAATTTCTAAAGTGAAGACATTTACACAGTATGGTTTAGCAGCTAAACAGAAATGAAACAGGCATAGAATCATATAATCATAAAAGAGTTTGAGTTGGAAGAGACCTTTGAAGTCCATCTAGTCCAATCCTCCTGCAATAAGCAGGGACATCTTCAACTAGATCAGGCTGCTCAGAGCCTCGTCCAGCCTGACCTTCAATGTTTCCAGGGGCATCTACCTCCTCTCTGGGAAACCTGTGCCAGTGTTTCACCAGCCTCATTGTGAAAAGTTTCTTCCTTAGATCTAGTCTAAATCTGCCCTCTTGTAGTTTAAAACCATCACCTCTTGTCCTATCACTACAGGTCTTGGTGAAAAGTCTGTCCCCATCTCTCTTATAGGCTCCCTTTAAGTACTGGAAGGCTGCAATAAGGTTTCCCCAGAGCCTTCTCTTCTCCAGGCTGAACAACCCCAACTCTCTCAGTCTGTCCTCATAGGAGAGGTGTTCCATCCCTCTGATCATTTTGGTGGCCCTCCTCTGGACCTGCTCCAACAGTCTTTCTTGTGCTGAGGCCTCCAGAGCTGGATGCAGGACTCCAGGTGAGGTCTCACCAGAGCGGAGCAGAGGGGCAGAATTACCTCCCTCGACCTGCTGGCCACGCCGCTTTGGATGCAGCCCAGGATACAGTTGGCCTTCTGGGCTATGAGCACACATTGCCAGCTCCTGTCCAGCTTTTCATCCATCAGTACCCTCAAGTCCTTCTCGGCAGGGCTGCTCTCGATCCCTTCATCCCCCAGCCTGTATTGATGCACTTGGCCTTGTTGAACCTCATGATTTTCACAGGGGCCCATTCCTCAAGCTTGCCCAGGTCCCTGTGGATGGCATCCCATCTCTCAGGTTTGTCAGCCACACCACTCAGCTGGGTGTCATCTGCAAACTTGCTGAGGGTGTACTCAATCCCACTGTTTGTGTCACTGATGAAGATATTAAAGAGTACAGTCTCAGTACGGACCCCTGAGGGACACCACTCATCACCGATCTCTATCTGGATATTGAGCCCTTGACCACTACCCTCTGGATGTGACCATCCAATCAATTCCTCGTCCATCAAACGATCCACCCATCACATCTATGTCTCTCCAATTTGAGAGAGAAGGATGTTGTGGGGGACCATGTCAAAATGCTGCTCTGTTTTCAACTTGACTTTTAATACAGAAATGAGTAGCTCAAATTTTGCCTTGCTTCATTTTCTTCATATAAAAGAAGGTGATGAGGAATTTGCTTTCTCTAAATACAGGCTGTGCAGCTATCTCTTGTTATAAGAAGCTGAAACAACAGGCTTTATTACTTACCAACCCACTTTCCTGTAAGATACCATTTGCCCCTTGCTTACAATAGTAATATGTTGCATTTTAAGAAGATTGTTATCTTTAAATAATTTTATAGTTATCCATCTGTGACATTAATATTATAAGGTTTGTAGTACTGATGTAATGCAGCAATGAAGACCTAACAAAGAATTTTATTTGACAGAAACTGTGACACATGTTAATGGCATAGTTCAAAGTAGATCTTAAAGGATGCTAGAAGTCAAGACTAGATATGGCACCAGGTTGTGTTTATTGTGTTTAGGTCAAGAAATATATTTCTTGACTTTACTGAGAAATTATTAATTAAAATTAGAGATTTAGTCTCTGCAATTGCAACTACACTTGACTATTTATCAACACTTATGTCATTTTTCTTCCAGTTCCTAATTTTTTCTGACAATTTCCACATCTGTCACCACTTTAGCAATTTGATTAAATGTCAAGATTAGCTATTTTAGTTTTGTTCTCTTAAATCTATAAAAAATCTGAATTTTTACCATATTATCTTCCTACAAATTGAGCTATACCCAGCAGTATGTATCTGACCCCTAATACTATAGAATTTTGATCTGATGGATTTAATTTCTTCATTTTTTGTGGACCAGAGGCTCCAATGACTCTTCCATTACTTGTTATTCTATTGCTGTGTTGGGGATAACCCCATTCTATGACTTTTACCATCATATTGATGACACCTAGATTTCTTGTATGCCGAAGTATTTCTGACACCATCTTTATGAACTGAATTCTGAAACCACTTGATGTCTCTAACACCATCTTTTCTGTCATTCAGACCTGTAATTGACTTTGTTGTTACCTGAACTTTGCCTTTGACATATGCATCTGAGTGAACTTTAAGTAGTTTTGATCCGTCTGCCATAAGGCTTCCAAGACATGAACTTTCTTCTTTATGCAAATACTTTTTGCTCTGAGTATTAGAACTGTTTCAAGTAAGTGTTTCTGGTATTACACACTTTCTTGGTCTTAACTTGTCTTTTTGCAGTTTTTCTATAGGGTGTTGAAAAAGCCACTCATGTCCACAAAGAAATTGTTGAACATCCATTTCTCTCCTCTCAGCATGCATTGCTTCTGAAACTACAATTCCCATGACAGCTTTAGCAGATGTGTCTAGCTTCTCTCTGTATTCAGCTGAGATTGAATTTTGCCTGAATTACAGGCAGTCGGGAACTCCTAATATAATTTTTCTTACACAATGCGTGCCTATTGCACCCCAAATAGCAGCCCAAAGCTGCAATATTCTTCAGGACTGACATATGCCACATCAGTCTTTGCCAAGTGCTGAGTGCCTTACTACAACTGTGACACTAATCATTTGCATCGAAAGATGGCTGAAAAGACAAGAATGTATTTTTTCATTAATGACTAATAGGACCCCATGAGCCTAAAGAAAGGAGAGGAATTATACCTTTGTTTTCTCCTATTCAGTTGAGTCCTTTAGTTCTGTCTCCCTTTTTTTAGATAAGCTCTGTGGATAATAATTAAAAAACCCGAAACACTCTACACTTGTCCTTAAAGCTAAGGTTAGTGCTTTAGAAGCCTCCTTGAAGGCAGGAGGAGAAGGACTGGAACATCTATATGTACCCAGATATTATTTTTATGAATACATCACTGTCCTGGTAGCATTAATATTTTTATAAAATGCTCTTCACAAGTTCCTGTTTGTTTGAAGCAACTGAAGAAGAAATCTCTGTAATTGGAGAAATTGGTTTCCTTCCTAGCAGAAGGCATTAGGCAGGTGCATACCACTAGGGCTATCTGAAGGGAGATGCCTTCCTGGCATTTTCACAGCTCTTAATGGACACCAGTTCTCTGCCCTCATTGTCTTTCTAGTGAGACACAGACAGTGGTGCAGGGTAGAAATACTCGGCACTGAAGCAAAGGATCTGCTGAAGTGTCTTTAGAAAAACTGAGGTGCAATAGCTGATGCCAGGCCGGCTTCAGCCAGGCCCATGCTACACAAAGGGGCAGTGAACTAGCCCCTCCAGCGTGCGCAGCTTCCTCTGCCGTCGGAAAACGCTGGTGTAAGCTGAATCAGAGGCCGAGCACACCCTATCAGATATGGTATGCGTGACTAGAACAGTGATGATATAGAAGTTTTGAGGAGAAAAGTTGTGAGAGATCGAACCGCGGGAGAAGCCGCGGGACGCTTCTCTCAAAGCCTGTTGGTCTGGGCGAGGATTCCTTCGGCTGGCGATGGGCGTGGCTGCAGGGCCACAGAGACCTGTGATTGGTGCTACAAGGCCCAATCAGGCACCACCGCGTCATGCGATAGCCGCATGATCGTGGCGTGAGGAGCGGGGCTGGAGCCGCGTGAAGCGTTATGCGCGTGTGCAGGCGGGCAAGTACGTGTCGTTGTCATGGAATTTGCAGCCCGCGAATGAGAATAAAAGGGGCTGCCGGGAGGTGTGTGCGTGTGCGCGCGCGCCGCCGCTGCTGTCGGAAGCCACCGAGACATCGAGAAGGCTGGACCCCGGGACACCGCGGATCCGTGGTGGTGACTGTCCTTGCAGCTCTATCCCGAATGTTGGCTTGATTTCTGTCCTTTTATTCCTCTCTGTCCTATCGCTATTAGTGTCTTACTTTTAATTATCGCTACTAATTTTTTTTAATTTTATTTTTGATAATAAAAGTTGTTTTGGGTATACGGCATTTGACCTTGTTTGTGTCTTGATCTCATTCTTGGGATCATATCGAGACCTTCCCCGACATTGGATCGGGACAAAAGTCAAGTCCTACAAAGCCAGACTATAAATACTTTTTCCCTGAAAGATACCCATCCCTGTCACATCTAACCAGATAAGGAACTAATTTGTACCTAAAAACATGACCTCAAATTCTTTGTTCTTACTGGAAAGAGTCTCAAAAACTTCAGTGTGTTTCATGCCTTGTAATGCTTAAAGGATCAGGCATGTCTTCAACCCCAAAAATCTTTTTTGAAATTGAAAATAATAGTTATGCTGAAAACAACATTTGCGCCATAATTCAAAATGGCCTTTGAATCATCTTTTCCCCTGTCCCCCAGCTTTTTCTGTATATGTGAATGTTAAAGGTCATAACTTGTTTTTTGAGTTTAATATATCAAGTGCTTTCTGATGCTTATGTTCTGAAACGCAGAACTCCTAAATTATACATTATTTCATACCTATTTACGTGGTAATTGCCATTGTATAATGCACAAAAAATCAGTTCACTGAGCTGAAATCTAGTTTTCAGTATGGTTCTGACATATTTTGTTATTTAATTGATTTTAAAATGCCCTTTGTGTATTTGTGCAACAGCTTTTTTCACAGAGGCAGTCTGAGCTTCTGTACTGCAATGGAAGCTATGGCTTTGTGGCATCCTGCATGATTTTTTTTACCCTTGACCTCATCTTTCTTCATGGTGACACTTAATCCAGCACAACAAAGGAGAGGCAGACAAAAATTTACACACTGCATAACACAGATTGTTGCTATTCTCACAGGCCTTTCCACCTGAGGACTGAATACAGAAGAGCTATATAATGCCTGGCTTCGAGAAGAATCTCATAGCCTCTGAACAATGAATGCAGTGTACGGATAATTGATTTTTTTTTTTCTTCATTGGGATTTGAAAGGTGGAGTATACTGACATAGGTATAATGTCAAGATTCTGCAATTTTTTTTATATTTTAAAATTATTCAAACAGCTGTAAACCAGATATTCCTGGTATCTTCCTTTTCTGCAGTTAAAAAGTATATCTTGTCAAGGAAATTAATCAGTTTGTTTTCCCAGGCTTCTGTCTTAACATGAAAATGGACATGGTTGCCATCTTTTCTGGAGAGATATGCACCAGTAAGGAAAAAGAACCCGAGAAATCTGTGTGGATTAAAGGAAATGGCCTCTTAGACTTTTCCTTATACTTCATTTCCATTGCAAACAAAACTCTGAAGCAGATGGTATTTGAATATTGGATGGTGAGAGGAAAAAGCATTTCTGCACCTTCCCCTGCTACCACTAATTGTGTTGGGGGAAAGAGGCAGTTGTCCCTTGTACATCTGCCCTTCTGAGTATGAAAGTATCTTAAGTTGTGGAGCAGCCTTACTGCCCTTCATTTGGAAAATATTTTGAATAACGTTTTTGGTAAATCACGGTGCTGGCCAGTTCCGAGATTCCAGACTCAGGACAGAATTCTCTGAAAGTGGCATGTTTAAGATTCACAGTGCTTTTATTTATGTATTTATGTATTTATTGATTTGTACTTTCTTCCCACTTTCCTCAAAGCCTGTCTCATGTTACTCAGGAGTAGGAATTGAACCAAAAGTTCACAATCCTGATAAAAGTTGTTGGATTTTCATCAAGCTGATGTACTGGGTCCTCAAGCACTGAATCTTTGTATGTTTGCCTAGATCAGTAAGCAGTTCCTCTGGCTCCATTCCCAGGCATGAGCTTTGTTTTTCTGATCCCTTTATGAAAATGAGACTCTAGAGCTGACTCCTCAGGCTTTCGTGGAGCACGCCAACTCACTTTCCCCAGCTCATTTTAGTTAATGATGTTTTTGTAGATTCTTTTCAATGATTCCAGCCATAAGGATATTCTGGATTTATAGTTTAGGAACAGGTTCATGACCTAAAATGAATCTTCAAATATAATTACTTTCCCAGCTTTACATTTACAAAGAGCTATAACAGACTTTATATCTGAATCATTGGCTGGAGTTGTATCACTAAATAAATGGATTCTTCTCTGTTTCTGAGCCCAAGTGACATAAACTGGCACACATTCACAGTACATAGCATTCAACTCTAAGTCAGGGCCCTCTGTGCTGCCCCATGGCCCTAAGATACACATAATTTTTGTGAGTAGTTTTTTCAGTCCAGAGTACCTACAATAATGTAAGGACAATGTTTCAGCTTAGCCGAGTGTTGAAACACAAGGGAGGGCATGCAGTGGTGTGCTCAGATACCAGGATACTGTTAGAAGACACTATAGAGCCAAGGAAGACAAACCTAGTGCACACTGATGGTAAGTTAATGGCCACTGTGTGGCTGGAGAAAGGGTGGAGTTCCCTTACATGGAAACCGGAGTACAAAGGGAGAAGGCAAGGTGCTAGACTCTATCGCCGCCATGGGAGCAGACACAGTTGGGGTATGCCCCTAGAACCAACAACTCAAAAACACGTCCAAACCCAGAATACTGGGTCACAGTTAATCAGCGTGAACTTGTGTAGCCTTCTTTCTTGCCCAGAGGTTCCTATATTACGCTGTCAGCCCCAAATGTCCTATCGTGCACATTTGTTTCCTTGCTTTGCTTTTGTGCATTTTCCAGTGCCATTTCCTTTCCCTGGAGAGAAACCCGGGGAAAAGCATCTCCTAGATTAAGCTGACTCATTACTCCAAGGTGTTTCTACTGAATAATGGTGCATTATTCTTTGTCTGACAGACAAATGACACACCTGTGATGCACAAAGACTGACAACCCTCTGCGATCTTCTGTTTTGTAGCATTATCTACAACATCAGCAAGTATCTATAGGCTGCTAAGCATTCAAATTCCAAAAATAATTAAAATAATTTCTCCACGGGTTGTGCTGTGTGCTTAGTACAGATAGGAATGCCACAAGGTACTACTAATAAAATATGAAGTTAAAAGACTGAAACTTTGCACTTTTAAATCCATTCCTGCACCAGTGTTTCAATTTCTTTCATGTTTGTCGAAATCATTGTTTTATTTACTCAGAACAGCACGTGAGCATGGTTTGCTGTCTCTCCCTATCTCTGACACCACCAGCTCATACACCATCAGCACGTGACCCCTCTCAAGGGCTCGGGGACACAGTCTTGTGGGCAATTCCTTCTTGGCATCACATCACTCATTTCTGATAAATTGTCATCACTGCTTAACTGTGAGTGGATACTTCTTTAAAAAAAGAAACCTTTCAGCAGGGTTCATTTACTAAGCTTTTGAACATGTTGAACCTATCAATTTCTCCATCATTTCATTCCACCAAAGTCAGCTTAACGTAATTTCTGACTCTACAACTGCTGGACAGGAAATTGCACAGGAACAACATTTTGTCTTTTCTCATCACAAAGTGTGCTATTGTTGTACTACTTTTCCTCTCCAGACCAGGATTTGTCTTCATTGCTTTGGGAATTTTTTCATGTGAATAATATTTTTTTGGATTGACTGAGCACACTCTTTGTTTCCTAAGTCCCAGGATGAATGTAATTCTGTGCTAACATAACCCTCTTGATGTACCTCTCTAAAGAGAAAAATTATATTAATGCAATATGAGAAAATCTAAAGATATAAATAGGTTCCTTATAATGTTTATTGATGACTAGCAAAAAATGTTTTATGGAGTGGTATAGTTTTCTTTCTTTATCAGGCAGGAGAAAATCTTCTGCAGAAATAATTATCCATAAAGTGTTCTTTTCTCTATTGTGAAAAAAGAAGAGCAGCAGCAGCATGAAGTCTTGAAAGCAATTAGTATAGGATATTCTCAAAATTTCATTCTTGGTTTTAGAGTTCCCATTTTCTTAATATCTTGGTGGCAAGGAAGAGAAAAAGGATATTAAGGTAATTCTAAGCATTATTTATTTTTTCTTGTTTCACACTTCCATGCTAAATTTTGTTGTAAAATTTTTAAACCAGAAATAATGTTTGACCAGCTCTATGTCCAGCCAAAACATTTCCCAATGTATGACATAATTCCCTGAAAAAGGACATTTAGAGTTACATCTATATATTTACAATAATCTAGAAAGTTGTTAGACATTCAGTTATCTGGATAAACGGAGACCCTGAGAGTAGTAACTCTAGTCTATCCTAATGAAAAGTTGCAATTTTTGATAGTAAACTCTGGCTATTATGGGTACTACTGGTAAATTCATTGCCCAGTACTTAGATCCTGTAGTCAGCAAATCCTTGTTAAAATCTTTAATGTGGCTGAGAGGCCAGATAAGGTGAGGCAGCAATAGACTGAGCAATTAAGTGAGTGAATCTTATTAAAATTTTCTCTGACTGGAAATTAAATGCCAAGTGAGTGAATGGAAATGTATGATGAAGAGAAGTCAGAAGCAAAACTCTATAAACAATCTGGCTGTACCTACACTTGTCATTTCTAATACATTTCTCAGTGTAGCTTTGACAGTATTAGAGTTATCTGAGAAAAGGTTCAAACAGAACAAAAAATCCAGACACACCTGCAGAAAGTTAGTGAAGACAGCAATGAAAAGATGCAAGTGTTTAAGAACTTGAAAGACTTTATGCCTGAGGGTTTCATGAGAAGCAATTAAGATTTTTTTTTTTTTGAGCATCTGTATATGGAAAAATATTTCTGAGCTTGTAGTTGTCTAGTTTTCAGGGGGAAAAAAAAAGACAGATGTTAAAGCCATTTGAGCAAGAAGACAGCAACTTCCAAAGTTGAATTTTTGGAGTACAAACAGATGACCGAAATTTTAGACCTCTAATTCATGTATGCTGGATTTAGCTGCCGTATTTCAGTTAGACAACAATCTTGGCCTGTAAATGTCATAGAATCCTATTTATTTAAAGATATAGGTGCAAATAATTACCAAAAGAACCTGGTGTTGGCTGCTGCCATTCCCAAGGGCAATGCCGGATCTCCTGATTCCAAAAAGAACGTTACAGGACCTGTTGGACAGCAGATGCTTCTATATTCTATTCATCTAGGCACCGTGAACTTCTCCAGGACTTTTAACATCTCTTTTTGCAAGTACAGAAGAGGTAAGAACAGTGATTTTTTCTCTGTGAATTCCTTCCTTTTCAGTCAGAAAAGCTGTGGGTGATACCATTGCATAGTAAATACAAGCAGCTGTCATTAACATCTCAGTCATTGCCAAAGCCAAAGGCAGTTATATAGCCTCCATCAACTGGAGGAAACTACAGCACTGCACCCTTGTTTCTCTCCTTTGTTAATTCAATGACATATTATCTGCTTCTTAATAAGGAATGTGTAAATGTGTAAATAATACACATTTTTTGTGAGGTAGTCTAGCTGACATTAATAATGCCATAACTGATTATGAATGGGAGTTTTATGCATAAACTCTGTATCTGTTCTGTTTTCTATATCATTAATCTACTATTATCTTTTACATGGAGGAATGCATTGCATAGGTCTAAAATTCTGCCTGAGGGTTTCTAAAATTCTGCCTGAGGGTTTCAAATTGTCTTCAGATGCTTCCATGCTGTTTCTTCAAATTTACCATATAATTATTTTTTATTCTCTTTGTTCATATTTTTATGATTGCAAAACAATTATTATTAATACATTTTTCTTTAGATTTTTGAATCTAAACCATGGTGGGTAGGTGGAACTGCTGATGTGGCTTGACTTCTGTTCCATGACTAGGTGAGTAGACACTGAATTGTGAGAAGAAGTAGATGCTTCTGAAGGAAAAGACATCATACAGGAATACATTGACAAGCTGATTTTATCGATATATTGCAGATCTTGAAGATCTGCAAACCATGCAAATGCATGATGATTTCTTTAGCAAAGAGAAATGAAAAGCCCTGCACTTGGGAGGGAATAATCCCAAGCAGCAGTACTGGCTGGGGGATCAAAGTCTGGGATGTAGATCCGCTGGTAAGTACCTGGAGGGCTGGTGGAGAGCAAGCTGAACACGAGTCAGCTCTGTGCCCTTTGCAGCTATGAAGGTAAACTGTATGTTAGGCTGTGTGTATTGGTAAGAATATATCCAGCAGATGAAGAGGAATGATTATTTGGGCCACACATGAAATAGAGAGTTCAGTTTTGGTCCACTCTCAGTTTGAGAGACATAGAAAAATTGAAGAGAGTGTGACCGAGGGCCATCAAGACAGCTGGAGAAGTAGACATATGAGGAAAGTTTGAAAACATTGGGACCATTAAGCCTACAGAAGAGAAAGCTCAGGGGGATCTATCACAGCCTTCCAATACTTGGAAAGAAGCTACAGAGAAGGAGAAGCAGCTACTTTCTTCACAAGGATGCACAGGACAAGAGGTTATGGGCACAGGAAGAAATTCTGTCTGGATACATGAAATAAATTCTTCATGGTGAGAACAATTATACATGTGAATAAGTTACTCAGAGAACAGGTGGGATCTCCTTCACTGGAAATATTTGTACTTGGTTTGCCAGGGCCACAGCTAACTTGATCTAAGACCCTATTTTCAACAAACAAGCAAACCAGGTGCTCTCTGAGTGTCCCCGCTGTCCTGGGCTGTTCTGTGACTCTGGGACTCAAAGTAAAGCGCTGGCATAGAAGAGGAGGGTTGAAGAATCCTCTTGGGCCTTTAATCTATCAGGGGAGATATAAGATAATCAGGATGAATGAATTTTTAAAATGCTTAGAAACTTTTCCAGTCTGATTCACACAGGCCTTGCCTGAGGCACCAATACTGGAAAAAAATGATGCTATGTTTATTGGCAGCACAGTTTAAATGTAATTTTCTCTTGTCACATTGAGATGAAATAATTTCTTGCACATTCCCTGGTTACAAAAGGTTCAGTAACATTCTTGCCTGGCTCATTTGTTTGATTCTGTGCTAATTCTTTGGCAATGACAACAGGACTGTATCCCCAATTTGTACAGTATGTAAAGCATTTTTCCATCCAACAGAAAATATATCAAGGGTGTTTCATTAGTTGGATTATAATTTTTTGTCTTTATCACAGTCATTGTTCCAGACTAATTGCATGAGAGTTATTCTGGATGTGGCTGGTTCCTTGCTCAATTTAATCAACCCTTTGTAAATCTAAATCTAGTGTTTTCAGAGGGGCAATATATGCTAATTTGTGACAAATAAGAATTTTTAAAAAGTTTGGTTTGGAAAATCATATCAAAATCTCTCTCATTTTGCAAGGCTATCTTCCTATCCATTTGTGTTTCGCAATGTAAATATTTTATAACGGCACCTTGGTTTTCCATGCCAAGATTTTCTTGTGGGGTTTTTTCCTCCTTTTGCATCCCATTCTACTTCTCCCCTTTTATTCCAAATGAAATAAAGGAGAAAAAAATAAACAACAAAAAAGCCAAAACCCCATGAGCATTGAAATTGTGGAAACTCATCCTTTTTCCTCACTTCAATGTCTGAGGAAACAACTTTAAAAGAAGTGCAATAAAGAAAAAGGGAAGAAGAAGGGTTTTGTCCTCTTTAATACCTCAGTCAACATCCTGGATCATGGCATAGAGTACACACTTAGGAAGTTTGCAGGTAACACCAAATTGGAGGGGGCAGGAGGAACAGTGTACATGCTGAAGGGCAGGGTTGCTGTTCAGAGAGAATAAGTCAGAGGCATGGGTCTGCAAAGACCTCACGCAGTTCAACAAGGACGGATGCTAAGTCCTGCCCCTGGGAAGGAAGATCCCCTGGCAGCTACAGGCTGGGGAATGAGGGACTGGGGAGCAGCTCTGTCGAAACGGCTGTGGGGTCCTGGACGGCACCAAGCAGGACATGAGCAGCAGTGTGCCCTGGCAGCAAGGGCACCCAGCAGCACCCTCGGCTGCATTAGCAACAGCATCGCCTGCAGATCGAGGGAAGAGACCATCCCTCTTTAGACCACACCTGGAGTGCTGCCTCCAGTTGGCTCTCCTGGTAGCGAAGAGACTTGGGACAAAGTGGCCCTATGGTCACTTTGGGAGGGAGGGAGTGGCCTCACTCACTCCCTGGGAGTGGGAGCAGTGGCCCCTGGGAGTGGGAGCAGTGGCCCTATGCATAGGTGCCAGCATAGCTGGGCTTGTTGCAGGGCTCCAAGAGCCACCTGCGCCTACCCTGCTGAGACCAAGGAACATAGCTTTTCTCAGGAGGATGAGGGACAGTGGGCAGGAAACACAGGAGGTTCAAGCTGGTCCAAGTGGTCAAGAAGTGGAGTAGGTGGTCCAGGGAGGTTGTGCAGTCTCCATCCTTGGAGGTCTTTCAAGAAAAGGCCCTGAGCAGCCTGGTCTGATCTCATACCTAATGATGCTTTTCACAAGAGCCTGGACTAGACACTCCCTGAGATCTCTTCTTATCTGAGTTATTCTGTAATTTTATGATATGCAAAAAAGGGGACCACATTAAAAGTGAAAAAAGAGAAAGAAGTGAGTTTAAAACATACTTATGTGAACATATGCTCCCAACCCACAAAGGAAATAGACATTCATTTATTAATTAAACTTTAAAGAAATTAAACAAATCTTCATATTCCAATAAAAATGGAGCAAAAATTTCCATCATAATGTTGTGTTTTAAATTAAAACAAGTCATGGAAAAAAAAAAATGTTTCTGTTCAGTTCTAGTTTCTGAGTGCTTACTAAACACACTGGAAATCTGATTGGACTCTTGTCTTGCAGTTGGACTAATCAAACACAGTGAGCTGATCATAAATAATCTGGGACAGGATCAGACCCTTACTATTTGGTGCCTCTGTGTGTTCTGGCTGTGGACCAGATTCTCCTTTTCCTAAAACTGTAAGTGGCTTCTTTGAGCATTTATACTGCAACACATACATTTACACCAAATGAAATCTTGTGCTTCTGAATCTTTTTGCAAGCAGTGGTATTTGTAAATTCCAGTGAGCTAAATACTTTTAGTAAAGTGGAACAAGCTCCAGCTTTCAAAAATAAACATACCGAATCTTCCAAGCCAAGAGGTGTTTTTTCTTTTAATCTTGTTTGTTTGTTTGCTTCTTTCTTTCTTTGAATGATAACATTCAGCTGCCCAGTGGAAATAGGTAACATTTATGATGAATTCATAGATTTAATGTATTTTTCACAGCTGGAAAACAATTTTAAAAAATCAAATTGAACAAAAGGTGAAGAAAATGCTCTCATTTTTGAATGATAAAGCATTCATTTGAGCTCATTCTACTGTAGAGTGCATCAGACATTGGAAAGTTAGACAGATGGCATTGAAACGATATCTTGATGATTACTTCTCACAACTTTTTTTAGATATTTCAAGATTTTTTTTTAACAGAGTATGATTTTTATAGATACCACCCTTACCAAGACATTTGCCAGCAAATTATTTCATTCCTACAAGAAAAGTGTGGTGCTCCTATGACAATTACCTGAATATGTGATACTGCTTTCAATTTATGCAAGGATTTCACACAGAATTCTATAGACATATGAACTCCTCTTCTTTCATACGAAAATGTCTTCCAAGCATATATCCTGTTTTATGTCATTTGCAAACAAGATTCTTCTAAAATCACTACATACAGTCAAAAGCTAGAGAAAATGGAAAAATGATTTTCCCAGTGGAATTCTTTAGATGGATGATTTCATACTGTTGCAATTTATCATGCAAAGTCTTCGTACAAAAATTCACAGGATGATGTGAAATGACACTAGATTTCATTTAGTAAAGGCCAGTTTAGATTGACTGAAAGGTGTCCTGAGGCTTCTTGTAAACTCATGTATCTTCTTAAAAGTCTTATGGTTTACACTTTCACTCTGCAAAAATCTATAACAAAAAGATTGAAAGAAAATATTTTTTTTTTTTTTGTGACCACAGAATTTAAACCTATTTTCCATTTCTGTCATTTGAGCTAGGGAGGAACTTATCTCAATACAGAGAATAGTATATTGGTATCTTCTAACACCACATGCCTCGTACTGTATCTGTGAGTAAACATGTATCTTTTCCAAAATATGATGGATTGTTACTTTTTGCATTCACAAGTCAGTATCTCCCATGAAAGAGTCTCAAAAACATTTAGAAAGAAATATAAACTATCTTATATATCCTAATTTATTTTTTGGTTTTATCTATCCCTGATTGAGACTGTTAGTAGGAATAATATGATGTAAATGAATATTTTTTTGTGCCATTAAGAATATCTTTTCTAAATTTTCAAATTTTGCAGGTTTTCCTTTGGACAGTAGCAATTCTTTCAATGCTTTCTGACAGTCACAGGGAAAACCCGCTCATTTCACAGAGTCTAAATCAAATCAGGATCAAAGCAGTTTGTTGATTTCTTAAAAACCTGTAAATAACTGGCAATCAGTGAACTGTACCTTCAGGACTGGTATCAGTAATACAGTAGATAATCTGCAATATTAGACTCTTGCAAAATAAATAGTAACAAACAAAACAAAATAATAATGATAGTGATAATGATAATAATACATTTCCTAAACATTCTTCTATAATTAGTCACCAAAAGTTCATATCGCATGCGCGCGCGCGCACACACACACAGAGTTACGTTCACAGCTCGCTTGCCCCAGGACGTGGGTTACCAGTAACTCCCCACCCTCCTGGGCATGGGGGCTGTCCTGCTTGCATTCCCCTCCTGTGGGAGACGTGGAAGCCCCAGCTCCGTGCGTGCCCTGGCCACCCCCCACAACCTGCTAACACACACACGCTGATGGGAAAGGGCCCCCTGAGGTTGCTCACACACGCCTGCGGTGGGTCCCCACTTGCTGTCCCTATCCTGCGGGGAGCAGCCACTCGCTGGGGCAAGACCCTGACAGCATGGGGCAGGGATGCTGCTCCCTCCGGCCTGGGCAGGGGCTGTGATGTCGCAGGGAGACTTCTGGCAGTGCCAAATCAGGTTTCACTCCTGCCCTTTCCACTGCCGGTCTCTCCCTCTGGCTATGAATTTTCACGCTTCTTTTATACTACTCCCAGTGAGTCCTTCTTTGTATCAAAAGACGTTTTATAATTCCCCCGTTACTATTTAATCCAGGTGACACACACATCCTCACGGCTCACACTCACAATTCTCACCAGAACAGGTCGTTTGCAAAAGGTGGGCTGTGCAGGCACCCCCTCACCAATCACCACATGAACAGCGTGTGACTTCTCACTCTGTGCTGAGGTTATCAGGATGGGCACTTGTGGCATTTGGCATTAAGTAGTCAAGTAGCTAAATTTGTGAATGGGTTAAAATATTTCATTTGAAAACAGAATTTTCATCTCTTTTCTTCTTCCCAGGAGGAAAAGAATCCTTTTTACCTCCACCTATTTCTCTTCTTTTCACCAAGGTCACACAAAATTTCAGCAAAAGGGCTAGGAAAATATTTATTTTCTTTCAAGAAAATCTGGGGAAAACACATTTCATGACTGGCTCTCCAGTCAGTTTTACTCTGTAGCTGGAACAAGACTTTGCAAGATGAGCAGCAATACCTTACTGCAATCAGGCAAGTACGAGTTGCACAAGTTACGAGCCTGGACTCCTGAAGGGGCTGCATAGACCTCTGTGGAGCCCTGAATGCCTCAGCTGTGACTGAAACCTGTGCTGGTGTGGTTTCATCCCTGATAGTTCTGGGCCAGGTGGATTACAGTTATTTAAATAAAAAATGCAAGTAATTCAAGCTATATGCCTGACTTGCCACTCTTTTCCTGCGTTCAGGACAAACATATACAGGGAAATTTCACTGCAGAAAGGAGGCCAAATGCAGCTGCAGGATGGAGCAATTTATACTGCCCAGTGGGCACTTTAGGTTGCTGGTGAGATAACCACATAAACCTGTTCATCTGTCCATATAATTTTGTTTCTGATACTAGTGGTAACTCTGGCATCACATAAAAATCACTTCCGAAAATCCTTGTGGTTATCTCCATACCAAGAACTGAGCAGTGAAGCAGATATCACACTAGACTGGAAGGCATAGATTTTTTAAAAACTTCTTCAGGTCTTCAAAGTGAAGTGTAATGACTCACCAATCTCTTTCTAGCACACATCAAACACCATTTGAAACTCATTTCCATGTCCAGTGCTAAAGTGAGAGGCTTTCCATCACTGTCCTAAGAGAACATTCCACTGTCTTAAAGGTCTTATTGTTAAGAAGATTATTTTCTTCATGTTTAGCTTAAATTTGCCACTTAATTTTACCTTTAAATCCTAGTTCTGTTTGCTCCAGCTAATTAATTCCCAAAATATGATTGTTCTTTTCCCTCTTTGGATTTCCAGGGGTATAGGAGGTATAACTTGAGGACTAACACATTTACCTGTAGGATTTTCTAATTTAACTGGCATCAGGCCCACCTGTGAACCAGTGCTTACCTTATTCCAGTTTAAGATGTATCATGATGTCTTAGATTTGATGTGACGGGAAGGCCATTTTTCTCAAGGTCATCTCTGTTTAACTCTAGAAACTCCCCTGTTAATAACAAGTCTCCATCTCTAAAGTAAAAGCTAGACCTAGTATCACAGAATCATAGAATGGGCTGGGTTGGAAGGGACCTTTAAAAGTCATCTAGTCCAACCCTTCTGCTATGTGTAGGGACATCTTTCACTAGATCAGTTTGCTCAAAGCCACATCCAACCTGACCTTGAATGTTTCCAGCGATGGAGCATCCACAACTTCTCTGGGAAACCTTTTCCAGTGTCTCACCATCCTCATGGTAAAGAACTTCTTCCTTGTACCCACCCTCTTATACTTTTATATCTACCCCCTTTAGGTTAAAACCGTTACCCCTTGTTCTGTCACTACAGGCCTTGGTAAAAACTCTCTCTCCAACTTTCTTATAAGCCCTCTTTATATATTGAAAGGTCACAATAAGGTGTCCCCGGAGACTTCTCTTCTCCAGGCTGAACAACCCCAACTCTTTCAGCCTTTCTTCATAGGAGAGGTGTTCCAGCCCTCTGATCATTTTTGTGGCCTTCTGGACACATTCCAACAGATCCATGACTTTCTTGTACTGGGAGCCTGTTGCAAATGGATAATTCAGGCTGCTTGAAGAAGCACCGCCAAAGATATCAGAAAGCGAATTATTTTAATATAAATTTTTTAAAAGCACAATTTAACAGAATTCAATGGCAAGGTTCACTCTATTACTTATTCAACATGGAAAAGGTATACAGAGAGAAACAAAATTACAATTAAATTAGAATGATTTACTTGTGGATCGAATCGAGTTAATGTGTATGTATGTGCAGGAGAGAAAGTAGGGGAGACCCTCCCTTTGAGTCATGAGGTTCAAAGCAGACCGAAATCTACTCCTAGTCCCATACTTGGTCAACGGTTTATGTCTAAGGATTGGGAAAAGAGAAAGAAAATGAGGGATACCCTCCCATTGAGTCATGAGGTTCAGAGTGGACTGAAATCTACCCTTAGTCCCAGACTTGGTCAACAGTTTATGACTAAAAGGACAGAGTATCGGGGATTCTGGTGTAGTGATGTATGTTGTGCTTGGTGTAACTTTAGGATGGCAACAATCTAATACAAAATAACAGCAATCAAATTCACTAACGATTTTGAGATAAATCACAGTATCAAATCATATAAAATTTAGCAGCATAATCAATTTAAACTTACTAAGATTCCTTAATCACACACACATATAGGTGTAGAGATAGAGACACATAAAGAGATATAAAGAAAAGAGATAGATATGTACAAAGGTACCTATTAAATATTGCCCTCAAATTTGGTCAAATACTCACATTGAATGCTTTGCATCACTCAACGGGTGAACAGTTGAGCCTCTGAGTTGATCACGAACTTGAGGGTTCATGGACTCTGAGAGGTGTCCCACTCAGAGAGAGGTGCTGGTCACAGCCCGCTGCAGTCCAGGAGAGCTCAAAGGGTCTCACTTGGGACCACTATTTATAGGACTGAGAGATGATTGACTTTAGACATCAGTGAGTTTCCACAATTCAGGCAGGTGGTTTCTCAAGTTTTCGCGGTAAGGCTGCCAGGATTGTCTAGAGATATTTGGTTAGTTCTGTTCTTGTTCTGTACCTAGTTTAGGCGATTGCTTCCTAGACAGTCTGTGCTATTCTTCTCCTTGGCTACACAAGAATGCTTGGTATGGTTGAGGGGCTCTCAACCTCCAAACCCTTTGTTCAGAGGCCAAGGCTTGTCAGGCAACGTAGAGCGGCCCAGGTACAAGGCAAAGGCAGGGGTGGGGAGTGCACCACCCCAGAGCCCCAGAGATGGATGCAGTACTCCGGGTGGGGTCTCACGAGAGCAGAGGGGACAAATGACCTCTTTTGACCTGCTGGACACTCTTGACACAGCCCAGGATAGGGTTGTCCTTCTAGGTGCAAGCACACATTGCTGGCTCATATCCAGCTTTTCATCCACCAATAGCCTCAAGTCCTTCTCGGCAGGACTGCTCTCAATCCCTTCATCCCCCAGTCTGTACTGATACTGGGGGTTGCCCCGACCCATGTGTAGGACCTTGCACGTGGCCTTGTTGAACATCATGAGGTCCATGTGGGCTCACTCCTCAAGCCTGTCAAGGTCCACTCTGAAGGTTACAGTCTTTCACTTTTTTTGACAGTTCTCTTTTTCACTTCTCATATTTTCCAGGTTAGGAGGGAATTTGACCAAGATATAGGAAGAAGGTAGTTTGAGTCCTGATTCTGTGTACTAATGGCTATTGCACTTGAAGTATGGAGCCTGAGGTTAAAATGGGAGAAACATACCAAGAATGCAGGGCATAAACAGTGGTGTCCCTTTAACAGACTTTGATTGTACATCCAAATCTGCTTTTACATTTCACAGAATCACAGAATCACAGAATCACTAGGTTGGAAAGGACCTTGAAGATCATCAAGTCCAACCATTGATCCGGCGCCACCATGTTCCCTAAACCATGTCCTGAAGCGCCACATCCACATGTTTTTTGAAAACCTCCAGAGATGGCGACTCCACCACCTCCCTGGGCAGCCTGTTCCAATGCCTGACCACTCTCTCAGTGAAGAAACTTTCCTAATATCCAATCTAAACCTCCCCTGGCACAACTTGAGGCCATTTCCTCTTGTCCTATCACTAGTTACTTGGGAGAAGAGACCGTGTGGTGGGTGTTCCACCTCACCACAACCCCCTTTCAGGTAGTTGTAGAGAGCAATAAGGTCTCCCCTCAGCCTCCTCTTCTCCAGACTAAACAACCCAGTTCCCTCAGCCGCTCCCCATAAGACTTGTGCTCCAGATCCCTCACCAGCTTCGTTGCCCTTCTCTGGACACGCTCCAGCACCTCAACATCCTTCTTGTAGTGAGGGGCCCAAAACTGAACACAGGATTCAAGGTGCGGCCTCACCAGTGCCGACTACAGGGGCACAATCACTTCCCTACTCCTGCTGGCCACACTATTCCTGATACAGGCCAGGACGCTGTTGGCCTTCTTGGCCACCTGGGCACACTGCTGGCTCATGTTAAGCTGGCTGTCAACCAGCAGCCCCAGGTCCCTTTCCGCCGGGCAGCTCTCCAGCCACTCCTCCCCAAGCCTGTAGCGTTGCATGGGGTTGTTGTGGCCGAAGTGCACACAATAAGGCACTTGGCCTTATTAAACCTCATACAGTTGACCTTTGCCCATTGATCCAGCCTGTCCAGATCCCTCTGCAGAGCCCTCCTACCCTCCAGCAGATCAACACTCCCACCCAACTTGGTGTCATCTGCAGACTTACTGAGGGAGCACTTGATTCCCTCATCTAGATCATCTATAAAGATATTGAATAAGACCGGTCCCAGAACCAAGCCCTGGGGGGCACCGCGTGTGACCGGCCGCCAGCCGGATTTAACGCCATTCACCACAATTCTCTGGGCTCGACCATCAAGCCAGTTCCTCACTCAGCGCAGAGTAAACCTGTCTAAGCCATGAGCTGCCAGTTTCTCCAGGGGAATGCTGTGGGAGACACTGTCAAAGGCTTTACTAAAGTCCAGGTAGACAACATCCACAGCCTTTCCCTCATCCACTAGGCGGGTCACCTGGTCATAGAAGGAGATCAGGTTGGTGAAGCAGGACCTGCCTTTCATGAACCCATGCTGGCTGGGCCTGATCCCTTGGTTGTCCTGCACATGCCCTGTGAGCACTCTCAAGACCAACCCCTCCATGATCTTCCCTGGTACAGAGGTCAGGCTGACAGGCCTGTAGTTCCCAGGATCCTCCTTCCGGCCTTTCTTGTAGACGGGTGTCACATTGGCAAGCCTCCAGTCGTCTGGGACCTCCCCTGTTAACCAGGACTCCTGGTAAATGATGGAGAGCGGCTTGGCAAGCTCCTCCGCCAGCTCTCTCAGTACTCTTGGGTGGATCCCATCAGGCCCCATAGACTTGTGGGTGTCCTTAACTGCTTCCTCCTGGATTATGAGGAGTATATTGTGCTCTCCATCCCCATCTTCCAGCTCAGGGGGCTGAATACCCTGTGGATACCTGGACTGGCTATTAAAGACTGAGGCAAAGAAGGCATTAAGTACCTCAGCCTTGTCCTCATCCTTGGAGACAATGTTCCCCGCCATATCCAGTAGGGGATGGAGATTCTCCTTGCCTCTGTTTTTGTTGTTAATATATTTGTAAAAGCATTTTTTATTATCCTTTACGACTGTAGCCAGTCTGAGCTCTAGCTGGGCTTTTGCTTTTCTGATTTTGTCCCTGCTTGACCTAACGAGATCCTTGTACTCTTTGTGAGTTGCCTTCCCCTTCTTCCAGAGGTGATAAACTCTCCTCTTTTCCCTGAGTCCCAGCAAAATCTCCCTGTTCAGCCAGGCCGGTCACCTTCCCCGCCAGCTCTTCTTACGGCACATGGGGACTGCCTGCTCCTGCGCCTTTAAGATTGTCTTCTTGAAGGCTGTCCGGCCTTCCTGGACCCCTTTGTTCTTCAGGACTGTCTCCCAAGGGACCCTCTCAACCAGTGACCTGAACAGGCCAAAGTCTGCCCTCCGGAAGTCCATGATAGCAGTTTTGCTGAGTCCTCTCCTTACTTCACTCACAACTGAGAATTCTATCATGTCATGGTCGCTAAGCCCAAGACGGCCTCCGACCACCACATCTTTCACCAGTCCTTCTCTGTTTGTAAACAGCAGGTCCAGCAAGGCACCTCCCCTGGTGGGCTCACTCACCAGCTGCGTCAGGAAGTTATCCTCCACACACTCCAGGAACCTCCCAGATTGTTTCCTCTCTGCTGTGTTATACTTCCAGCAGATGTCTGGTAGGTTGAAGTCCCCCACAAGAACAAGGGTCAGCGAATGCGAGACTTCTGCCAGTCGCTTATAGAATGTCTCATCTGTCTCTTTGTCCTGGTTGGGTGGTCTGTAACAGACTCCCAGCAAGATATCTGCCTCATTGGCCTTCCCCCTCATCCTTACCCATAAGCACTCTACTTGGTCTTCACAATCATTGATTTCTATGCAATCAAAACACTCCCTAACATACAGAGCCACCCCACCGCCTCTCCTTCCCTGCCTATCCCTTCGGAAGAGCTTATAGCCATCCATTGCAGCACTCCAGTCATGAGAAGCATCCCACCATGTTTCTGTGATGGCAACTACATCATAGCTGTCCCGCTGCACAATGGCTTCCAGCTCCTCCTGTTTGGTGCCCATGCTGCGTGCATTGGTGTAGATGCACATGAGCTGGGCTATCGATTTCAACTCTGGCACGCTACCCCTAGGTTCAACTGTAGTGAGCCTGGTTTTATCCCCTCTCCCCTCCAAAACTAGTTTAAAGCCCTCTCAATGAGGCCTGCCAGCTCATGAGCAAGAATCCTTACAGTGGCTAAAGAAGAAAGGAATATGTTCATTAGATAATATGTGCTGATGGAAGTGAAAGATACACAACTACTTACTGTGTTTTCCTCTAGTAAAAAGCTATTCTCTGGAAACCACATTTTTCATTCATTTTCATCACAGTAGCCAGACTACAAACATATTTCATTGCCTGAGGCCTAAATCTCATAATATTTTGATGTTTATGAATGTATTACTAAAAGTTGACTAAGTGTTGGAGCCATCATTCCCCAGAAGAGTAAGGTACAAATGATTCCACAGTATAAACATCACAAGAATATCAAACTTAGTGCCCCAATGAGCAAAACACTAATGTACAAATAAGATTTGTCCAGATGCTGCCAAATCTGAAGCCACAGGGGACAGGTTGAAATACCAGCTGATGTTTGCTGCATCTGCTAATTGCCATACATAGTGTTGAAAGATCTGTAGTAGCTAGCTTTATTCTCAGGGGCATCAGGATGCTCCTAGATTTCCCTTGAACACAACTGGTTCCTGCAATAGACTATGTCCCCCACCATGCTTTGTTTAGCATTAGACTTCCATTCACTACAGTGTTTCTATAACTTCACCAAATATGCAAGCTGCTCTGGACATGCTGTTTTGATTTTTCTGCTTGGCTGGACCTGGAAAATGGGGACAGTGGAATGGTGGAGGCAGAATCTAAGGGCTGGAGGTGGAAGCTGGATCATTGCAGCCTTGCAAAGAGTTCCAGAGCTGCCATACTTGCCCCATGGCCAGGAAGGTATTCAGCATCCTGACAGGGCATCACCAGCAGGTTGAGGGAGGTGATACTTCCCCTCTACTCAGCCCTGGTGAGACACATATGGAGTCCTGCATTCAGTGCTGGGCTCCCCAGTACGAGACATGGACATACTGGAGTGAATCCAGTAAAGGGCCATAGAGACGGTTCAGGGATTGGAGCATCTGTCACATGATGAGAGGCTGAGAGAGCTGGGGCTGTTCAGCCTGGAGAAGAGAAGGCTTAGAGGGGTTTATCCATTTGCATAAATATCCAATGGGGAAAGCAAAGGTAACAGCACCAGGTTCTTCTCAGAGGAGCCTAGTGACAGGACAAAAGGCAATGGACACAAACAAACACAGGAAATTTCACTTAAACATATGAAAAATACTTTTT
This sequence comes from Phaethon aethereus, assembly GCF_964289735.1. Taxonomy (NCBI): domain Eukaryota; kingdom Metazoa; phylum Chordata; class Aves; order Phaethontiformes; family Phaethontidae; genus Phaethon; species Phaethon aethereus. Next base: position 130,316,743 of record NC_138575.1, read on the forward strand.
TACTATGAGGCTGATCAAACGCTGGAAGAGGTTGACCAGGAAGATTGTGGAGTCTCCATCCTTGGAGATACTCAAAATCTAACTGGACATGGTCCTGAGCAACCTGCTCTTGCTGATCCTGCTCTGAGCAGGGGGTTGGACCAGATGATCTCCAGAGGTGCATTCCAGCCTCAGCTGTTCTAGGAGTTGTTAAAAATTTTGTTTAAAATATGGGCAAAATCTTGGCTAATAGAACTGAATATCATTCTATGGAAGTGAAGGCCTCTATGTCATTTTATACACAAGAGATGTATTCTGTTAGGAAAACATTTGATAAAACTTATGTAAGCAAGATTTTGGAACGGATTAATATTGTATCCATTTTTCTGGAGAAACATACAACCTTTTCTTAGAATTTCTGTCTCTGCATTCCATTCAACCAGACATACTGAGAAGAGGTTATATTGTATATTTTTTTAAAACAACAAATGCCCTTGGATAGAGTACAAGGAAAAAAAAAGGTTAAAATTAAAACAATGCACTAAAACTTGCCCTAAAAACTTGTTCACTCAACTGTGTTTGTTCAAGAAGAGAAGCAGAATTGTTACAAGGATGCCAAATTTTGAAGGAAAAAAATACATCTACAAAATGTTTCACCCTTTTTACAGACACAGATAGGATTTTATGCCATCCATATACATGAAAACTCATACACCTTACAGTTATATTTTATATTTTATCATCTCTCTACATCTTTGTATGTTCTTTTTGATTTTCAGTGTGGGTAATATCCATAAAACCCCTAAATAATGCTATTTTTCCATGTAAAAGAAACTACAACTGTGTCGGTCCCATTCAATTTATTTTATGCAGAGAAGAAAACTTTCATATCATACTAGCACAGACAGATTAGATCTCTAAATTGGTGGACTATAGCCCCATCACTAAAACCCTGTGATAAAACAATACTGTGTTGCATATGCGGCTGTTTCATTGCTTTGCTCTTATTCACATTAATTTAATCAAAATGTAAGACCTGCTATGTTGGCACTATCAAAGAAAGTAAAGAAGCCAAAGAAAGTTATGGTACAAATAATTATGTGATAGTATAGGTTAATCCATTTGACTTGGTCTTACCTTGAAAACAAATGGGGAAAATAGGAAGTGCAATTTGCATAATTTTTTTTCAGAAAATAAATAAGTAGCTGATGTGACACTTAATATGTATTAAGTAATTACAATTTTACAGGAATGCCAGTCAAAAGGGGCACAAGACATAGGTGTCTATAGGGTCCATGGACATATTTCCCATAGCAGAGTAGCTATCTCTTTTTTGTTCTTCTGTACATTGCAAGTTTCTCATCTACTAATCTCCTCCATTGCAAGGTTGTAACTTCTATTATGATGACTTGGCTTACAGGGAACTTCTGGGGATCTGTTCATATGACAGGAAGTTGCTAGGAATTTATCTTATTCACCCCAGATATGCTCTCCTTTTGGCAGGAGATGCCTTCAACCTAAACAAGGACAATTTTTTCTCAGAATGGGTCTGCAGAGGTGGTCTTCTGAACATCCTTCATTGTTGCCTAGATTTTCCACAGTAACTGTTCGAGGGCTAATTATGGGAGATGAATATATCGGTGTACATGGGTTCCCAAGAACTTGCACAGAGGTCACACAATTTAGTAAGGAAGGCTTGGAAATGAGGTATGAGAATAGAGTCATGGCATGTCTTGTGCTGAATCACTAAGATATGAAGGGTAGCTTAACAGCGTTGTGAAGTTAGTAGATCCAGGCACATAGATAGCATGAAAATTAATGAATATAAGTTTAACATTTTCACCCACTCCTTCATGAGTGTGTACTACTTTTCCCCTTAGTAAAAGAGAAATATTTTCTGTGCCATAGGGAAGCACTCAAGGTGTCCTAGGGAATATCAGCTAGTTTAGCAGTCTCATGTGATCCCTGTGGAGAAATGATGGCCTCTCTCCCTGTCTCCCTCTCTCTTATTTCCTTTGTGCTCACTCTCAAAAGGAATTGTATTGCTGCACCAAATATGAAAGAGTAATTTAAAAAGAATGATTCCCCCACATGTAAGATGAAGGACTAGATGACCTAGTAAGTGCTTCCTATTTCTCTTCCAGGAGGGAAAAGTTCTAAAGACAACTTCCACTGTTTCTTCTTTAAAAATACACCAGAATTCTTGATTGTCAATGTTGAATATATTTAACTAGTGTGGTTTACTGTTTTTTTCCATATTTTATGTATATGTGAATATCCAGACATACACTACTTTTTCACCTCTAGTCATGAACACTGATGAATCACTTTTCGTCAATGAATTCAACGTGCTATTTACTGGTTTTCTTTTGCTGTTTCCCAATTTGATTTCATATAGTGGAAAGAGAAGAATAACAGAAATGAAAATAAGTCATGTAATGCTGCACTTTTTCCCCACTTTTTCCCTTCTCTTTAGCAATACACTCCTATCTTGAAGGTTTAGGGAAGATGAGAAATTACGTATGATAAAAATCTCTTGTGTAAGCTGTTCATATTCACTGTGTTCTGTGAATTCACCTCTGATGCTCAGTTCCAATGTTATACACAGAAGGATTCAGCTTCCTGCAGCCAATATTGAGCTCATCATATCCTTTCAAATGAGTCTGGAAAAATTCCCCAGTTACGCGTATGCCTGCTTTTCTAACCCATACACCAGAGGATTAGGCTGGCTCCATATATTCCTTGAGAATTGACTTCTGTCACTCTCTCTCTCTCCCTCTCCCTGCTGAAACATCTGCGTGTGATTTCTATTTGTCAGCTGGCAAAAGGAAGCTGAAATGCCGCTGTGACACTTATTCCCAGACGCACAGTTTGCATGATCCATCTGTAAAAAGTACCATGTGTCATCTGCTTTCCACTGAGGACCTAGGACTAGATTTGCAAAACTATGTAGGTATCTAGCTAACACTGTAATCAACCATTGTTTGGGTTACAAATAACTGCCCCAAATCTCTCCAGTTTATACTTTATCGCTATTTAGATTTCTACTGAAATTGCTGTGTAAATATTGCAGGTTTTTAACTTCTTCAAATTAAAGCAGAAAACAGAGCAAGAGGCACAGAAAGGGAGGAAGCGCATATCTCATAATAAGTGACACTCATGAGAACTAAAACATGTTGCTGGTCATGGAGCATAAACAGTTCATGTTCATGAACTAAATTCATGAAATTTCATGATAAGTTCATGAAATAACTTCATGTTTTTCAAAAACAAAGCTCAGGTTGTGATACTTGTTTTGATTAATGTTGAGGTGAACAAAGTTTTCATAGGGACTTAATTTTCTTGACAACAAGCTTTGTTACACTTTCTATAAGCTTATGCTCACAGGATACAGTGAGTGCAAAACTTTTTTGTGAAGCTCACTATATTGTGGGTAAGGACAATAATCTACAAAAAATCATGATGAGCAGGATCTTTCCCACATTCCCAGGCTCATTGAATGACACACAATTCCTGTTTTATGAGCCTGAACTGGGTTTACAAATGTGTGTGATAAATGTGAATAATAATTTTTTTAAAAAGGTAGAAGATAGCAGAGGGATTGTAGCATTATCTAATGTGAGAGTTTTGACTGGATTGAGATGGAGAAATTGAGAAAGAGTTGAAGGATGTGTGTATGAAGGTCAGAGTAAAGAACTTAGAACAATGCATGGAAGGGAAGTGTCCTGGGAGTGGATGATGATGAAGCAGCTTACCCCAGTGACAAGACTACATAGCTGGTCATTACTGGGTTCTGTTCTGTCTGGTATGTTATTATAAATCTACAATAAAAGCAATAATATGTTGTCTTAAGGAATGTTATCTCTGAAATAGATATTAAGCTGTCTTCTAACTTATGTGCAGGTCATTATTCCATTCAAAAAGATTGCACTGAAGTCAATTCTCAATGGACAGAGAAATGATCATAATTTTAGTCCCTGACTCATGCTATGGGAAAGGCTTGTGAGTGGCACAAATAATGATAGCACTAAACACAGTACTGAACACTGACTGACCTTCAGTCCACTCATTTTCTAACTGGATGTGTCTAAGACTTCAAAATTACCTAGCTGAAAGGAAACAAGAGCAAAATTGACTATATACAGTTTAAATGGTATTAATCTGGACTAGGTATTTGATCTTCAATTGTTGTACATCCTTGATTTTATGTTAGTTGAAAATCTAGATATATTAAACTTTTGATCCATGTCTGGTGTTTTAATTTTTTGACACTTAGTTTCTTTCATAGAATGATGACCACAGTAGATATTTTTGTTGTATCAAAAATATAAAAGAGAAAGAACTGCTTAAAGCAAGCCTTTTGTTAGTATCTTTTGTGAAATAATATTGAAAATTGCCTCATTAAAACACTTTCTAAGTATAATCTATTTTCCATGATTCATTAATATATACTGTCAGAATTTTGATTTATGCACATTAACTTTCCAAATCAGGTATATTGCTCTGTGCTGCAAATAAAACTTATTTAAAAATCTTAAACTTTAGAGTACTGATTTAGTATGAGAGTATAAAAATCTTCCTGCTAAATTTACAGTTTAGTTTCCTGATTTATATACACAAAATTTCATGCTATGTATGGATCATAATATTAAAACTCTAATTTAATAGTGTAGTTACTGTAAGAAGCATTAGTAGAATAAAATATGCAATAGTTAAGAGGCTAGGATGGAAGTAATCAATGATTTCTGCAGACTGCACCTCTGGTCCAACTTTAGCTGGTGTAAATCAAAATAACTTATTTATTTCAGGAACTATCTCTGGCTCACAGAATTTATGAATCTTGCTCTTTAGTTCATAATATGCAAATACAATTAGAAGCATTACATTTGGAATGGTTTAATGAAAGGAGATGTTATATCATAGAAATACCTTTTCTCTTTGAGTTCAGCTCTTTATGGTCTTCATTTGCGAGGCATCAAGGAAAATATACCTAGCAGAGATGTGCTGTTACAGATGCTCTCATGAATGTTTTGGTACATTAGCATATACTTCATTTCAGATAAATGAGATGTTTTGATATTCATCAACTTTAAAAAAAAAATCATAATACAATTCTAGGACATAATTTACTGTTATGTTCAGTTTGCCCATGAGTTCAACTGCTATATTGCTAATCTTTCCTACATAATATAACACAGTATAATACAATAAACTATCACCTTTTTGTTTTAAATAGGCAGTATGAGTTAGTCAAAAAAACAAATACCAAATCATCCTTCTACGCAAGAAGAGATATTAAAAGAGTTCAGGCTGAAACACTGATAAGAAATATTTCCCAAAAAGCAATGACCTCCTTTTACAAAAACATTTCACAGTCTGAAAGCCCAAATAGCGGAGTGTGTGACGGATATCTGTAAAGTCCCCCAGGCTAAAAAGACTCTTCTCTCTCTAACAATAATGTGCTCAGAGGTTGATGCAGAAGCAAAACATCTCCTTTTCCTAAACAACTATGTCTTACATGAAATGGCCAAGGAAACTAAGCTATATTCCTGACCCATAAAGGGTCATATAACCTCAACTTACACCTACTTTTTGTGTATGATATGTCTGGAGTACTTTCTGTCTCTAAACACCAATTTTACACAGCAGAATTTCCACATGCATATAATCAGTTTCTTTATAATGGAAAATATTTCTCTTTATTCAAAACAGGGAGCTGACCGTACTTAAAAAGAAAGGAAGAGCATAATGTTTCTCTGTATACCACTGAAGAGAATCACAGAAGAGTGGGGAAAGTATGTTTCAACAAACTAACACTTCAGAGACAAGCAAGGCTTAAGTTATCCTATCTCAGTTAATTTCCATAATATAACTGAAAAAAAATGGCTGCAAAATATTCTTTAACTCCTATTTTCCATTATTCTGTACTTTGTGCTAAGGATCTTCTTCCTGATCCTGTGTAAACTTCCTAAATATTTATACATTTCTATATTTTCTGTAGGCAGCTGAATTGCTTTTGTCTGTTTCTAAGCCCTGGGACAGATGATCTGGCAGGGTTAGCCCTAATTCTTAGGTTCCTTGCTGCATAAATAGATGCCTCTGCTGTGGGAGTTGCAGGCTTCCTACAACGACCAAGCATGACAGTTCCTCTCCTTCTTCATGAGTGGAAGTGGCAGTGACAGAAAATCTTTATCAACCCTTCACTAATGTGGCTGCAGATGTACGGCATGCTCAGATAGAAGACTCTGACATCATGAAGCCTTGTCTGTTAGACTAGAGGTCCTGGCAAAAATGTTTTTTTAAAGCCAAAAATAAAGTAGCCCCAAAATGTGTGTGTTTGTCTCATGCTGTTTTAATTAGCAATGATAACTATAACAGACTGCAATACGGTGGTTTGATGTTTTTTAATGTTAAATCTTTGCTGTAAAAAGCCCATCAGAGATGTGAAAGATGGTCATTATTAAGGGTGCACCTGTGAGTAAAAATATAGCAGGGGGAGAGCAGTGATACGTTGTGCCAACTTCCTTGCATTCTTAAACTACGCAGTCTTTAAATCCTCTTCTGTTATATAGATTTGAATGTCTCCTGCATTGAATTCAGAACCTGATGTAACTGCAGAAACATAAGCAATAGTCGTGACTTTTACAATAATGGTGCTTTGCTTAGAGGCTTCCTTAGCAGCACCTCGCAACAGCCATTTCATGCAGTCTTTTCAGGCATGATTTCAGCACCAATAATATTGCCATCATCAAAAGCCTTAATTAAATGAAGCAAAAAAACCCACAAAGAAACCTAACCAAATTACAATAAGTATATGGGTTTAAAACTGTTCCTTTGTAAGCGTGAGCTGATAATGTAAACAATGAGCAGAAAACATGATTTCTGGGAAATATATATCCATAATATAGAAGTAGAATATGCCAGTAGAGAGTGTAATAATCTTGCACTGCCAGTGTTTTATAGATTTAGTCATGCATAAGGGTGCACACACACACACAAATGCTATCTGAGAGCTAAGACCAGATTCCAGTGATTTCTGCAAGGGTTAGTTTTTAAAAAGCTAGCACTGCCTTTTGTGTTAGAGCTCATTTTCAGCAGCAGTTTTTCCTGACTCAGAACTGCAGGCTTCAGGAAAGCCAAGCGTCAAAGCCTCAGCAACCTGGTCATGCGCCACCATGGCTCATCTGGATCCTTCAATATCCAGAGGAGCTTGAGCCAGGAAGCTCCTTTCCTATTGCCCATCAGTCGTTCAAATACAGTACTGGATCGCATGATTCCAGGAACTGGTCTTATCTGACGAGCATCAACACCAAGACTTTGGGAAAAAAGTGGGAATGGCCTAAATGAGAACTGGAGAGTACAGAATCTGGAAGGCGAAGAAAGTACTACATTTGGCTGTGAAAACAGCATAAGAGCTCCAGAAAAGGATAAACTGAAGAATAAGGTATTGATGCATGAATGGATACTAATGGGGCGGGGAAGAAAATGAAAATAAAATTAATTATTTTCCAATTCTCAAACTACTTCAAGAATTATACGAAGTGTGTGAACACTTTCAGCACTGATGAAAATTGAATATTCAACTTCTAAATATTATTTCAAAGTAAGCAGATAATCCTTGTCTCATATTTCAGATTGTCACCAAGAAAATAGAAAAAGACAATACTTGCTTGACCAATCTGATCTCCTTCTATGACCAGGTGATCTGCCTAGTGTATGAGGGAAAGACTGTGGATGTTGTCAACCTGGACTTTAGGAAAGCCTTTGACAGTGTCTCCCACAACATTCTCCTGGAGAAACTGGTAGCTCGTGGCTTGGACAGGTTTACTCTTCGCTGGGTAAAGAACTGGCTGGATGGCCGAGCCCAGAGAGTTGTGGTGAACGGCGTTAAATCCAGCTGGTGGCCGGTCACAAGCGGTGTTCCCCAGGGATCAGTTCTGGGGCCGGTCTTATTCAATATTTTTATTGATGATGTGGATGAGGGGATCGAGTGCTACCCCAGTAAGTTTGCAGATGACACCAAGTTGGGTGGGAGTGTTGATCTGCTGGAGGGTAGGAGGGCTCTGCAGAGGGATCTGGACAGGCTGGATCATTGGGCAGAGGTCAACTGTATGAGGTTCAACAAGGCCAAGTGCTGGGTCCTGCACTTTGGCCACAACAACTCCATGCAACGCTACAGGCTTGGGGAGGAGTGGCTGGAGAGCTGCCCGGTGGAAAGGGACCTGGGGGTGCTGGTTGACAGCTGGCTGAACATGAGCCGGCAGTGTGCCCAGGTGGCCAAGAAGGCCAACAGCGTCCTGGCCTGTATCAGGAATAGTGTGGCCAGCAGGAGTAGGGAAGTGATTGTGCCCCTGTAGTCGGCACTGGTGAGGCCGCACCTTGAATCCTGTGTTCAGTTTTGGGCCCCTCACTACAAGGATGCTGAGGTGCTTGAGCATGTCCAGAGAAGGGCAACGAAGCTGGTGAGGGGTCTGGAGCACAAGTCTTATGAGGAGCGGTTGAGGGAACTGGGGTTGTTTAGTCTGGAGAAGAGGAGGCTGAGGGGAGACCTTATTGCTCTCTACAACTACCTGAAAGGGGGTTGTGGCGACGTGGGTGTTGGTCTCTTCTCCCGAGTAACTAGTGATAGGATGAGAGGAAATGGCCTCAGGTTGCGCCAGGGGAGGTTTAGATTGAATATTAGGAAAAATTTGTTCACGGAGAGGGTGGTCAAGCATTGGAACGGGCTGCCCAGGGAGGTGGTGGAGTCACCATCTCTGGAAGTGTTCAAAAAACGTGTGGATGTGGCACTTTGGGACATGGTTTAGGGGACATGGTGATGCTGGATTAATGGTTGGACTTGATGATCTTGAAAGTCCTTTTCAACCTTAGTGATTCTGTGATATGTTGAATTTATGTTTACCTTCCATTTCCTTCATGCTGAGTAATACAAATCACAGAATCATAGAATCTTTGGTTTGGAAGGAACTTTTAAAGTCCATCTAGTCCAATCCCCCTGCAGTAAGCAGGGACATCTTCAACTAGGTCAGGCTGCTCAGACCCCCATGAAACCTGACCATTTCCAGGGGAATCTACCTCCTCTCTGGGCAATCTGATCCAGTGTTTCACCAGCCTCGTTGTGAAAAATTTCTTCCTTAGATCTTGAAATCTGCCCTCTTTTAGCTTAAAACCATTACCCCTTGTCTTATCACAACAGGCCCTGGTGAAAAGTCTCTCCCCATCTTTCGTATAAGCCCCCTTTAGGTACGGAAAGGCTGCAATGAGGTCTCCCTGGAGCCTTCTCTTCTCCAGGCTGAACACCCAACTCTCTCAGCCTGTCCTCATAGGAGAGGTGTTCCATCCCTCTGATCATTTTGGTGGCCCCCCTCTGGACCTGCTCCAACAGGTCCATGTCTTGCCTGCGCTAAGGGCTCCAGAGCTGGACACAGGACTCCAGGTGGGTTCTCACCAGAGCAGAGTAGAAGGGCAGAATCCCCTCCCTTGACCTGCTGGACAGACTTCTTTGGATGCAGCCCAGGATATGGTTCGTCTTCTGGGCTGTAAGCGCACATTGCTGGGTCATGTCCAGCTTTTCACCCACCAGGACCCCCAAGTCCTTCTTGGCAGGGCTGCTCTCAATCCCTTCATCCCTCAGCCTGTATTGATACCAGAGGTTGCCCTGACCCAGGTGCAGGACCCTGCACTTGGCCTTGTTGAATGTCATGAGGTTCACATGGGCCCATTCCTTGAGCTTGTCCAAGTCCCTCTGGATGGCATCCCATCCCTCAGGTGTGTCAATGACACCACTCAGCTTGGTCAGCTTTTGTCATCTGCAAACTTGCTGAGTGTGCACTTGGTCCCACTGTTTTTGTCATTGATGAAAATAATTAAAAGAGTACTGGTCCCACTACGGACCCCTGAGGGACACTGGACACTGACCTCCATCTGGACATTGAGCCCTTGACTACTACCCTCCGGATGCGACCATCCAACCAATTCCTCATCCACCCAAGAGTCCACCCATCAAATCCGTACATCTCCAATTGAGAGGGAAGGATGTTGTGGGGGACCATGTCCAAGGCCTTACAGAACTCCAGATAAGATGACACCTGTAGCTCTTCCCCTTGTCCACTGATGTGGTCCCTCCATCCTAGAAGGCCACTAAGTTGGTCAGGCAGGACTTGGTGAAGCCATGCTGGCTGTCTCAAATCACCTCCATCTCCTCCATGTGCCTTAGCACAGCTTCTAGGAGGATCTGTTCCATGATCTTCCCAGGCACAGAGGTGAAGCTAACAGGTCAGTAGTTCCTAGGGTCTTCCTTGCTACCTTTTATAAAATGGGGGCAAAAATCTCATGTTTCTAATACTTTCATAATAAACACATTTAGAGACAAGATCAAAATTTCTTGAAAAAATAAATGTTGGATTAAGATTAGAGAAAAATAATATTTTCACTGAATTTGGAAATGTTTTTTATTGATTTTTTTTGTAAATTCTGAAAAATTCTTTTTGCAAAACTGTCAGTCTAAAGCAACCAGAAAGTTTTAGTTACCTCTATGCATGACTGTGCGTGTATGTGTTTGGGAGTGGTATATCTGCATACAACTGAAATCCATATCAATGAAGAAAGAAATTCTTATACATTTTTTTGATTTTACTTGCATATCCTCTATACAGGGTAATTCAAGATACTTAATTCAAGTCAACACACTGTGTAAATAACAAGTGATTTAGTTAAATGGCATAAAATCCCTGTGTGAAAGCTATAATGAAAATTAAACAGGGTTTAATTCAATGAGTTTAAATCACTTCCAAAGTAAATCAGGCCAAATCAAATTAAGGTCATTACAATTTTCTATGAGACTGTCCAATCAGGGGTTCAACCCAGATTAACCACATTACTTTAATAACTAATTCAAAATGATTTTTCCAAGCATCCTTCCCTATCCAGGTCAGCCCTTTGACTTGGTCAGTGATGCCTACCTTGGGGGCTGCTGAAACAGGCAACCTGCCTGGACTGGCTGAACTGCCTTCTGCCCAGTACAGAGGGGGATGCAACCAGAGGCAATGCTGTTCCAGCAATATAATGAAGAAAGGGATTTATGATGGCAGCATTCTTTGAAATTCAAGTCCTACATTATGAGGATTTTTATCAAAATGAAGGAAGAAATAAGAAGCCCTTACCTTGCTCAAAGAAATAATCATTTCGTTCCTTATTTTTTTCATTTTATGCTGGCTTACTCCTGCCTAAAAAATGTTTAAAAGAAGGGAAGTAGCTGCCATGGGGAAAAGGTATAATATTTCTTTTTATCCCCATTAATTTTCTTCCACGTTAGAGAAAGTAGAAATATGACCACGAACAGCTAAGCCTCCATAACTCTTCTGCTAAATGCATTTCTGATTTCATTTCAGGAAGGGCAGTCAAAAGTGCGTGGCTACAGTGAAGGCAGCTAATGATCTAACACAGGTTGGAATAGCAGAAGTGTGAGTGTGTGTGCTACATGTACATGTAAGAAAGCAAGAGAAAGAAGTCATGGGGCATCAACCATGTCTCTAGGAAGCCTGTTCCAGTGTTTGAGCACGCTCTCAGTACAGAAATGCTTCCTCAGGTCCAGCCTGAACCTCCCCCAACCGATGCAGCTTTGAACCGTTCTCATGCTTCCTGTCACTGGATACTAGGGAGAAGAGATCGGCATCTCCCTCTCCACTTGCCCTCCTCAGGAAGCTGTCGAGAGCAATGAAGTTGCCCCTCAGCCGCCTTTGCTCCGAACCAGGCAAACTCAAAGTCCTTAGCCGCTCCCTACAAGACATGCCTCCCAGCCCTTTGATCAGCTTCGTTTCCCTCCTCTGGACATGTTCAAGGACCTACACAAGCTTTTCATTCCCCTTGACTCTTGGGGCTTGCAGGGCAAAGTCATGCCCCAGCGGCAGGGGGGTGAGGGGAGGAGAGGGAAGGAGCCAGTTTGCAGAGGTCACAAGGAGCAAAGCCCTCGGGAAGGCGGGAGCAGAACTTGCTCCGCTCCAGCCCTGCCAACGAGTCCTCTCTGCTGCTGCAGCTGCTGCAGCTGTGAAGGGAGCCTGCCCCAGGAGCCCGACCACAGGCTACAGCCAGGTTTCTCCCAGGCGGAAGGGATCTCCTTTGTCTTGCTGGGAGCTCAAAAATGCCTGGGTACGATGATCGAATGATCTAACAGAGGTTGGAGTAGCAGAAGGGTGAGCACGTGTGACATGCCCATGGATGAAAGCACGAGGAAGAACTTCTCCCCAAAGGCTCCTCACTGCTGCTGGTGCTGGTGCTGCGGAGGGAGGCAGGAGCCTGATGTCAGGGCTCAGCCGGGCCTGGAGCTCCCTGTGCCAGGCCTGGATGCCCTTGTGCCACCTCCGGTGCTCTTTCTGGGGAGGTTGAGGAGCCCTGGGAGCTCTGTCCTGCCGAGGGGGTTGTGCTTTGCGCGTTGCAGGGGCTGGAGAGCCAGGGGCAATGGCCGCGGACGGCCGGGCAGGGTGTCGCCGTGGGGCCCTGGCGTCTGTGACAGCACAGAGGACAAGTCACAGAGGGGTGTCACCAGGGGCACCAGCCGGCAGCGCCACCGCTGCAGTATGGCTCGGGCCAGCGGTGAGCGGGGCAGGCAGGAGGCAGGCTGGGCGGGACGAGGACTGGGGCAGAAGCGCCGGCCCCCGGGGACATTTCTAAGGCGCAGCCGCGGCGAGGAGAGTCTTGGGCAGGGCAGGTGCCACCCTCGGGGCTGGCCACAGAGGTACCCAGGGCTGCCAGCCACGCAAGTGCCCGGGGGGCTGCAGGGATGTGCCCCCATCCCCACAGTGCTCACCAAGCTTCCCCTTGCTGCCTCTGAGCTGCCTCTCTTGATCTCTTCCAGATGCCTCGGATCCCTGCATCTCCTGCCCAGGCTGGCCCAGCCGCCATCTCCCTGCCAGCCAGCCCCACTGAGCCCCTTCTCTCCCTTCTCCAGGCCATGGCTGTGGGCATCACCCATGTCCTGACTGTGCTGAGCATCCTGCAATACACGCTACGGGTGACTGAGTGGAGAGACGTTGCCACGCAAGACCTCCTGTGGCAGCATGAGGAGCAGCAGAGTTGTGAGATGACCTGGCTGCTACAGGAGGTGGAGCAGAGGAGGCAGGAGCCGCACAGGCTCACCCATGAAGGCGTGCTCCTTGCTGCCTGCCAGCACTGGTGGTTGTGGGCCTCTGCCGAAACTGTGCTCGTGCTCTTTGGGCTCCACTGGCTGCGCAGGCAGAGGAGCACTGACACTGACAGCGGCAGCCAGCAGGGAAGCTCCAGCAGTGCGGATGACCCGAGGGGAGGGGAGGAGGATGAGTGGCAGGGCAAAGCAGGCTGCAGTGCCATGCTGGATCCAGTCAACTCTTCATACAAGCACCTCAAGGGGCTGGTGCAGGACCTGCAGAAGATTTTGGTGACGATGATGGGCACCTTCCCTGGATCTTCCAAGCCCTCCCCAAGAACCACATTCTGACGGGGCTGCATTCAGCCATGGGAGCGGGCAGCGCCTACCAAGACCTGAGTGCCCATAAGGTCACCACCATCGACCAACCACCTGCTCATGCATCCGAGACCACCCCTCGGGCTCTTTTTCCACCACATCTGGGCAGTGTGGTGAAGATGCTTCTGCATCTGTGCAGAGCTGGTGTGCATGTGCAAGACAGAGCAGCTTTGATTCCTCCTGCACCTTGAGGATGAGCTGAAGAGAAGGCGAGGTGCCTCTGACCACTGTGAGCGTGACAGCAACGATGCCAATAAATTAGCTTGTTTGAACAAACCCTCTGTCCGTGTATGTCTGGGCAAGCCTTTGTTGGGGAATGTGGGCCCCTCTGAGATGCTGCCACGCTCCGCTGCCAAGGAATCTGGCATGTGTTCTGTGGAGAAGTGGGTTTGGGGGTCTCCGTTTTCACCCACTCTACCTCAGCTTCCTGCCTGCCCTCGCTCCTCCGTCAGGGGGGAAAGCTGGGGGGACCGGCCAGCACTGGCACGTCCCGGGCCCTGGCAGTGCTGCTGCCTGAGAGGCAGCGTGTGAGCTCACCCGCCTGCCAGGGCTCTGCTGGGCACTGCTGGGAGGGCAAAGCCTCCTCCTCCTCCTCTAGTACCTGGTGCCTCCCGTGCCCCGCTTGCCCTCCTTGAGCCCTTCTTGCTGCTGAGGGCTGCAGCTCTGGGGGAACAGAGAGCTGTCTATGGGCACATCCTTCCCTCCCACGGCTGTGCAAGTCATGAAATACCCTACAGGTCTGTCAGAGCTTGATTTCCCCGTCTCTGATGGCATGCTACGCTTCACGTAGCCTCTGCTCATCCTATGCGACTGTACTCATTTTTCACGGCCCCTTAGGAATTTGGCCATTTCCACCTCTGTAAAGAGCCTTGACCCTGAAAGAGTGGGACTAAAGTTATGGCAAAGTACCACTTGGCCGCACTGTGGCCTCAGCCTCATGTTCTCCTGGGACGTAGACATGTACATGCTCGTGGAGTGCCTGATAAGGAACGTGCTTTGCTTTATCCTCTGGCCTTTGATGAGCAGAATGTAATCCAGGCCTTTGCTACCTCACCTCTTTATCTTCAACAGCCTCATCACCTGCTCACAATTGTTATGCTCCTCCTACCAGGAGGTGCAGGAGGGATTTAACCTATAAATATACCAAAAATTTTGCTTGTTTCATGAAATCCTGCTTCCATGAATGTCTGAGCAGTACTTCATTTGGGAATGTCACCTCTTTTCTCCTCTTTTCTTTAACCAAGAGATGAATTTTGTGTTCTAATTTGTGTTTGCAGTGGTTATGCTTATGGTTAAATGTTTAGCACCTCCTCATCTTCTCTCTCTCCTGCTGGTGTTCTCAACATCCCCTCCTCCCTGCTGCCTTTCCCATGTCCTGGACCACCTCTGTACTTGCTTCAAAAATGCCACTGTAATCAGCTGTTCCATCACTGCGTCTCACTTTTTCTGGCTGCTTGACATCCGGTTAAGATCAACCCACCACAATTTTCCATTTCTTTTCATCAGGGAAGGAGCACATAAGGTACAAACAAAAGCAGTCATATTAGTAACGAGCATAGTACTAGTAGGCAAAGATCTCTGAACTTTAGTGGTGTGTTAATAAATCTAGAAGATGTGCCTTTGTCACCAAAATGGGAATTAATGGTTTGCACATTTATACGTATATGTATAATAACTTCTTAGGAGATTTTGCCTTCTCTGGTGCAAGTGTAGATGACATATTAAGTATCTAAATATTATTTTACTGTACTAATTTTCGTGACTGAGGCATTCTCACAATTCTTTTCCACATATAAGGATGAAAAAGACTTAAAAGAGGTATTCTACTGCCTGCTTAAGACATAGCATATATGCTATCTTTTTGTATGGTAACTATTTAAATAGCCGTGTCATATATTTAAAAATAGTACATTAACTATGTGCTATTTGAAATAGTACATTAGCTTGTAGGCATGCTTGTATATTTTTACGTGAACTTCTTGTAGACTTAAAATGTGAGACCTTTGACATTTAAGAAGTAAAAAAAACATTGACTTATGATCAACACCAAAACACTGATAGCACTGAAATTCCTTATTTTTCCCAAAGTATAATAAAAAACCCCTAGAAATAAATGCAAGGTAGATTGCATTTTAATAAAAGGAAATTTGCTGGCAATGGAATAAAACAGCAAGAAGCTAAGAACTAGGTACTAGATTCTGGTACATGACTCAAGAGCTCAACAAAACTTTCAGCAAAATGTCCAAATCATAGAAACACTGGGCAAAGTATTAAGAGGACTCCAGAGCTGGGGAACAGGTGAGGGGTGACCTGCAACACTGCAGCTTGGGGCATACATATCAGAAATCTGCCTTTACTGCACTCTGGTGCCAATTCCTTTCTCTCTGGAATCCATACATTTCCATTTTTTGCCTTTCTTAGGGAAGAAGCTGAATTGGAGAGCCCTAGAATGACCTTTGAGTTTTTGAAATTTGTAGCAAAACTCATGATACTATCAGTATCTAATGTTTCACCTCTGCTACAATTTATAGGCTTTTCAATACAAAGAGACTGTGTTTCCTATTGTCACCACTTTTTAAGAAGACTGACGATACCTACAAAGCTTTACAATGCAAATACATTGTGTAGCTTTTGGCTGACCTGTTCTTTGTTATATTCAATTTCATGATAATAGCTGGCACAAATGTTGTCAGAAATTCATGATAAGTGGTTTCTAACCACCTTCTGACTGCCCAGTGTGTTTTTTGTTGACTTTGGTGGTCTTAGGGTTAGTGCGTATCAGTATGTCTCTGTTGCTTGACAGAGCACAGACACAAGAACAAATTGTATGGGTAAGTACCACCTGATCTGCATCTGCTGTATCTATAGCTTCATTTCCAATCAACTTACACACCCACACCTCTCAGTCCTGACATTTCTCATAGTATCCTCAGAGCTGATCTCTGGCAATTCCTCTGCCTCATGTTATTCCTCAATATTTATTATGAAATAATAACTGATGTGCCAAAGGTCTTGGGCCCAGTGGTTGTGGACAAGGCTGAAATGTGTGTGGGGCTGCTTTCATCTCCATCAAGCTCCAGAACTTATCCAAGGTAATTTGAGCAGGATGACTTTACAGTGAGTTGTGCTCAAGTCTCACTTGTGTCTATCTTTAGCATATTTTATAGATGTATCCTTAGAGAGTTATGTTTAAAGCTATTACAATTTGAATTAGACATTTCAGAAGAAAACTAGATTTGATCATTCCTATTTCTTGTGCAATACTGAGCATAATCATACTTGATTTTTAACAAAATGGTCCTTATTAAGGTTTCAATTTTCCGTGTGTTATCCCTTATGTGGAATACAAATGATAGTCTAGCTCTGTATGGTTAATACTAGCCATGTATGAAGCAATATCTGAATACTTTGTAAAGTATTTTTTCTTTTTCATTAGAGAAATCATGTTATTTCTTGAGCTATGGAAACTACAGTTAAATTTTTTTTTGTAGAACATTTTAATATCTAAACATAAATAGTGCAGTTTTAAACACTGGGCAATTTAATAATTTTATGATTTATTCATACTTCATTTCAGTACAGTTATGGGCAACAAAGGCAAGTGGACAGATTAAGAAGAAAGAACATCCATACACTTTTTAACAAGGAAACTGATATTCAGTTTAATATACCCATGATAAGAAAGATTTTGTGGTTTTTTTGTTGATGGTTTGTTGTTTGTTGGTTTTTTTTTTCCTTTTAACAATTATAGAATCATAGAATAGTTTGGGTTGGAAGGGACCTTTTAAGGTCATGTAGTCCAACTCCCTGCAGTGAGCAGGGACATCTTCAACTAGGTCAGGTTGCTCAGAGCCCCGTCCAACCTGACCTTCAATGTTGCCAGGGATGGGGCATCTACCACCTCTCTGGGCAACCTGTGCCAGGGTTTCACCACCCTCATTGTGAAAAAATTTCTTCCTTAGATGAAGACTAATTCTGCCCTCTTTAGTTTAAAACCATTACCCCTTGTCCTATTGCAACAATCACACATTGCTGAAATATTGTATGAATTGAAGACACATGCCAGTTATATGTTTTGACCTTGAGGATTTACCAATCTGATTTTAATCTATTCAAACATTTTACTTTTGCAGGGGGTAAAAGGTCAGTTCCAACAATCTCTATTTAATTTGAACAGAATCTCAGTATTAACAAATACTGCTTCTACTACTGACAACTGTTCAGCTTACTCACAGTCTTTACTAATCATAGAAATCATGTACAATTTTATTCCAGTAGGCCATTACCTACTGAGCCTAAATAAACAGAACAAAATTGGATAAAAGGAGTTGTAACAGAAATTCAGAACAGAATAAAATGTGTTACTGTATTACATTTGTGACAGTCAATCACTTCTGCTTTTGCCAGAACTGGTCAAAAGAAATATTAAACAAAATTGCAGCTGGTTAGAAACTACTTATTTGATATTGACACACATCTATGGACAAATATCTAAAGAGGAAACTCTTATAATACATAATATAACTATATAGCACTCAAAATTTGTGTTACAGGACTGTATCAAGGAATCGTTGAGATGCCTGGAAGGAGCTGGGACTTGCCTAATTTGCTCTTAGAACTTTCTGAGAGAAAGAAATCCTATGGGCTCCTTTGGACTGTATATTAAAATGCTTAAGTATTCTTACTCTTAGAAACATTTTTTTTGTAATATATTCAAAAGCTTTCTTTGTGTAAGTCTGACTACTACTGCTTATCCTGTTCAGAAGGGTTAATGGCCAGCAGTTTCTTTTTTTCATATTTGCACCTGCTGTTTTCATGTCCGTGTTCCATCTCCTCTTCTGCAGACTAAACAACTTCAGTTGCTTTCATCATAGATCATTGGTTTTAGATCCTGCAGCAAGTAGACCACAAAGAATGATTAGCAGCTTCCCAGCTTTGCAACTATTTTTAGTTTACACGATCCTTATAAAGCAGGTAAACAAGAGTTATGCTGAAAGACAGAGACGTGTTTGAATGCAGATGTGTGTATTTCAACTGAAATTCAGTCTTTATTTTGTAGAACCTTAGACTTTGTGTTTGTTTGTTTACTTGGATATTCTCCAATGTGCTACTGTTTGGATCTTACTGTTAATCCTTACCTTGACTTGATAACAGTGTCACTACAATGGAGTCTCATCAAGTTGACACAAAATAACTGCTCTTAGTATGATGTCCTCTGACAAAAATTTGACACATTCCTTTCCTCTGACCACTAAATAGGGGAAAAACAAATCAATATGATAAAAAGCATTGACTATATAATTAAAATACATGTATATGTTTTTATTTTTATGCTTCTGTCGTGGTTTAGCCCCAGCCAGCAACTAAGCACCACGCAGCCGCTCACTCACTCTCCCTCCTGCAGTGGGACGGGGGAGAGAATTAGGAAAAAAAAACCTCGTGGGTTGAGATAAACACGGTTTAATAGGACAGAAAGAGAAGGAAACAGCAATGATAATACCAACAAAGGAATGTACAAGAACAAGTGATGCCCAATACAGCAATGGCTCACCACCCGGCGATCGACAGCCCATCCCTGAGCAGCGATTTCCGCCCCCCAGCCAACTCCAGTTTATGTACTGGGCATGACGTCGGATGGTGGGGAATATCTCTTTGGGCGACCTGGGTCAGCTGTCCCGGCTGTGTCCCCTCCCAGCTCCCCGTGCACCCCCAGCCTGCTCGCTGGCAGCCCAGCACGAGAAGCTGGACTGTCCTTGACTGCTCAGCAACACCCCAAAACATCAGCACATTATCAACAGTTTCTCATCCCAAATCCAAAACAGAGCCTCACACCAGCTTCTGTGAAGAAAACCAGCTCTATCCTGGCTGAAACCAGGACAGTTTCCTATAATGAATGGAATGCATGTCTGAGAGCTAGTACATTCCACATTTTAAAGAAGTCTTTGTCAATCATTAAAGACAGGCAAATCAGAAACTAAGATCCAAACAGTGTGTTTGCAAAACAGCCTGTGCAGTTCCTGAGTTTTGATCTTGAGCTTTCTATTCCCTAGCAACTGTAAGTCACAACATTACACCAAAGAGCAAAACAAGAAGTTCTGTGTATTAAATGCATGTAGACCTACATGGATGTATCAAAGCTATGTTTTGAAATGCATTTTGAAAAATTTTCCAACTTTTTTTTTCCAGATGCAAGTGCAGAAAGGAAAATTAGTGTCGAACTTTCATGCTTCAGCGTAAAACCATTATATATTGAGTGATGATAATGATTTGTGCAATCACTATAGGGATTTTTCAGGAAGTATGCGTTTGTTTATAGCTAAAGGATATTTTTCAGTAATATTGGCTTCCTGGTTTTGATCAATACAAAAAAAAAATCCAGAAAGCTTTATGTAAATATATGTAGAACTACATTTCTTACCTTGCCTCTGAAGAAATTTAAAAGGTGTAAGATACATAAAACCTGTGGTTATTTCAGGACGTAATCTTCAGGGAATGCTCTAAATGGGAATGAAACACAAATAAAATTTGGTTTTGATTGTCTGAAATGTGTTGACATATGTGTTGTTCATTTTTGATCAATGTTTAAACATGGAGGAAATACTGATGTCTAGAGGTCTGCTAACATTTATTTATTATTTTCTAATTCAGAGCTCTTTTTGCTTACTAGATGGATTTTATTACAAAAATCTTGATTTTTTGTTGGTGAAAGGCAGACAACTTGTGGCACAGAAGTTCAGGGTGAATATATCTCAGAAATGTAGGTTTGAATTAATATTTTTTTTTCTTAATGATGAAGTCTATCCACTAAAGAAAATTCATATATATCAGGCTAACATAGTAGTTAGTCCTGAACCAGACCAATCTGAAAAGGTGCCTCTTGTATAATTTAAAAAATCAAAAAAACCCCACAAAAAAACCCCCAAACCCAAAGTAAAACCTTACAACTTTTAATTAATTTGTACTCCTGATGAAACAGAAGCACTGAAAACTGTTAGAATAATAGAAGGAGAGAAGAAAAAGGGATAAATCCTTACTAAATTAAGATAAGTTTTGGAAAGATCTCTGTGTATCTAAGTATATGGAGATATGCCTAGCTAGCAACATTTACAAAAAACCCCCTCCCATTAAAAGTATATAGACAGTCTAAAACTGAAGAATTGGCAAATCCGTTTAAATACTTATGTCAATAGTTTCTTGGGTGATGCTAGGCAAATTCTTTAAGATTCAAAAAGTACTTAAGTAACCCAGAGGTTATTTCATTTAAACTGTTTTAGGAGGGAAATAAACAGCCTTTGAGGGGACCCTTCTTCCACTAATTAAAAAGCTTAGACCAGATGCACAACCTTTAAAAAGCTGAATTAAAAGAGTCCCAGTACAGGATTAATCAACAGCTGAGTTCCAGGGTCAGTGTTCACAAATTATTAACCTAACCTGAAAATTAAAGGGTCTTACTTAGAGATCCTTAATGTTATAGTCTTAATGTTATAGGTAAAAACATCTTGTTTTAAGTCAAGACTTAAAGATAGGTGTGACTCTTGACATATCTGTTGATACGTGCATAGTTTTTTATAACAAAATCTGTACATATTTTCCTATGGTTTTAGTTTTAAAAAAAAAACAAAACCCAAAAGTGACTTGATTATTCCCTCTATTTTTTAAGCCAAAATTATGATTTTTTAATCTTTTCAACCTAACTTTGACATTGCACCTGTTTAAGGTACTTGCTAAGCAAATTCACAATCTAGGCTCAGCAATCAGTATCAGTGGCTAATATATTTGTATCCAGACATTTAATGCAAGTAGATTCACTGTGTGTTCCTGGTTTTCATCACATAGTAAGGTTTTGCTTTTTGGTGTAGATCAGTAGCAGAAATGCCCAACCAATTTCTCATATTCCAGAGTTAATGGAAGATTAAACAACAATTATTGTCATCTGTGCATTCTCCTTTCTAATACTGTATATTCATTTGCCCTAAAGTATATGCTTTTTATGACTGAAAATGCTTTGCACTGATCAGATAGTGAAAGTAGATAGAATGACTTACCAGGTAGAAGTGTGTTGTGGTTTAACCCAGCAGGCAGCTAAACACTATACAGCCATTTCCTCACTCCCCTACAGTGGGATGGGGAAGAGAAACAGAAAAAAAAAGGTAAACTTGTGTGTTGAGATAAAGACAATTTTGAGGACAGAAAAGGAAGGGAAAATAGTACTAATGATAAAAGAATGTGAAAAACAAGTGATGCACAATGCAATTGCTCACCACCCACTGACTGATGCCCAGCCAGTCCCTGAGCAGTGGCCACCTCCCGCCCTGGCCAGCTCCCCCCATTTTTATTGTTCAGCATGATGTCATATAGCATGGAATAACCCTTTCGTCAGTTTGGGTCAGCTGTCCTGGCTGTGTCACCTCCCAGCTTTCTGTGGACCCCCAGCCTTCCTGCTGGAAAAATCCTTGACTTAGTGTAAGCACTGCTCAGCAACAACTAAAACACCACTGTGTTATCAACATTATTCTCATCCTAAATCCAAAATACAGCACTATACCAGCTACTAGGAAGAAAATGAACTCTACCTCAGCTGAAATCAGGACAAAGTGTAATAACAGAACTCACAGGAGGTATGTTTATTGTTTTATTCCTGAATGCTCAAAAAGCAAGATTCGCTGAGAAGTATATAGTTATATAAAAAAGGCAATAAATCCCTGAAATTCTACCTGTTCTCCAAACTCCAAAGCTTCACTTGACTTTCATAAAACAGGGTTCCCACTCTCAGTATAGTCTGTATCCTGAAGCAAATACTTCACCCTTATACATTCCTAAACAGAATTATGAGTGCTGACTGATCTTTTGAGGCTCACAGCAATGCAACATTCCTAAAAATAAATTTTTCATGAAGAAAACGGAGAGAAAAATTCTCAGTACAGATTACCACCTTAAAGAGATCACTGAATGATTTTATTCCTTTTCCACCCCAAAAATTATGTTTGTGGATTGTTTCATATTCCAAAAAAAGGATAAAAGACAGACTGAGTTTCTCCCCTATGGTTTTTTTAAATGAGTAGCAAGGTCTTGCCTTCTGTCATTGGTTTATACCTCACTCCTTGGATAGGGCATGATGAAACTTCATTCTAATACTGTTATGCTCTTTCATTCAAGAATAAAAAGCTAAAAATGGTATACACAAGAGATTGCACACTTGAGAATACAACTGAATGAATTAGAACATGTCTTATCTACCATTCTAAAAAAAACCCCAAATTATGACTGATTTAAATAAATTTAAGTACATTAATTTGCTCTTCTGGGAAACTATTTACCTACAGCTTTAAACTTCCAAATTTTTAATTAAATAAAATTAATTTTTGAAAATAAAACTATTAGCAGTGTATTTTTCATGGCATTAACTCAAAAATATCTAGAATTCTCAGTGTAGAGAACTTTGCAAACTGAAATCAAGAGATATCATATTAAAAAAAGTTTTTTTAAAACTGCAGCAAAACATTTGGTAGAATTTGTGCCCTGATAATGTAATCTCTGCAGGATTAGAAACTGCAGCCATTTTTATTCTTTTTTGATTTGTCCACAAGTGTAATTTATATGATGTCTAGAGAACTGGTGAAGAGTGAGGAATTGTATCAAAACTATTTCAGAATACTGAAAGCAATGTTCACATTTTATTCTGTATGTCTCAATGTATCATAAACAAAGTTTGTTTCAGTTTGTAACTAAAATTTTTGCTATTGATAGAACACTTGACATAATAAAGCACACATTGGAATATCAACTCTTGTACTACACTGTGTGGGTAACCAGTGAAGTCCAATATTCTGTCTCTGACAGTTATCTGTGGCAAAGTCATGAAAGGAATATGCAAAAATAAACCTGTAGTGGCCAGTAATGAAATAATCTGTCAAGATGTGAAGTTTCTTTTTCCTAATCCCTATCCTATTTCCTAATAGAATTTGTAAAGTTTAAATCCCTTCTAAAAAAATAAAATTATTCTATGTGAAATAACTATGAATGTTCTTTTATCCACATATGTGTCTAATCCTTCAGTGAATCTTGCTAAGCTCTTGGCCTCAACTATATCTCGAGACAATGAGTTTTCAACATACTACATTCCATTTTCACTTAATTTCTTTTTTTCAATGTATAAAGAAAAAGGTTAAAATAAATAGATTAAGATTTACCTATCATTTCTGAACCTCTAGCTACATTAACAGTTTGGAATGAGGCAATAGTGTGGTTTTGAAGAGAATCCTGCCGTTATCTCCATTTTCTGCATTTGGTTTGCAGAGCGTGCTTGCAGAGCAGCTGTGCTCTATGGCACATATTCCTTTGTGAAGAAGCTCACCACAAAAAACAATCCAGATGCTCTCTACTGCTCAGTGGGGACATCAGGCTGTGAAATGGGTCACAGTCACACGACCACTGGGTACTCCGACATAGACTTTGTGCACATGCTAATACAAGGCTCTTGAGCTCCTGTGACAAACCAGAAGTGGTTCCTGTGCTTTTTTTTAATTTAAAAAAAAATCCATTTTTTTATAAAAAAAAATTGGTTCTTGTGGGGTTTTTTTATTAAGAAAGGGCCAAGTACTGTGTTCATCATCTTTCAGCCTTCAGCTCATTTATGAGCCTGGAACTGCCCTTCCAGCTGCCCTGCCATCTCAGAGACCTTGGTCATCACTTGGACTAAGACAGAGTTGCCCACTCTGAGCTGGCTTGCCACTGAGTGATAAGAGTCATGGTCTGCAAAATTAACCAGGAGAGCAGACCCAGTCTTGAAGAGAAATTTAGGCTCTGGAAATTGGAAGGGAGGATGCTAAAGATCAGTTCATGGCAGGGGACCTCAACTGTTCCCTCACTGCCAAACATTTCTGCATCAGCTGGGCCAGTACCTCCACTAATCACTAGAAAGGCAGATCTAGCAACTACTGGTTTGCTCTTCAAACTAAAGGAAGTATAACAGAGCTGGCATCAAATAACTTGGTGTCCTGCATTAGTTGCTGTGGTCAAAGGATGAAAGCTCCAATCTCAATCTTTTCTTTGGACACTGACAAAAGTAGAATAGGGCAGTTGGGTTGGGCAGCAGGCACCATACACTCTCATTTTGAAATATTGGTTAGCAATAGTAAGAGTATAAACAGAAATTTGATTTTAGTTCTCTAGGGATTATAAGGATGATGGTGGTGGGAACCACAAGAGTACTGTTGTGCTAGTCATCTACATGAAACAGATGAAAAGATACTGTGTTTCCTCAGCAGATATGCGGAAGTGTGTGCAGTCAAGGAAACGAAGGTTTGCAGGATAAGTTTCCATCAGAGGACTTCAAACCGTGTGTGTAAAGAGATATTTGGCCCAAGTATCCAGCGTTATCTGATGTAAACTGCATGAACCACATACATGAGGAACCACAGAACCATCAACTTTCACCTGTTGATCTGCTCCGGTTGGATCAGAACTTAATGATTTCAATGAACAGCTAATACAAACATAGCCTGCATGAGCATCTCCCCTTTTTTTTTTTTTGTGGTAAACATTACATATACAGGGTAATTTTAAATCAGCTTCTAGAATGATGCCCAAGTCTCTTGTATTTCTCCAGTTTCTGCTAATTTACAATTTACAATAAAATGTTATTTCCAGTATGAGTTATCTGGCATATCTAAGCACACATTTTTACATGCCATCACGGTCCTCATTAATTTTATTTTGATGAGTCCCTTAATTATCTATCCTGATTCAAAGAAATTCAAACTTAAGAAATTTAAACTCAATAACATCAAAGTGTTACTAAGCAGACATCTTTATTGCAGCGCTGGACAGACACATGGGGGATATCTCCTCCTAACACAAGTGTGTTGAAACAGAAGTTCATCCTTTATATACCTTAAAGACATGAATATTCACACATTTTCCAAGAAATCACCCCCTCATTGATTATCTACTACATTTATGTGATGCTGGCGTTGCAAAACTACACTACGCATGCACAGGTCTCAGGTGGTCATCGGTGGTCGTTTGGGGATTTAGCCCCCTACTCCTTCTTCTCTTTTATGGTCACGGGTCTCTTGAGGACAATTTCTTCTCCTTGGATGTTTGCCTCTTCTGTTGTCCAGCCAAGCAGTTCCTTCTTATCATCCTTGTTAGAGCATTCCTGCCAGTCTGTCTCTATACTCAAGGTTAAGATATCTTCTCTGTTCTCTTTAATCTCTCAGTCCTTGCCCTTAACTCTTCTTTGTTTTAATTTTCATGAGGCCTGCTTTCCTCCTGATTAACTGTTTACACACAGGTACAATGTTAGCATTGAAGCAAATACAGCCTACGGACTATGAGAGTAGGCTGTTAAACATAATCACAGTTATTAGGCTAAAGAATTCTATACTAAAGTTAAACTAATCATGTAATCAATAATCTTCCATATATTAAGAAATTTGCAAAACTTACAGTTAATTAGTTACACATGCTAAAACCTTATAATTGTTTTAGATCCTTGTTTCAGTCCAGTTTATCTTTTTCTTTTGTTTCATTGACTGTCACAAGTCATCTACTTTTCCAGACTACTGACAAACATCAGAAACAACATGTGTGAACTTTACTGCTACAGAACTGAGAGATATGTTTCATTTTTCATAGCTGGAATGATTCTTTTTCTTTTTTATTTTCTATCATCTGCTACGATTGCACTTAGTACCTCATATTATACTCCATTACATTTTAGTTTTCTTCATATACTCTTTTGCTCTTCCTCGAAGTAAAAAAACAAAACAAAACAATGAATTACCATTTTTTCTGAAACTATTCAAGTGATTTCTCAAATAACTACTGGTTCAGAACCTTGTTTTACTTCTGTAAAAGACTGACTTTTTGCCTCACAGCATTTTTTTATCTTTTTCTCTATGGATGGCTTCAGTTAAAATCCCCCTCTTTCACAGAAGCTGGACTGACTTGACCTCAAGAGCTCCTTCAAGTCCTTTCGATGCAATGACAATGTGTCTCTCATAGCCAATATCAGAGTCACAGCCACTTTCTTGAAATGTAAAGAATATTCTTTCTCCTAGCAAGGTCTGCAGTCATGTACAAATCTGGATCATGCTTTTTCATATTCAATGTCAAATTAACACATAGTTTGAAGCATTTATAATAGTGTAATTAGGGAGGTAAGTATTTATTACATGTACTTAACACTTATGTAATTATTAAAAGTGATATGTCTTAAATTACAGCAATATTGTGCTAGCAATGAGGTATTCACTTACGGGACATGACATAATTATAAATGCCTTCCCAAAGCATGATCATCAATCAAAACTACAGGTGCTAATGTTGCCAGCAAAATTAGAAACAGGTTGTCAAGAAGCAAATACAAAAATCATTAAGAAAGAAAGTAGAACAAATTAATCTTGGTGAATAGCGCTAAAAATTCTCTCTCTCCAGCAATGACAGGTGATCATTTTGGGTCTTTTTTGTCAGATTTAGGGACATTTTATAATAAATTTTTAATATTTATCAATGAATTTAACGTCTAATGAAATATTTAGTACACAGATCTATTATTAACCAGTGGAAACTTGGTTAAGAAAACAGGTAGGAAGGAAAGGAATGACTAATGGGTAACACTTCATAAAAGTTTTGAGATATTTCTAAAAAACAATAGTAGAAACTTTTTTTTTAATGAAAAAGGTAGGGATAAAAAAAGGAAACAACACTGACTTTTTTTTTCTCCAACCAACTCTGAAAAATGGGGTTTGATTAAAAAGGTCAAATTTTTGAAATCCAGGACAATAATGGAAGGAGGAATTCAAACTGACCTTCTGCTACAAATAAGACAATAACAGTTTTGGAGACTCAAATTACTGTCTGTCAAACTGCCATTGAGAAATGGCAATTTAATCTAAATTGTCATTGAGAAATTATTAAGCATTAAATATGAGAGATGTCTGAAGATTGTTTTCTTGTTTCAAAATGTCTTTTGTCTTAGAACTTTACTTCTACCTATATAATGTATAGTTTCAACAAAAAGGGGAAAAAAAAGAAAAGGAAAAGATAAAAGGAAAAGGAAAACAGGAGGCTGATTACTGTACTTGTCACACCTATCACTTGAAAAATAGTTTTTGAGGCTTGACATTTTACATGGCCTTAAATAATTAACTCCAGGATAAAAGCCTGAGCAAATATGATTAGTCAATTAACATAATAACATTACACAGTGCTAGAACCACCTATTTTACATGATGTACTTGTGTATGTCTAAGTAAACATTGCTCCCTAAAACTCCTTTTCTCCCTTTAAAAAAATAAATCACTCTACTTTTGCAGTGATAGTTGCTTAATGAAGCGTGTGTAAATATTCAGTATCTTTTGGTTTGCTAGCTAGCATACTGTGTGCCTACTGGGTGGTCGTATCATAACAAAATCAATCTAATTTCTCAAATGTGATATGTAAAGTTGTGATTTCTTTTTAAAATTGAGAACATTTTCTGTAGTGTTTTAAAAAACGAAGAAACAGAAACCTGTTGCAAGCTTGTGCCTATGCTTAAAATAGGCATTTATTCAGTGCACTGATGTTTGGAAGACATGTTTAGCATCAGCTTCAACAGACATTGAAACAAGAACAAAGAACAATTAAAAGAAAAAACGTAAAGGCAGAATAGCAGCTTTGTGCAACCGTACCTGCAGTTTATCTCAGTTGCAGTGATGTAACTTTTTAACTCATGTCAGTTTTACATAGTGACAAGTATTAAATGTCTTCCTTCTGCTAAGAAAGGCAGGAAGTGTAATATTTGTAAAGAAAATAGTGCACACTGACAGTGAAAGATGAAAGGAAGGTATATCTAACTTTAGTTATAGCACTATCTTTGTGATAACAGCTCTTTACCAAACAATTATTCATACAGTAAGCTTATGTCTAGTAATCTAAAACTGAATAGCTGTGCAGTGATGTTGCACCTAATAAAAGCTGTAGCATGATTCAGCTAACGAACATCAATTCCCTTCCTGCTGGTACAGCAAA
This sequence comes from Phaethon aethereus, assembly GCF_964289735.1. Lineage (NCBI taxonomy): Eukaryota > Metazoa > Chordata > Aves > Phaethontiformes > Phaethontidae > Phaethon > Phaethon aethereus. Next base: position 130,345,235 of record NC_138575.1, read on the forward strand.
ATCTATCCAGCCTTGGTGTTGAAATATCTCCAAGCAGCTGCCCAAGATAGCACTTGGAAAACTAATGAAAAAACCCAATACCATTCTGTATAAACCCAATAAATAAATAAATAAATAAACAAACAACTAACTAAATAAATTAATAAAAATAGGCAAAAAGGTGAAGTCAAAGAAGAAACCTTCTAATCACATCATTAAATGTATTATTTCCACCTGACTCATCTTATTAACAATACCATTATATTCTTATGTCTGGAGCTGGATTTGCATCATTGATACTTGTTTTCCAGGAAGTTTTCTGAGTGTTAGTATGGATCACTTTTCAACAAAATTGGCATGATTCTAACCTTTTTTGACCCACCAACTGCATAAAAGTTTAGATCCAGATTATGTGGTTTGGCATATTGTTTCATTTACTTGCGCTGTAAGAATGATTTAGGCTTATATACATCAGAAAACATCAGTATTTAGTTGACTTTTTGGCCTATTTCTTCTGAACAATTTGTACCCTTGCTGTAGTGCCTAGTCTTAGTTAACTGTCAACTTTCTAGAACACAGACCATTCTTACCTTGCCTTCTAGAGGGCTGAATACAAAAGGGATATATTCTTTAGGGAACCGCTGAGCATTTTGGGGTTGAAGATTTTTCAGTTGCATACTTCTGCAGTATTACATTTCATTTCTATAATAAACTCTTGGTCATTTCATCTGACCTTCAGCCAATGCATATGATTGTATGACGCTTGTCTGTAGAACATAGCATGCACAGAGACTACTTTAAGTGCACTGATTGCCAGTGCCATCACAAAAGTGTACATCAAAAACTGTTGTATTTCTATTTGATAATTTAATTTTTGTTCTGCTAACCAGAGGAAAAAAAATAGTATTATTCATATTATTCATCCCTGCCTTTTTGAAGAACAATAATAGTCCTTATATAAAGCCTGTGAAGTGCTTGTGAATGCTTCTGATAAAGGACAACTTCTAAATCAAAAGCTGTATGTGTAAATGACTTTTTGTTTTACACTTTCTTAAAAATAATTAACCAAAAATGAAACTGAAGAATGGATTATATGTCTTCAAAGGAAAAGTGAAATAATTATACATAATAATCATAAACCAGAAACAAATCTTTAAATACTGTATTTTCAGTTTTGAGTTGTTATGCATTTTAGCATCTTCTATTGTTCTCCCCATGCATTTAAGTTATGATTTATATACATTACTTTCATATATTTTATTTCCTTTTCTCTTTTCCTTACAAAGTGTTTCACAAGGGCTAATCAGCCCCCTTCCATCCCCTACCCCACCCTTCAAACCCCAGAAAATATTTTGTTCTTGTTTCTTAGACATACATGTTTAACGTCGTTAATTTCTCAGACTGGGGTGCTTCTTGACTTCCTAATGCCTTGTTATCTAACGTCATCATATCTCCCATGACTTAATCTGTTTAGAAGTGTTCAGAACCTGCTCATTCATTCTTCTGCTCCTGAGTCACATTCTCTAAGAAAAAAACTTTCCTCAGACTTTGTCCAAAAGCTTCTCAGCTTGCTAAATGAACACAGTAACTCAATAAAAGGTAGTGAATGAAGAAGAAAAAAAATACCCACTGGCAAATACTGCAGGCCACAGAGTCCAAGCTAATGCAGAGTACATGAGGGACGTAGGTCAACTGGCAGAAACCTCAATAATTTAGACAATATGTTTGACAACAGTAATAAGTAGGAAAAAAAAGAAGGTAGGTGTACAATGAGACAGAACCTTGTGATGAGTTTAGGCAAAAAAAGAAGTAGGTGAAAAAGAAACTGAACTTTTCTGATAAAAGCAGTAATATCAAGGAAGGGAGGTACTCAGAATACCATCAAAGTCAAAGCAGTGCCAAAAATCATTGAACAACATTTAACAAAATATCACCAGCAGAAAAATGCAAAGATTCAAGCAGAGCTGCATTCCCCATGAAACCATGATATCAAATAGGGCATGAGGACAACAAAGGAAAGACATCAATAGTATGGAGCACTTATTAGATCCAATGCACAACCAGGCCACTGGAAGGTTAGCACAGCGTTAAAGGAAATGTCAGATAAAAAGCGAGTATATTAGCTCTGCCACTCACAGGACAACACTGTAAATTTTACATAAGGGTAAAAACATCAAAAATTGAATGAACCAGATATAGAACAAAGCAGGGGTGGAGAGAAGGAGGGAAAGAAAGAAGGGGAAAAAGAGACAGAAAGAAAGAAAGAAAAAGAAGTAGAAGGAGAAAGGGAAAGGGAAAGGGAAAAAGGAGAAAGTCATTGCAGGAAAGGGAGGGAGGGAGGGAAGGAGAAAAGGAGGGAAGGAGGAAGGCAGGAAGGCAGGAAGGATTTTTTTAATACAAAAATTAATGACAATAAGTTTAATATAATAACGTAAGGATTATTTTACATGGGAACAGAATTAATATTTTGAATAGCAAAGGTATTTATTCCAGGAGCTAGGCAAATTCTTTCTAAGCATGACAGTGCTTTTTTATTAGAGATCTCATTTATTTCTTACCCCTTCTTTTCTCCAGGTTGACTTTTCTGGCTGGCTCGGGAAAAATGAAATAGCTAAATGTTGACAGATGAGAGGAACTGATCTTGTGGTGTTTTCAGTGATACTACGGTAAAATCTCATTCTTCCAATATTCTGTGTAATGATTGGCAAAAAAATCAATTTAAGTTCAGATGAGAAAAGAAGAGAAAAGAAAAGAAGAGAAAAGAAAAGAAGAGAAAAGAAAAGAAAAGAAAAGAAAAGAAAAAAAAGAAAAGAAAAGAAAAGAAAAGAAAAGAAAAAAGAAAAGAAAGAAAAGAAAAGAAAAGAAAAGAAAAGAAAAGAAAAGAAAAGAAAAGAAAAGAAAAGAAAAGAAAAGAAAAGAAAAGAAAAGAAAAGAAAAGAAAAGAAAAGAAAAGAAGAGAAAAGAAAAGAAGAGAAAAGAAAAGAAAAGAAAAGAAAAGAAAAGAAAAGAAAAGAAAAGAAAAGAAAAGAAAAGAAAAGAAAAGAAAAGAAAAGAAAAGAAAAGAAAAGAAAAGAAAAGAAAAGAAAAGAAAAGAAAAGAAAAGAAAAGAAAAGAAAAGAAAAGAAAAGAAAAGAAAAGAAAAGAAAAGAAAAGAAAAGAAAAGAAAAGAAAAGAAAGGAAAAGAAAAGAGGAAAGAAGAAACAAAAGAAGTTTAGCTGGAGAAGCAGAAAAGGAGGAGAAGCAAGAGAATAAATAAAAACAGAAGTGAGAAAATGGGGAAAAATTTGAAGTGGTCTAAATGGTCTAAACCAGTTTTTTAATCAAACATAAGACATTTTTACAAAATACCTGTAGGACTATGTTTTATATGTTTACAGTAGGGACACTAAAATGGGAAAAGAAGGTCTAATGTGCAATATTAGATTTTCAAAAGCCAGTCCAAGAATCTTGCCGATTGCCTGCATCAGCCAACAGCAGTGTGTCCATGAAAGCAGCAGGCACACTCAATCTGGACTTCGATGGGATAATTTCATTCTTTAAGGACCATGTAATGAATTCAGGCCATTTCTAGTTAATAAAAAAAATGTACGGTAGTTCATGGTACCAGTAAGATGACTTGCCTTGAGATTCCTATATCATGCTACTGACAATGGGAAGAGTAAAGACTAACCTCCTAACCAACACCTCCTACAAATGCTGTGTTTCTAGGAAAATAATCTAGACACCTGACTCTACAAATTTTGGATTACCATACTAGATTTACATACCTCTGCAGAGACATTAATGCAATGTCAATGTTTATCTGTCACCATCTAGATTACTGCAAACATGAAACAATAGTAAGAAAAGAGAGAATGCACAGACACAAGTTTTTCAAGGTTCATCAGAGCAGAAAACAAAGTGTAGCAAAAAACTAAATGAAGGGAGGAAAAAAGGAAGAACTAGATAAAACAACGTAAAAAAAGATAACAATAGAGAAGACAGTATGAGGTGAAAATCATGCCCTGAAGCATGATTAAATGTAAGATAAGATGTCAATAATTCATATAAAGAAATATCTACTTAGAAATGCAAACCTTACCTCAGTTTTGTATGGAGGTATAGTCAGTATACAGGTGTGGTGGGAGTCTGACATCTGTCAGTAATCAATCAGTATTTTATACTAAATTAAAAAAAAAAAAGAGAGATTGAATAATTTATAATAAATTTCTCATTCTGCCCCTAAGTGGTGAACATAGTACCTGGAAGCAGCTGGGTTGATAAACTCATGACCGTAAGGAAGATGCAGAACAGAACTATGTCAATCTGACTCATAAGGCTGCCTGCCTATAGGACAGGAAAATGTATGGTTGTGACTATATTTGAAGACAAGAAGATGAAAATACATTTCCATGTCAACCCTGGATTGAGCAGAGCCTGCAGGTTATCAGGAAATATGTTGACAGTATACCCTGCCTGTATGAGGATATATTACCAATAATTAATTCAGATCCTTTTTAAACCCTCAAAATAGGACGAATTTTTTCACTTAACCTTTCCTTTCTCATCAAGTAAGGCAGTGTCCTGTTCAGAGAGAAGCAAAGTGATTATCTTTTTAGAAAGGTAATGGTGTAACCAGCTATCATTCTCTACTGCAGCAAAGAGAGCACTGGCAGGTTGGCTGTATGGTAAATCTAAGAATGTTACCTACAGTCTGAAAAGATAATCTTATTTAACCCATACTTTGAAAACATCTTGCTACTAAGACAGCTTTTGTGTAATTTCCTGGAAAAAAGATAAATCTTTCATGCCAAATGTTACCAGAGCAGCAGTCAGCAGAATGTAAAGAGAGGTATCCCCTCACACTGGCAGTGGGTTGGTCATGAGAATAATAGAATCGTAGAAACATAGAATCTTAGAATCATGGAATCATAGAATCATGGAATCATAGAATAGTTTGGGTTGGAAGGGACCTTGAAAAGTCATCTAGTCCAACCCCTCTGCAATGAGCAGGGACATCTTCAACTAGGTCAGGCTGCTCAGAACCCCATCCAACCTGACCTTGAATGTTTCCAGGGATGGGGCTTCTACCACTATTCTGGGTCAGTGTTTCACTACACTCATTGTGAAAAATTTCTTCCTTATATCAAGACTAAATATACCCTCTTTTAGTTTAAAACCATTACCCCTTGTCCTATCACAACAGGCCCTAGTGAAAAGTCTGTCCCCATCTCTCTTATAAGCCCCCTTTAGGTACAGAAAGGCAGCAATGAGGTGTCCCTGGAGCCTTTTCTTCTTCAGGATGAATAACTCCAACTCTCTCAGCATGTCTTCATAGGAGAGGTGTTCCATCCCTCTGACCATTTCTGTGGCTCACTTCTGGACCCGCTCCAACAGGTCCATGTGTTTCCTGTGCTGCGGGCTCCCAAGCTAGATGCATTACTCTGGATGGGGTCTCACCAGAGCTGAGTAGAGGGGCAGAATGACCTCCCTCGACTTACTGGCAATGCTTCTTTTGATGTAGACCAGATGTGGTTGGCCTTCTGGGCTGCAAGTGCACATTGCTGGGTCATGTCCAGCTTTTCTTCCACCAGGACCCCCAAGTCCTTCTTGGCAGGGCTGCTCTCAAGCCCTTCTTCTCCCCAGCCTGTACTGATACTGGGGCTTGCCCTGACCCAGGTGAAGGACCCTGCACTTGGTCTTGGTGAACCTCATGAGGTTCACAAGGGCCCATTCCTTGAACTTGCCCAGGTCCCTCAGGATGGCATCCTGCCCCTTAGGTTTGTCAGCCACACCACTCAGCTTGGTGTCATCTGCAAACTTGCTGAGGGTGCACTCGATCCCACTGTCTATGTCATTGATGAAGATATTAAACAGTAGGGACCCCTGAGGGACACAACTCGTCACCGATCTCCATCTGGACATTGAGCCTTGACTACCCTCCAGATGTGACCATCGAACCAATTCCTTATCCAACCAACAGTCCACCCGTCAAATCCATCTCTCTCCAATTTAGAGAGGACATAAAGACAGAGCACCTAGTGATGAAGGATTGTAACAGTTGTATAGTGCAAATATGTACCTCTGTGCAAGAATGTATAAAGTTGAAAATCACTTAAATTTGAATAACAGGAAAAAAAAAATTATAATCATTGCCTGCCCATCATCATAATATTGCCAGATATTAGGCTTATCTAAACAAGGAAGAAAGAAGTAAACCCATAAAACACTACTTTTTCTAAGGGGAAAAATCAGGGATGGATTTTATACTGTTTTCTCAACCATAATTTCTACTTGTGCAAAGTTAGTTGCACATTTAAATATCTTTCTGAATATAAAAATCCCAGTAAATTAAGTCTGCATGTGTACTGGGTAGTGCATATTGGTTTGTCCATCTTAATTTGATTATGAATATCAAGACTGGGAGAAAACTTACTGTATAATGGTTTTAATTTTTATGGCTATAAATATCTCTCAAACACATAAGGTAGCTGTAGAGAAACAAAGTGTGAACATTATGAACATGACTATTTAGCACTTGCTGTTGCACTTTTCCTAATTAAAATTTATTTTTGAAGATTTGATATAGCTCATTATTTCTGTTGCAGTATTTTTGACAAAACTTGATTGTTCTGACGTGACAACTCAGAGATGTAGTCTTAGAGGAACTATTATGTTGACACCGTAGTACATTTAATATTATATTGCATTTATTTCTGAGAAAATATTTCTCTCTGCTTTCTCTCTGGTTTTGGTGTTAAATTAGCAATTCCAAAAGGCATCTCTGAGCAGCAGTTTTGTGGGTGTCTTTGGTTTTTTTTTCCTTTAGTTCTTTTGGTTATCATATGTAAAACAAATGAAGAACACCATGAAATTTGATGCTGGGTTATTTGCACAATGCTCATCTCAGAACAGTCTCTCTTGTCCCCTGTTATCCCTCCATTATCCTCTTCACCAAGCTAAGCAGAATATAAACTGCGACGAGCGAGGGAAGGCATGCGGTCGACTCAATATGAGTGATAAAGCAAGCTTCAACTTTATTGCAAAACCTTACACATATTTATACACTAAGTTCTACCTTATGCATACTTGTCTTACAATCATTGGCTTAGCTCTAAAGATTGCATTATCATACTCCTCCTACTTGCCGTTACTGCTACGTGGTCCGGGTTCCATCCTGTTTTTCTTATACAGTGCTTCTTCTTAGCTGTTTACCACAGCTCCTTCTCCTCAAGGCCGAGCCCTGCAGATGTCCAGCTGTTTACCAGCTTCCCAGTGCCACAGCTCCCTCTTCTCAAGGCTGAGCCGTGCAGATATCCAGCTGTTTACCAGCTTCTCAATGCTGCAGCTCCTTCTCCTTAAGGTCGAGCCATGCAGAGTGATCCCAACATCTCCCCCTTTTTGTTTTTGTATAAACAAAACCTGATGGATCATTTGCAACCCAAGGACTGTGAGGAAGATGGACCCTCTGTACATTCTTGTATCGTCCTGTGCCGCGAACTCAGCCCAGCAGTTGGTAGGTGCCAGCTTTACGTGGGCGTCCCCACGGAGGCAACGGTGGCCTTGCTGTACACCGGCCCACTGCCCTTCAGGAAATCCCGGTGTTACACATTTGTAGAGGAACGAGTTTCGACACACGTGGCCAGCGAGTGTCGGAACTCACCTCAGTTGTCACCTTTTAACACAGGGAGCCTATGGCGTATGCGCCCGCTGGCCAGACGTGCTGCACGCGCCACAGCCATCCCGTCTATTGGTTCGTAGGCTTTGTTCACACGGCATTTTTTCATAACTCAGCAGTCACATATCAACTTATGCTTAAGTCAATAGCAGAATATTACAAAGCAAAACAATTCTAGCTGTACTACTTCTAGTGATATAAACTACTCCTAGTGATAGAAAAAAGGTACTTGTATAAGGCTATGAAGACCAATATTATATCTTACCAAAGCATTTGTAGTTATAGAACGCTTTGCCTCAAAAGCTTTCCACGTTCATCTCATGATACCGCAAATTTCAGTGTGATTTACCCCTACATTTTCTTTTGACTGAGGTGGCATCCAGATTGCGATGACACCTGATAGTGTCATGATGTGTCCAACGATGACGATGGCGACTGCCCCACCCATGGCCTCACCCACTTCGAGGCACCTGCAAAGTGGGTTACCCATGGTTTTACCCATGGTTTTAAACAGCCACCACCGTCAACCTCGTCCCCTGGTTAGCAGTTGAAAAGGTCCTTTCTCCTTCCGCAAATAATTTAACACATATAAGGCTTTATTCAAACGTTCTTAGGGTAATGTGGTAGCCTCTCCCCCTTTTTGTTTTGAGCGTGATTATCTAACAAAGCTCATTCATTGGGTGTGTAAGATACTTGTTTGAGTTATTAGCTAGCCAAGCATTCTTTACTACCTTTTGAACCATTCCTTGTAGACAATGCAATAAACATGGTACAATAAACATTAGTATAAAGATAACAAGTACTATAACAACTGCCCCTTTTATTAAGTCTTGTAACCATCCACTTAGGCCCAAACTTGACAGCTATGATTCGAGGTTTAGTGAACTTGTCTGTAACCTGTCCGTTAAGTCCTTCAGTTTTTGTAATTGTTGAGTTACCGACTGTGATGTATCTGTTACATTCATACAACACATGCCATCAAACTCCTCACACCCATGCCCTTGGGCCAAAAGTAGGAAGTCGATAGCTGCCCTATTTTGCAATGTCGCATGCCTTATTGAGTCAGTTTCCATTAACAAAGCACTGGGTGTTGCAGAAGTAGCATTGGTTTGTTTCGCTAGCCAACATCCCAATTTATTTAAAGTGGTTAAGCCTTGGGCAGCAGCGACCCCAGGGGCAAGGAAAGAGGTTAGTATGGTTTTGTCCGCAGTCCAAAAATCCCGTTGGTCATTGCACTCTTCCTGATATTTTCAAATCTGTCATCTTATTCTATGCCGTCGGGTAAGGTTCAATATCATAGAAGTGTTGGGAGTTAACAATGTTAGGTGCCCCAATGTGTAAGGACCACCTCTCAAACGGGAGGGAACACCTTGCCATGCACGATCACCACAAATCAAGAATATTCCTTTAGGGAGTCTCATTGGGACAATAGTAGAGCGTGAGATGTTGCTCGTTGTATAATTACACCAATTGGTAGCATTCTGAAAAATGGCTAACGTGGGGTTTACATCCTGTGACCTGGCTATCTTCTCAGTAATTTTCTGCAAAGCTTGGTGTTGATCCTCATTCAGTTGACGTCGCTCTGGAGCCTCCACCGAAGACTCCAGGAGCGGCATCAATGGCCTTAGATCATCATTAGTAATTCCGCAAATATTGCGAACCCACTGTATATCCCCCATTAATTTTTGGACATCAGAAAGATTTTCTATTTTCGCCTTAATCTTTATTTTTTGTGGGTGGACTGCTGCCCTGGTAATAATCCAGCTCAAATATTGCCATGGTCCCTTCTTTTGCTTTTTTTTTTTTTTTTTTTTTTTTGGTGCTATTTTTAAACCCCGTTTTCCTAAATAGTGCTCTAAGTGCTGTAAAATGTGGTCTGCATTCAATTGTGTCCCTGCTATTAATATATCAACTATATAATGATACATTATTAAATCTGGATACTTTTTCCACACCGGTTCTAGAGCCCATGCCACAAATGTCTGACACATCGTAGGTGAATTTTGCATTCCTTGTGGTAACACTACGCAATGATACTTTTTGCTAGCTCTCCTTTATTTACCGATGGTACCGTAAAGGCAAACTTCTCCGCATCCTCAGCTGCTAAGGGAATGGTAAAAAAGCAATTGAAATATACTCTTCGATTCCCTGCAAAAGAAATGATACATTTGTGACAATAATTACAACGACATAGAGCAAACCCACAACACCGTTTTACAAATATGGCATATTGAAGTTCCTGCTCTTGACCGTCCGGGGAGAACCGCTGAGACAGTCAACGAGCCATCATTCTGCATACAAAAGAGTGAAAACATCAGCTGGTGGTACGATGGAGTTGACTGCGTCCGTGGGACGTGTGACAAGATCTTCAGGTCTTACTGTCGGCCGTACCGACCTGGCCGGTACCTGCTTCACTCCGTCCCCTCCCTCTCTGCCAAAGTCTCTTGTCTCATGCCTCGCCAATGTTGGGCAGGGTCGGATCTTGACTTGGGGGAAGGATCATCCCAGGCAGCCCCCTCCTGTTGCAGCACGGGTCAGGAGGCGGGGGCCAAGGAGGACTCGCCACCTCCGTTGGTTGCGTTAGCGGGGAGGGAGGCGGGGGGGGTGGGAGGGGGCGGGCGGGGGTTGCTCGTTCTCACCATCCCCAGCTCGGCCTCCCTTCTCTCCCAAGGCTGTGGCAGCGGCAGCTGCTGCCGCCGTCCGCTCTGATTTTATCGCCTTTATAGAGTCTCTGACTAATCGCCAGGTTGTTAACACTTTCGCAACCGTATGATCCTCTTTAGAGGCTGCCTCAAACACCAATTTCCCTGCTTTCTCCCAGGTAGGTAACTCAAAAGCTGTTGCAGAGTCTGCTGCTAGCCCCTGGCTCTTCAAAACAGTCTCCAATAGCAATTGCCATGTTGTTGCTAGCTCCGCTGCTTGCCCATCTCCTTTCGAGACTCACCCCATTGATCTTTCACATGGGCACACAGAGGAACATTGAGTACATTGTTCTGGGCAACGTCCCGTCTTGCCCTCACATACATCATCGTAGATCTGTTTCTCTGACTTATTTGTGCAGCCGGTTTACTCGGTGCATCTGGCACCTCAGGAGGTGCAGTCGGAGTCGCTGAAGGTCCTGGACCCTCTGACTCAGTTAAAAAGGGATTGGTTGAAGACGGTTTAACAGCCTCCTCCATATCAGCTGCAGCTTTTCTCTCTGCCTTTAAGGCTTTTAATGTGTTTAACATCAACTTCCATGTCGTCACTAACTCTGCGGTGGTTTTATCTCCATTCCCAATATGTTCCTATAACATTTTTCCTATCTCCTCCCACGTCTCTGCCTTAAACGCCACAGACGCATCGGGGGGGTACCCTTTTTGGCACCAAATTAGAAGCCTTCTAAGTGTATATTCATCATATTTCAGTCCTCTCTTAGAGAGCATATGCAGCAGGAGTCTGACCATCGCCCCTTCTTCATGCGATGCGTTCTGCCTTTAGTTCTTTTAATGTCTCTAGGATCAACCTCTAGAGCGTCGTAGATTTTATACTGTCTTTGTTGCCTGTGCTATTTGCTTTTCAGTTTTATATCTTTTCATGCAATGAATAACATCTCTCCAAGATTTCATTAATTTTTTGCTGATTTTTCATCATCGATTACTAGATCCCACAAACAATCTCCATAAGAACGCCACTCGTCTACTTCAAACATACTTTCAGGGTCTTTAAAAAACCCTTTCGCTTTCCCTAACGCAATTAACCCAGCCAGATCTTTTAATTGGCTTACTCCCTGCTTTTCTAAAAAGCATTTTAAGATTTCGAATGCTACCTCTATTTCCATTGCGCGCTACGTTGACCTTCTTAATTATCCGGTCAATTATTTTTGCAGCCTTTTCCCTTGGGTAGCCTTCTTTCGGACGGCGAACCCCTTCTTAATTATCCTGGGTTCAAGCACGGATCAGGCGCGCCGCGGCAACGTCCGCCGATCTTCTGCTCCCTGGTCGCTGCTACCAGTGCTTCTCCGATCTCGCTGTCCGGTGAAAAACAAGGATGGGGGTCCCTGTTCGGGCGCCACTTGCGACGAGCGAAGGAAGGCATGCAGTCGACTCAATATGAGTGATAAAGCAAGCTTCAACTTTATTGCAAACCTTACACATATTTATACACTAAGTTCTACCTTATGCATACTTGTCTTACAATCATTGGCTTAGCTCTAAAGATTGCATTATCATACTCCTCCTACTTGCCGTTACTGCTACGTGGTCCGGGTTCCATCCTGTTTTTCTTATACAGTGCTTCTTCTTAGCTGTTTACCACAGCTCCTTCTCCTCAAGGCCGAGCCCTGCAGATGTCCAGCTGTTTACCAGCTTCCCAGTGCCACAGCTCCCTCTTCTCAAGGCCGAGCCGTGCAGATATCCAGCTGTTTACCAGCTTCTCAATGCTGCAGCTCCTTCTCCTTAAGGTCGAGCCGTGCAGAGTGATCCCAACAATAAACACATTCCATTTTCCAAATACTAAAGGATGTGACAAACGTCCTCAAAAATGAACCTTTTGAAAAAAATGCATTTCACCAGCTTTTATAACTTTGCTACATGAGAATAGTGATGAATATCTCCTTACTCTTCAAGTTGCACTCAGAATTCATATGTAGTTGTTAGATTTTCCTTTGAATCCACTAGCAAAATTCAAGCTAGCCATCACTCTCAAACCACTTAATCACAACAGACAATTGGTCTATTTCCTTCCATGCTGAAACAGAATCTTGAATTTTATTTGGTATTTAAATGTATCATGACATAAATCTTTTCCATCAGTACTTCAAGGAGCATTAATGCTAGACTACTAGATAAATTTTAGCACCTATTGAACCATGTTTTTTTTCCTGAGAGTGAACAATTAAAATAAACAAAACAGGTGAACAGCATGCTGCAGATGATTCATAAACATGTGAAATATAGTTTCTGTTTCCTTTTTGTTTTTCTAATGTCCTCAATAACTACCTTCAAGTCTTTCCCTTAGATCAGGTTTGTCAGCCATTTCATAAAAGCTATACCAATTTACATATTTGGGGAAAGTCATACTGGCATTTTGAAACGGGCTCATTTTTTCCCAGCAAGCAAGGTGTTTTGGAATTAGGTCTTTATAGGCCAATATTTATACCCTCAATCATTAGAAGGACAAGCTTCTTTTTCTAAGGTGCAAGGCACAGAGTATCTACAGGATAAAGCTAGAGTTTTATACATATCATCAGAAAGCAGAATATAGACAGAAATTTATTTAATAAGAAAATGAAGGATTTGTTGAGTTTGTAAAAATTACAGATGAAATTTTAAAAGATAAGGTGTTATTCATTAAAACTCATAGCGAGAAGTGTTCTGAATCAGCTGAGATGAATTTAAAAAAGAAACATGTTTATAATAGTCTGAAGACTTTCTTTTAAATGATCATACAGAGCTATAATCAAATGTTGTGCCACTGTTACTCTGAGTTAAGTCTATTATTAATAACAGCTCTCAGGGCAGTACAAGTAGCTAGGACTGATGGATTCTTACTTGGTCATTATCATAAAAATGAAAATACATTTATCTATAAAGCCCTTTGAATTTTTCCTCCTTTTAATCTTTGTGTATTATTTTCTCCACTACAACCCATGGAAATGTTTTCTCACAAGCTTAACTTCTAAGTGTGTGACGAATTCTTTTGACTTTACAGTTAGGCAAGTCCCTAAGTGTTAAGCATGATGTAAAAGCTTCAGTTCCTCTAAAAGCAGGAAATAACTTTCATTGTCTCTACAACATGTATAGTTATTTGCCTTTTCTCCACACACGTTCTAACTCCTAATTGGAGGTTACAGAAATATGAAAGCTTAATAAACACCAGTTCATCCCTTATCAGAATTTAATCCATTCATAATAAAATCTCGCAGCACCACATTTGCTAGCTAGCTGAACTACAGCCTGGAAAATAACAAGTTCTCTTAGCATCTGACTATTTTTTGTCAGATTTGTCCTCAGAGCACTGTAGTTCATTTAGAGCTCAGACTAACTCTTAAATTCCTAGTATCTCTCCACCTTTCAGAGGATACATTCTTTCACGAACAGGATCAAGATCACTGCTCAATTCTTATGGGCCTTAAATAGTCATTATATGCTAACTTCAGGCACTAACAACATGGAATAGTTTGGAAACGAAGAGGAGAGGAACTGTATTTTATAGATGATGCCTTGAGTCATCATAATGATGACTCAGAACACAACTTTTATAATATAATAAATCCACTGGATAATTGTCTAAAGCCACCCCATTTTCATTAGGATTTTTTATTAATTTTCTGTCTGCAGCATTGATACTAACAGCACATTAAATATTACAGAAAATGTTCAAAACATCTTATAGGGCAATGTATTTAACATAATATTTGAGGCTTATATTATTGGCTATCAAGTGTAATATAAATGAGTAATATCTAAGCTCAATTTTCAGTGCAGGATTCTCAAAACCTGTTGCAGCACACATAGATTTCCAACATGGGTTACTAGGAGTCATGTCTCCAGCAGCAAATAACATCAAAATGAAAAAGTTTTTGTGTCAGTTCTCTTGTTTGTGCACACCTAAGAATTGACAAGAAACAATATGTCCCATAAACTCATCTTCCTAAGTACAACGTATGTAGAATTCCCGTTGAAGTCACTGGGACTCCTGCTAATGAGTACATGCAAGATCAGTCCCATTATATCACTTCAACAGTACTCCAAAAGACTTGTGAAATACAGATCCAAACTTATTTGAATAGTCTTGGGAATTCCTCTGTTTCTGATTGCCTATTAGACAATGGTAGTCTGAGTATTATCTGTCTAGTATTAGGCAATGGTAGGTTTCCATTTAATTTTCATCCATGTAATTTTAAAATGCCATTTCTTTTAATCTAAGATGTTTGCTGGAAACTGAGTTCTAATTGCTTAAAGAACAGGTTCCGGTGTGGTTATTAAAGAAATCTTTGATTGCTTGTGGCAGATAGGTATAAGTTCCTAGACTGTACAAATTAGTTATCATTGGTCTGCTTGACATTCCATGCATATCTATATATATATGCATATATATTTTATATATATATAACTTTAAATCTTGTTTAATAGCTGAGGGTTATTAGAATAATTTCTAATCATGATGATTCATGATACATATTGATAGACTTTCTCAGTAGAAACTGACACTGATTAATAGGTAAGCTAAGAACTTGCTATTATAAATGTGTGCATACAAGCAGGAGATTCTTTTTTTAAGATAAAATAAAGTAGTGGAATTCAATGCCCTGAAACAGATGCAAACTGGATGACTGAGTCTTCCTTCTTGCTTCTCTACAGTGTGTCTTTGGAAATGCCTTTAACTTTTGATGTTTATGGTAACATCTTGGCATAAAGTCTGCTAACACCAGGTCAGGCTGACAGGCCTGTAGTTCCCAGGATCCTCCTTCTGGCCTTTCTTGTAGATGGGTGTCACATTGGCAAGCCTCCAGTTGTCTGGGACCTCCCCTGTTAACCAGGACTGCTGATAAATGATGGAGAGTGGCTTGACAAGCTCCTCTGCCAGCTCCCTCAGTACTCTCGGGTGGATCCCATCAGGCCCCATAGACTTGTGGGTGTCCAGGTGGTTTAACATGTCCTTGACTGCTTCCTCCTGGATTATGGGGAGTTTATTGTGCTCTCCATTCCTTTATCTTTGGCCATCAAGTTTTTGAGAATTTAAGGTTTTGATGCTTAATTTCTACCTATATCCTTGTGGGGAACAGAATCTAAGTCAATTTGGTAAGGTCACAGAAAGAAACCTAACAGGTCAGGAATTCTTACCACTCTTGCTCTAGTGTCCCAACCACAGAAGGACTCTGCTTTTCTTTAGTTCAGTTGAGCCATTTTTTTTTCATAAATTCTGTTCTGAGTTTGCCAATTAGGGCTATTTACAACAGTGAATTTTAAGGACCTATCCATTGGTCACCGTGATAAAACAATTTTCTATAAAACTTTCCAACAGTCATCAAAACACTAAAAATGTTTAGATACTCTCAGTCTACTGTAGAATAAATGGAATTGGTTTCCAATCCATTGAGAAAGTGGCATTTCAGAACTCTAGTCTTATTCAGTGTTCACTTGGAAGGCTGTAAAAGCTTTCTCCATTAGTTTTTGTGTAATGCTTTGCGCTTGCTCTTTATTACAAGATGTCTAATTTGTCTCCATTCTGTATATCATATGTAATGATCTGAAAAGGTCTTCTGGAGAATTTCTGATACTGTTTGAATTGTACACATGTAGATGCTGGGTAAGCCTTTTGAATTCTGTTTTCTCAGTGACAGTCTGGAACATAAACAAATGTATTTGAATATTTCAACTGCTGAGTTTCCCAGCTCATTTATTGCTTTCTATATTAAAAAAGAAAAGCCTTAAGAGATTTTCAGAGTGAGAGACCCCATATTTCTTTCTAAGCTTGATTTCAGGCAAACTTTTAAATTGTCTTCTACAGACAGATTATGGTATGCAGTCTTACTTGTCATATACCATAATCAAGTTTCAGTCTGACTATAACCTGATGGTTGTGGGTGTTTTTTCAGATTTATCAGGGATATTATTATATTTATCTGTGCTGACTTTATTTTTTCTGATGTGATGTTGTGGAGGCCTTTTTGCTGTTTCTAACAGTTCATCTTTCTTAGGCTGTCACACCCAAAATTTTAGATAATATGTAAGGCTTTAGCAACCCTTTTGGTGCCATTGCAATCTTTCTTGTCTTGAGCCAGTTTGTTTGAGAGATTTGTGTCAATATTCTTACTAGTTTTTTCTTTATTGTAGAGTATTAATTTATTTTTCAGTAAGAGACAATGAAAAGCTGAGCTTTAAATGTTATTTACGTAGATTCTCTAACCATTAATGTAACCACTGCAAAATCACTTCGTTTGAAATAACCTATTTACAGATTTTGTCTCATATTTATTCTGGGTTCAGGTCCAAACCTTTTGTCTTTTTTGGGGAGAACAAAACAAACTAAAGCTATGTGAGACAAATTCCTAACTGAGATAAACTGATTCATTTCCATTTACCCAGGCTACATAAATGAAAATGAAGTGTTTGCAGTAGTCCAAAGAAGGGCCCCAGTTTGGTTAGAAATTACAATGTAAAGTCTCATTGACAATCTCAGTTATACGTGTTGAGCAATGAAATAACACTTAACAGTGTCTGCTTCTATTAAATTGTCAGTCATAAAGATAATGTTAACCTGCACTAGCATTGTCATCAACATAAGCTCTATGACTACTGCCTGTATTTCTTTCTTTTCTCTTCCATTTCCTCTTTCATTTTCTATTGGCATATTATTTTGTAGTAAGTGAGGCATGAACACTCACTTCCACCTGCAAAACAGACCACTTACCTAATTGGAATATGAAGAGGTTTAGTACATTTACCACTGTGTTTTTCATGTAACATAGTGTGATCAAAGAGAACGTATGTGGGCTACCCACTTAGCTCTGTCTTAAGCATTTTTTATGGAAAAATATATATATTAAGAAAAAGTTAGTGTAATGACTATCACAACATGGGCCTGTTATCTCTGTTTTTCATTACTACAGTGATGCAGAGCAGTCATAAAGCTGTTGTATCTAACCGTTTCAGAATGTTTTTGGCTAATGAAATTTCTAATAGAAGATAATCAACATATTATAGTCTAGCCTTGAGTCATTGCTGGGAGAAAAGTGGCATGATAAGGGTTTCCATTTTTGCTTTATATATACAAATATATTATTCCTTTCATAATATTTGGGATAGCTGTGAACAGGATGTTCTTGTGCTCTTAGTGATATTGAAAATATTTATTTTTATCATTTTAAGTATTCTTATAGGCATTTTCTATTTATTTTCCACACTGATGTTCTTCAGCATACAATACATATACATAAATTTATGAAGGTCAACTCCAGTAAAGGACTGTCAGGGTCATGATTGTCCCACGGTGCTCTTGCTCCACAAGCCCTGCCTGTTGCTCTTGAAAACTCAGAACCAAAAAGACTACTTTAGCTAGGCCTTCGACACAGCCTTCACTAGTATTCACATAGCCAACTCGGTGAAATACAGGATGATAATTCAGTGCAAAATTGACTAAACTGTCGGTCTTAAAGCTTATTGTGAGCAGTGGTCCAATGTCCAACTGGCAGCCACCTGGTGGATCAGTACTGCAACTAATACTGTTTATTAACAGCCTGGATGGTAGAATCCTCAGCCAATCAACCCTCAGCTGATATCAAAATGGGGGAAGTGGTTAATTGGTATTTAAAGTGACCTCACCAAGAAGAAAGAAAAAGAAAAAAAAAGGTGGTCAAGAAGCCTGTGAAGATTAGCAAAGGTAAATTCAAAGCTCAATACCTGGGACAAAATAATGCCATTCAGCAGTACAAGCCAAGGCAGACGTACTAGGAAACAGCTTTTCCCAAAAAGACCAGGTAAACATCAAAGCTGATCATGAGCTAACAGTATGACCCTGCACCGAAGAGGGGTGTACTAGGAGAACTGTAGACAGCAGTCCCAGGGAGATTATTTTTTCCCTTTATCTGATATCTGTGAGACATTTTGGGTGCCTTGGTAGAAGACTTTGATGTATTGGAGTAAGTCCTGTGCAGGCTATGAGGGTCAATTGGTCCTCAAGCATATGATGTATGAGGAGAGTCTGAGAAACCTTGGTTTTCTCAGTTTCAAGAAGAGAAGGCTTAGGGGAGATCTTATGGTTGTCTCCAGCTACCTAATGGAAGGAAATAGAGAAGGCAAGAGTCTTCTCAGAAATGCACGGTAAAAACACAGGAGGGAACAAGATGTACAAGGTAACAGCGGTAAGAAGCTTCTTACTGAGAGATGTTCTGGGATCTCTTGGAAGTACTCAAAACTCAACTGGGTAAATCCCTGAGCAACCTTTTCTAACCAAACATGCTCTGAGCAGTAGGCTGGACTAAATAGTCTCTGGAAGTCCTCTCCAGTCTACCTGATCCTGTATACTCTTCACTATAAAGGGTGTAAAATGTAAGCTTTGAAGTGTTTCTGTTCCCAGCTTGGCATATGCAAGGAAGCAGATGCTGTGCCGGAAACTGTGTGGTCTGAGATTTTTAGGGTTAGCTAATCCCCCACCACAGAAATCAAACACTTGAATATGGTGAAGGGAATGTCAATGTCCATGTGATGGACATCATCAACACCATGATGATGGTGACCTTCACCGGTGTTAACAAATGCCTAAGAAGTTCTTTTAGAAAAAAAAGACACCAGGTGGAGTAGAATGACTGGTAAGACAACTCAGTCTTGTGATACTGTTTAGCATGTAGTTATCCTAGAAACAGAAGATGGGTTCTAGGTCTTCTCTGCCCCTAAGAGATTTTAAAACCATGTCTCTGATCTTCAGGAGAATGCTTTCACCTGATTTCACCAGGCTCTAAATCTAGATGTAACACCTGGAGCTGAACCACCGTTCCTGGAGATAGAGGAGTGGGTTGGATTTTTAGTATAGCATAGAAAATGAAAGAGCAAAATTGATGGTTGAGATTATGGATGTCTTGACTAAGAAGGCAATATATGAAATACATTAAGTGTACATAGATAAAATGATCATAAATTTGCAGATTCTTGACATATTTACTAAAACCTTTTTTTTAATTCCAAAAATCTGCACTACATCATACTGAAGTATATCACTGAAAGGAACATGGAATTTTCTAGGAGAGGTTATCTGCTAGTTATAGAAAATGAAATTGGCGCAGTAATGCCTAAAATAGCTAGACTGAAACATAATAATGAAGACTATGTAGAGGCAAATATTAACTGGAAAATATAAATACAGCTCTTAGCTAGAAACTGCACTGAGGAGGTGGAATCCAACAACAGCTCAAGGACTACATTTTATAATTTTAAGGTCTGCTTGTTTATTTTCATCATTTACTTAATTTCTTTGGAAGAAATTTAATTGAATTACCTAGGATTTAAGTCTATGACTAAAGTTGAATAATTGATTGATTTATTCTATTTATGCTTGTTTCTACTTATGTAAAATTTTTATATTATTTTGTCCATCCAAGATTCTTGACACCTTATAATCTGAAACATAAGGTGTCTGCAACACTATCTAGCTAACCGTCAGCAACATCTTCTAATCCCTCCTGGTTAGAGAAGTGATGCAACCCCACTCTATTAATGGAAACATAAAGGTTTAGGGCCAGAGTCAATGAAAGCTGTAGGGAATGGCTTCATTGTGCAATCTCAGAAATAACCTACTATAGAGATATCTGAGCTGGTTTTAATTAGCTAGCTTTAGCACAAGCAGCAGTCCTGTAGACTTGCCTGGCATACATCTGTGTAAGTTAAATTATTCTGCTACTCAGTGTCTTTTCATAAGATGTTTATAGGTAGATACACAAACATTTTAGGCATCTGAATTCAAGAACTGTGGTCATGAAAAAAGACATTCTGGATTTTACATGATGCAGTTACTGGTTACCATGCCCCTGGGATTACAGGAACAGAATAAGAGTCTTAACACAATCCTCTCCAGCTTCCCCCTACACCCATCCATAAGTGCCACGAAAACTAAACTAGAGGATATTTGAAATGTCTCTAGAACTATATGAATCTTGAATTTCTTTCTGTATATTGACTATGTAGAGCTTTGCACAGAGGTTGCATGGGCAGGATACCCAAACAGAAATTTGTAAAGGTTTTGTTAGCTTTCTGACCATCAACTGACCAACTTTTCTTAGAGATCCCTTTTCTGCAGTTCTGTAATATCATCAAAATAGTGTCTTTATTTCATGGGACTATTTTCTGTGCTCTTTACTTATTGTTTCAAAGCACTTTGAATAAGAGTAAGTGGTAAATACACTTAGGCCTGCATAAGTAGCCACTTTGATTATGTAAACTCCTGTTTTAAGAGATTTCTAAGTATCTCCATAAATAGAATACAATTTGCTTCTCAGAAGAAAACATTTTATGTCAGTCCCTGGAATGCTGTAGTTGAATGTTATTTGTTATCTTAATTGCCTGGTTGTATACCTAGATTTCACTTCTCAATAATTCAAAATTAGATGAATTATATGAGCCAGAGTTAATAACCTCTAGAGATGTTTCCTTGTTCCCAGAAAGAAAAGGATATTTGTGCACCAGATGTTCTAACCAATGACCAGAGAAAAGATGACTTGTCAAAAAACACTAAGAGACATCCTACTGTAACACAATAAGACAGACGTTTCCTAAGAAGCACTTCATGGTGTTGAACTTCATGAGAAAGTTGGTAAAACCCCATTCTAGGTATGAATACCATTTAGAGAGAAAGTTGCAGGTCTATTTCTAGAAAATTAGAAATACTGCCTTTTCCAAATGTAGACTCATATGCACATAACAAATTAACAAATAAAAATGGAAGAAATTTTAAATTATACATGAAACAGAAGTTCTGTGAAAGCACACACTTCCAATTTCAAGCAAAATATTGAAAAATCTACTGTGATTATCCCCATGCAGGGTATATTACCACGAAAAATTTGCCATACTTATGTCTCAAGTTTTTGGAGGGCCCAGAAGCAAACTAAAATGTCTAGATTACCTGAACAAGATATTTGGTCTATTTTTCATGTTCACTATTCAGAATGCTCTTTTCAACTTTCTAAAATTCAGTAATATTAAAAGACAGCTAGAAAAAAAAAGTTACATATGGAAATAAATTTAAGAAATAATTTTTATAAATACAAGTTTGTAGTTATCTCAGGGCAGCTATACATCTTGGCCAAGAAAAGACCTAAGAAAGAATAATCTATTCTTCCTTTGTAGAAGAACTCTATTATAATTGTAGTTAAAGCAAAGACAAACTGTATAGTTGTATTGCTATTGTCAATAGCACGCCTTCTTAGAAGACATTCCTGGAATGAAATTTGGGTGATTGTTTTCCTACATATAAACTGTAATTGTAATCAAGCAGTTGATAAACTGAAAGTAAGTAATGGTATAATTTGCTGATTATTCAGAGCATTGTTATATATGTTATAACTGTTGCCATACCTGTGTATTTAACTTGCAGATTTGTCCAGCACAGTACAGATTGTAGAGATTTGACTTATATTAATGAGCTGAGTAGAGCTTCATCCTGATGCCCTCAAACTACTAACTGCTGAGGTTACCCAAAGCAGCTTTTTTTGCTGATAATAACATCTTCACAGCATCTCAAGAGCTGTATTAGCTGTATACTATAAACAGCTTGCTTACTATTTCAGTACAAAAATAATTTCCATTACCATTGAATAAGCTTGCATTTTCTTGTCATCTAACATTCACTCCCACAAGTATGCATATTTGCTGAAAGTAAACTTTATATGTAAACTTTCCTTTAACAATGTCTGTCCCTAGATAGTGGTGGAGCAAGGTTTGGATTTAGCACTTCTATCATCTTCTGAATCATTCCCATCTGCAGTGCAAAGTCCCTCACCATCTGTACCATGCCTGATAACTTATGCAGGCAATACAAATACTTGTCTCTCATTTCCATCAAGGGCGTTTTTTTTTAAACATGGGCCATTTCTCTTGTAGGACCAAATTCAGCAAAACACTGAATCTACACATAACAATCAACTATTCTTCATCAAACTGAAAGATTGATGAGTCGTTCTTTCACTATCTTTTGGGGAAGGTTCTTCTCTAGGAATGAGACTAGTTAGATCATCTGTGCGATACGTATTTTCTAGTCCCTACACAGGCTATTCTTCTTTTCAGTAACAGACCATTAACTTGGTCCACTCTTCTGGTGTTTATAGAGCATTGTGAGTATTAGAACTGACCACAGAAAGGAAAATTTTGATCTGTGGATCACCAACATGTACATATGCAGAAATTTCAGCATTAGGAAGAATGTCAGTGCTTCTAACATTTTCCATACTGAGATTAAGGAAATATCAAGTTCAGGAATAGCCTTAGATACTAGGTGTTACTAACAGGTCAACAAAATAATCTGCTTAACCCTAAAAACACTTGTATAAAATGCAAGACTGGATAAATATTAGCAGACAGTGAATGTGTCCTGTTCTTTCTTCCACACAACAAGAGGAGTGAAATGCATATGTAAGTACCACAAGAAAAAGAGATTAAAATAAAGTAGGGGAATGTGATTATTCCAGTTGGTGATCTGCACAGATCATGTCTGTGTTGCTCATGAAGAAAAAACCATCCAACATAGCCTACAACAAAACTGTTCTCTTCTTCAAATCCACGTCAGTTTTATTCTTACATTGAAAAATTAAGTAAGATGCCTAAGAGGTGAGAAGGAAGATTTCCTGTTCTACCTTAGAACATTAAATCACCATGTTTCATGGTCTGCAGATAGCATCTCTAAAGTAAATACAATTCCCAATACAATGTGGGAAATATAAAAATAAGAAGATAAGTTCATATGCTAAAGCCAAAGGTATTGCTGATGGTGAACTGAAGATAAATATCCCACTGCTGGGCTGCAGCATATATGTATATACTGGAAAGATATATTAAAAAAAATAATAATGTTGCAATCTTAAGCTGTCATAACTAACTGATACTCCAATATCTTACGGCTGTAAACACAGCTACCTGGACTGAGAAGATAATAAACCTTTTTTTCAAGACTGATTAATTTCAATTCAATGTCCAGACATTTCTACGCATTTGTCAGCAAGACTGAATTTTTTTCTTAGACATCATTTTCACAGAGATCAAGTCATCTTCAAATCTTCTCTCAAGTAGTCTGAATAGATTCATTTTGTTAAATCTGACATTCCAAAATTTATATTCTTAACTCTTCAATCATTGTTTTCAATCTTCTCTAAATGTTTTATAGAATTTCCATATACTTTAACAGCAAACCACATATAGTTGTGCAGATCTCCAATTAAAAAAATAAATATTGTTGGATAAACAACCAAACTATGTCATATATCTCTAATAATACCACTATCATCATTGTATTAGATACATTTTTGAGTTACTGACATTTTTGAGATGGGAACACCCAGGTCTGTGACTATCCAACTTGTGCCTCTGATGTCTGCATGTAGCAATTTTTAAAAGAACCTTGAGATACCTCATCAGAGTACATCAAAAGACATCTAACAAGAAGTTACAAAAAAACCCTCCAATATCATAAATCAGATTCTTTATGAAGAGTGGCCTTCTGGGAAATAAGGTTTTTAAAAGTCCACAGATTGTCATTGGATTTTAAAATTAAATACTTTGTTGTTTTGTCTATTTTAAAATTGGCACTAATTCCTATCATCTTAACTATTTTATATATTGGAAATATTCAATCTTTACTTTTCAAGAAGATTGTAATAAATATTGGAGCAATACTGGCACAACTGGTCCAGAGCAAATGTCTTAATCTGAAGAGAGGGTAAATATTGACACTTTCCTAAGTGTCAGCTAGGGAACTTCCATCAAGTATTTTCCAAGCTTCCTATTCACAATGTTATCCACGATGGATGTGTCCTCATATTTTCATCCAAGTACAAAGCAGAATCTAGTGAGAGATTTTTGCTTTACTACTTTCAATTTTATGATCTACAATTTGCCAGTTTTCTAATGAGGCCAAATCTCCATTTGATTTTACTCCTCTAAAAATGCTTCCTTATTTTCTTTAATTCTATTAGGCATTGGTTTTCTTTCACTTGTTTTTTTCTCTTCTCTCTCAGAAATTTTTACGTTATTTTTACTGATTTTATTGGTATCTGCTGAACAATGCTGAATTTTCAGCTTTTTCTTCTTTCTTTAAATTTTGTGTCCCTATTTGGTTATACCAACAATTGCTTAAAACTTTATTAAAACTGTCTGTTTAAAGTTCAGAAAAAATATATTCAATGAGTGTAATGAACTACGAATCACGGAATCACAGAGTCACAGAATGGTAGGGGTTGGAAGGGACCTCTGAAGATCATCTGGTCCAACCCCCCTGCCAAGGCAGGTCACCAAGGGCTGGTTGCACAGGAGCGCGTCCAGTCAGGGGTTTTGAAGGTCTCCAGAGAAGGAGACTCCACAACCCCTCTGGGCAGCCTGTTCCAGTGCTCTGTCACCCCCACAGTGAAGAAGTTTTTCCTCACGTTGACGTGGAACTTTCTGTGCTGCAGTTTGTGCCCATTGCCCCTCGTCCTGTCACTGGGCACTACTGAAAAGAGTCTGGCTCCGTCCTCCTGACAGACACCCTTCAGAGATTTATAGACATTGATAAGGTCTCCTTTCAGCCTTCTTTTCTCCAGACTAAACAGCCCCAGGTCTCTCAGCCTTTCCTCATACAAGAGATGTTCCAGTCCCTTAATCATCCTCGTAGCCCTCCGTTGGACTCTCTCCAAAAGTTCCCCATCTCTCCTGAACTGGGGAGCCCAGAACTGGACACAATACTCCAGGTGAAGCCTCACCAGCACAGAGTAGAACGGGAGGATAACTTCTCTCGACCTGCTGGTCACACTCTTCTTAATGCACCCCAGGATACCATTGGCCCTCCTGGCCACCAGGGCATATTCCTGTCCCATGGATAACTTATTGTCCACCAGGACTCCAAGGTCCTTCTCCTTGGAGCTGCTTTCCAGCAGGTCAACCCCTAACCTGTACTGGTGCATGAGGTAGTTCCTCCCCAGATGCAGAACTCTACACTTGTCCTTGTTCAATTTCATGAGGTTCCCTTCTGCCTAAGTCTCCAGTCTGTCCAGATCCCATTGAATGGCAGCACAGCCTCCTGGTGTATCAGCCATTCCTCCCGGTTTTGTATCATCAGCAACCTTGCTGAGGGTGCATTCCAACCCTTCATCTAGGTCACTGTTGAGGATGTTTAACAAAACTGGACCCAGTACTGGTCCCTGGGGAACACCACTAGCTACAGGCCTACAGCTGGACTCTGTGTCACTGACCACAACCCTTTGAGCTCTGCTGCTTAGCCAGTTCTCAATCCATCTCACAGTCCACTCATCCAACCCATACTTCCTGAGCTTCACTATGAGGACATTATGGGAAACAGTGTCAAAAGCCTTACTGAAGTCAAGGTAAACCACATCCACTGCTCTCCCTTCATCTACCCAGCTAGTCACTCCATCATAGAAGGCTATGAGGTTGGTCAAGCATGATGTCCCATTAGTGAATCCATGCTGACTACTCCTGATAACTTTCTTTTCATCCATGTGCCTAGAGATGGCTTCCAGAAGGAGCCATTCCATCACCTTCCCAGGGATGGAGGTGAGGCTGACCCGTCTGTAATTTCCCGGGTCTTCCTTCTTGCCCTTTTTGAAGACTGGGGTGGCATTAGCTTTCCTCCAGTCCTCAGGCACCTCTCCTGTTCTCCATGTTTTTTCAAAAATGATGGAGAGAAGTGTGGCAACAACATCAGCCAGCTCCCTCAGCACTCACAGGTGCATCCCATCAGGGCCCATGGATTTGTGAGTGTTCAGTTCAGCCAAATGATCTCTAACCCAAACATCATCGACCAGTGGAGAGTCTTCCTCCCTCCAGGCTTTTTTGTTTACCTCCAGGGTCTGGGATTCCTGAGGAGTAGTCTTAGCAATAAAGACTGAAGTGAAAAAGGCATTCAGTAACTCTGCCTTCTCTGCCTCCTCTGTCACCAGGGCTCCCACTTCATTCACCAAAGGTCCCACATTTTCCTTAGTCTTCCTTTTACCACTGATATACTTGAAGAAGCCTTTCTTGTTCTCTTTTACTTCCTTTGCCAGATTTAGTTCCAACAGGGCCTTGGCCTTCCTTGTTGCATGCCTGCATATCCTGACAACATGCCAAGTCAAGTCACTGTGACTAAACCATAGCCAGTATAAGACCTTTGCCTCTGTGGAACGTACCCTTTTCTCTTCTTATATGTCTTCCCCAACACAAAGTTTATTATTTCTTTGATCA
The DNA here is from genome assembly GCF_964289735.1 of Phaethon aethereus. Lineage (NCBI taxonomy): Eukaryota > Metazoa > Chordata > Aves > Phaethontiformes > Phaethontidae > Phaethon > Phaethon aethereus. The sequence continues at coordinate 130,371,773 of NC_138575.1, forward strand.
TCTTTAGATCATCCCTACATTTCCTTTGAGGTCTGCCTCTTTTGAAATGAGGATTTTTTTGTCTTTTCACCTCTATGCATAGGGGGTTTTTTGTTTGGTTAGGTTTTTTTTAATTTCCTGCAATCTCTCACCCTGCTAGCCAAAAGTTTCATGACAGAATTATCACTTTTTCCTTTATTCAGGCTACTGGGATACTGTTGGCCAACTACAGATACTAAATAATAGCTCTCCAGAAGCTAATATTAAAACATAGTTTAGACATCACTCCAAAATATATTTACCTTGATATGTTGTATTGTGTTTGCTAATAGATAAAAAAAATTGTGCATACAGTAAATGGAAATTCACCTTCATTTCAACTCATATATTTAGGCTCCCAAAAACTCTTTGTCTTTCTCTTGCATCTTTGCTGTATTTGGCTAATACGGCTTGCAAGTAAGCTTTTAAATGTAGGTGCAATACATGTCTATGTAAAAACTAGTTTCACTTGAACTAGAAAGACCATGTGTGTACTGTAGACTATTAATATTATTAGCAACAGACACAAATGATCAGAGTTATAAAGCAGAGCAAATAGAGCCTGCCTTGGAATAGTGCTTGTTATGCCTTGTTTCTAATAATGAAAACTTTCTTTTGGCACATTGTGAGCACTGATAATATTACATAGTGACTACTGGAAATGTTAAGGTAATGGCAATCAATGCTTATTCAATAGCCCAGTGTGTTTTCTGAGCTCGTTTGCTTTTCTGCTAGAGTCCTCTTAGTGCAAGTATGTGAAGTTCTGTCCTTTCTCAGCTCAGGTTGTATTACGTGTTTGTTCATAAATTACAGTTATGCTTACAATCACAGAATCATAGAATTATAGAATGGTTTGGGTTGGAAGGACCTTAAAGATCTTCTACTTCCAAACCCCTGCCATGGGCAGGTGCACCTTCCACTAGATCAGGTTCCTCAAAGCCCCATCCAGCCTGGCCTTCTGCATGTAACAGGAAATATTTTAAATAGTCATATACCTTTTTATAGCGGTTTAGAGATTCTGCTTGAATAAAAATGAAAAGTCTGGGTTTTTTTTCAACACTATTTGGAATCTCATGAGTCTGCTTATTTTTTTGGAAAAGTCAATGTCAATCTCTGGCAGCTTCAAAATTCACATAGGAAGTGCCAAGATGTTTATCAAATGAATAAATAACATTTCAAAGATTCACTGGCATTTTATCTTAAAGGAAGTTTTGATTTAATTTTTATTCTTTTTCCAGAATAGTTTGTTCATCCAGAATGATGGATGAACATCCAGCTTTTTCTTCAATTCCATCTTTGTCAGGACTAACTTTCTTGTAAAACCATAAAGTGACATGTAAAAAGAAAAAGATATACCAAACAGGTATATGGAATGTAAGCTATGGATGGAATATAAGCACGTTCCTCTGAGTGGTCAGACCTATGTGATTTTTTTTTTTTTAACCATATAGCAACTTCTTTTTGACTCTCTCATATACAGTACATTGGTTTCCTTTTTACAGGACATTGGTTTCCTTTTTACAGGAAATACTTAATGAAGAAACATTTGAACATTAATCTGTGCACACCCAGAAAAAAGGAAAGCTCATTCCTGCATTAACAACCTCCTTTCCAAAGAGGATTACGCTCATATGCAAAGATCAATGAAAGTATTATTAAAACTCCCAGCCCTTTTACTTCCCTGTGCAAAGCTGATATTGCCAATTATTTTAAAGATGTCTAATTTTAGGGGAATATTTTTGGCATGAAGTGGAAGGATGTTGAATATTTTATAACAGGCTGGTCTCAGAAGGAGTTCTAAACTATTTAATACCTTATAAGATGTCATTGGGCTAAAAGGAATCCCTTTAATAACAATCCATCTCACTATCAATTTTGTCAACTATATGGACATTTTAATTTTTTTCTTAACAAATGCTTTACCCTCTTTCTCACTGATAAAAATAATGAATCAATTGACCCAGGGTTACTAATATTTCCATACTTATTCTAATTCTGGAGCATTTGAATAGTCTGATTTATCTCTTACCTCAGAAAGTGCCTTAGATTATTTTCCTCTACTGTGTAAAAATAAGTAGTTGTGTCTAATACACTTGAGCGAGTGTATTAAAATATTTATGACAGCAGAAAGTATTTGGCTTACCTTGTTCTGCAGACCCATGATCATTTTAACCGGTAGGTTATTTAGTTGCTCAAAACTTGTAATTTTCAAGTAACTGGTTTTATTTTTCAGTCTATTTGGTTTTATTAGTGAAAACTATCCAAATGGATACTCCAATATGCTACACAAATATGGTCATTTATACCTCCAAAACACAGATAATTTCACCTTGACTGCAAAAGGCTCATGACTCTGTTCTATTCAAGGACTGACAAACTTCGAGAAAATGAGTTCTGCTATGAACAAAGATGAGTTACTGTAAGCTAGTGAGGCAAGGAGTGGACATACAGCAAGTCAAAGGACAGCTTAGGTAGGATTCATCTATCCAGATCTGGACATCTACATTAAATTAACAAATTTGATTGTTTTTACTTTTGTGCTAGTTTTAGTTGGGACAGAGTTAATATTCTTCATAGTAGCTAGTATGGGACTATGTTTTTGAATTGGGCTGAAAATAGCATTGATACTATAGAGGTGTTTTCATTACGGTTGAGTGGTGCTTACACAGAGTCAAGGCCTTTTCTGCTTCTCACATCACCCCACCAGCGAGTAGGCTGGAGGTGCACAAGAAGTTGGGAGGAGACACAGCTGACCCTGCCTGACCAAAGGGATATTCCATACTATATGATGTCACGCTCAGCATATAAAGTTGGGGGAAGAAGAAGGAAAGGGGGAGGAGTGAGTGAGCACCTGTGTGGTGCTTAGTTTCTGTCTGCGGGTGAAACACAACAACATTCCATGGAGACTTTGAGGGGAACTCAACAACTCTTTGCCTCAGTCTTCACTGGCATTCTCCTTCCCACACCTTTCAAATGAATGGGCTGCCAGACGAGAACTGGAGGAGCAAAGTCCCTCCCATTGTAAGAAAAGATAGGTTCAAGACCACCTGAGGAACCTGAACATGCACAAGTCTATGGGACCTGATGAGAGGTCCCCCAGAGTCTTGAGGGAATTGGCTGATGTAGTTGCCAAGCCACCCTCCATGATATCTGAAAAGTCATGGCAGTCAGGTGATGTTCAGTGACTGGAAAAAGGGAAACATTGCACCCTCAGAATGACCAACTTGTCAGCCTCACCTCTGTACCTGGGAAAATCATGGAAAAGATCCTCCTAGAAGCTATGCTAAAGGCACATGGAGGGCAGGGAGGTGATTTGAAGCCAGCATGGCTTCACCAAGGGCAAGTCCTGACCAACCTAGTGGCCTTCTAGGATGGAGGGATTGCATCAGAGGGCAAGGAAAAGGGCTACAGATGTCATCTATCTGGACTTCTGTAAGGTCTTTGACATGGTCCCCCACAACATCCTTCCCTCTCAGTTGGAGATGGACGGATTTGATGGGTGGACTGTTGGGTGGATGAGGAATTGGTTGGATGGTCGCATCCAGAGGGTAGTAGTCAAGGGCTCAATGTCCAGATGGAGATCAGTGCTGAGTGGTGTCCCTCAGGGGTCCGTACTGGGACCAGTACTCTTTTAATTGTCTTCATCAATGACATAGACAGTGGTATCGAGTGCACCCTCAGCAAGTTTGCAGATGACACCAAGCTGAGTGGTGCGGTTGACATGCCTGAGGGACAGCATACCATCCAGAGGGACCAGGTCAAGCTTGAAGAATGGGCCTGTGTGAACCTCATGAGGTTCAACAAGTCCAGGTGCAAGGGCCTGCACCTGGGTCAGGGCAACCTCTGGTATCAATACAGGCTGAGGGATGAAGGGATTGAGAGCAGCCCTGCCGAGAAGGACTTGGGAGTCCTGGTGTATAAAAAGCTGGACATGAGCTAGCAAAGTGTGCTTGTAGCCCAGAAGGCCGACCCTATCCTGGGCTGCATCCAAAGAAGCGTGGCCAGCAGGTTGAGGGAGGCGATTCTGCCCCGCTACTCTGTCCTGGTGAGACCCTACCTGGAGTCCTGTGTCCAGCTCTGGAGTGCTCAGCACAGGAAAGACATGGACCTGTTGGAGAGGGTCCAGAGAAGGGTCACCAAAATGATCAGAGGGATGGAACACCTCTCCTATGAGGACAGGCTGAGAGAGTTGGGTGTTCAGCCTGGAGAAGAGAAGGCTCCAGGGAGACCTCATTGCAGGCTTTCCGTACCTAAAGGGGGCTTATAAGAAAGTTGGGGAGAGACTTTTCGCCAGGGCCTGTTGTGATAAGACAAGCGGTAACGGTTTTAAGCTAAAAGAGGGCAGATTTCAAGATCTAAGGAAGAAATTTTACACAATGTGGGTGGTCAACCGCTGGCACATATTGCCCAGAGAGTTGGTAGATGCCTCATTGCTGACAACATTGAAGGTCAGGTTGGACGGGGCTCTGAGCTACCTGACTTAGTTGAAGATGTCCCTGCTCATTGCGGGGGGGTTGGACTAGATGACCTTAAAAGGTCCCTTCCAAGCCAAACTATTATATGAGTCTATGGTTCTATTATTTATGATTATTCAGCTTTGTAGATTTGTTTTAAGCCTTACTGGTTATTCCTGGCTTTCCTCTAGTAAAAGCACATACACAATATAAGCTGTCTTGTGTATTTACTGAAATATTAGTGATCTACAGCAGTGAATAAATGATTAAGCTATCTGATGAAAACCATCTCACAATATTGTTTTCCTGCAGTAGTCTGCATTAGAGCGTAATTTGAGATTGAAAGTTTTTAAGCAGGAATTTTGAGTCACAGAATCACAGAATCACAGAATCACAGAATAGTAGGGGCTGGAAGCGACCTCTGAAGATCACCTGGTCCATCCATGTGCCTAGAATAATTCTATTCACTCAAACTCATGCACACCGCATTTTGAAAATGTTTCAGTGTTTATGACAACTCTATCATAAGGCTGTAAGCTTAATGAGCGCTGTGGTTATTAGAAGTTACCACATTGCAAAATTGTTGGCCTACCTGTACTGTACAATAACATCTGGCTTTCTTTTACTGTTTCTGGAAAATTATGCAAAGGGAAAGTTTTGGTAGCAGTGGTCATCAAAAGAATGGCATTCGTTGCACAGAAGATTCATTTATACTCTGCAAAAGCATCTTGTTTGTATTTAACACAATCATCTATATTAACAATACGTATACAATAATTACAGCTGAGTGAAAATAGTATGGCTTAAAAACTACTTTTTAGCCACACTGGTCTCTTGCTTTGGCCATCTGAATCAAAATTCTCTCTGAAAGCTAAGCAGTCTTGTGCTTAGTTAATGTTTATATACAGGACATTGCCTAGAAATACAGGGTACCGTGAACACAGGCTTAAGGAACTATGAAAAAAAACAAAAAACACAACCACCAAACCCCAAAAGCCCCCAAAAGACAAAAATCCCTAAAGTAACAAATCAAAAGGCTCCTTTTAGCAATGCTGATGGGATCAAAAGGACTGATGAGAAAAAGGATGAGGGAGACTAGTTTTCCTCATCAGGGAAAAACAAAATTTTGGGCAGGGATTTAGCTACTTTGTACTACATTTTGGTTTGCTTCATGGATCTATGGCAGGCCTTTAACTCTTGGTGCTTCAGTTCCTGCCAGATATGCATCGCACTTATGGTCCCCTCTGCCTACCTTGTTTAGTTTCTTTATCTAGACTGTGAAATCCATGAGACAGGAAGACTTATTATTTCAAATGCAATACATATATGTAGCTCCTGTAGTGCATTGCATAAAGTTCTTCAGAGCTCCCTTTAATTGTTTATGGAGTTGACGCATTACCTAAAGGCAGAGCTGGAGTTATATAGCCTGAAAAGTCTACATATTTCTTTTATGAATGCATACCTCAGTCTGTTTAGCAGCCCATGATCTGCTGTGTCCTACTCCATTAGTCCTAGAGGAATGTTGGCAGAATAAATAGGAAAGACTCCAGGAACTTTCACTAGTGCAGAGTCACTTCTGCACATGATGCAGGATGTGTCCAAATAACTGCAGCACAGTTTCATGGATTTGAATAAGCCAAGATTAATTCTTGTCCTAGCTGGAGAGCTAAGTCATTATTTTATTTTGGTTGTCGTTTGGATTTATGCTTATTTTGTTTCACTTGTAAGTAGTGTAGTAGTAGCATAAGGGAAAAATGTAATTCAAAAACAGTGGAATTCTGAATGCCATTTAGTGCATAGCATGGAGCCCTTGTGTTCAGCAGCAGTCATAGAGCCAAGACTTCAGTTTTCCTTAATTCTGAAAAACTACAAGTGGTCATATAATTTTCTGCACACTGGACTGACTGTTCCCCTCACAAACTGCCTCAAAAACATTTCTCATCTGCTTCCTACAGGAAAGGACCACACAAAGACCTTCACAACTGATTTTTAAAAACAGGCTTTTAATATTGCTATGTAAATCTATTATCTAATGCATAAAATTTCCTTTTTTTCTCTTTCCTGGTTTTCTCTCAAATATATCTGTATTTCTTATACATTAAAATTGTTAATTAGTATTAGTTAATACACTGATTTTGGCTGTAAATTGGTGAGAGTTGAAAGTTTCATTTGAACAAAGAAACCTATATAGGTCCATCATATAATTCAGATTTCTATCTCTAGAGCTCAGACTGTGCAGACCTGTGCTGTCAGTTGCAATTATACGCCTAGGAACCTGCATCAGTCAGTGCAGAACACAGAGAAATCAACATCACAGGAAAGAAGTAGTCTATTTTGTTTAGAAAAAGCTTGTAAATGGATATAGGTATGTACTTGCAGTGGCTTCTGCTAGCATGCTGTAAATGCATACTTTAAGAGTGTTTACACACTGTATTCTGAAAATTTGAGAAAACTTTTCTTTCCTGATTTTTGCCCCTCCCCCAGAACTGGTGTGTTCTGAGAAAAAAAAAAGCATTTGCATTAAGAAATGGTAATATAATCGCTCTAGATTCCATTTTTGGTGAGTTTTGGAAAAACAAATCTAGATAACAGGAAGAATGAATAAAAAAAGCATTATTTCTTAGTGTATGTATATATTTAAGGTGAAGGAGCTTCTCCAACAAGCTATTCCTTCAAAAGCTCTTCAACTGTGTTGCTGAAAAGGAGAACATAACAACATGCTGCTGAAATACAGAAAGAGAGTCAGCCCATACTGTGTGTATGTGCAAATAGGACATGGACATCTGTGATCTGATTCAGCCTGAAGGCAGATATCTAGTCCTTAAGTGACCAAGCCATTTGCATGGAGCTAGTAGAGTAGATCAATAGGTGTTTCACGTGTTTCTGGAGTGCCATATGGAAACAAGAGGGGAGAATCTAAGGCATCCAGAGTGGTACTGGAAACCAGTACTTAGGCTTAGGAGACAAACATCTCAAATTAAGGTATCTACATATGTTTGTATGCAGGGGTGGGGTTCAGGTGCCTCCTACCATTTTACACATCTCTCCTAGCTTCAGCCACCACCAGAGGAGGGCAGAGGTCTCTTGCAGGTTCTGAGTCGTACCTGTCAGGGTCACATCAAGGGTTTCGATTCCCAAGGGTATTTCAGATGGCATCAAATACCTCTCTAGGCAGCTAAATTGCAGCCTGAGTGTGTTCATGTGGTCTAGGTCCTGTTAAGTTCAATGGAGCTATTGCTGGTGCAGTTGTGGTGGTGCATGCCCCTGGCCCCAACACTCCCCCACTTCACCTTGTACCGGGGCCTCTCTAAGTTGACTGACAAGCTTTGGCCTCTGAACAAAGGGTTTGGCGACTGAGAGCCCCTCAACTGTATCAAGCACTCTTGTTTAGCCAAGGAGAAGAATGGCACCGAGTGTATCAGGAACACGATCACCTAAAAAAGGTGCAGAACAAGAATAGAACTAATCAATTATCTCCTAACAATCCCGGCAGCAGTGCTGTTAAAACTTGAGAATTCACCTGCCCGGATTGTGTAAATTGTGTAAATTCACCGATGCCTAAAGTCAATCATAAATAGCGGTCCCAAGTGAGACCCTTTGAGCTCTCCTGGACTGCAGCGGGCTGCGATCAGCACCTCCCTCTGAGTGGAACGCCTCTCAGAGTCCATGAACCCTCCAAGTTTGCAATCAACTCAGAGGTTCAACTGTTCACCCATTGAGCAATGCAAAGCATTTGATGTGAGTAGTCGACTGGATTCGAGGGGGATATTTAAAGGTACCTTTGTACATATCTATCTCTTTACATCTCTTTACGTGTGTCTATCTCTACACCTATATGTGTGTGTGACTAAAGAATCTTAGTAAGTTTTAGGTTGATTATGCTGCTAAGTTTTATATGATTTGATATTGTGATTTATCTCAATAGCAATAGCGAATTTGATAGCTGCTATTTTGTATGAGATAAATTGCCATCTTTAAGTTACACCAAGCACAAAATCATAGACTATATCACTACACCAGAATTCCCATGCTCTGTCTTTTTAGTCATAAACCGTTGACCAAGTCTGGGACTAGGCATGGATTCAGCCGCACCTAGACTCCTCTCTGAGAAGGAGTTTAGAAAGCAAGGGGAACCACTCTGAACCTTGTGACTCAATGGGAGGGTCTCCCTCATTTTCTTTCCCTTTTCCCAATCCTTGGGGAACAGACATAACTGTTGACCAAGTCTGTGACTAGGGGTGGATTTTGGTCCACTCTGAACCTCGTGATTCAACAGGAGGGTCTCCCCTACTTTCTCTCCTCAATATACACATAAGCCACATTAGCCCGACTAGATCCATGAATAAATCATTCCAATCTAATTGTAATTTGGTTTCTCTTTGTATACCTTTTCCATGTTGAATAAGTAGTAGAGTGGACCTTGTCATTGAATTCTGTTAAGTCATACTTTTTACAATTTTAAATTAAAATCATTTGCTTTCTGCTATCTTTGGTGGTGATTCTTTAAGTGGCCTAAATTACTCATTCATGACAGCAGTAAACAGATTATTTTATTGTATTTGGTTGACCAAACCCAGCTGTCTACTTTAGGGTGAATTGAACCATGCTACAGACTATAAATTCACTGAGTAGCTCTTCACTGACTTTAATTAGAGCTCAGACATGTGGAGGCAAATAGGAATTTACTATGAAAGCTAATGATTTTTACTAACTTCATGTACATTTCTAAAATGATGACATGGTTAGTAAGTAATGACAATTAAAAAAAGTAAAAAGACCCTGGATTAGTAGGTTAATGATCTGAGCAGTATTGGCTCAGTATTTGGCTACAAAGAATGAAGAAAATCTTGCTCTTGCAGCAGTACTTGAACAGTGTTTTAAATCAAGATTGTTGCTTGTTGGTAGTGAGTTTTCTTCCAGCTCAGAGTTTAAGATGCTTGTACATAACTCTTAACACTGGACTGAAACAATAAACAATAAGAGCAAAGATTTGAAAAGAGGCAGTATAAAAAGCAAGAACAGCAAGACTATGCAGCAATGGAGACTTATAATGTCTTTAAAACTCTTGTACTATTAATATTATTTTCTAAGTTTCACTTAATTATTCTACAGTAGAATAAAAAAGATTGCAAGCAGAATAAAAGAGATTACTCCTTTTTCTATCTGGAATCCTATGAAAATCATGGAGATCGGATTTTGACAATGGAAACAAAACTTCCTTTTTATTTTGTAGATGCCTATGTGACATACAAAATAAATTTATGCTCAAAAGCAATGAATGAATGAATGAATAAATAAATAAATAAATAAATAAAATCCAGATTTTGCATAGATGCATGCAGTTTTTAGGAGAACATACGCATAATAACCCACATATGTTCAGAATAGTTGCATGCCTTGACCAACATCAAAATAATTTGAAAATTTTCCCTTTTCTCTAGAAAGAAACTACTACTGCAGAAGACCAGAACCACACTACAGAATTGTGTTTTCACAGAAATATTTTAGCACAGAGAACACTTTTTTTAAAATAAATTCTTAAGTAGATGGAGATAGTATTACAAAATGTATTTTGGCATCCACCTTATTACCCCATACTTGCCTATGATGTTCTGCTGGCACAAGATCAACAATGTTTGGTCTCTCTAGGTACTTCTTTCTAACGAGCACTAATAAGGACTAAAAAATATATTAAAAAAACCCATCCAACATCCAACACAGTCATTGCTTATAAATAATAGATTTTCCTCTAGTGTTTGTTAAAGGTATGCAAACAGTTCTGGGCTAAAATATTATATTCGATTTTAGTATCTCGGTACACTTGAGGGAATTTGCTACTTACATATATTAGCAGCATGGGACCTGATGTGGTGACTACATTTCAGTATATATTTTCACAAAAGAAAAGACTCAGCTGCTTGTCAGAATTCTCTCAAAATGTTCAGTCCAACAGACACAATAGAGTATCAAAAATGTAACTAATTTTTTTCTTTTAAGACTTATATTTTATACATGTCTTGTAGATGCCATATATACATACATATTTCCAGGAGAATCTACCATTCTCCACTCTTTGGAGCATGTGACAGTGCAGCATTTTTTGGATAGACAATTTCTGTTGAAAACATTTCAATCAAGTATCCTGGTAAAGTGTATATACATAAGAGATACTACACTGTATGCCATAAACTGTTAAGTTCTGAGTTAGAAGAACACAGTCTGCAGCTTTATAAACCAATATAAGATTTTTTTTCCAATAAAAAGAATAAAAAGCAATAAAGATGTAAAACCCAATGGTACTGATAGGAAAACAACAAAATTATGAGGTTGGTTTTATCTATTTCATTTATATTTAAATTTAGTTGAAGGGAATTAGTTTGCAGAATGCAGTCCTTCATACATTAAGCAATATAGTCAGTATAAAGTTACACAGAATTTTGGATTCATATTGCTGCCATAGAAATATTATGGTGATGTCTCTATGGCCACAGTTAAGTTCTATTCAGAATGAAGAAGCATGTCCTAATTAGCTGGTAATTACGTAAATGTATTTCAAAAAATAGCAAATAAGTTGTCATGTGATGATGTAAGGATAGTTGCTTTCCTTCCTTCTAAGAATTTTATTAAATCTTTAAAGCTTGCGCATTACAGCTTCAGACTACTTATAACTTGAATATACAACTCATCATTACATGGTTTGAGTGCTATCTTTAAATTCATCAGATGAATTGCTTGAATTTGAGAGAGTCCCTCGAGAGACAGTCCTGCCTGAAGGACAAAGGGGTCGAGGAAGGCTGGACAGTCTTTGAGAAGGAAATCTTAAAGGCACAGGAGTAGACGATCCCCATGTGCCATAAGAAGAGCTGGCGGGGAAGGTGACCAGCCTGGCTGAACAGGGAGATTTTGCTGGGACTCAGGAGAAAAAGGAGAGTTTATCACCTCTGGAAGAAGGGAAGGCAACTCTGAAAGAGTACAAGGATCTCGTTAGGTCAAGCAGAGATAAAATTAGAAAGGCAAAAGCCCAGCTAGAGCTCAGTCTGGCCACAGTTGTAAAGGATAATAAAAAAAGCTTCTACAAATATATTAACAAAAAGAGAGGCAAGGAGAATCTCCATCCCTCACTGGATATGGTGGGGAACATTGTCTCCAAGGACGAGGACAAGATTGAGGTTCTTAATGCCTTCTTTGCCTCAGTCTTTAATAGCCAGTCCAGGTATCCACAGGGTATTCAGCCCCCTGAGCTGGAAGATGGGGAGGGAGAGCACAATAACCCACCCATAATCCAGGAAGAAGCAGTTAGGCACCTGTTAAGCCACCTGGACACCCACAAGTCTATGGGGCCTGATGGGATCTGCCCAAGAGTACTGAGGGAGCTGGCAGAGGAGCTTGCCAAGCCACTCTCCATCATTTATCAGCAGTCCTGGTTAACAGGGGAGGTCCCAGAAGACTGGAGGCTTGCCAGTGTGACACCCATTTACAAGAAAGGCCGGAAGGAAGATCCTGGGAACTACAGGCCTGTCAGCCTGACCTCTGTACCAGGGAAGATCATGGAGCGGTTCATCTTGAGAGTGCTCACAGGGCATGTGCAGGACAACCAACGGATCAGGCCCAGCCAGCATGGGTTCATGAAAGGCAGGTCCTGCTTGACCAACCTGATCTCCTTCTATGACCAGGTGACCCACCTAGTGGATGAGGAAAAGGCTGTGGATGTTGTCTACCTGGACTTTAGGAAAGCCTTTGACAGCATCTCCCACAGCATTCTCCTGGAGAAGCTGGTGACTCGTGGCTTAGACAGGTTTACTTTTCTCTGGGTAAAGAACTGGCTGGATGGCCGAGCCCAGAGAGTTGTGGTGAATGGCGTTAAATCTGGCTGGTGGCCGGACACAAGTGGTGTTCCCCAGGGCTCAGTTTTGGGTTCGGTCTTGTTTAATATCTTTATTGATGGTGTGGATGAGGGAATCGAGTGCTCCCTCAGTAAATTTGCAGATGACGCCAAGCTGGGTGGGAGTGTTGATCTGCTGGAGGGTAGGAGGGCTCTGCAGAGGGATCTGGACAGGCTGGATCAATGGGCAGAGGTCAACTGTATGAGGTTTAATAAGCCCAAGTGCCAGGTCCTGCACTTGGGTCACAACAACCCCTTGCAATGCTACAGGCCTGGGGAGGAGTGGCTGGAGAGCTGCCCAGCAGAAAGGGACCTGGGGATGCTGGTTGACAGCCGGCTGAATATGAGCTGGCAGTGTGCCCAGGTGGCCAAGAAGGCCAACAGCATCCTGGCCTGTATCAGAAATAGTGTGGCCAGCAGGAGTAGGGAAGTGATTGTGCCCCTGTACTTGGCACTGGTGAGGCCACACGTTGAATCCTGTGTTCAGTTTTGAGCCCCTCACTACAAGAAGGACGTTGAGGTGTTGGAGCATGTCCAGAGAAGGGCAACGAAGCTGGTGAGGGGTCTGGAGTACAAGTCTTATGAGGAGCGGCTGAGGGAAGTGGGGTTGTTTAGTCTGGAGAAGAGGAGGCTGAGGGGAGACCTTATCGCTCTCTACAACGACCTGAAAGGGGGTTGTGGCGAGGTGGGTGTTGGTCTCTTCTCCCAAGTAACTAGCGATAGGACGAGAGGAAATGGCCTCAAGTTGTGCCAGGGGAGGTTTAGATCGGCTAGTAGGAAAATTTTCTTCACCGAGAGGGTGGTCAGGCATTGGACCAGGCTGCCCAGGGAGGTGGTGGATTCACCATCTCTGGAAGTGTTCAAAAAACGTGTGGATGTAGCACTTCAGGACATGGTTTAGGGGACACGGTGGCACTGGATTAATGGTTGGACTTGATGATGTTGAAGGTCCTTTCCAACCTTAGTGATTCTGTGATTCTCTGATTCTGTGAATTTATATTAGGTAGAATGGCATCTATTGAAGAAAACTATTTTCAGTTAGGCAATAAGTTGTGAACAGTAATGTTTGGAATAAATGCATTTTAGCAGCATTTACAAAGGCACCCTACTAGGTAGCAAACAGAAGAGTACATTTCACTATGCAATCTAATTTCCCTGTCCTAAAAATAGCTTCTTTCTTCCTCTTTCAAATTTAAGAATTTTGAAAATCTTGAAGGGACAATGTAACATTTGTTTTGCCTCTAAGTACAGTTGTAAGATTGCAAGTGGGTGACACTTTGCAAACAAAATGGGTTCCTCTATCTTAGAGAAAAAAGTATATAGAACAGTTCACTTCTGAAAACGTATATTTGGCAATATGTATTTTGGAACACAGAGTATGGTATTGTAAGGTACTATAAACTCTGTAGACATTTATAAACAGTCTCTGAAGGCGCTCGAACTGTGCAACATCACAGAAGAGGAGTTTACCTGTCTCTTAGGTGATGAAAAGTTTGACACGGATGCATCCTTGGAAACAGTGGAAAGAAAACTCAGAAGACTGTAAACTTGAGGTAGGAGGTTGAAATATCAGACTGCAATATTTAAATGGTGATCTTTTAAAATATCTTGATATGAAAGTGTTAGTAAAAGCTGACTGAAAGTCACAAAGACTGAGGAGGTAAAGACAGGCCAGTATCAGCTGTTGGAGGAACTACTAGTGACTTGGACTTTGTCATTTTTGTTTACCAATAAACCAAATACTTTTGTATGCAAGTACATGTTACTGTACGGTTAAACAATTTGTCCTCCACCCTAGATTCCAGCATAAATAATGTAAATAAAATAAATAAATATATTGGAAAAAAAAGAAGAAAGTTAAAAGAATACAGAAGTAAAGGATATTTTAATTCAAAGTTTTTTCTAACCCTTGATAGTATAGACTCATAATATGTCTGAAGAGTTTTAAATAACAAAGTATCAATATAAATGATACTGAAATTCTGTAAAACCCATGTTCTATATTTTTAATTTTGAAAATGCCAAATTACCTGATAAGATGCCATCACGATAGGTGTTATATTTACAGAGGACTGCAATACATTGCATTTCTTATGTATAAATTATTTTTTATATAAGTAGGAACTAGGGCACAAAGCTAACACGGAACTTTCAACTTCAGTTCAGCAATCTTTCAGATCTGAGTAAGTGAATACTTAATCTTATGACTGTTATGTTTCATCTTATGTTAGTTTATTTTGTTGAAATTAAAGTATTGTTTCATATTCTCTCTAGATTTTTTGTGTATAATGCCTATTATTGGCTGTGATCTTCTCAGAGAATGTGGCAACTAAAGTCATATAGCTTCTAGAAAAAGAAAGAGCTATCTGCTTATAATCTACTTTTGTGAGAATCTTTATTGATTGCTGATTGTTCCGGGTCTATGTTTCAAATACTGTACTGAATTTCCTGAATTATTAATAAGACTAGGTTACTCCTAAGATGAATGATTCATTACCATATTTACATGCAAAACAGACAGCTTGTATTTTTTAAAGAACATAATTAACATGTAAATGATGCCAGCACAATGACAGTATATAAACTAATATTAGCAAATCTCTATAATGTTGTTATAAGGATCAGGGCAGATGCACAATGGCAATAAAAGCAAGCAGAGATACTTAAATGATTAGCAACTGAAATGTGCTTAAAAATTGGTGTACATAACATACATTTGAACTGTTATAGTTTTGAAGCCTTATACAAAAGTGACTTAAGTATTTCTGCTTAGAAGAACACCTCCTACCTACAATATTTCATCATACCTCACATAATGGTGTGCATGCCATAGCTATATTGATTTTAATGATAGAATGCATAATCTATTCATTTAGACATAAATTATTATTCCTAGAAGATGAAAGGTAAGACTGTGTGAAAGAAAGTTGAGAAATGCAGAGTTTACACACAACTTATTTCATTTATGTATATGTGAACTTCTCTAAAGATGATGTCAAATGACCATTGTGTTTGACAGATGCTTTGGAGATTCACTTGAAAGGAGTACCTCTAAACAACAGACAAAGAAAATATCTAGTAGCGACTTTATGTTCCGTCCTTTGGAACAGAAAAAAATTTCTTGGTATTATGGGGAAAAATAATAGCTGTTCCATTTAGTACCATAGTAAAATATCTAGCAGGTTTATTGTAGGTCTTTGTTCTTTCTGTCTACTTTTAGGAGAAAAATATGCTATAGCCTGGAGTGAATATATGGTATGAAGTGAATGTGGAATGATCGTTAGCTATGTGGAATAGTATCCTGAGGATTAGGATGTTAGATCTACCCCTAGGTTACACATCCTTCCCTTGAGCAGCTCAGCTGCAGCACAGTCTGCCAGGCATCACGTTTGCAAGAAGGTTGCTCCTGATAGATAATGGTTACATATTCCTGTGTTGTGGGTACCCCTTCAGGGTATCATTGATATCAAGAAGATAAGATGTGTCACTCTGAAGGATTTTGTTTCTAGGTGTATATGTGTGTAATTATAGTGACTTTTGCTATGTGGAATGGTAGAATTTAAATAGTTGGGAAATTTTGATCATTGTATTCCTGGACATTAATGCATATGTATGAAAAGGAAATAGATACTAAAGAACATGTAAGTTACTGAATGGGAAGTTTTTTTCTGAAATATTTGCATTAATGTGTACAGAGACAGAAAATATAAATATGAGGAAGAATTAGAAGCAGTAAATAAGGCAAGGACTTTGGAATAAGTACAGCATACTGTGGAAGTAAATGCTTTATCTAAATCACAATAAATCTCTATTGCTGAAGGCTAAAATAAAAAGAACACAAACCTGCAAAACTATTTCCATAGACTTAAGCTAAAGACAAGATAAAACCTAACAAAATGCAAGAATGCAAAGAGCTAAATGATGTACTCTGTACAAGTGAAGTCAGCAACCTCTGCTTCCAAAGAAAATGAGTTAAAGGTGAATAAAACTCCGGGAGGGAACAGCATAAAGTAGTGAAAGTTCCATATAAGCATGACATATAAGAGTAGATAACCAGATCTAGAGTGACTACAGACAGGTATTCGAACAACTGCAGTAACAAAATGTGGTGAATGACAAAAGAAAACGAGGTGCCCTTTTCCAGCCAGAGTAGAGGGAGGACCTGCAGTGGATAAACAGCAATGTGGATAAACAGCAATATCGATGAGACACACTATCCCGAGTGGGCTGGCAGTATGGTGTGGGAGCAGTTCCTCTCTATTTTTGCTTTGTTTCCATTCTTGTACATTTGATTGTCTTTTCTACCCTCTTGCTATCTGCTCTGTGTTTTTTTAATGTCTATTTTGTTTGGTTTGTTTTTTTTTACTGAATCCATATGCCAGTTTTTTTCTTTTTCAGGTGCTTTGAAATAAATCCACCCTGCTTCTCGAGGCTGAAATCTGTTAGTGACCAGCTATCGACCATTTGTGATTTGTGTTTGTAGCCTTGAGGTCTGCTACGTCCCAGTACTTTCAAGGCCTCTGATATCAACCTATGCCTACACTCCTGGAGGCCTTTGCTACAATTTTTAGTAGATAAAACTGATGAAGGAATATTGATGGATCATGGTGGTATGTGAAAATATAGACACAAAAAGGGAAATACTAGCTAGACAGAATAGTGACCCAGTCTGTGGCATATTAAGACAAATCGGAAAAGCTGTGAGAACAGAAAATGCTAGGAAAAATTCAGTTATTCTCATGAAGACTTATGTCAGAATCAGCACTATACACAAACAACATTTTTAAGGCATGTCTTCTAAAATGATCTCATCTTAAAACAAATGATTGGAAAATAAAAAGAGATGAGGTAGTCTCAATCAATGTACAGGGCCTGGATCAAGACAAGATTAGTAAAAATCTAACCTGAAAATTTACCATCATGTGTTCAGCATATGTGTGGGAGTGAAGAAGTAAAAAATAGGAAAAAAAATCTAATATATTGGCACATCAAAAATAACATTCTTGTAAAGATAAAGAAAACAGAACAAAAAGCCAAAAAGATGAAACTCTTGTGAGATAAAATGCTTATATTGAAAATGTTACTACTGTATAAGAATTTTAGTCTAAAAGTATACTTATTTAAAAAAAAAATCTTTTATAAATGACACCAAAAAGCTGGCATGGCTAAGTACAAATTAGGAGAGACCATTAGAAATTAGAAGTCTTATTTAAGAAAGAGAAATTGTATACAAATAATGAAACTGTAACTTAACTGTAACTTAAGTGTAAATTGTGTTGTACTACAACAGCTGAAACAAGACTTTGAAGAACACCTTGTTCTAGGAAAATGTTTAACCCTCATAATAATGTATTCAAACAAATTCCAATGCCAGAAACAAGAACCCTTCCAAAATTCTTGTACTGGTTTTGGCTGGGATAGAGTTAGCTTTCTTCCTAGTAGCTGGTGTAGTGCCATGTTTTGGATTTAGTATGAGAATGATGTTGATAACACACTGATGTTTTAGTTGTTGCTAAATAGTGCTTACATTAGTCGAGGACTTTTTGGCTTCTCATGCCCTGCCAGCAAGAAGCTGGGAGGGGACACAGTCAGAACAGCTGCCTCAAACTGGCCAAAGGGGTATTCCATAACATACAATGTCATACTCAGTACATAAACTGGGGGGAGTTGGCTTGGGTCACTGTGGCTTGGGAGCTGTCTGGGCATCAGTCAGCAGGTGGTAAACAATTGTATTGTGCATCACTTCTATTGTATATTCTAATATTAATATTTTCTCTACCCTTGCTGTCCTATTAAACTGTCTCTATCTCAACCCATGAATTCTACTTTTTTTTTTGATTGTCCTCCCCATCCCACTGTGGGGGCAGAGAGGAGTGAATGAGTGGCTACATGGTGCTTAGCTGCTGGTTGAGGTTAAACCATGACAATTCTATATGGTCAAAGATTAATGTTATAAGGGGTGCCTGAGTAAAATGAGGCCATAGGACAAAACCAAAAGGAATTAACTACCTCACTGTGCAAGAGCTTAGGAGGGTCACACATGAAAGCTTTTTCTAACAGAAGTCAGTACTCAGGAACTGTCTCAGATAAAATGTTACTAAAAGAGTTTTCAATCAAATTAATAAAATGAATAGCAGCAAAATTCCAGAAACAGATGGTATTCACATAGAGTTCTAAGGAAAATGAAATATGAAAGTGCTGAGCTGTTAACTATAGTGTGTAATTTATCACTTTAAATGTCCTTTCTACTGGAGGAGTTGAAAATGGCAAATGAGATACAAATTTTTTAAAAGGGCTTTGGAGAACTATAAAATGGAAAGTCTATATCTGCACTCAACAAACTGTTGAAGTTATGATTAAGAATAAATGAGTAAACATGATGTAGTAGGAACACAACACAGGTTCTCTAGTGATGTTCCACAAATGTACCGTAATTCTCTACAAAGGAGGTAAGCAAAGATAATGTTTGATATATCTTCTTGGTTTTGCAAAATACGTTTGAGAAAGACCATCTGTAAAACAATATGCCACGGGACAAGGGAGAAAATCTTTCTGTAACCATTAATAAGTGGCTAAAGAAGAAAAAAAAGTAGCTGGAAAAGATGGTTGCTCTTACCATTATGGAGAGATCCATGGGAATCAATGCTATTGAACATATTCCTAAGTGAGTGATCTGGGAAAGCGTATGATGGTTACCAAGTTTATTGAAATGGTGTTTTTAAAGGAAATAGGAACTATAATTCAGTATGAAAGTTTATGAAAGATATTTTAATGATGATTGAGCAGGGGATTAAATGCCTAAAGTAATTAAAATCTAAGTAATATGAAATCATAGGATCTACACTAGCTATTGGTATTCAGGAAAGATTTGAGTAGTTGTGCTTAGATTTGCAAAATATCAGATAGATGTTCAAAAATTAATAGGAAAGGAAGAAACAAAACCCATCGTGGTATGTATCACTGTATAAATCCATATAGCACATTCCTTTTGCAATCTTCTCCAGGTAGTTCTCATTCTTCTATACCAGTGGGCAATTTTCTATTTGTTGGTTGATTAAGACTCAATTGGGTGAAAGCTCCTGGCTTTCATTTTTGAATGAGAAGAGACAAAGAAGACAAGAGCTCTCCGGTTTAGAAAACAAATTACTATGACAGGATAGAGCTGTGTATAAAATCATGAAAACCAGGGGAAAAGTGGTCAGATGTAATATTGCAGTACTACAGGAAGTACAGTGACGTTTCCATATTCTTTTCCTAAACCTCAACTTCTGCTCACTATAGTTCTAAATGAACTTTCAGTCCAATTTAGCACGGCAGTTCTTGTGTTGTGATACAAAGATCTGACAAGATGAATGTACAGTTTTATTTCAGACTGCTTTATAATGTTTCTAAAAGATTTTCTGGTGTTAATTTTATATCTTTTTGAGCTTCCCCAGTGTAGTATGTCTGACCTGAAGAACCATGTCTTTTGGGACAATGATTTTCATTCTCTATTTTCACCTTTTTAGTATGGCAAAAAGGTTAGTAACCTTTAGTTTATCTCTGGTTGTAGAAACATTATGAATAATGGATTATGATACTTGAATTACTTGGACATTTTGGTTTATTTGGACATTTATTTGGACATTTGAGACAGAAAGATATTTTCTCTTTGATGTAAAAATAAAACTAAGCTGATTACTGTAAAATCTTTAAAAATTATTTAATTTTGTCATATAAACTAATTACATCATAATGCTTCTGAAAGGATTGTATACCAAATTGTGATGATGATTCCTCTTTCCCCCCCACCTTATTTCATTTATAAAAAATGCTTTAGTTTATAATTCTTTCTCATTTTTACAAGTCTGACTATAAGAATGGAAGCAAAAATATACAAGTTCTTAATCTCAAGATGGGTAATGGCAAATTTTCAAACACTTTTTATTCTACTTTCCACATGTTGTAGTTGAGATCCTCCCAGCAAAGTTACCCTTAGGCAATCATGTAACTGGATCAGAATTAGCTAATTCATAATTTCACTTGGATTTTGTGCTTGTAATTGTAGTTGGTATTATATACTGTGGTTTCTTTAGTGAAACCGGACAAACACTGAACTTAAAAAAAGACTGTAGTCAAAATGTAACATATATCTTTCTATGTTACTTCAAATCTGGATTATGCTAAACTATTGTTTAATGTAAAGTATGTTGCAAAATCTACCTAGCTCTTACATGATTTTTTTTTTTTAAGTAGTAAGTAACCTTTCATATTCTTTATGTTTGAATATATTCTTTATGTTTGCCTCTTAAAAATAAGTATTTTCTGCAGGAATTCTGGAGGCATTGCTTGGAAGCCACTTAGTATGACTGAAGAATAGCTCAGTAAGATTTGTGATTTAGCCTGAACTGACTCATCAAAGAGGAAGTCAAGAGGATCCTGCAGAACACATTTAGAAGTCCCAGAATGTTGCTGTACTAAACTGAGATAGCAGCCACCGTCCAGAGATTACGACCTCTGTGAATTACAGTACTAACTCACTTATATGCATAGCTGAGGTATGCAGGTGTAAACCAAGAGAAGACATTCCTTAAACACTTCATGTTTCCATTTTTTTTGTAACGCATATGTATATATGAAGCACATATACATATAAATATGAACATATGCATATATATGTATATATACATATATACACATATATATATGCACATATACATATATATATATGAAGCACATATACAAGTCTGACCATGATCAAGAAATCCAGTTCACGTATATATCAGGCACTTGCACATACGTATTCAAGTTCCTCAGAACTGTTCCTGAGCAGTGCAAAGTACTTCTTTGTATCTATATCATAATGATAGTGTCACATTCAATTTCTGCTGGAATCAGAGACACTTTCTCTTGAGTTATTAAATATCATGAAATCTTCTATGGTATTTTTGTCTTTCCAGATAGGCAGGATTAAATAAAACAATTGTTGATATACATCACCATTAAATTACATTCAGTATTTTCTATATCTTGATGTCTGATTAATTTTTGTATAAGATATTCCTGCTTGAACTTCTAATGAATAATTATTTTGGAATAATGCAAAATTTATTTATTTTTATAATATATTGCTTATATTATAGCCCAAGGAACTAAACAGAATTTTTGATCTTTGTTAGACTGAAAGCTATTATGTGAATATAAATTATTATCAGTCTCTGAATTATCTTGCATAATGTTGGACTCAATAGCATAATTGGAATAAATAGAATGCCTTCCTGTTGCCTAACTTTTGCCATATTTATATTTTGTTTCTGGACAGGTTGGTTATCTCAATCCTTTAGCCATTTTAGTCATTCATTGAAAGAGCAATAGGATGAGAGCAAATGTCCTCAAGTTCAACCAGGAGAGGTTTAGATTAGATATTAGGAAAAATTTCTTTACAGAGAGAGTGGTCAGGCATTGGAACAGGCTGCCCAGGGAGGTGGTGGAGTCACCATCACTGGAAGTGTTCAAAAGAAGTGTAGACATGGCACTTCAGGACATGGTTTCGTGGGCATGGTGGTGTTGGGTTGATGGTTGGACTTGATGATCTTAAAGGTCTTATCCAACCTTAATGATTCTGTGATTCTCTGACTGGAGAAATTGCCCTGCAGAAAAGAAATAATGTAGTACTATATATATTCTGTATGCAACGCTATGTTTACATGTACAAACTATGCATAAATATAACTGTAATGTTTATGCAATTTGTTGGACTTCAGAGGAAAAAACAGATATAGACAGGTAATTTGATTTTATTTAAAAAAATCTTATGGAGTGCATTTTGAAATAATGTTTGCTATAATTTTTGTATGAACAAAGTAAGCTTCATTTAGCTGTTGCAGCAGCTTTGTTTAATTATTGGGGCACATAGATTGGGAAACACAGATTGTCTCATTGCACCATTTCCTGTAACTTCTAAATTTTTTCCTCCAATACCTGTATGGCATGGTGAAAAATCACAGCATGGTAACTGTTCGTTCTGCAGTTGCAATGCCTGTATTTTTCAGCCAGGTCAAATTAAAACAACTCTTTTTTAGGCATTATTCATACAACTAAAATTATATGTCCAAACATAGGCACTGCTTAAATTAAGAGATCTAACTTTTGTAAATAATACTGCTCATTACGGATAATGCACCTGATGTCCCTTTATAGTCTTGTGGGCAACAGAGGCATCTGGGTGATCCTTAGAACTCACCTTGGGCTGTGCACCCTCATTCATTTAATGCTGTTAGTTATAGATTATCATTGCTTTATGTTTCCTTTTCTTCAGGTCCTGGCTAGAAGTAACGGCAAGCAGCATCTTTACCAGAAATCTCCCTTGAGTACATCTCAAAGACATTAAGGGAACTTGTAACTTGTGGAGTGATTTCAGGTTTGGATAGTTGTTTCACAGTACTTCCATGGCTACACCCTGGCATACTTGAAATATACCCCAATTGACTTAGGCTTGAGTACTCTCCAAATAAGCTTTCATTTATTTTTTTCTCTCTTAGTTGTTTCCTTGGCTAGTATGAAGCATTAATTAGGTAGATGCCTACTTAGGTATGGTTCACAAAGCCTCATTCCTGTGTGCAAAATATCTGCTCTGAGCTCTGTCAGTTGTATAGAAAAAAATATAACTACTTCTGTGGGATCAAGTATCATAAAGATTTTGACTGACTTTTAGGTACAGAAACTGGATAGAATTAATTGCAAAGAACTGTGGGCTGAAGGCAAGTGCAGATATTTTGACAATATGTTTCTGCTATAGCTTAATGTAAGTCTGAACATTTAGTAAGCATGTCCAGTCCTGTGGTTGCAAATAACACCAGTATAAGTGCAGGTACATCTCAGTTTTGGGGCTCTAGATGAGGTCAAATTCACTCTCAGTATGTTATGTTAGAACAGTAAAATGGGCACAATGCATTACTTTCTAAAACTATCTAAAATAAGATCCCAGCAAATGTTAGTGTTAGTGTTTTCCTTCTTTTTGTATCTCAACAATACGTAAGAATAGCAGTAGAAATATTAAGATTACAAATTTCCCAAAAGCCCATGCGAAAGTGCTCTTTACAGTTTTTTATATATATATATCTATCTCTTTTTAAAATGGCAAGCAGAACAAAAAGAAAGAAACCTTCAACTCAGAAATGTGACTGGATACTGAACTTCAGGTAATTAGGTTCTCTATGTTATTTTATTCTGGAAAAAAAAGGGTTTTCTGGCAAAATACCAATAGAACCTGGACTATAGCTGCGAAGCTATGAAAAAAGAGAGAAGGAGGGCACTTTGCAGAGAACAAAGATCATTACTATTAAAAATGTGATGTACGTAATGTGATGTGATTTTAGTAAAGCTTTTGATACTGTCCCTCAGAGCATCCTTCTGGATAAGTTGTCTGATATAGGATGAGCAGGTTTACGACGCACTGGGTGAAGAACTGACTGTAGGTCAGAGCTCAAAGTTTGTAGTGAATGGGGCCACATCTGGCTGGCACCAGCCACCAGCAGTGTTCCTCAGGGTTCGATTCTAGGGCCATTTCTGTTCAATATATCTATCAATGATCTGGATGTGGAATTTGAATGTACCATTAACAAGTTTGCTGATGATACTAAACTGGGAGGTGCTGTTGACTCTTTTGAGGGACAGGAGGCCTTGCAGAGGGATCTAGATAGACTGGAGCACTGGACTATAATTAGTGGGATGAAATTTAACAAGTCAAAATGCCGGATTCGGCACCTGGGATGGTGTATAAACTGGGAGAGGCGTGGCTGGAAAGCAGCCCTGCAGAAAGGCATCTGGGGGTGCTGGTCAACAGCAGGCTCAATATGAGTCAGCAGTGTGCCCTGGCAGCCAAGAGCACAGCCCACATCCTGGGGTGCATCACACTATACACAGCCGGTCAAAAAAAGTTACTATCTGTATTCAGCTGTATTCAGCCGTATTCAGCATTGGTGTGGCCTCTCCCTGAATACTGTGTGCAGTTCTGGGCCCCATCATTTACGAAGGATGTGAAAGTCCTTGAACGCATCCAGAGGAGGGCAAGGAAGCTGATCAAAGGGCTGGGAGGCATGTCTTGTAGGGAGCGGCTAAGGACTTTGAGTTTGCCTGGTTCGGAGCAAAGGCGGTTGAGGGGCGACCTCGTTGCTCTCTACAGCTTCCTGAGGAGGGCAAGTGGAGAGGGAGATGCCGATCTCTTCTCCCTGGTATCCAGTGACAGGAAGTGTGGGAACGGTTCAAAGCTGCATCAGTCGGGGGAGGTGGAGGCTGGACCTGAGGAAGCATTTCTGTACCGAGAGGGTGCTCAAACACTGGAACAGGCTTCCTAGAGACATGGTTGATGCTCCAACCCTGTCAGTGTTTGAGAGGCATTTAGACAACGCCCTTAAGAACATGCTTCAACTTCCGTTCAGCTGTGAAGTTGTTCAGGCACTTGGACTAGATAATCCTTGTAGGTCCCTTGCAGCTGTTCTGTTCTGTTCTGTTCTGTTCTGTTCCGTTCCGTTCCGTTCCGTTCCGTTCCGTTCTATTCTATTCTATTCTATTCTATTCTATTCTATTCTATTCTATTCTATACTAAATGTGCATGATTACAAAATTTCTAATTGACACCAGTGGAAAAAAAACCTTTCTAAATTTTGGGCATGTTATGAAATCATACTCTTCAGCTGAGTCATTAAAGGCATTGTTGATGAGAGACAACAAGGAAGAAATTATGGAGGAAATGCTTATTTTGCTAGAGGAATACGATGGAAAATTTATCTAATGCTCTTCATTCACTGGCTTTATTTCATGTCTGAAAATACTTTATAATTCTTCTATTGGAAGTAAATGCTTAATGTAAAAAGAAGAATTACTAGGGGTTTATCCTCTACAGCTGAATTAACATCTTTTTACCTACCTAAACACATCTAACTGCTAAAGATTTCTTGGGTGAATATTAGCATGTTGGTATTCTACCGTTACTGCAAAATAATTTATTTTCTTACATATCTCAGCATATAAACCACTTTGCAGTGGTTAATTAAATTGAAAGCTTTTCTACAATAGCTATTAACATTAACCTGGTAGGTTCCCAGCACTCTGAACCTTTGCATTCACAAACATATTACTAATTTTCATGGAACAGCTTTTGTTCATAAACGTGGAATAAGAAGGAAAAAAGTAAAGAAGATGATAGATTAAAAATTAAGTCTTCTATTTATTTCTGCTATATGCCTCACAGTATTTTTTGATATAATATTCTCAGCAGTATAAATAGCTGAAGTATGCTCTACTTAATTCTTAAATCAGCAGCTAAGATGAAAATACTTAATATATAACAAAAAACTGTAAAAGGAACAAGTGTAATGGAAAAGGTGAAAACTCAAATAGTATAGGAAGAGGGCTATACTTTATGCCCAGAAGACGGAAAAACCCCTGATCTATGACTAGAATATGAGAAGGGGAAAAAATCCACTTTACTTCTACAAATCTCATATTAGCTTCCAATTTAATTTTGAGAACTGAACGTAAGAGGCCTACTAAAGAATACGTAGATGTAATCAATAGTGAGTACCTGAGAAGAGATGAAAATAAAACCAGAAACCTCACTGTGGATCAAGGAAAGGAGATTTCCTTCTTTCTCCACAGAGCAACCAATAAAAGTTTTGAAGAACAGGCTTAATAGTTTGTGAATGTAATGCAGATCAGTCAAGAACTATTCAGAGTGTAACAACACAATGAAAATATCCCAAATGTAACTAATCTTTGGGCATTTCCCTTTTAACTTATATGCACTGTTTTCTATGAATTTTTCAAGTTGCATTCTAAAAATATTTAATTCCTTGCCCTCACCATTGTACTTAGAAGACTATTCTACTCCTTGAATGACTGAAATCTGCTTATCTGATTCTGAAATAATTTTTTAATTCCTTGGTAAAAGGAGATAAAATACATTAGCTTTGTCATATGTATTTCCAAATAGCATCCCTTCTATATTTGTTTGGTTAGGCTTAACTGAGGCATTACCAATGCAGTGGTACCACTGAAACACATAATTAAGTTTCTCTGCCTTTTTTGAAAATGGGTGTTTTAGTGAACACCAGAAGTGTAGCCATACAATTTAAATGAATAAACAAAATTTAAAATATGCATTAATGGATGAAATTAGTATTATTGTTAAGACAAGTTTGAAGCAAAACAGTATGAAAATGTTACATGCAGCAAGTATTCTTCTCAGGAGGGAAAGAACACGCACATGTTAAATGCAGCAAAAGGCAGATAGTGCTTGTTCCAATCAGACAGAACAACTGTGTTTATATCAACTACTAAGGAAAAAGCCTGTTACACTTCAGTGAGAGAGGAGTGGTGGAAAAAAAAGCAGCTACAATCCAAATTAACTTCAAAAAAAGTTTTCAAAACTTGGGGAAAATGACCTCATTATATCATCTGCTAATATCTCATATTCTGTGTGGTATTGTTAGTATGTTTTTTCCCTCTGATTGTTGAAAATCAATTGAGATTACTTATGAATGTTTTTCCTGGGCAGCTAATCATCTCAAACTATAGACTGGGGAGTAAACAGACCTCACACTCAGTTCCACAAACAACTCAGCTACTGGGAGGGACAAAATTAAAACGGCTAAGGTTAAGGAAAATTGTATACATAATCTCCCAGGAACCTTTAGGAGATTAAGGACTTGGCTTTACTCTCACGCTATGTGCATACCAGTTAACACCTATAGAATTATCCTTGGCACGCCTAAAGAAGACAGAGATCAGGTCTTTGATCTTGTGAAAATTTGTACTGTTCTTTTCAGAATTGGAACTAATGTAAAACTAAACTTCACTTTTTCATTTCAAAATAAATTCAGGGTCAGTTAGTTTTTTGGGGGCAGTTAAAGTTTTGATAGGTACTTCAGGGGAATGCGATAAATACATGGTGCAGGATACATGGGAATGAAAAGTACAATTTTTTTGGTTTTAATTTCCTAACAGAATTTTTTCACCTGTTTCTACTTAGCATTTCAAAATCCTATTTTCTCCCCCCTACTGTGTATAAAACATGCTTTTGCTAAATTACACTGATTGCATCTATACAATAAGCAACAGCACAAGAAAAATAAAAACATATTTTGAAAGTCTCCACTCACAAAATTTGTACTCGGTGTTGGCAGCTGGACGTATCCTTGAGAGTTAATTAGCTATGAATCTGGAAGACAGTTTGCAATTTAACAGATTTGTATTTTAATTTGCCACAGGGAAAAAGGTAGGTACTGTGCCTATTGCCTAGAATGTCCTGAATACTTTTTATGGTCTTGAAACTTACAAGGAAAATTTTCATATAAATTTTAATTTAGAAAAAATCCCAAACCTTACATCTTGACTTTCTGGATGTCCAAGAATCTTAGCAATAACCAAGACATTTGTATATTTTCAAATATTTGCTTTTTAAAAACAGGTATTGAATTAACCAGAAAAAATATATAGGAGCTACAGCAGTAAGTACTTGTCTAGATTATTCAACTGGACGGACAATTTTACAGTACTTTTCAAGGTTGGTGCTCAAACTCAACTTCTCCTATGGGTTGGAGAAAAACGGAGACATTTGTTAGAATATGTAAACATTATTCAAGAGAAAGACCAAGGAGATATCTCTGGTATTGTTACCTTTTAACACCTACTACACTTACTTCTATCTATTGGCACAAGGCACTCAAACACACATGACTATGATTTGCAACCCTGACATTTTCAGTCTATTCACAGTTATTCCCAATGGAACTGTTTATACAAGCTCTGCTTTGACTGGTGGTCATCTTGAGCAGGTCAGAGTTTAGAGAAAACGAAACCATGTCACAGTAGCCATCTATTGAGTACATATCCGGCTCTGAAAGTAGAATAATTTACACATACAGTGCAAAACTTAATGAAATATTGTAAAGAAATTAAAATATGCTGCTATAGACTGGAATTATTTGGAAAAGAAAACAGAATTCACCTGGAGTTCAAATTCTGGAAGAATCTAATCTTCATTATCTACCCCGTCTTTCTGTCAACTGCGCTTAGAAACCTGTTCACATTTTAAGAAACATGGAAAATTTGCTGTAATTACTTTGTTACTTAAAGTTTTCTCTGTTATTCAGGAAATTCCTAAACCTGTTGTAAATACCAAGTAAAATAATAGGAACACCTGCACCTTTATCTCCAGGACACATTCTGTATTAAATCTCAAAATGCAACCCTTACTAAACATGTAAACGCTTTTTTTTAATTGTCAACAGATTCAATCTTTTCATGTAACTGACAACAAAAATAGAAGTTATTTAGTCTTCCCACTCCTGTTAGAACTGTAGAAACAAAACAACTCTCACAGCAAAACCAAATCTCTGTCTGATTCATTTGTCAGCAGCAGAATTATTAAACCATGCAAACAATGGCCTCAGTTTACTTTGCATTACACCCAAGGGCAGGATTTGGAAAGTTTCACAGAGTCATAGGGCAGTGTAAGCACTAAAATTGTCTTTGTTATCATATTGAATAATGTAGAAGGATGTAATGAGATGTAATGTTCATTTCTAAACTGGAATTTGAAATGGGAATATTTAGGGGAAAAAATTCTAATTTGTGAGACAAACAAAAATTAAGGAAATGATCACAAATTGAAGTTGATTTTACTCAGATCAAAAAAATCACTAAGAATTCAATAGTTAAATTTCATCTTTTTTTTTAAATCAATCAGCTTCAGTGAACTGTGATGAGGCACATTATTTTGTAACTGATGTTCTAAACCTTTAAACTTTTATATAAATATATAAATTGTATTACAACTCCCTTTTATTTCACAAAGGAACAGCAAGTAACTGCTGTAACCAACACAAAGACAGACAAAACTCAAGAACAGGGAAAAACATAAATTCTGCTTTTCCTGCATAACATATGAATCTCAAACCAAGGCAAAACAAAATAAAACCCAAATGCTTGTGACAAGTAATTCTGAGCCATTTATCACATGTCATTTTTTTTCTAGTCTCATTTCCTACTACTTATCAGCTGCAACAATGAATATCAATGAAAGTTTCAGCAGAAATGGTATGATATTAACAGGCAAGAATTCAAACTAAAATAGCATAAGGAAGCATCTGATGAACCTTATACAGTTTTTGCTTATCTACAAGGTTCTGTGAATGTTGGCAAAGTGGCAAACAGTGGAGGCCAGAGGAGATATAAAATACTTCAAGGTTCAGACATGATAATAATTGGGGGTCTTGTAGCTGATCTTTTTCAGAGGTGTCACAGGTTTCTTTTGCCCATGTCCCCAGTGTAAACTCACAAAGCCTCACTTCCCTGTTGAGAAAATGGGAGAAGACAACTACTTTTCTCCAGTTTTCTCTGTGTTCTATTTCATTGGTCGTATTCTATTTTTCGCTAGAACACAAAGGATAAGCAATAGTTTTACTAATAACAGTTGTATTTCCCTCTGTTACTCTGAGCTGAGAGGGTGTTATCTGTCTCAGACAATTACCTGATGTAGATTAGGTCTTTAGACAGAGTGTCGTGGCATTCACTGGATATATGTATGTTTTCGCCCGGTCTTCCCTTTCTTTTTCACCTTGCCAGTAAGTGGTTTCTTTTTCTCTCACTTCAGTCTGATATGTAGATGGCAAGTGACAGAAAAAGATGATGTTTTCCATCTCTTACAACTCTAAATAGGTACATCCCTTACTGGATATGGTGGGGAACATTGTCTCCAAGGACGAGGACAAGGCTGAGGTACTTAATGCCTTCTTTGCCTCAGTCTTTAATAGCCAGTCCAGGTATCCGCAGGGTATTCAGCCCCCTGAGCTGGAAGATGGGGATGGAGAGCACAATAAACTCCTCATAATCCAGGAGGAAGCAGTTAAGGACATGTTAAGCCACCTGGACACCCACAAGTCTATGGGGCCTGATGGGATCCACCCGAGAGTACTGAGAGAGCTGGCAGAGGAGCTTGCCAAGCCACTCTCCATCATTTATCAGCAGCCCTGGTTAACAGGGGAGGTCCTGGACAACTGGAGGCTTGCCAGTGCAACTCCCATTTACAAGAAAGTCCAGAAGGAGGATCCTGGGAACTACAGGCCTGTCAGCCTGACCTCTGTACCAGGGAAGATCATGGAGCGGTTCGTCTTGAGAGTGCTCACAGGGCATGTGCAGGACAACCAACGGATCAGGCCCAACCAGCATGGGTTCATGAAAGGCAGGTCCTGCTTGACCAACCTGATCTCCTTCTATGACCAGGTGACCTGCCTAGTGGATGAGGGAAAGACTGTGGACATTGTCTACCTGGACTTTAGTAAAGCCTTTGACAGCGTCTCCCACAGCATTCTCCTGGAGAAGCTGGTGACTCGTGGCTTAGACAGGTTTACTCTTCTCTGGGTAAAGAACTGGCTGGATGGCCGAGCCCAGAGAGTCATGGTGGCCGGTGGCCGGACACAAGTGGTGTCCCCCAGGGCTCGGTGCTGGGTTTGGTCTTGTTTAATATCTTTATTGATGGTGTGGATGAGGGAATCGAGTGCTCCCTCAGTAAGTTTGCAGATGACATCAAGTTGGGTGGGAGTGTTGATCTGATGGAGGGTAGGAGGGCTCTGCAGAGGGATCTGGACAGGCTGGATCAATGGGCTGAGGTCAACTGTATGAGGTTTAATAAGCCCAAGTGCCGTGTCCTGCACTTCGCCCACAACAACCCCATGCAACGCTACAGGCTTGGGGAGGAGTGGCTGGAGAGCTGCCCGGCGGAAAGGGACCTGGGGGTGCTGGTTGACAGCCGGCTGAATATGAGCTGGCAGTGTGCCCAGGTGGCCAAGGCGGCCAACAGCGTCCTGGCCTGTATCAGAAATAGTGTGGCCAGCAGGAGTAGGGAAGTGGTTGTGCCCCTGTACTCGGCACTGCTGAGGCCGCACCTTGAATCCTGTGTTCAGTTTTGGGCCCTTTCTCACTACAAGAAGGATGCTGAGGTGCTTGAGAAGGGCAACAAAGCTGGTGAGGGGTCTGGAGCACAAGTCTTATGAGGAGCGGCTGAGGAAACTGGGGTTGTTTAGTCTGGAGAAGAGGAGGCTGAGGGGAGACCTCATCGCTCTCTACAACTACCTGAAAGGGGGTTGTGGCGATGAGGGTGTTGGTCTCTTCTCCCAACTAACCAGTGATAGGACGAGAGGAAATGGCCTCAAGTTGCGCCAAGAGAGGTTTAGATTGGATATTAGGAAAAATTTCTTCACCAAGAGGGTTGTCAAGGATTGGACCAGGCTGCCCAGGGAGGTGGTGGAGTCGCCATCTCTGGAAGTGTTCAAAGAACGTGTGGATGTGGCACTTCAGGACATGGTTTAGGGGACATGGTGGCACTGGATTAATGGTTGGACTCGATGATCTTGAAGGTCTTTTCCAACCTTAGTGATTCTGTGATTCTGTGATTTAGAGGACTAAACTGTCACCTTCAGACTGAGGATTCAATCTAATGTTATTATGCATTTATATAGTGCTTCGTCCCAGGAGACAAGTTCTCAGTAGGTTCTCTAAAAGTGCATTTTATAATGAATAAGAAATCAAGATGCTAATTGTCAAGGGATTCTGATCTATTAGAAATCATGTTTCTGAATATTGATTTATTTTATCAGATTACTTCAATTTCTCATTTCTGCAAAACCTTTTCTTGTTTGGTTTTCTTTCTCCTGTTTATAATTATCCTTAAAACTTAACACTGAACTATAACTCAAAACTTTTAAAAATGTTTTATTTACATCACTGTAGTTGTGGGCTGTTGGGCGATTGGAAGAGATGATAAAATTATTCTCATTTTGTCTGAGTCATGTCTCAGAATCATACACCATTCTCCCTTGATCCTCCTTCCCTGAAGGCCTTTACTTTCAGAGTGACAGAAGGAGAAAACAGAGAAAGACAATGAAAACTTCAACATTTTTTGTAAAACACAATAGTTGTCCCTTTCTGGTCACCATTTGTAGAAACACAGCAACTGAGCAGTAAAAGAGAAAGAATGCTGGTTGGGCTAGTTTCACGCTCCTGACAAGAATGTTGTTGATATATGGGCTCCTTTAAGAACTCTTTTTTTTTGTACAGATTTAACTGATAGGTGTTCTTTTATTTATATTTGATTCTACTGTTTTTCGTATTATATTTCTTTCATTACAATGAAATAGTAAATAAAAAGAAAAAAAAAAAGAAACACAAACCCTAATTCTATATATCATTCTCATTCTATAGTCAGTTTTATGTGTTGCTTCCACATATCCTCTACAGAAAATTCTTATATACATATTACAAACCTGCTATCCAAGGTTTTTTCCTGACCACCAGCTTTCCTTTCCTCCTAAACCTCACTGGAATCCATGCACCAACCCAGCAAGAGTACAAAAAATAATGATGCAAAATAAACTCATGACTGTAAAGCCAAATACAAAGTTAGCATGTTGAGTTGTTAGGATCAAGTGAAAATTGTGGTTTATTCTGACAGTTGGAAAAGCTATAGAACCTTGCAGATATATTTTGTTATGTAATTAATTAATTATTAAAATGTAAGTACATTGAGTTGCTACTCAGTGACACAAGCACGTGACTTGAAAAGACTTTAAAAGTATATAGAAATAGGTGAAACAATTCCCTTATGAAAGATCCCAGTAAAAATGCCAAAGATCTCCTATGTGCCAGCACAGATCTGATTCAGTCAAGTCTACAAAAAGATGGACCTGCAATATATAGTGAATAACTCAGATGTATATCATAATTTTTAAATACTAAGTTATTTTGTGCCACTTAATATGTGCTCCAGGAGAGATTCCTTACTCTGTTTGCATTCCTGGCAATTGAAGTAAAAAACAATTTGTCAGTTGTCTGCATTTTTGGACTCTGCAGTTAAATGAACAATACATTTTCTACAGAAAGTTTTCTGACAGAAACATCAATGTAAATGAAACTAATATTTTTTAATAGTAAAGTATTATTTCCAGAAAAAAAACAGAAACAAATGAACTTCCCATATGAAACAGTAAAACATATTTAATTTCACAGTATGGGCATGGGCAAGATAATTTTGAATGGACTTGGACTAAACATTTCATCCAAAAACTACGCAAATCTAAAATAGGTGTAGTTACATGGGGGTGTGTGGTTGGTTCGTTTCTTTTAATTCTAATAAAATATAGGATTTTGTTAAACATTTCTCAGTGGATATAATCACAGTTGTCATCAAAAGAAAAAAATAGTTAGAGTAGTACAGATCATGCAGGGCTGATTCTCTGAGCCCTCATTATTCAAAATGCACAGATAAAGAGCTTATTTGTGAGCATTGAGAAAAAATGGGTGGACCAATGAATAACAGTAATGGAAGAATGGAGGAGAGGAGGAAGATGAAGGAAGATTTGAATGGAGTAATTTTTTCTTCTTAAACTAAGCAAAATTAATATATATATGTGTATGCATGCATATTCTTGCCTATGCACAAGATATTTGTGTATGCATATACAAAGATATATGTACATATTCATACATATACATTTATGTATACATATACATATGTATAAAATCAAACCAAAACAAAAAAACAGATTGGTGCAGAAGAAATTCATACCCTACTTGGGCAAAAAAAAAAAGTTTTCCCAACCAAGAGTGAAAAGGAAATTTGAGTGGGTAATCAGAACCAATGAAAAGCTAAACAGGATACTAAAATGTCCTGAAAGGATTATAAAAAACAAACAGAAAACCATTTGGGTCTGAAGTATTTATCTGGGTTGTTCAGGTCAACTGCCTTATCCTCATTTGACTTTACCATGAAGGATGTGTTTACAATCAAATACTGATACACTTCTTGTTTTCCAGCCACCACTGAAATTAAAGATTACAAAACTGACAGGCGTTGTCATTTAAGGAACTTCCAATTACTAGCAGGTCCAACAAATGCATAATTGCTGAAAAAAACTAGAAGAGTAAATTACATGAGTGTCAGAATAAATCATTAATTTTCCATCTATTTTTTCTGCTCTGACACAGTTTTAATTTTTTTTAAATGATGACATATCAAAATGTGAAGAAAAAACATATATTTTTGTATTTTAAGAGATATTCCTTAGATAGAAACATGACAAGCTCTGCAATAAAATGTTATTCTAACAAAATATCAGAGTGATTAAAAATACCAGAGGAACAGAACATTGTTTCATAAAGCCCTCTTTTCCATGTGGATCGTAAGTGTGGGAGAATATCCTTGTAATTCTTTGCACTGCTCCCACACGTACACCTACACATATCATCACTTGACTTTCAAACTAACAATAGAAGTGTTAGTAGAGCTATCACCATCTGCAGAATGAACTGTGCATTTTAAAGGCTGCAAAAGTCTCAGACATTAGCAGCGGTAGTCATATAGATGGAAAGTAATACCCTCTTTCCACAGGAAGAACCATGTAGGGGTCAGTTAATAGATATGTTTCTCCATTTAATTATGAATGTAAGTTCCTCCACATTAGTAAATTAATAAGTTGGAAGCTCTTTTTCAGTTTCTGCGGTTTAATATGAAAAAAGAGTTGGTGGGAGCAACGAGATGCACCACTGCAGAGCTCTCTATACGCACATAGGTAAATTATTTTGCTCGGTGTTTTAATGACCTTGGAGAAAACCTTAAACTGATCAGCCAGTGATTATTGCAAATGAAGCCGTATAGGGACTGGAAATTCAGTTCAGTAAAGGATGCCTGCATTTATTATCTTTTCTTTTTTTCTAATTAGGAATTCTGACAAATCTACTGCCTGCTGCCACCAATAGTGAAGTCTGTGGTACTCATTCTTTTTTCTAAATGTCTGTGTCCTCTGGTTATTTTGAAGAAAAACTTAGGGCTTCGCATGTTTGAGGTCTTTAGTTGTATGTAAAATTCTTGTCGCAGAAGGACAAAAGCTTTATGGTGCAGATTACAAGATTACTGGTGTGGTAACATAGGCTGCTTTTTTCCTTACTGTATTGAAACCATCAAGAAATCACTAGAGGAAATAAATATTGTCAAAATATGGGAGTCATGCAGGAAAGGAATGCTCAGAACTTTGTGAAGACGATAACACAGGAAAAAAAAAAATCAAGAAACAGAGTAACAAAGACAAAAATCAGGCCAGAGAATAACAGAACATAAACTCAGTTCCAGAATGCTAAATGTGTCCAAAAGAAAAACATCAATACTGAAGAACAGCAAGAGGACTGAGATTTACCACTGAGGGGAGGGACAAACTTGGACCTAGGTGATCTGGTCTGTGCTTCCAGCTTCTTCCTCTGCCAACTACTGCTTGTGTCACTCAAGATGCATCATTTAGAGATGGACTTAGAAAAGAGCTGTCCAGTTTCTTTTCAGTGATTTGAGATTTCAATATATTTAAGGTATTTCAGGAAGAAAAAGAAATTTGAGACAGCCTTTTGTAACAGCGTAATCACTAAAATATTAGTCAAGCAACCTCAATGTGGATCAAGAGTAAATCTCAGGAAAATTCAAAGAATTTCACATACATACCTTCTAACTTCCAGATTAATCTTTGGGAATGCCACAGATTGCTCCAGATACTTTTGATTTTGTGTAATATGGAATTTAAGGGTTCTCTGATGCAGGGAACATGTCCTGTTAGGGACATTTGTATATAAGTGTTATCTTAGTCATTTCCATGTAGAAGTGGTGCAAAGATCTGAGCTTACTCTGCCTGGATCTAAACTGGATTTGATTTGAAAATTTTGCAGCAGGAAACAGCAGGGTATAACTATTTGGGCAGTGCACACTAATGCAGGCGTATGATTTCTGGCCTAGAACAGTATATACTTATCTACCACTGGAACTGTAGCACAAAACATTCCCATGTACTTCATCTGCAGACTAGC
This sequence comes from Phaethon aethereus, assembly GCF_964289735.1. Classification (NCBI taxonomy): domain Eukaryota; kingdom Metazoa; phylum Chordata; class Aves; order Phaethontiformes; family Phaethontidae; genus Phaethon; species Phaethon aethereus. The sequence continues at coordinate 130,408,010 of NC_138575.1, forward strand.
AGTGCAGGGTGATGGATGTGCCTGTCAGGATTACTTGAATTTAACTGAATGAATAAAAAGATTGAAATCCTCCAACTTCTAATCACGCTTCCCTAAACAACCTTGAGAATGTGTGTGTTAGTTATAATTTATCAAATCTGAAGTTCTTCCATACTAAGTCAAAGGCAAAAACTTTGTTTTGGGAGAGTATTAAGGTGAAAAAATGTGGAGTTCAGGACCTCCTGAGCTGGTAGGCAGTTGAGAAGGCTTTTTCAAGACATTCAATTTGGATTCTGCAACATACTACTGTAAGCACTCCCTTCCCTTCCCTTCCCTTCCCTTCCCTTCCCTTCCCTTCCCTTCCCTTCCCTTCCCTTCCCTTCCCTTCCCTTCCCTTCCCTTCCCTTCCCTTCCCTTCCCTTCCCTTCCCTTCCCTTCCCTTTCCACTTCCCTTCCCACCTCCCTTCCCACTTCCCTTCCCACTTTCTTATCCAGTTTTCTGTATCATCTGTAATCAAGGAATGAAAACACTTCACTACGTCCTCAAGCATCTTTACAGAGAAAAAAATTCTGAATACATGTGAATAGATTAGAGGCTACAATGATTTGAGAGATGTGGGTATGGAGACTTACACTACCTTGAAAGGACTTTCTTACAGCTGGCATTGCTTTGAAAAATTGTGTTTTGTTTGGCTGCTATAATGTGGTGTACCTGATAAAGTGGGCATACAAGTGATATAAAGGTTATCTGGAGTTCAGCAGTCTGCCATTCTTTCTGTTGACCTCCCTCTTCAGTGCAACACAACCTTTCTTCTAGATCGTTTTGTGTTTAGGTTTCCAAAAGCAGTCAGACAGTTAAATGATGGGTTGTTAGTATTATGACAATGTAATACATACATAAATACATACATACATATATATGGGGTAGGTTTTATAAAATTGAAATGAGTCTTAGAGCTAAATACCTATAACACACAAAACCCCTCCTGTATTTCTGTTCTTTACCACTCATTCTCACCTCCATCTATACCAAGTTTTGTCATGAGTACTACTATGCAAATCAAATAATTATCTTTCAGGTATAGGACTGGTATTATTCATCAAATAAAGGCATTTTGAAAGAAAAAAAATCATTTACTTTGTCGTTGAAATTCATTGAATTAAAAAAAGTAAAAGATATTTTTAAAATTAATTTAAAATATCTCATGTTGTCATATCTCCTATGAAGAACAGAAAAATATTTTAGTCAAAAATGAGAAAAAGAATAAAAATCTTATTAATGAAATAAACATAGCTATGTGTACTCTTATCTGTAATAATTGGGTTTTTTTCTTTATTTTACTACGTTGTTTTGATGATGCAATAAGTCCCTATATTTGGGTTGATCTGAACTGAATTATTTTTCAGTTTGCACAATGAACCAAAAAAATTATGCTTGCTGTTCTCTTTTAGTTTCTCACAGAAGTACTTGGACTACTATAGAAGAGGGAAAGAATACATTTAATTTGAAATGTTTTGCCTATGTTGTAAAAATAGAAAGGTCAATTTTTCCTTATAATTTTGACAATCTGGAGTTTTGACTAGTGTTCCAGAATCTCAGCTCAATACCCAAAGGAAGATGGCATAATCATCCATGTAGCTATCCGTTTCTTGGTATGTGAATGTGACTGAAAGTTAGGAAACAGAGCAACAAATCTTATCTTGAACAATCCTTAAGGAAAACATGTTCTGAGGAGTTATATGGACAACTTTACTGGAGAGAGATGCTGACATGCCAGGTTTGGGGATATCCAAATTAGAAGGAATTGTGATATTGTACCTTGTCATATCTTATTCTTTCATATCTCCAACAGTGGTTGTCCCAATAATTTTTTCACTTGTAAGTCTGGTTGACTTTCTCCTCTAGGGGTCTTGGAGTAACATTCCAGCAAGGGACCCCAAGCTCATGCTATCCACAACATATCTTGCCACTGTCCTTACAAAGACTTCTGTTACCAGTCACCTATGAATTGCTAGTGGTAAGTTAATTTCTGAGACCTGTAACTGCCATTCTCATAAGAGTGAGATCTAGCTCTTGTTACTACTGTCACGGCTTTAAGATGATTTTTCTACTGATAGCCTTTTAGAATAGGACTCAACAAATATCCCTTTTACTGCCATTCTCTTTCTCTCAGTTTCAGCGGCAGCAATCTTTCCCTCTGCAGTTATACTTGTTTTTACTATGATATGACTGACTTCTGCCAGATGAATATTGTGTGACAGGCTACTACCTTCTGCTCCCTACATAAGCTGGTAGATGCAAAAGGAAGTTGGAGATAAACAAATGTGGATGTTGTTATGGAGAGAAAGATGGATTTTTCATTATGATGAACCTTATAAGACCTAGATTCAATAACCAAATCATGTGAAAATCTCTTAACACTGAGTAAGTCACAGAGGCGTCAATTATGTCGACACATTTCCAGAAAGAGGTTCTTGGGAGGAAAGGGACTGGAGAGAACCTGGTGACAGGGAGTTGCTGAGATGGACACATTTCTCGTCAGTGGAGGCCAGTTAGAACAGATACAAATAAACTCAGAGCTCCTGGATGTGGCAAGAGATAGATGTACCCTGCTATGGCAATGTCAGCTCAATCATTCCTTGCATTGCTCTATGTTGGAGTGAATTCTGTGTTGGACAAGGACTATAAAGAATATTTCCCTGATATCAGCTAGAGCTGTGTGAAAAAATAACAGAGGAATCCACTGCCTTATGCATTTACTTTAGAAGTATAACTGGATGGAAGTACAGATTATTGATGTAAACTTGACAAAGTAATTTATGGCTTTGTAAAACCAGCATGAGTTTTATATAAGTATATATAAATTAACAGCAATAAGTTATTGTTGACATTGGTTATAGAGCTACAACATTTCACGACATGTGAAACACAGATTATAACTTACTTGAAATATTTCCTGTTGATATTACAAAAATACTATGTGGTTTACCCAAGACAGACCAAGAGAAAAAACTTGATTTAATCTTTACAGTCATATTTTTATCTGTGGGAAACCATAATTAAAAAAAAAAACCCACAAAACAGAACATCTCTTTTTTTTTAATAGAATGTATTTCACATATGGTTTACAATTGAAAATGTTACACCATACTTGAGCACCTAATCCTCAAGTGCGATCAACTTTCATAATTTCCTAAATATGCTCAACATGTCTAGAGATCAGTATTTACGTAACTGGTTTTTTTGTTGTTTTTATTTTTTCTTTCATATCTGTGATCAATACAGAATCCAATAGGAGCATCTTCAAAGTGTTTTCTAGTCTCTGCAGCAGTTTACTAGAAAAGGAAGAAAAGATACCATTTAAACATGACACAGGTGACATTTAACATTTAAAATATTTCCAGTATACCCACATCTTTAGAATTTAGGATTACTGTTACAAGAAAATATTCAGACAGGGTCACAGAAATCATTATCTCCAGAAGAAATATAAATAGTTTATAGAATAAGTTAAAAGAGAAGCTTTATGTTAATAAGATGTTGATTAGGAAGGAGACACATGATCTAGGAACTCGATTATGGCACAGAGAATTTTACAACACAAATTTAACATTACTATTTAGAAGTTAAACTCTCCTTCACATCGGATGGTGAAAGAAAAGTGGATACATTCAACCAAGTATAATCAATGTAGTTTGTACTATACCAGAATCTCTTTCAGTGTTTTTTAAACAATAAATGTTTTAAAAGAAGAGGTTATAACTTCAGTCAGGCAACAAAACTGATCTTTCCGGCTGAAAGAACTATTGCCTAAAGATCCCTGTCATCAACGAGAAATGATGCAATGTAATTTATAAAATAGTTCTGTCTCTGAAACTAGGTTAGTCCTGGTTTCAGCTAGGATAGAGTTAAATTTCTTCATAGATGCTAGTGTGAGGCTATGTTTTGGATTTGGGATGAGAAAATGTTGATAACGTGCTGATGATATAAATCTGTAATACAGACATTTCTAAACATGCACAACAGACATACAGAAACAGGAAGTAGACAAGAGAAAAAAATGGCATTCATTCAGTATATTAAAAGTAGACAAACTTAAAGACAATTATATTTCTGCTTATATATAATATTTATTATTTTAGGAATAGAGCAGAAATCATAGACTCATAGAATCATAGAATCTTTGGGTTGGAAGGGACATTTAAAGGTCATCTAGTCCAATCACCCTGCAGTGAGCAGGGACATCTTCAAGTAGGTCAGGTTGCTCAGAGCCCCCTCCAACCTGACTTTCAATGTTGCCAGCAATGGGGCATCTACCACCACTCTGGGCAACCTCTGCCAGTGCTTCACCACCTTCACAGTGAAAAATTTCTTCCTTATATCTAGTCTAAATCTACCCTCTTTTAGTTTAAAACCATTACCCCTTGTCCTATCACAACAGGCCCTGGTGAAAACGGTTGGACTTGATGATCTCGAAGGTCCTTTCCAACCTTAATGATTCTGTGATTCTGTGAAAAGTCTCTCCCCATCTTTCTTAGAAGCCCCCTGTAAGTAAGTGTAAATGTTGCAATAAGGTCTCCGAGGAACCTTCCTTTCTCCAGGCTGAACAACCCCAACTCTCTCAGCCTGCCATCGTAGGAGAGGTGTTCCATCCCTCTGATTGTTTTGATGGCCCTCCTTAGGACCTGCTCTAACAGGTCCATGTATTTTATGTGCTGAGGGCTCCAGAGCTGGATGCAGGAATCCAGGTGGGGTCGTCTTAGCACAGAGTTGAGGGGCAGAATCCCCTCCCTTGACCTGCTGGCCACACTGCTTTGGATGCAGCCCAGGATATGGTTGGTCTTCTGGGCTGTAAGCGCACATTGCTGGCTCATGTCCAGCTTTTCATCCACCAGTATCCCCAAGTCCTTCTTGGCAGGGTGACTCTCAACCCCTTCATCCCCCAGCTGGTACTCATACCAGGGCTTGCCCTGATCCAGGTGCAGGACACTGCACTTAGCCTTGTTGAACCTCATGATTTTCACATGGGCCCATTCCTCAAGCTTGTCCTGGACCCTCTGGATGGTATGCTGTCCCTCAGGCATGTCAACCACAACACTCAGCTTGGTGTCATCTGCAAACTTGCTGAAGGGGCACTCGATCCCACTATGTCATTGATGAAGATATTAAAGAGTACTGGTCCCAGTACAGACCCCTGAGGGACACCACTCATCACTGATCTCCATCTTGATATTGAGCCATTTACCACTACCCTCCGAATGCAACCATCCAACAAATTCCTCATCCACCCAACAGTCCACCCATCAAATCCATACCTCTCCCCTTGAGAGAGAAGGATGTTTTGGGGGACCGTGTCAAAGACCTTACAGGAGTCCAGAAAGGAGACATTCATAGCTCTTCCCTTGTCCACTGATGTGGTCCCTCCATCCTAGAAGGCCACCAGGTTGGTCAGGCAAGACTTGCCCTTGGTAAAGCCATGTTGGCTGTCTCAAATCACCTCCCTGTCTTCCATGTGCCTTAGCATATCTTCTAAGAGGATGCTTGCAGCCAGATAATTACTGAAAAAATGTCTTTACATGATTGTCTTTTCTTCTTAAATAATGACCAAAGGCCCTTTCAACCATTTACTAGTCTGAAAATTAATTGACAATTAATCGAAAAAACTTTTTTAGTTCATTAACAGTACCAATAAAACTTATTTTTATTCAGAATACTAAAACAAGTCAGGAGAAAAAAGTTATTCATTGTTTCAGTAAATCTTATATTTTTTCCCTAATACTTTTTCTTTTTCCTACTACTTGCTCTGAAAGACTAACAATAATGTTAGTATTAAAGCATTAAACAATTTCTTCTGTACTGAAGTACATCTGGGGACAATAAGTATTAGGTAAGAAAATTATCAGTAAATACGTAAATTTACTCCTGCATTACTTGAAGAACATATATCACCCCAACCTATTGTTAGATCATTGCCACTTGCCAAACCAAATTTTTGATTGCTGAAACATAGGTTGGAAGTTTACCACAGTTAAAATAAAGAATTTATCTAAATGTAAATCAACTACATGAATTCATTTGAACAAAACATATCCATGGAAATGAACTACCTAGACTGTAAAGTTAAGTACTACCATGTATTAAAATATAAAAGGAGATTCGTATAGTTTACTGGAAATAAAAGATCATTGACTATGGCAAACATGAAATTTTATTTTTTTGACCAGTGTACACATGTTCAAATACTTTTAGTTTGCTTAACAATGAATGACACACTGAAAACTGTTTTAAATAATTTGCTTTCTACTACGTATATTAAATTAGTGCACAATAATGTGCTCTGGATCCATGCAATAAAAGAAATTTTGTTTTAAAATGATTCTATAGGTTTTAAGGGTATAAATTCCGCTGAAAAGTGAAGTATGAGCCTAGTCAGCATCATCACTAGACATAGTCATGAGGAAACTTTGTGGATTTTCAGATAATCTGAAGAGGAAGGGGTTATCTGGGTTGTCGTGGTTTAACCCCAGTCAGCAATTAAGCACCACACTCGCTCACTCCCCTGCCCACAGTGGGACAGGAGGAGAGAATTGGAAAAAATTATTGGGTTGAGATAAAAACACTTTAATTGGACAATGAGAGAGGAGGAAACAACAATGATAACAATAATAATAACACCGACAAAGGAAGGTATGAGAACAAGTGGTGCCCAGTGCAGTGATTGCTCACCACCCGATGATTGATAGCCCGTCCCTGAGCAGCGATTCCCGCCCCCCAGCCAACTCCAGTTTATGTTCTGAGCATGATGTCATATGGTAGGGAAGATCCCTTTGGCCAGCCTGGATCAGCTGTCCTGGCTGTGTCCCCTCCCAGCTCCTTGTGTATGTCCTCACTGGCAGAACATGGGGGTCTGAAAAGTCCTTGACTCAGTATAAGCACTACAACTGCTCAGCCACAACTAAAGCTTCAGTGTGTTATCAACATCCTTCTCATACCAACTCCAAAGCACGGCACTATACCAGATCTCAGGAAGAAAAAACAACTCCATCCCAGACAAAACCAGGACATAGGTACAGACTTCTTTAATCTCTGGCTTTCACCTCCAGATCTAGAAAGCTAAATTTAGGTATCATAAATGTAGGTGTCTACAAACGAGTACAGTCTTTATGCCTTTGTTATAATTAGTGAAGAGATGCTCAATTTATCCAAAGAGGCATTTGGTTTACCAGATATTCAGGTATCCACCTGTAGGTTGATGAATGCTTCTTTGTAGGATATATTGGCAACTATGATCAGATCTCCATTAGGAGTAAGTAGAGGCTAGATAGACAGGAGCATGTATTGACACTTCCGTGCAAAAACTTAAATTCAAGGTGCAGAATCTCAGTGGAACTGTCCAGCGATTGGAAAAACAAAACAAAATTCTTGCACTCCCCTAAACCCCAGCTATGCAATGTTCATTAAAAACAAAAAATACCTCCCCCCCCCAAGACATAATGACTCTTTATGTCAATAAAATGCAACTGGTTCCAATGTCAGAGTAAATACTCTGGAAATAAATTCACTTTTACTTCAGTCCAAGCCATAGTCTCATCTTCAAATTATATATTGAAAAGGGACAGCTTTAAACAAGTCTATCATTATCTAAACCAGAATGCTGAAAATGTTAAACAAGCTAATAGTCAGATGGCCACCTTTCAGTTTGAAAAATGCAACGTGACAGTTGCAGAAGACAGACTTTAATAAAGGGAAGTAGGTTTAAAGAGAAGAGCTAAAATGTCTGTAAGGATCTGGAGATAAAAACCACTATTGAAATAATTAAATATCACTGACTACAGTATCTCCATCAAAACTGACCAGGAGCTTTATTTGCAGATTAAATGAAAAATAATGAATAAATCCACCTCCGGAAAGGGTGGAGTTCTGCTGTTTATACAGGATTTTCATAAAAATATTCCCTTGGAATTCTTTATTCTATTCTATTCTATTCTATTCTATTCTATTCTATTCTATTCTATTTTATTTTATTCTACTTTTTTTTACCATATATTTCATTTACTTGTCAGTCTTTTTATAATTTCACATACTGAGATACATGAAGAGTTGCTGTCAGCAGCACTTGCTTTTAATGCTACATACTTAAAAAGACTGTTTTTTAGTCCTTGTCCAAGAAAATATGAATCTCACTTGCTTAGAGAATGCATAATCTTGTATGTAAATTGTGTCTTTATTAAAAGACAACTACAAATCACAGAATCACAGAATCACAGAATCATTAAGGTTGGAAAGGACCTTCAAGATCATCAAGTCCAACCATTAATCAAACACCACCATGCTCACTAAACCATGTCCCGAAGCGCCACATCCACACGTTTTTTGAATACTTCCAGAGATGGTGACTCCACCACCTCCTTGGGCAGCCTGGTTCAATGCTTGGCTACCTCTCCATAAAGAATTATTTCCTAATATCTAATCTAAACCTCCCATGTTGCAACTTGAGGCCATTTCCTCTCGTCCTATCACTAGTTAGTTGGGGGAAGAGACCAACACCCACCTCACCATAACCCCTTTTCAGGTAACTGTAGGGAGTGATAAGGTCTCCCCTCAGCCTCCTCTTCTCCAGACTGAACAATCCCAGTTCCCTCAGCCGCTCCTCAGAAGACTTGTGCTCCAGACCCCTCACCAGCTTCATTGCCCTTCTTTGGACACGCTCAAGCACCTCAGTGTCCTTCTTGCAGTGAGGGGCCCAAAACTGAACACAGTATTCAAGGTGCGGCCTCACCCGTGCTGAGTACAAGGGCATAATCGCTTCCCTACTCCTGCTGGCCACATTGTTTCTGATACAGGCCAAGACGCTGTTGACCTTCTTGGCCACCTGGGCACACTGCCGGCTGTCAACCAGCACCCCCAGGTCCCTTTCCGCCGGGCAGCTCTCCAGCCACTCCTCCCCTAACATTGCATGGGGTTGTTGTGACCCAAGTGCAAGACTCGGCACTTGGCCTTATTAAACCGCATACAGCTGACCTCAGCCCACTGATCCAGCCTGTTCAGATCCCTCTGCAGAGCCCTCCTACCCTCCAGCAGATCAACACTCCCACCCAGCTTGGTGTCATCTGCAAACTTACTGAGGGAGCACTCGATTCCATCATCCGGATCTGAAATGTGCCCCAAAACTGAGCCCTGGGGAACACCACTTGTAACCGGACGCCAGCTGGATTTAACACCATTCACCACAACTCCCTGGGCTTGGCTGTCCAGCCAGTTCTTTACCCAGAGAAGAGTACTCCTGTCTAAGCCACGAGTTGCCAGTTTCTCCAGGAGAATGCTGTGGGAGACGCTGTCAAAGGCTTTACTAAAGTCCAGGTAGACAATATCCACAGCCTTTCCCTCATCCACTAGGCGGGTCACCTGGTCATAGAAGGTGATCAGGTTGATCAAGCAGTACCTGTCTTTCATGAACCAATGCTGGCTGGGCCTGATCCCTTGGTTGTCCTGCACATGCCCTGTGAGCACACTGAAGATGAACTGCTCCATGATCTTCCCCGGCACAGAGGTCAGGCTTACAGGCCTGTAGTTCCTGGGATCCTCCTTCCAGCCTTTCTTGTAGATGGGCGTCACATTGGCAAGCCTCCAGTCTTCTGGGACCTCCCCTGTTAACCAGGACTGCTGATAAATGATGGAGAGTGGCTTGGCAAGCTCCTCCGCCAGCTCCCTCAGTACTCTTGGGTGGATCCCATCAGGCCCCATAGACTTGTGGGTGTCCAGGTGTCTTAACAGGTCCTTAACTGATTCCTGCTGGATTATGAGTTTATTGTGCTCTCCATCCCCATCTTCCAATTCAGGGAGCTGAATACCCTGCGGATACCTGGTCATATCAATCTCTGTATATTAGACTCTATTTTCAAATGTTGTCATTTTGATGGTGATCAGACTAAAATAAGACCAATAAGGCAGAGCAAGCTTCAACAAAGTCATACTGTCTTCCAAGTGATAATTCGTCCCATAAGCTAAATACACAGAAAAAGACAACTTGCTATTTACTGGTTTTATGTTAAAAAATGTTGGTTCTTCACCTCCTTATAACTTTATATTGTGACTTACACTGCCAAGGGTAGCAAGTCACCAAAAATTTCCACAAGTTTTAGGAACTGCACACCAGGTGGAAAAAAGTAAAGCTCATTATGTCTACTCAGTAACCACATTTCCAGAAATTATTATTGTCTTATGCAAAATAATTTAATCTAATGAAGTATGGTAGTGGAAGTTCACATAGAATTTGCAAAAACCTCTCAGCATTTGGAAAAGCCTCTGTTGTCTTGTCAAACCCTTATTACTCTAATCCTGATTATTTTGTTTCTGTCTCATAATGCTTTACCATAGAAGAGAAAATATGACTGATTCAACTACAGTAGTAATTTGGAAAGTGGTTGTAAGTATGAATGTTGCTCAATTTTTCAAACCAAGTTTAAAAAGATAGTATTTATGATCTATGTTTGCTATACAAAAAACTTGCAGGATCATGGAAACAATGTATTTACATGTGACAATACACAGGTACAACTGTTTTAGGAATTTAAACACACATATTTACATTAAAAACTTAACTGTTATGAACAACCGCAACATTTTAAGTAATAAATTTTAGCAAAATCCGTTTGCCATCAGTAATAAGTCACATGTCATTGGCCTAATACTGATTTCTTTTGCTCTGAGTAATAAATAAAAAGAAATTTTCTCAAATTTATGTAGTATATGAAAATTGACTAATTTAATCAAGCAACAAAATATTTGTTGATGTAAATGATGAAGCAGAAGAAGAGATGGGGAAATTCTACTGTTTTACATATCTCAGGTCTTGGGAGCTTGCTTTGAAGTAAGTAGTACAATTTTGTTTTTCTAAAGCTGACTATTGCTGAAAACAAAGCTCTGAATGTTCTTCCAAAATATCCTTTGCAAATATTTGAAAACTGAGATACTCAAACTTTCTAGCTCTTATTGAAAATTAATTTGATATCTTCCCTCCATTAATTCTGCCGTATTCACATACCTAGTTTCTTGAGATACAGCGACAAACCAGGGAAAGAAATTTGTCATAACAAACACTTGCTTCCTTAAATTACCTGCAACTATATATAGATTTGCATTTAGAAGAGAACATGTGAGCACGCAATAAGAGTTGCATTCGGTATGGAGTGGGTAGATGTAGAGTGGTTGCATATCTGGAAATGGCTGGTAACTGAATGGTAACCTGTCCTGGTTTCAGCCAGGTTAGAGTTAATTTTCTTCACAGAAGCTGGTGTGAGGCTATGTTTTGAATTTGGGATGAGAAAATGTTGATAAGGTGCTGATGTTTTGAGCTGTTGCTAAGTAGTCAAGGACAGTTCAGCTTCTCGTGCTGGGCTGCCAGCGAGAAGGCTGGGGGTGCACAGGAAGTTGGGAGGGGACACAGCCAGGACAGCTGACCCAGGCTGGCCAAAGAGATATTCCATACCATATGACATCATACTCAGTATATAAAGTTGGGACGAAGAAGAAAGAAGGGGTGGAGGGATGTTTGGAGTGATGGCGTCTGTCTTCCCAAGAAACCATTATGTGTGATGGAGCCCTGCTTCCCTAGAGGTGGCTGAACACCTGCCTGCCCACGGGGAGTGGTGATTCCTTGTTTTGCTTTGCTTGCGTGCGCGGCTTTCGCTTTCCCTGTTAAACTGTCTTTATCTGAACCCATGAGTTTCCTCACTTTTACTCTTCCGATTCTCTCCCCCATCCCATCACGGGGGAGTGAGTAAGCGGCTGCGTGGGGCTTAGTTGCCAGCTGGGGCTAAACCATGGCATAACCTAACGCTCTTTCTACTTTACCTTTCAATGCAGACTGAAACAATTTTACCTTTCCTCCAAACTTAGTGCCTAAATGGTAAAATGTACCCTTTGCTGGATAATTACTTTGATAAGGGAATATAACATCTCTGAAGTCACAGAGGTACCATGAGACTGTGTAAATGGCAGGAATGACCTTTAAGACAACGTTCAAATGACTATGTCTCTCTTAATGCAATCTTCTCTGCTAGGGTTACCTGGACACAGATGTTATAAGAGTCTTTTGGGAGATGCAATTCCATTCTTCTTGAGTTAATGCCTAAAAATAACATAATTGAATTGAGGCTTTTTGTTTTCTCCTCTGCCAAGGGGACTTCAAATACATTGGCTACCTCTTACAAGATCTGCAATATATAATTTATAATGTCTGAATCACTGTTCTGTTAAAAGATACATTGAAATATTTAAGCAACATACACATAACCAAACTTAAAGCAATCAATGGACTTAGTATTGTAACTATGTTATGTGTTTTTTCTGAAATTCCTTTGTATTTCTGTAACAAAACCCATTTTGGAACAGCAATAAAATGCAACCTATTCATTATGAAGCCTCCATTTCAACACACAGATGAAAAGAGACACTAATTCTTGAGGTAGGTTAGGCAGGTTAGGGCTGTTTGACATGCATATGCATTCTCTGCGTAGCTGACATAACTAGAAGCACCCAGTCAGCTCTACACAATGTTGATTATACATTTGTGCAAGAAAAAAAATTGAGAGGGTAGAAGAGTACTTTTTAGAGATGTCTTTACTATACACACCATGCCAGAATAATATACAAAGAAATAAAATAAATAAAATGCAAGACAACTTTAAAACAGGAGTAAAGGGAAGAGATGTGTTCTCTCAAGAGATATTTTTGATTAATTAGTTACATTCTGACTGACACCAGTCTGTGAAACATACTGATGGTACAATAATTTTTATTAGAAAACATTGTGGAAAATACTTGGAATAAAACTTCTGTTCTTTTCTTCTTGGAGGTATAATACAAGCAAAAGGTCAAAACAAGGATCCCAACAGCCGATTTTTGAAAAGCAAAAATCCTATGCAATATTCTGATTCTCTCCAGTTTCTATTCTGCTACTGATTCTTCTCTGATATTTGCAGATGAAGGTTCCATCTCATCCCATCCTCAAGTCAACCTATAAATTAGCAGTTATAAAGTAAGCAATTCATGTTTAATTGAATTGAATTGAATTCAACTCAATTTAAGTAAGGCAGCAGAGATGCAAGGTATATGCAAAACAGTTTTCATGCATACTCATGCCTATCTGTAAGATAGCCAAAAGGTACTGGGGTATTTGGCATTGTGAGATTTACTGGCACGAAGTAATTCACTCTGTGCCAGTTTGTGGTCACATATCAGTATGAAAGGGATTCCTAATTACCCCTCAGAGTCTCAGTCTGGAAATGTTTTGAATCTTCTGATGGACATGTGCCCCATTTGTATAATTTAATTTTAACTTCTAAAGTTTATGTATTCTGCATACTAGACGTAATTTATGTTATTTTAATAGTATAGCTCAAGGCATTCTAGAGATAACTTTTGAAACAGTAGTTGAGGGGAGAATAGCTTCCTATGGGAAAGTGGTATAATTCCAGCTGACATAATTACTAGAGCTCTTTGAGTTATATATTTTTCTGTTTGTTTTCAAACAGAAACATTTTTTTCACCCTTTGGGGTATAGAATGGTATCCCATGACTGATAAAAAATCTAGGATTAAAGGAAATGGCTCATGCAAAGAACAAAACTATGTATTTTAAAGAACTGCCTTCCTAAAAAAGGTGTTGGAAAGCAGTTGATTTATTCTTCCTTACTTTCACAAATCAGATTTCGTCAATCTATTGTCATTTTCAGGAGTCTCATTCACCTCTCTCATTCCTGACATTGTGGAAGACATAGTTACCCTTGAAATTTCCCTTGAATATTTGAATGAGCAGTCAGTGTGACTGTCCACTTGCTGAGGAGATGCAATTCTCTGGGTGGGGAAGCAGAAAGAGAGAACAAACTGCTTCTTCAGCTCATTTACTCTTGGCACCTGGAAGGCACAACTCAAAGGCCCAGCTGGCAACTTTTTCCCTGTTCCTCATCTCTGGCTTCTTGCTATTGATTGAAAGAAACAGCAAATATTTCCCCCAGTTACACTTTTTTCTCAGTTCTTTGTGAATAACACTTCCTACTCTGGCACTTTTCCACCTATATATCTCAAAATTACTTTCTCAAAGTGGTTGTTTGTTTGTTTTTTCCCCAATAGCGCATACCACAATGTTTCCAAGTACAGAAAATGGAGCATAAAAAGTGATTTATTTTTTTTTTTACAAAAAGTAGAGCAAAAAACTTTGAGGAAGAACATTTGGAATAAAGAAAAGTAAATTTCAGTGAAGAAGAGCAACTTTGCTAGAAGGGACCAGAAATGTACAGAAGAATGATGAAGTAACAGGAAGCTCTCAATAAGTTCCTTAAACCTGTTTAGAAATCGGTGTTAAAGGGCAGGCAGGTCTACATGTTTTTTATCTTATGCTGCTTAAGAACTGAACCAATCAGAATTAAGACTGGGAGAGGTCATAAATAGTTCCGTTCATTACAGACAGCATGATGAATTTGACGAAGGTACAACAGCAGCAAAATAAAAAATGGAGAAAAAAACAGTTTGGAACTTGGAGAAGTTTTGTTTCAGGTAGAGTGAACTTGCAGCTGAAGAAAGATGCTTGACTTTCTTTTTGTATCTGTGCTTGCTGAGTTTCTCCAAATTTTTTTCCTATTTAGAATGTGAAGCTTTTGAGAGCTGGAGAAGTTACTGTTTGTGGGAGGGGGAATTCTTGACTTTTTGTTAGAGTGAACAACAAAACATATCAGAAAAGCAAATTTCCCTTTTAAGAAAATATTGTTTTCAGCAAAAATCCTGGTTTATATCTGCCTAGAAAACCTTGATGTAATCTTCATTCCTGTAATTCAGGTGTCAGTCATCCAACGCTTATGGATGCCACATAGCTCTGTGACTTTGGCTCAGTTTTATTAAGAAAATTATTGTTAGAGTTTGACGTGTGCAAGATGAAGCCCTGCATAATAGAAAAAGACAAAAATACAGAAAAATATAATTGTTGAGAGAGTACTTAGGAGCTCAAGGATTCAAGAGGAAAAATACAGACATAAAATATATTGTGGAAAAAACGTGGAATTTAAAGTTATCAATTTAGCATCACTAGGTCTCATCACATTTCAAAGGGATACAGAAATGCTTTCTGAGGTGGCTTCCCGGCTATCAAAAAGTCTCTGGCTATCTCACTGGGAGTGGGTCAGCATACTAATCCTTAGGTTACTACCTCATTAGCCCTGCAAATTTTGGTGTACTCCAAAGTTAGGTATATTCTGCTTGGGGAATTTCTCTGTGCATCCCTGAACAAAAGGGACCCGGTGGGTCAGTGCTACAGTGCATCTTTGACTTTACCAGTGCTCTTCTAAATATTTTACAAAGCCCAGAATATTTGACTAAATAAATGGCATCTTCCATAAAACATCTTTTGACCAATATAACTGGCAAAGGATTTTTATGCTGAGTAATACAGGAAGCTACCAATTACAACTGGGTTTTTTTCTTCAGTTTTGAACTAAGATCTCCAGATGTAAAAAGTAATTGTTCTTTTTGTTACACTTGTCTCATGTCAGTAGTGTTACTAGGTGAAATAAAATTAGAGTTATCTAAGTAACTTTCAACTTAGTGGTGTGGGGACCATCAAGGACCATCAAGCTGTGTTTAACTAAGCAAAACAATTGCATAAGATTATATAGCCAATACAATTGTGTGTTTATAGCTACTGTTATTCTATTCACGTCTGCTCTTCCAACATGTTGTGCTGTGCCCTTTGAAGCCATCTTTTCTTGTGTATTGCTACAAAAAAGAATCCAGTAGAATCTCCACTTTTATGTCAATCTCTGTTTGCTACAAAGTCAATAATAAGTAATAGAGATGCTGTTTAGGGAGGGGAATTCTACATTTACATATGTCAATTTGGGAAATTGAGGGCTTATAACAATATGAGTACTTCAATTTGCAAGAAAGGAAGGTATCAAACGGCTGGCATAGCAATAACTATCATCATTTTCACAGAAAAAAGTGTAACTTTCATAATGTGTATTGTGGTTTTGCAGGTGACTTGGCAATGAAGAAAAAGTAATTTTCTCCACTGAACTGAATTTTATGTAGTTGTCTGTTGTTGCATCTGTTGAAAGATAATTACTATTTAATTTTATTTACTCTGACCATTTTCATGTAGGTGATTTTTATGTACATTTATTAGCAAAAAAAGACATTTTTCCATTTTAAAAAGAAGCAAAACATATTTAAATCTTAGAGTAAAGTCTTCTGCGTTACTGTTGTAATATCAAAATGAAAGCTCTGCTACACAGGATCATTACAGTGAAATTATCTGTGATCATCTGTTGATTTAGTACTGAATGTCTGAATGAGAGAGAGGAAATTTAGCTATCCTTTGTCTTTTGATTCTGTTACTCAGCTTTGCTCTGCTGTACTAGTTATTTCAGACAGCTATAAGCTCTGGTTTTCTCTTAAAAGATTTTTTATATGAAGGATGGTTTACTTTAGACAACAAAATAAAAATTTATAGCAATACAAAGTGATCCAATGACCAAATCACAGAATCATAGAATCTTTGGATTGGAAGGGACCTTTTAAGGTCATCTAGTCCAAACCCCCTGCAATGAGCAGGGACATCTGCAACTAGATCAGGTCACTCAGAGCCTTGTCCCAACCTGACCTTGAATGTGGCCAGCAGTGGGACATCTACCACCTCTCTGTGCAACCTCTGCCAGTGCTTCACCACCCTCACTGTGAAAACTTTCTTCCTTAGGTCTACTTGAAATCTGCCCTCTTTTAGTTTAAAACCATTACCCCTTGTCCTATTGCAACAGGCCCTGCTAAAAAAGTCTGTCCCCAGCTTTCTTAGAAGCCCCGTTTAAGTAATTGTAAAGGCTGCAATAAGGTCTTCCAGCAGCCTTCTCTTCTCCAGGCTGAACAACCTCCAACTCTCTCAGCCTGTCCTCACAAGAGACATGTTCCATCCCTCTGATCATTTTGGTGGCCCTCCTTTGGACCTGCTCCAATAGGTCCATGTGTTTCCTGTGCTGAGGGCTCCAGAGCTGGATGCAGGACTCCACGTGGGGTCTCACAAAGGCGGAGCAGAGGGGCAGAATCACCTCCCTCAACCTGCTGGCCACGCTGCTTTGGATGCAGCCCGGGATAGGGCTGGTCTTCTGGGCTGCAAGCACACATTGCTGGCTCATGTCCAGCTTTTCATCCACCAGTACCCCCAAGTCCTTCTTGGCAGGGCTGCTCTCCATCCCTTCATCCCCGAGCTGATATTGATACCGGGGTTTGCCCTGACCCAGGTGCAGGACCCTGCACTTGGCCTTGTTGAACCTCATGATTTTCACATGGGCCCATTCCTCGAGCTTGTCCAGGTCTCTCTGGATGGCATCCTGTCTCTCAGGCATATAAACAACACCACAGAGCTTGGTGTCCTTATATAGAAACATCATCCATGGATCAAAGAGCATAATTAAATAAATTAGACATTAGAGCTGCCAGAGAATAAAAACTTTTGTTTCCTTTCACTGTTTAAAGAAAGTGTTACTTTGCTGCTTTTGTTCCTTTTTTCTTTGAACAAAATACCCAAGCATTTCAACATTTACATGAAATTGAAAAGATTTTAAGTGTACACCTCCATATTGAGTGTTCATTCAGTTCTCTCTGGAGAAGTGACACTGGGACTTTACTCTTACCCTCAGACACTTTCTATGTGAAACCTTGCAGAGTATCATGAGCCTTTAAAAGTCAGTATCTTAACGTTAACGTATTTTGATGAAAAAGTATTTAATCAAAATTTCTCACATCTGTGCTAGTAATTTGCTATTGCTTCTCTTCTACTGTGAGATGAGGCAACCTGAGAAAGATTTCTCTATGTTTCTCTCTTCAGTCAAAGAAACACAAAAAGGATTCTAACTGGATTAAAACTGGGAGGCAGTTCTGAAGGGCAAAAGGTTCCAGGAAGGCTGGACATTCTTCCAGAAGGAAGTCGTAAAGGCGCAGGAGCAGGCAGTCCCCCTGTGCCGTAAGAAGAGCTGGTGGGGCAGATGACGGGCCTGGCTGAACAGGGAGGTTTTGCTGGGACTCTGGAAAAGATGGAGTGCTTACCACCTTTGGAAGAAGGGGCTGGCAACTCAGGAAGAGTACAAGGATCTCGTTAGGTCAAGCAGGGACAAAATTAGAAAGGCAAAAGCACAGCTAGAATTTAATCTGGCCATGATCATAATGGATAAAAAAAATTATTTTACAAATATATTAACAACAAAAAGAGAGCCAAGGAGAATCTCCATCCTTTACTGGATGCAGGGGGAACATTGTCATCAACGACAAGGAAAAGACTGAGGTATTTAATGCTTTCTTTGCCTCAGTCTTTAATAGCCAGTCCAGGTATCCACAGGGTATTTAGCTCCCTGAGCTGGAAGATGGGGATGGAGAGCACAATAAAGTCCCAATAATACAGCAGGAAAACAGTTAATGACTGCTACCCCACCTGGTCACTCACAAGTCTATGGGGCCTGATGGGATCCACCCAAGAGTACTGAGGGAGCTGGCGGAGGAGCTTGCCAAGCCACTCTCCATCATTTATCAGCCATCCTGGTTAACAGGGGAGGTCCTGGACAACTGGAGGCTTGCCAATGTGATGCCCACCTACTATAAGAAAGGCCGGAAGGAGGATCCGGGAACTACAGGCCTGTCAGCCTCACCTCCATGCCAGGGGAAGATCATGGAGCGGTTTGTCTTGAGGGTGCTCACAGGGCATGTGCAGGACAACAGAGGGATCAGGCCCAGGATGAGGGAAAGACTGTGGATGTTGTCTACCTGGACTTTACTAAAGCCTTTGACAGCGTCTCCCACAACATTCTCCTGGAGAAGCTGGTGGCTTGTGGCTTAGACAGGTTTACTCTTCGCTAAGTAAAGAACTGGTTGGATGGCTGAGCCCAGAGAGTTGTGGTGAACGGCGTTAAATCCAGCTGGTGGCTGGTCACAAGCGGTGTTCCCAAAGGACTCAGTTTTGGGTTCAGTCTTGTTCAATATCTTTATCAATGACCTGGATGAGGGAATCGAGTGTTCCCTCAGTAAGTTTGCAGACAACACCAAGTTGGGGGGGAATGTTGAAGGGTAGGAAGGCTCTGCAGAGGGATATGGACAGGCTGGATCGATGGCCAAGGTCAACTGAGGTTTAATAAGGCCAAGTGCCGGGTCCTGCACTTCGGCTACAACAACCCCATGCAAAGCTACAGGTTTGGGGAGGAGTGGCTGGAGAGCTGCCAGCGGAAAAGGACCTGGGGGTGCTGGTTGACAGCCGGCTGAACATGAGCCAGCAGTGTGCCCAGGTGGCCAAGAAGGCCAACAGCATCCTGGCCTGTATCAGAAATAGTGTGGCCAGCAGGAGTAGGGAAGTGATCATGCCCCTGTACTCGGCACTGGTGAGGCTGCACCTTGAATCCTGTGTTCAGTTTTGGGCCCCTCACTACAGGAAGGACATTGAGGGTCTGGAGTGTGTCCAGAGAAGGGCAACGAAGCTGGTGAGGGTTCCAGAACACAAATCGGCTGAGGGAACTGGGGTTGTTCAGACTGCAGAAGAGGAGGCTGAGGGGAGACCTAATCGCTCTCTGCATCTACATGAAAGGAGTTGTGCTAGAGGTGCATGTTGTTCTCTTCTCCCAAGTAACTAGCAATAGGACAAGAGGAAATGGCCTCACGTTGCACCAGGGCAGGTTTAGATTGGATGCTACGAAAAAATTCTTTACTGAAAGAGTGGTCAAGCATTGAAACAGGCTGTCCAAGGAAGCAGTGGAGTCACCATCAATGGAGATATTCAAAAAACATGAAGGCGTGGCACTTTGTGACATGGTTTAGTGGGCATGGTGGTGTTGGGTTGACGGTTGGACTTGATGATTTTAGATATGTTTTCCAACCTTAATGATTCTATGATTCCGTGAAATACAGCCCCCAAAAATATTCAGATTACTGCAAGGTGTCAAGTGGGCCAAACTACATTTATAATCATCTTTCTATCGTATACTTCAAAGTCTATAAGTTCTGTATGAATAGTGTTAGATTACTGAAAAATAGACCTATGCGTATTGTATATAATAAAGAAATCGATATTTTGGAAAACTTATCTTCTTAAGGATAACACACTGTTGCAAGTGTCATTCTATAAAAGAATTAAAGCCTATTAGTTTTACAGTTTGGGAAGGCTAGATTTAGTACTAGAAGATATATTATAAGGCTGGCCAGACTTTGTCTGAAAAAGTGTGAACGATGCAAGGTTTACACAAAAGGATGGAATGATTTGTGCTCAGTAGTACAACGGACTTAGCACTAGCATTTTTAAAAATAAAGGCATGCCAGTTTTTGGCAGTGACTAGTGACTTCAGGTAAATTTTCATAAAAATGGGGAGAAAAAAATGGGGAGAAAAATATGTATGGAGCTATTAGAATAGTAACGGGGAAAATAAAAAAAGGAAAAAAGAAATGTCCATAGACACAATCAACATGGATCATTTCAGGAATTTTGCCAGTATACAAACATGTTTGAATAATGAATAGAGAAGACAGAATAATTTCTTTCAGAAATCATAACAACACTTGTCTTGTATTTTTCTTTCTTGGAAACAGTGTTTTTTAATTGTATGGAAGGTGGTTAGGGAAGTAGAGTGAGCTTGGGGAGTGATTTCAAAGTTGTTCTGATTATTGAAAGATACAAACTTCTGAGAGAGAAAAGATGTGACTAACATTATGCCACTGTGTTACTGGGAGATGACCACGCATAAAACTTATGTGTAACTTCATGTATTCATATAAAAGGTACAATTATTATTCCCTCAAATTTAGGCTGGTCCATTAAGAAATTGCTTGCCTATTTTACTTCTGATCTGGCAATGAGGGAAATTAGTGTCAACCAGTAAAACTGTATCTGTAGAACAAAACAGACAGTGCTAATGACTTGACATCCACATTGTCAGAATTTCAGACAGTTTTTACTACCTCTGTCTCTAGCCTGGTTTTGGTGGATATGAGTAGTGGAATTGCTGTAGACGTGTTGTTGGAGAACATCTGATTTACTTGCATCCAAAGGAAATCCAGACAGTGCACTCTGAGACTACTCTGTGATATATACTAAAATATGATGAATGGGAAAATTGAGTGGTTTGCTTCAAAGAGTTCGTCTGATACAAGATAAAACACTAATGTAGATGCACCTATATTAATGGTTTCAATATTTTCAGCTCCTGTTAAAACCATCTAGTTTCAGAAATGTTGCTAAAATTGGCAGAAATAGCTTTTAAAAATATCATCCATAAATCAAATCAATTTGTTGTGGTCATAATCACATCGAAGATGTGACAAATATGCCACTCTCAGCCTTCTTCCAGGGTAGAATCAACATTTAAGGGAATGAAATTTGCAATTATCCTTAAGAAATATCACATAACTACACATTTCATGGTCTCACTCACATCTCCAAACATTATGGAATTCACACTTTATTTATACAAGTATCAACTACAGAAACCAAATCCCAAAGTTTTGGTTAGCCCTTACTCAGGCAACTCTGAAAGGCAAAGTATCAGAGAAAATGTTTCTTTCTCCCGTGTTAATTCCACTACTCAGTTTTTCTTTGTTCTTTTTTTTTTTTAATTCTTGTAAATGTGATAACTTTGTAATAATTTTTATGCAAATTTCCAAAATATATATGTATCATTGGGATAGAAAATATGTGGGATTTTTATCTCTTATAAAAAAGACTGATAAAAATTGAGCTATGACCTTATGATTTAGTTCAAAGTTGGGAGAAATCAAAGCTAGCAAAATTGTTCTCCATTGATGTGTTAGCTGGAGGGAATCTTAGTGTAACATGCACACGTGAAAATGCCAGAAAGTAAAAAGACTATGGGAAAAAAAAATCTGTTTAGCTCAGACCACCAATGTGTAGCATGAAAAGGTTAATTTTGCAATGAAGTCTCTTTCGTGATACGTAGTTACACCAAGCTGGATAAAGGGATCATATAAAGTTGCTTCATTGCAATTAAAATGTACTGAATTACCTCAAGTAAGATTCTGTTCAAGTGACTACGAGTTAAACTTTTGCATCAGCTCCTGGAGAGTGAGGTGACTCAAATCCAATGCACAACATCTTATTAATTTCTTATGCAACTACAGAGCATAAGCAAACTTGTCCAGAGAGGACATACAGAGTAACAGGCTTCCTCTTCATCACTAGAGTACAAGATCAGGGCCAGATTCATCAGGGAATAGATCAGTTAGTAATCTTAAGCCCGTGAAAGGAATGTCTAGTCTTCATAAAGCTTTATGTCATATTCTAGCGGGATCATCTCACTTCCAAGATTCCTTCTGTTCAACAGGGATATTAATAAGAACATATTTTTTCTTCATTGATGTAGTGGTTTGACACAATGTTATTGAATAAAAAATCACTTGAAGGGGGAGGGGGATAATATCAGGCTTACCTGTGACAAGTGGTAAGGATGACACACCAGGATTAAAGGGATGGAGTCTAGCAAGGGCCCTCAGCACATGGCTCTGAGATGTGCTGGCTACACTGCAGCACACTTGAAGTCTGACGGAGATGAGTCAGGGGTCATAGGAGTCAAGAGGAAAATAGCAGCAAAAGATCTCATAGGATATAAGGGCTATTCCTCTAAGAGGGTGACATGGCCAACAGTCCAGCTGAAGTGCCTCTGCACCAATGCACGCAGAATGGGCAACAAACAGGAAGAGGCAGAAGCCAGTGTGCTGTTAGAAAGCTATGACATGGTCAGCATTACAGAAACTTGGTGGGACAAATCCCACGACTGGAGTGCATCTACTGATGGCTACAGGCTGTTCAGAAGGGACAGGCAAGGAAGGAAGGGCAGAGGCATTGCCCTCTACATCAAGTAATGGGTAGAACGTGAAGAGCTGTCTCTGAAGAATAGCCACGAGCAGGTTAAAAGCTTATGGGAAAGAATCAGAGACCGAGGCAAGAAAGGGAACCTCGTGGTCTACTACAGGCCACCTGATCAAGAGGCATCTATTGATGAAGCCTTCTTACTCCCAGCTACAGGAAGCATCGTGCTCTCCATCTCTTGTCCTGCTGGGGGACTCCAACCACCTTGACATCTGCTGGAAAAGTAGCATGGTGAGCTGTAGGCAATCCAGGAGACTCCTGGAATGCACTGTGGATAACTTCTTAAGCCAGGTAGTAGGCAGCCCTGCCAGAGGGGATGCGACACTGGACCTGTTGGTCACCATTGCATGTGAGCTAATTGGTGACGTCAAGACTGGAGGCTGCCTGAGGACAAGACACCATCCAGAGGGATCTGGACAAGCTCGAAAAATGGGCCCATGTGAAAATCATGCAGTTCAACAAGGCCAAGTGCAGGATCCTGCCCCTGGGGCTGAAGGGATTTAGAGCAGCCCTGCCGAGAAGGACTTGTGGGTACTGGTGAACGAAAAGCTGGACATGAGCCAGCAATGTGCACTTGCAGCCCAGAAGACCAACCATATCCTGGGCTGCACCCAAAGCAGTGTGGCCAGCAGGTCAAGGGAGGGGATTCTGCCCCTCTACTTTGTGTTAATAAGACCCCACGTGGAGTCCTGCATCGAGCTCTGGAGCCCTCAGCACAGGTGTGGTGGTTTAGCCCCAGCTGGCAACTAAGCACCACGCAGCCACTCACTCACTCTCCCTCCCACAGTGGGACGGGGGAGAGAATTAGGAAAAACCTCGTGGGTTGAGATAAACACGGTTTAATAGGACAGAAAGAAAGAAGAGAACAACAATGATAATACCAACAAAGGAATGTACAAGAACAAGTGATGCCCAATACAGAAATTGCTCACCACCCCGTGATCGACAGCCCGTCCCCGAGCAGCGATTTCCGCCCCCCAGCCAACTCCAGTTTATGTACTGGGCATGACGTCGGATGGTAGGGAATCTCTCTTTGGCCAGTCTGGGTCAGCTGTCCCGGCTGTGTCCCCTCCCAGCTCCCCGTGCACCCCCAGCCTGCTCGCTGGCAGGCCAGCACAAGAAGCTGGACTGTCCTTGACTGCTCAGCAACAACCCAAAACATCAGCACATTATCAACAGTTCCTCATCCCAAATCCAAAACACAGTCTCACACTGGCTTCTGTGAAGAAAACCAGCTCTATCCTGGCTGAAACCAGGACAGTATCCACCCCTTATTCCATACCATTTACGTCATGCCCAGGTCCTATACTTTTCAATACATTCCAATTATTCATTATTACTCTTCCTGTCTTTTAATATATACACACAGATATCACTTTCTTAGTCCATGGGCCATCACTTTAAAATGTCTGTGGAGTTCAGTCAGTCCATGACTCTGGGCTTCATCCATCATAGCAGTCTCTCAGGGCAGGGGAGATGGTATGGAATAAGGGGTGGATATTGAATAAGGACAACAGGAAACACATGGACCTATTGAGGCAGGTCCAAAGGAGGACCACCAAAATGATCAGAGGGATGGAACACATCTCCTGTGAGGACAGGTTGAGAGAGTTGGGGGTTGGGGTGTTCAGCCTGGAGAAGAGAAGGCTGCTAGAAGACCTTATTGCAGCCTTTACAATTACTTAAAGGGGGCTTAAAGATGAGGACAGACTTTTTTAGCAGGGCCTGTTGCAATAGGACAAGGGGTAATGGTTTTTAACTAAAAGAGGGCAGATTTCAAGTAGACCTGTGGAGTAATCGCTGAGGGGCAATTTGGAAATTTACCCTCTAAGAACAGCATTGAAACAGGGTGGAACGTAGCTACTGTACAATGAGTCTGTACCATGGCAATTCCCTAGGCAACCCTAGATGTTGGCAACATCAGGGGAACTTGGTGTGCTGACTCTGGGAGAGATTGCATGGAGGGTGGAGCAGAGTGGAGACGTCGCGGCCATGCTCTGTGAACAAGGGAATTTAAAGGTACACAGTGTGTACATTAGTAAGCTGCACGTGCGATGCCCTGGGTCAGTGACCTGTCAACTTTGATGAAATGCTGTACTTGGAGTTAACTTTGCTTATTATAATATCATTATAATACTAAAACGCACACCCCTCTCAAAAGTTACGCACCACCCAAGGTGCGACCCCTCCTCAATGAGCGTGCGCACTGAATTTTTCCTAGTCTGTACCTTTAAACGCGAAGTGAGAGAGTTCTGAACCAATCTTGATAAAGGTATGTATGACTAGAGTCACTCAAGCTCCACCTGCAAAGTAAAACACTATAAAATAGTGTTTTAAGAGCTGAATGTTAGGGAAGACACCATCACTCCTGACTTTTAGGATCCGCCGACGGGCTGACCCTCTCTTCCCCCCCATTGGGACACCTTTGGGTAAGATTCGAACACTTGGCTATCCCGAGTGGGTCCGCGGGAATTTTAGGAATCTCTAGAGTTGTTTCATCACCCCACACGTGTGTAACCCGACCATAATCAATTTAGTGCACTTGCTTGCAGACAGTGAATTTATCACCGGCAATCCAAAGAACTTGTGCATCTGTTGCTTCAATAAATCGCACTATTGATTGACTCAGCGTGTGTGTGTTGTCCCTGAACGCGACCGTACCTCTGAGTGCGGCCCTGTGAGTTCAGGAGGTGTCCGGCTGAGCAGGTAGTGTGATGTTAGTAGTGCATCTGGACCCGTGATAGTCCAACGAAAAGGGATTGGGCGCAACCGGACAACTAACGCTGATTTTGGGCATCTGCCTCTTAACGCAACAAGACCTAAGGAAGAAATTTTTCACAGTGAGGGTGGTGAAGCACTGGCAGAGGTTACCCAGAGAGGTGGTAGATGCCCCACTGCTGGCAACATTCAAAGTCAGGTTGGATGGGGCTCTGAGCGACCTGATCTAGTTGCAGATGTCCCTGCTCACTGCAGGGGGATTGGACTAGATGACCTTTAAATGACCCTTCCAACCCAAACTATTCTATTTTTCTACTGATTCTATGAACCTCCTGGTCTTTAAATTTCTATGTTGCCACTGTCAATGACTGTCTCCGACTTCTTTCTGTGGACAAATAAGGATAAAACATAACAACAGGAGTTCAGTAATTGAAAGAATAGTATTTTTAAACAAATGCTAGTACTTTGTAAGACAAGAAATATACTTTGTGTATGAATAATATCATACCTTTTGTGAGTACTATTACAGATGCTGTATAATTATCAGATAGATCTTATGAGAAAATGTTTCACATCATTCTCTATGACTATTAGGGGAAAAATTCTTCAGAAAAAAAAAAACACCCCTCCTCCAAAGTACTCAATCCCTGTAATTGTGTGCACTCATTCTTGGTTGGGGAAAGGGGCATGAAGCTAATTAGATATTTTAAAACAAAAATGTCTCCATCAGTGTTGGTTTCTCAAAAGGGAAGCTGCTCACAAAAACATGGCTGGATGACACTGCTTATAGGCTTTTCATTACTGCAACAGGATTTCTGGTCAAACGTGCAGTGAATGAACAGGAACCCAAGCCAGACGAGCACTTGAAAGGGGTTAGATCACTATCTTATGAGAGCTAAATTCAAGTTCTTGCTCTTTCTAATTCACAGGATTGATTTATTTTCACTAATTTTGATGTGGTTGTCTTACTTTCTGTGTTTGACTTTACATTGTCCCAACCTCAGGGTCTTTTGAGGTGAACCAGGTACAGGCATATCAGCAGATATTCCAGCATCTTTCATGACTTGATAATTCAAAACCCTCAAGCATGGGTACATCTGTTTCCCTGACAAACCTCAGGTCATAACAAAATCAGTGTAAGCAGCCATGCTGTTTGGAGACATACTACCACTTGCTGGCACAAATGGTCCTCACAAAACCTCAGCTACCATAAGGTGCAGGCCTTTAAAAGTAGAGGTTTTCCCTCATCCTAAGCCCGCTGCTGATCCAGACAGCTTTTTCCCTCTCTCCCAAATGTACATATTTCAGGCTATGGCTACAGTCCCGACCTAGTTTTCCTATTATCAAATTTTTGATAGGAGAGTAACACTTTGCATCGGGACTTATCATCACGTTTCTTATCATAAGAATATGTATGAGAGAGGAGTATAATATAGTGGCATGAGTCAGTGTTTCACCAAAGTTTGAAGGCCCATATAACAGGGTATAGAGGACAATCATACTTATTGTTCAGGCACTCTGGGGAATGTTTTTACTGACATCCAGTGCAAGATATTTTACTCGTGTTATGCTGCATACTTCATATACTGTTCAATTCTTGTTTACCCAGAATTTTGTTGCAGGGAATGAGGAGGAGATGTGTCAAGAACAAGCAGTAGATACATTTGGAAGAAGTTAATATAACAACAAACAGAAGAATTTTTCAAGTTTTATATGCAGAATAATTGAAGATCCATTAAACAAGCAATCAACCTCCTACCCCCCAAATACCAGGAAAGAATATGTTGAATGAGTCACATTACTATTTTGCACAGTGAGATATTACAACCCGTTAGAATATGGTTTGAAATGTTTTATTTTAAAAATTAGATTTTGGGATAAAAAAAACCAATCCGTAAATTCTAGTGTTTAGAAACCAACTCTGGCTCTCCATTTTCAAGTAACAGGTTTGTGTACTATGTGCTAAGACTTCCTAAGGTTGTATGTTAGGTTATGAAAGTGCAAAATGCTAATTAAAATGCTGAACTGCAGATCAGTGAAGAACTTATATGAAGGCATAACAAAGTGTGTAAAATGAGGTTGATGTGATCATCCATAAAGTTGGCCTTGTTAGAAGAGGAAAATTACTGAACAGAAGAAAATGCCTGCTGAAAAATACTGACAGAGAAATTGCCTGTCAGCCTGGGAGCCATGAGCACAGGACTAGGCCTGGGAAGGAGAAACATCCTTGAAAAGTACAGCTGGCCTTTTTGAAGTACAGCTGGGGTACCTAGAAACTGGAGACATACTCAGATACCATTGGTAAGTGCAAAACCAAGGAACTGTAATGGAAACTTACCATCTGAAAAAGTGGAAACAGTCTGGGAAAATAAAATGGGTCTGAAAGAATGGAAAAGAGCATCATTACAGGTGAAAAATCAGAATTAACATCATCTGCTGGCTGTTCAAAGTGGTGAAGTCCTAAACCCTCTTATGTCTTTTCAACAAGGATTTACTTTTTACCCAAACTGGAGCCTCTCTCTGAGAACATCCCTTGCTTCACACACTCTTCCTTTCCTACACAGACTAAACGCTCCAGGTGAACTTTCTAGGAGATCTTGGACTCTCACTGGGGACACACAGCTGACTCCAGGGTCTGTGATGCAGATCATCTCTAAAGGGAGACTCTGCCTGTTGTCGTACTGGTTCCCCTTGTGGCCCACTTTTGGAATCAGTTCTGTTTGTGTGTCTCACCCCTGGGATGGTTGGGTCCCCCTCTGGGATCAGTTTGTTCTCCCCTCTGGGATGGTTTGACCCCTTCTGAAATCTGTATAATTCACTTGATACTGGCACTATATATCTGTATAAGTAATCTATCATAAGAATATCTGTTATTATGTTGTTGATAAGTTTGCTTCACTAATGATAAGTTTGTAGTATACTGCAATATACCTTACTGTTTTTGCTGTTAAGTATATACCTTCGTTGGTTGTACTGTTATTGGTTGTTGCTACAATATTGATTGACACTTTATTATTGATTGCTGATACTAATTTGTAATAGCTTCATATAAACCAAGATAATCATAGATAAACTTGCTAGTGGTGATTTTGTGGTAGTTTACTTGCTAGGGTATGAGATAATATATATACATACGTATACACACATACTATTTTATACTGTTCCTGTGGTTGATATTACAAGAATTGGAGTGCTAAGAGATCACAAACCATGAAATCCAGGTCTTCTGAGGTTTTATTACAAACCTAAAACTTGAGAAAACTAAATAGAAGGAGACCCTTGAACTGCTCAATAAACTAGTGCAATTTTAGGGAGACAGAAGATGAGATGCAAGTTGGCCACAGTGACAATCATATTATAATTTTATCTGTTTTGCAAATAACAAAATAAAGGATGACATTTTCTCAATACAGAGAGGGTTTTAAGCTTTCATAACATTCTAAATTAAATCTCAGTATGTAACTAAGGAGACATTTACTTACATGGAAAAAAACTGGAAAAAGGAATTCCTGTTATTTTTTAGAACACGAGTTGTAAGTTGGTAGGGGCATTATCACGAAGGGTGATGGCTCTCCTACTGCTCACTAAAATCACTGGTACGTTTCCACTTCTATAATAGATTTTAGATTTCACTGTGTGACATCGTGGTCTCCTGTGGAAATAACTTGTGAAACAGTACCCTTCCAGAAATACCATTTAAAAAATGTTATTATTCATACTAGTGATCTGTAACACCATCATATTACTTGGTGCCATTTTGATCTCTCAGAAGTCACTTTTTGTTTAGGAATAACCAAAATAGAAACAGATTTTTCCTCTCTCCATCTTTTTACATATATGGATGAATTATCAATTTTGGAATCCCTAGAGGCATGAATATGTGTCCTGCTTTTTGGCTTAAACCTTATGGTTACCCCGGGCTAGAAAATGGAACTTTTGTACGTTGGCTCAAACACACTTTAAATGCAACATCCTACCCTGAGCAAGATAATTGACTCCTAATCAATTTTTAAATTCAGTTTCATTCTAAAATTGGTAGAGACAACACAGTATTAACAGTTTATCTCGGTGGTTTTGGCTTTGCAAACTGACTTTATAAGGACAAATGAGAATTACTCCAGTAGTGAGAGATTGTAACTCATGAGGAAATAAAGTAAAATTTTGTATGTTTATAAAATATTTATTACGATGGAAAAAGAGAAAAAGTGACAGAGGGAGCATGACATTTGTTTTCATAATATGCAAATCTTTTTTGCAAAATGTCACTTTAAAATTAAAAAATAAAATAAACCACCTTTTATGTGATCCATATTAAAAGAAAAAAATTCAAATTCACTAAGTAATTATTCTATGACAGAACCAAAACTTTTCTAAATGAAATTCTAAACCTTTCAGCCTGAATTCTTCAGTAATCAGAGCTTGTGCTTGCTAGTTTGCTATTTTGTCCTTCCATTTTTATTTTGAATTTATGTTCTTTTTCCCATAAAAGTGATCACTAGCAATGGATACTACAGCTTTCACAAGTGAGGCTAGTGGAGCTATTTTACTTGACTCAGTCACCCACAAGGAAATGTAGAGATGAGGTCTCATTGTGCTACTGTTCATAAAGCATAACATTTTAAAAGGGTGGGAAAGCTATAAAGCATAATAAATTGATATAAGGGTGGAAGTGTTTCTTCTTTTTTAGTAAAATGCTTATGTTTTATTGTTTGTCTTTTTTTCTTCAAAGCAAGTAAATTACGCAGTATTAAATGATTCTATCAGTTTTTACAAAGAAAATCTATGCAAGTGACCTGAGGCAGGGAATAAAAGGAAATATTTCAACCTTATCTGATGGGAAATGGCTGAAGACAAAATCTAGGTGATTTTGTATTTCATAAGTATTTAACCTTTAAATACAAATACTGCATTTCAACTTTCTTATTCTTATCTGAGGAATAAATATATCTCCTACTTCTAATGGTTTGTCTTCCCTGACAATACATGGCAGGACCAAAGACAACATAAACTGTTAAAGAAGAAGAGTGTTAAAATGTTGCAAACAAACAAACAAACAAGCGTTTCAATAACATATGCCATATGTCATTGGTTAAACATGTAGGGTTTTCACTTATTGAAAGTACTGCTAAGAATAACTGTCTTATTTTTGCAGAGGTCAGCACTCACAGTCAAAAACACAGTAGCAAATTAAAGTCTCCATTCAGATTATTTTGGACATCAATTTTAACTAATGCCAGATCTCCTTCTGCGTCTCTGTGCAAAAGGGAAAAGAGAATTAGATTGAGCTTTCCTCTTAGGCCTGGATGGGAAATTTTTTTTTTCCTATGACTAATTTTAAACATCTTTGATTTGATATTTTATTTTTCTTAGGATACGTTTCAATAATCTGAAGGCTGAAAATGTTATCTTTTTCAGCATTTATTTTCAGGAAAAAAATGGTTACCAGTTGTTTTAATTAAAAAATAGTTTTGTACAAAAGCCATGTTACAAAATATGATTAATTCATGGAAGATTTTCTGTCAGTCTCAACTGACAACTATTAATATATGTAAAACAGTGTCCTGGTTTCAGCCAGGGTAGAGTTAATTTTCTTCACAGAAGCTGGTGTGAGGCTGTGTTTTGGATGTGGGATGAGAAAACGTTGATAACGTGCTGATGTTTTGAGTTGTTGCTGAGCAGTCAAGGACAGTCCAGCTTCTCATGCTGGGCTGCCAGCGAGCAGGCTGGGGGTGCCCGGGGAGCTGGGAGGGGACACAGCCGGGACAGCTGACCCAGGCTGGCCAAAGGGGTACCCCATACCATATGACGTCATGCTCAGTATATAAAGCTGGGACGAAGAAGAAGGAAGGGGTGGAGGGACGTTCGGAGTGATGGCGTTTGTCTTCCCAAGAAACCACTACGCGTGATGCAGCCCTGCTTCCCTGGAGAAGGCTGAACCCCTGCCTGCCCGTGGGGAGTGGTGAATGAATTCCTCGTTTTGCTTTGCTTGTGTGCGCGGCTTTTGCTTTACCCATTAAACTGTCTTTATCTCAGACCATGAGTTTCCTCACTTTTACTTTTCTGATTCTCTCCCCCGTCCCACCGTGGGGGAGTGAGCGAGCGGCTGCGTGGGGTTTAGTCGCTGTCTGGGGCTAAACTACAACAGTCAGTCACATGTTATGGTAGTTAGTGCCACAGAAATACCTGTAGAAATATGAAGCAATGGTGGACAGAGGGGAAGATTAGAGAGAAAGTCATAGTCAAACAGAGAAAAAAAAAGGTTATATATTTTTTCATAGATGCATAAAGATTATCCATATTCAAAACCATTCCTGTGACCACATCACAGGCAGGAACTGATGGAGTGGGGAGTCTATTATTTCATTATTTGGTAATTCTGTAACAATAACACTGGTAGTGTTTCCATATATATAAGGAAAGTATAGTCTTATTATTTTGTGGGGGATGGTTTTCCTCATGGGATGTCCAAGTTTATCACAGAATGAAGAAGGGCTTTAACACACAGAAATTTTCAGAGACTGGATGCTCCTCTTCAGATTCCTTTTTTCCATCTCAGATAAGCAGAATTACTTGCTTTTTATGTGTATGACACTCATGGCTGTCTCATTATTTGAATATACAAGCAAAAGTCCTCTATTTCAATGAATGTACAGGTTCTTCTTTATTACAGTTTAAGAGCATGTTCTCTTTTTATAGCAGAGCCATAGGATTTTGCAACGATTTAGTGAAGATTTACTGTACTTCAGTAGTAGCAAAGGAGAGGTTGGGAAATCATTTCCATAATCTCTTGTACACAGTACTTTATTGCAGCGGAAGCCTTGGTCATGTAAGAGCTTTCAGGAAGAGACTTCTTGGCTCCTGACTATACATGGCTACGTCTTCCAGTTCCTGGAGGCATGCACAAACTGTGCTCCGAAACTCATCACAACAGCAAGTACTGGCACACATTGTGGTTCTGTTACACTCTGAAGGAGGAATGATATTGGAACAGGCAGAAAAACATGTTTTCTCTATCCAAGCTGTAAAACCATAGGGGTATATTCTTACATGAGAATAACGGCAGAAATGTGTCATAGGATAACAATTTCTGACTATTTCTAAGGGGGCGATCAACAATAACAGATAATTGTTTAACGTAAGCACTACAGAAAGAAAATAACCTGCTGTGCTCTCTTCTGTTTTGTCTCAAATAGAAGACCACAGAAGGTAATTATTCTAAAATAACGGAGTTGTTTGAACACTACTAGCTCTACTCTTATTTTTAACTATTTAAGCTTACATAAAAGTCAAACACAAAACAACAGATATTCTTGTCATTGTAACAGGAAAAGAAAGAGCTAATACTGTTATGGCTCTTATGTCAAATGATGTACCTGTCTCATAAGGTATAAAGGTTCAAAGGAAGTAAATGAATGTTGTATGTATAGTCTGAGTTTTAAGTCTTAGATAAAACTGAATTCTATCAGAGTTTTCAGTCACTGTCATTTCACTCAGCTCTACAGAACAACCACCTGTATATTCAATAACTCTTGTTTTCCTATTGATTTAGCAATTATTTCCTATTGAATAAGTATTATTAGTATTAGTAATTATTAGTAATTATTTCCTATTAGTAATTATTTCCTATTGAATTAGTAATTATTTCAGATTAGCCGATGTCACCTAAAAATACTATGCCATTCCTTTTCTTTTTTTTTATGGAATTTGCCATTAACAGTGAATTCTGATCAGTTTCCTCACTTGCAGAGATTTCCTGTTCTTCCCAGTGATGGAGACTCCACCTTTGTTAACCCCTTTTATTAAAATAGACTTTTCTTAATAACATTGTTTCGCCCCATTCCGTAAAAAAAGCTGCTGTTTTCTATCATGCACTGGAGCTTTCATTTAGTTTCTCAACTTTTCTTGCTGCTGTTCATGGTGAATTTTGTTCACATCACCTCTTGCACATCTCATATGAGGGTACGAAGACCAACTTACAGTTTACAGTGTCCCCCAGTTTTTAGATTGACAAAGTAAAATAACAGATTTGTGCAAATATGTAGAATAGATGTTCAATAGACTGTACAAGAATCCAGTTCCATTGTCTGGTAAGCATAGTGGACCCCACATCGTATTTTTCTCCTGGAAACTTTTGACTGAGGAAAACTTAATACTTTTCAAACATTTTTGAATCTCTAAAAAAGTCATGATGAATAAAACCACCACAACAATTGTTTAAATGCAGATTTGCAAATTTATGTGCTTTATTTACAGAAAATACATTTAAGTTCCGCAGAAGTCATAGTGCATTTTTGTCCTTAAAATCATTCATCCAAACTTATATTTCAAAGATAATTAAAGCCAAAATGTGACTTTTGCCCTGAAAATGTAAATGGTACCAGCTTGTGATAGAAGGAATAGATCAAATGAAACTGATTTCTGCTAAACAGATGATCTTATATATGATTCTTTTAACTTTTTAAATATAGAAAAAAATCATTAAACTGTTTTGGAGAAAGAC
Organism: Phaethon aethereus; assembly: GCF_964289735.1. Classification (NCBI taxonomy): domain Eukaryota; kingdom Metazoa; phylum Chordata; class Aves; order Phaethontiformes; family Phaethontidae; genus Phaethon; species Phaethon aethereus. The sequence continues at coordinate 130,442,107 of NC_138575.1, forward strand.
AAGATACCACAGCAAGATGTTTGCATTGTTAGCAGGGAATTTCTGAAGAGGAATTAGAGCAAAAGGAAGTAGTAAAGCTAGGATGATGAATCATGAAACAAAGCTAAGAGGATAAGTACATGGGAGCGCTGAGATATTTGGGATGTAAGTCAGATGAGGGATGGTGTTAAACCCTACCTGAATTTGCAGAGTGCTGAAGGGCAAAAAGATAAACATGTGGGACTTCCATTCCATTTCTCTTCTTAAGAAAATCATTTGTCACAGTACCAAAGAAAAAAGTAAAATCATTATACAGGACTGAGGGCACTGATCTCCAGATCCAAACTAATGTTCCATCTCACTTGAAAAAACTTCCTACGGACATACAAAATCACAGAATGGTTGGTGTTGGAAGGGACCTCTGAAGTCATGTTGTCCAATCCACCAGCTCAAGCAGGATCACCTAAGAGCACGTTGCTTGGAACTATGTCCAGACACCTTTTGAGTATCTCCAAGGCTGGAGACTCCACAAAATCTCTGGACAAGCTGTGCCAGGGTTCTATCACCCGCACAGTCAAAAAGTGTTTTCTGATGTTCAGACAGAACCTCCTGTGTTTCAGTTTCTGCCTATTTCCTCTCTCCTGTGCTGGGCACCACTGAAAAGATCCTGGCTCCATTGTCTTTGCAGCCTCTCTTCAGGTATTTGTAAATATTGAGATCCTCCTGAGACTTCTCTTCCCTGGGCTGAACAGTCACAGCTCTCTCAGTCTTTCCTCGTAGGAGAGACGCTCCATCCCTTCACTGTCTTTGTAATCCTCCATTGGAAACTCAAGTATGTTGTCGTGGTTTAGCCCCAGCTGGCAACTAAGCGCCACGCAGCCGCTCACTCACTCTCCCTCCCACAGTGGGACGGGGGAGAGAATTAGGAAAAACCTCGTGGGTTGAGATAAACACGGTTTAATAGGACAGAAAGAAAGAAGGGAACAACGATGATAATACCAACAAAGGAATGTACAAGAACAAGTGAGGCCCAATACAGAAATTGCTCACCACCCCGTGATTGACAGCCCGTCCCCGAGCAGCGATTTCCGCCCCCCGGCCAACTCCAGTTTATGTACTGGGCATGACGTCGGATGGTAGGGAATCTCTCTTTGGCCAGTCTGGGTCAGCTGTCCCGGCTGTGTCCCCTCCCAGCTCCCCGTGCACCCCCAGCCTGCTCGCTGGCAGGCCAGCACAAGAAGCTGGACTGTCCTCGACTGCTCAGCAACAACCCAAAACATCAGCACATTATCAACAGTTCCTCATCCCAAATCCAAAACACAGTCTCACACTAGCTTCTGTGAAGAAAACCAGCTCTATCCTGGCTGAAACCAGGACAATGTCCATGTCTCTCTTGTACTGGGGATTCCAGAACTGGACCCAGCAGTCCAGGTGTCCCCTCACCAGCACTGAATAGGATCACCTCCCTCAGCCTGCTGTTGGGAAGGTAAGTCCCCCTTGCTCCAGGTTTTCCCCCTGGTCTCTGGGGCCTGAGAATCCTGAAAGCCGGTCTTACTTCTGAAGACTGTGGTGAAGAAGGAATTCAGTACCTCAGCCTTTTCCATGTCCTGTGTTACTGAGGTCCCTGCCCCATTCAGCACTGGGGACAGCCCTTCCCTTCCCTAGCCCTTCTTTTTCCGTTTATATACTTATAGAAGCCTTTCTTGGTTTTTTTGACATGTCTTGCCACATTCAACTCCAGCTGGACTAATTCATCTCTTCATGCTTGAACAGTGTCTCTGTATCCCTCCAGGTGACCTGTGACTGCTTCCACCTTCTGTATACTTCCTTTTTATGTTTGAGTTGCAGGCAGCTGTTCCAGAAAATTTCACTGTTTGAACTGGGAGTTTGAGAATAAGGGTCACAAATGGGTGTCTTGTTTGGGCTTATCACATGATACTTAAATAAATTAAAAAAAAAAAACAAAAAAGTGAGAGAGAAACATTTCTATAGCCTGTAACAATGAAGAACTATGCTTTTACAGGAAAAGGTTATCAGATTTGGTAATGAATGGCAAATGGATTTCATACAGGTATTTTCCAAAAAGCTGTAAATCCAGTGCTTTAAGAATAAGATTAATTAAAATAAGAATTTATACTAAGCCTTTGCTTCTTCCTTTTCTGTCATGTTATTCTAATATGTCTAAGTGAGGGGCATTCACAAGCTTGAAGGAACTTTGAACATTGTTTGGAAATGATAAAGGACCTTGGGGAACCCTGAATAAAAGTTTCAATGTTTAGCTTGACCACATCATGTTATGACATCTTATGAAGAAAGGTGCCAAAAAAGGTATAGAATGCATATGAAATCCCATAGCTTGAAAAACTGAATACAGATGAAGGAAGAATTATAATAATTTTGTAACCAGTGGAAAGCAAAAATCATTTCCGCTCCTGGGCTATAAAGGGAAATGACTTGCTTTGTGTGTTTTTTATTGAAGTTTTCTGAACAGACAAAAAAAAAAAAAAAGAAGAAAGCGAGGACTACACTTATTAGGCTGACAGCCACCGCAGATTATCACTCACAAAACTGAAATGAGCTATTTCACCTTGTTGACTTTGTCTTCATGCTCTCATTTTGAGTAGTAAGAATGAAGAATAAGAGTATCTACCACATTTTCTCAGCAACACTCAGGAAGAAAAAGAATCTCACAACTTTAAAAAATAGTGGTAGGTTCAGGCAAGAGATCTCAGTAACATCTTTATTTGGTATTTCTGATCCACTCCTTGGATAATATTGCTATGTTAGGAATACAGGTAGACTGCACTTTTAATGTAATGGGAAAAAATAAGAAAAGACCTTTAACTGAGTCAAATAAAAAGGTTATTTTGAGCCCTTAACTATAAAAATTAATTATATTGTTTTATAAATACTATAATTTTAATTGTTTAAATAGAAAAAGACATAGTCACGTAAAAAATATGAAAAAGTGTATTTTTCCTAGGTATCAAATTATTAACTGCAAAATTAATAACTAGTATGTTAATATTTTAATATTAAACCCCCTTCCTTATAAAACTGATGATACTGTTTAACGTAAGTATTCTAGGAATATTACATAAAATTACAAAAAAATCTAGAAAAAAAATAGTTGTATGAATTTGAATGTTAGAAAATTATTACAAAGATTAATATTTTATACAAATATTCGTGTATTGTCCATACAGCTTTTATTGAGTTAATTCTATACTAATGGCACAGATATTAAGTGAAAATGGATGTTGCTAACCTAGACGACATTCTTGCCTAGAAATTAATATTAACATAAGGAGCTATAATTAACATATATGTCATTAATGTGTGAGAGACATCCATGGATAAAACTGTTTATAGAGAAGTAAAGATGAAGGCCAGCTTTCTAATGGGGGGGAGAGAGAGATATGTGTATATATATATAAACATATAAGAAACTTGGTCTTCCCAAGTTCAACTACACAGCTTTCTACTTGAGACCTTTAATAATCAAACCATTTGCAGTAGAAGGCAAACATTAATTCAAATTGTGCCATATATATATGGGGAAATAAATACCTTTGTAGGAAAAGCTGCAGAAAGGCAAAAGCATGTTACTTAAAAGAGATCTACAAAAATTCTATTGGCTCGGTTCAGGCAGCATGGTGGAAAATGTACATTTACTTCAACAAAAGAAGGATAAAATTAAACCATTTTATAAGAGTAACAAATCTGGTTAAATGAGTCAAAAGAAGGTACTAAAAATGCATCATCTAATAAGAATCTTCCGTTTTGGAGCATTTATTTTAAAAGTTGGTAAGCATGTCCTATTTCCAGTACATTTAAATAATTTTACCATGTCTTTATTATTTTAGAAGATCTTTTCACTGGAACCCATTCTAGTTGTGGTGATACATATATTGTCTGCTATAACCATTACACAAGAAAATACATTAAACCTCATGTTAACTGCATACATATGGAAATAAAAGTACTAAAACTAACATGATGAAGGAATAAAAAATTTCCAGACTTTATCACAGTTTAAAATAAACCATCAACACACATAAAAAGTATACAAATACAGAAAAATTCTAAATAAATGATGAATGTTGTATTGCAATAACTTTGCCAGAATAGGGGAAACACCTCTATATAAAGAATGCATTTTTTGCAAAAATAATATATGTATGGCATCTGGTAGTACAAAGGACTGAAGAAATATATAGAACAGGCTGTTCAGATATTGTGACAGTATGGGCAAGTGGAATTTCTTATTCATAGCTTGTGAAACTGACAACTTTTAGGAAACTTCACTTCTGAATATCACAGACTATGACATTGAGAAGTCTTGCGACCTTGTCCATATGCTCCCCAAAACTGCTTCCTTGTGCTGGAGCTCTCAGTCATGTCCATATCAGAAGAGGCTTTCCCACTGCCTTAGTTAAAAACAACAACAACAACAACAACAAAATGGGATATGTAAAAAATGTGTCATTTCTGAGCTCAAGACGTACTTCACAGAAGCTTGTGGCGATGCTGAGGAGTCCATCTTGCACTCTCTCTTCTTCTTCATTTATGCCTTTGGCTCTGGCATGCAGCCCTTCAAAAGGGCCCCATACAACAGTCTCCTTGAAAAAACTTACAAGGTTGAGAAAATATGAAGAAGGAAAAAGGGACCTCGAAAGAAGAAAGTAAATCTGGCAAATAGCAGCTTCTCACTCCTTTTTTTGCCATGTTTATCATGGTCGTCTTCAACCAGCTGTGATTAGTACTGCCATCATACACAGAAATACTTTGCTAGTCTTCAATTTTTTGGGAGCATCTTTGCCAAGAGAAGGACTGGTGGGAGATGTGGTGGTCAGAAGCTGTCTTGGGCTTAGCGAACATGACATGATAGAATTCTCAGTTGTGAGTGAAGTAAGGAGAGGGGTCAGCACAACTGCTATCATGGACTTCCGGAGGGCAGACTTTGGCCTGTTCAGGTCACTGGTTGAGAGAGTGCCTTGGGAGACAGTCCTGAAGGACAAAGGGGTCCAGGAAGGTTGGACAGCCTTCAAGAAGGAAATCTTAAAGGCGCAGGAGCAGGCAGTCCCCATGTGCCATAAGAAGAGCTGGCAGGGAAGGCGAGCAGCCTGGCTGAACAGGGAGATTTTGCTGGGACTCAGGGGAAAAGAGGAGAGTTTATCATCTCTGGAAGAAAGGGAAGGCAAATCACGAAGAGTACAAGGATCTCGTTAGGTCAAGCAGGGACAAAATTAGAAAGGCAAAAGCACAGCTCAAGATCAATCTGGCCACAGTCGTAAAGGTTAAAAAAAATGTTTCTACAAATATATTAACAATAAAAAGAGAGGCAAGGAGAATCTCCATCCCTTACCGGATACAGTGGGGAACATTGTCACCAAGGATGAGCAGAAGGTTGAGGTACTTAATGCCTTCTTTGCCTCAGTCTTTAAAAACCAGTCCAGGTATCTACAGGGTATTCAGCCCCCTGAATTGGAAGATGGGGATGGAGACAAGAATAACCTGCTCATAATCCAGGAGGAAGCAGTTAAGGACAAGTTAAGCCACCTGGACACCCACAAGTCTATGGGGCTTGATGGGATCCACCCAAGAGTACTGAGGGAGCTGGGCGGAGGAGCTTGCCAAGCCACTATCCATGATTTATCAGCAGTCCTGGTGAACAGGGGAGGTCCCAGAAGACTGGAGGCTTGCCAGTGTGACACTCATCTACAAGAAAAGCCGGAAGGAGGATCCTGGGAACTACAGGCCTGTCAGCCTGACCTCTGTACCAGGGAAGATCATGGAGGGGTTCGTCTTGAGAGTGCTCACAGGGCATGTGCAGGACAACAGAGAGATCAGGCCCAGCCAGCATGGGTTCATGAAAGACAGGTCCTGCTTGACCAACCTGATCTCCTTCTATGACCAGGTGACCCGCCTATTGGATGAGGGAAAGACTGTGGATGTTGTCTACCTGGACTTTAGGAAAGCCTTTGACAGCGTCTCCCACAACATTCTCCTGGAGAATCTGGAGGCTTGTGGCTTAGACAAGTTTACTCTTCTCTGGGTAAAGAACTGGCTGGATGGCCGAGCCCAGAGAGTTGTGGTGAGTGGCATTAAATCTGGCTGGTGGCCGAACACAAGCCGTGTTCCCCAGGGCTCAGTTCCGGGACCGGTCTTGTTCAATATCTTTATTGATGGTGTGGATGAGGGGATTGAGTGTTCTCTCAGTAAGTTTGCGGATGACATCAAGTTGGGTGGGAATGTTGATCTGCTGCAGGGTAGGAAGGCTCTAGAGAGGGATCTGGACAGGCTGGATCAATAGGCTGAGATCAACTGTATGAGCTTTAATAAGCCCAAGTACCAGGGCCTGCACTTGGGTCACAACAACCCCATGCAACACTACAGGCTTGGGGAAGAGTGGCCGGAGAGCTGCCTGGTGGAAAGGGACCTGGGGGTGCTGGCTGACAGCAGGCTGAACATGAGCCAGCAGTGTGCCCAGGTGGCCAAGAAGGCCAACAGCGTCCTGGCCTGTATCAGAAATAGTGTGGCCAGCAGGAGTAGGGAAGTGATCGTGCCCCTGTACTCGGCACTGGTGAGGCTGCACCTCAAATCCTGTGTTCAGTTTTGGGCCCCTCACTACAAGAAGGATTTTGAGGTGCTGGAGCGTCTCCAGAGAAGGGCAACGAAGCTGGTGAGGGGTCTGGAGCACAAGTCTTATGGGGGGCGGCTGAGGGAAGTGGGGTTATTTAGTCTGGAGAAGAGGAGGCTGAGGGGAGACCTTATCACTCTCTACAACTACCTGAAAGGGGGTGTGGTGAGGTGGGTGTTGGTCTCTTCTCCCAACTAACTAGCAATAGGACAAGAGGAAATGGCCTCAGGTTGTGCCAGAGGAGGTTTAGGTTGGATATTAGGAAAAATTTGTTCACTGAGAGGGTGGTCAAGCATTGGACCAGGCTGCCTAGGGAGGTGGTGGAGTCACCATCTCTGGAAGTGTTCAAAAAACGTGTGGATGTGGCACTTCAGGACATGGTTTAGAGGACACGGTGGCGCTGGATTAATGGTTGGACTTGATGATCTTGAAGGTCCTTTCCAACCTTAGTGATTCTGTGATTCTGTGAGATCAGGTTGCTCAGAGCCCCATCCAACCTGACCTTGAATGTTGCCAGCAATGGGGCATCTACCACCTCTCTGGGCAACCTCTGCCAGTCTTTCACCATCCTCATTGTGAAAAATTTCTTCCTTTCATCTAGTCAAAATCTGCCCTTTTTTACCTTAAAACCGTTAACCCTTGTCCTATCACAATAGGCCCTGCTAAAAAGTCTGTTCCCATCTTTCTTACAAGTTCCCTTTAAGTTCTGGGAAACTGCAATAAGGTGTCCCAGGAGCCTTCTTTCTCCAAGTTGAACAACCCCAACTCTCTCAGCCTATCCTCAGAGGAGATGTGTTCCATCCCTCTGATCATTTTGGTGGCCCTCCTTTGGACCTGCTCCAATAGGTCCATGTGTTTTCTGTGCTGAGGGCTCCAGAGCTGGATGCAGCACCCCACGTGGGGTCTTATTAGCACAAAGTAGAGGGGCAGAATCCCCTCCCTTGACCTGCTGGCCACACTGCTTTGGATGCAGCCCAGGGTATGGTTGGTCTTCTGGGCTGCAAGTGCTCATTGCTGGCTCATGTCCAGCTTTTCATTCACCAGTACCCACAAGTCCTTCTCGGCAGGGCTGCTCTCAAGCCCTTCATCCCTCACAGCTGGTATTGATACTGGGGGTTGCCGTGACCCAGGTGCAGAACCCTGCACTTGTCCTTGCTGAACCTCACAAGGTTCACACGGGCCCATTCCTCGAGCTTGTCCAGGTCCCTCTGGATGGCTTCTCATCCCTCAGACATGTCAACCCCACCATTCAGCTTGCTGTCATCTACAGACTCACTGAGGTTATACTCGATCCTATTGTCTATCTCATTGATTAACATATTAAAGAGTACTGGTCCCAGTACAGATCCCTGAGGGACGCCACTCATCGCCAGTCTCCATCTGGACATTGAGCCCTTGACCACTACCCTCTGGATGTGACCATCCAACCAATTCCTCATCCACCCAACAGTCCACCCATCAAATCCATCTTTCTCCAATTTGAGAGAGAAGGATGTTTTGGGGGACCAAGTCAAAGACCTTACAGAAGTCCAGTTAGATGACATCGGTAGCTCTTCCCTTGTCCACTGATGTGGTCCCTCCATCCTAGAAGGCCACTAGGTTGGTCAGGCAGGAATTACTTGGCTGGGGTCACAGGTGACTTGTGCCAGAGCTGGAAATATCTCTCGGCTCTGTTGGACCCTATGTCTCCTATCAGTGGTGCTTAAAAATTAAAACAAAACAAAAGAAAACAAAAACCCAAAACCAATCAGACCCCCCAAAAACCCACAACCAAAGCAATGATGACAAAAACCAGCAAAAACCTAACCCCATCAAACCCGATTGCACTGGACCTGATTTTTAAAAATAGTGATTGATACATTTGGTCTTTAATTAAGTGTTAAGCTTCATAAATTCACTTGTGCTGTGGGCTCATGTTGTGGTGTAGAGCTCAGAATGAGGCTGTCTTCTGTTCCCCAGCATTTGGTCCATCTATTCACAGTTTGTAATACGAATTCTAGAATCAAAACTGTAGCGCACTTTTACTGCTGGCTGAGCAAGTCTGGGATTGATGTTTATCAGGCTTGCTGCCTTTTGTCCTTACTCTTTGTTGGTGGTTTTGCTTATGTATCCATTCTTTCATTTCTTTTTGCTGAGATGTGCTATTACACACAAAATTATCTTTTTACAAGTGATGGTGACTGCACCACTTCCCTGGGCAAATTAAAAGAAGTCACCGTCACTGGAAGCGTTCAAAAAACATGTAGAGATGGCACTTCAGGATATGGTTTAGTGGGCATGGTGGTGTTGGGTTGATGGTTGGACTTGATGATCTTAAAGTTTTTTTCCAACCTTAATGATTCTGTGGTTCTGTGCTCTTGGTGAAGTCATGCTGGCTGTCTCAAATCACTTCCCTGTCCTTCTAGGAGGATCTGTTCCATGGTCAGACTCCCCTTGATCAGGTGGCCTGTAGTAGACACCAGCCACGAGGTTCCCTTTCTTGCCTTGGTCTCTGATTCTTGCCCATAAGCTTTCAACCTGCTTGTGGCTATTCTTCAGAGACAGCTCTTCACACTCTACCCATTTCTTGATGTAGAGGGCAATGCCTCTGCCCTTCCTTCCTCGCTTGTCCCTTCTGAACAGCCTGTAGCCATCAGTAGCTGCACTCCAGTCATGGGATTCATCCCACCAAGTTTCTGTAATGGCCACCAGGTCATAGCTTTCTAACAGCACAGTGGCTTCCCACTCGTCCTGCTTGTTCCCCATGCTGCATGTATTGGTGCAGAGGCACTTCAGCTGCTCTGTTGGCCTCTTAGAGTAACACCCCTTAGTTCCTTTGAGGTCTTACATATTGTTCTCATAAGAACAGTTCTTGCTATGGTTAAGAAATAAATGCCCATTTATGGAAGACTTAAACAGCTGCCTGGTTTGAGAAATTATTACTATTTCTGTTTTATTAATTCTCTTTTTTTTATAAAAGATTTGTTTTACATTGAAGAGTTGTCACCTAAGCCAGATCTTGATTGATATGGCCCTAGTTAAAATGGTCAAAAAGTAACTTTTGCAGTCTCTAAATCTATATATAATTGTAGTTTTTGTAATTGTGATTTATTTTGGAAATAAGGGAATTTGCTTTTTTATCACCCAAGTCACAGGACAACCCTGCAATATTTGGATGACATAAATCTGGGGGAGCGGGGCTGGAAATACTGTGAATGCCTTAGAAATATCTGCTGGTGTTTGGAGAAAGTTGACACTCCCAAAATTTCTTAGGCCTTGAAATAATATCTGGAAGTGAAATGTACGACTAATATATGTCACGATTTGCTTGGTCTAGAACTTCTGTTTAATCTAATTTAAAAAATACGCTGATAGATGTTTTAGACTGACAAGCATCTGTGATTCAAAGAGCAGAACTCTTCTGCAGTGAAACAAGGTGAAAAAAAAACAGGTGCGAGGTCAGTTCATTTTCAGTGTCTTGTTAGTCCTCAACCTTTCATTTGGTAGCAGCAGTCTGCAGACTTGTAGCATGGATCAGCCTTGGCACATGCTGTCTCCTGCTCAGTGTCATGGTTGTGGATGGAAAGGGAACAGGCAGAGGAGCAAAGGACACAAGCTCATAGAAAACTAGATTTCATTAGTTTACTGAATATCAAGCCATTTGTTTCAAATGACAAATGATATGAAAATTTAGGCAAGACACAGTGACTTTGAACAAACTCTTAAAATGCTTGAAAAATGTGCAGTAAAGAAAAATCTTGAACAAATTATTGTTTATATTAATGTGATTTCCAAGAAAAAACAAATATTGAGAATGTGAGATGAGTGGCTGAGAGAACATATTCCTTACCTTCAAAACCAACCCAAATGAGGTTTTAGTGAAAAAGACCAGCTTAAGTGGCTAAAGTATATGAAACCAGCTTAGAAATTAAAAAAAATCAGGTGAACAGTAGAAACATTGTAAGTGGTACTGAAATGATTTTGTATACATGGCATTAATGGATACCAAGTCAAATGCATCAGCCTATAGCAGAATAGTAGAGCTTTGTTTTCATGAACTGGTAGGAAAGTATGGGCTTCCCACGTTCATTTTCACCCTCCTAAAAGAACTTTACTGAAGGATATTAGAACTATACATTAGATTGTACGTACTAAATATGTTTGTTTGTTTGTTTGTGGCTTGTTTTTTGTTTGGGCTTTTTTTATTTGTTTTGGTTTTGGTTTTGTTTTTTTTCCCTAGGAGTGCTATACTGAAGTAAATTATGTCTGAAAGGAGCAAGGAAGTTCAGAAGTTTAGGGTCAAGCATTTTGCAAGGAACTACAGAGTTAGGCATGCACTCACTAACCACCACCATAGTCAATTCAATGAGTTAGAAGCAAATAGCATGAAAACAATAAAAAAAAGAAGTTCTTGAAAAACACTAGGGTTTCAGATATATATTTGTTATCTTTGTTAAATTACACATTAGTACCAGTGAAATAAGGCTTGGCATTTTAATTTTTCTTTAACTGAAGGTGAATTGGTCTGTAACAGTATCTGCAAAGAAATCAGGGTTTTGCAAGAGTCCCATAGAAGCAAATCCCATGGACGGGATCTGCTATCATGTCATAAGTATGACTCATTGGGTGCTATTTAGTTTCCTAAATACGCATGTCAAGTGGTATCTTAGAATCTGTAAAGTATCTGGGACGTGTGTGTGTAGCTGGTGTTTGTGACATAGGAGACCTACAAAAAACTTTCTCCTTTCCATAGCAGCAGATGAAGGTCAGGTGGGATTCCATAGGACATGTAAAATGGCAGCAGGTGCCTTTAGATAGGCAACTGAATCCAGTCCCCTGTCTCTAACAGAAATTGATAGTAGCAAGACAGAGAGGGAGGCATCTATCCTTGCTGTATGATGGAGTGAATTTGTTGTCACTAGACAAACACAATGAGTGACACAATAGCTAGACTGAAGGGAAAGGAGGAAAAGATGACATTTCTTTTTCTCTTTTACAGTAAAGTATCTTAGTACTGGGACAAACAGCATAGTTTAGTTTAAAAAAAAAAAGGAAGGATTGCTGCCTCTGGGAAGCCATAAGTCATGCCAAGCATTGAAAAAAATTTTTCATAAACTGAATTATGGGTGTGTTACAATTTTGAGATTGTAGTTACATGAAAGTTGTTACATGCAAAGCTTAACTGAAGAGTTAACCTGTGCCAGGGCTCAGTCACCCTCACATTAAAAAAGTGTTTCCTGACGTTCATACAGAACCTTCTGTGTTTCAATTTGTGCCCATCACCTCTTGTCCTCTCACTGAACACCACTGGAAAGAGCCTGGCTCTGTCTTCTTTGCATCCTCACTTCAGGTATTTGTGAACATTGATGAGATCCCCCTGCCAAGCCTTCTCTTCTCTAGGCTGAACAGTCTCAGCTCTTTCAACCTTTTCTCATAGGAGAGATGCTCCAGTGCCTCCATATTTCTCTTGTACTGAGGAGCCCAGAACAGTAAGTTGTGGCCTCATCAATGCTGAGTACAGGGCAAGAATCAGCCCCCTCCACCTGCTGGCAATATTTTGTCTAATGCAGCCCAAGATAACATTAGGCTGTCCAGTTTGATTAAGTATTCTCTAACCTGATCCTGAAGTAAATCCTGATTCCCCTAGCCTTTCCCCTTGGTCTCTGGGGCCTGGGAATCCAGAAAGCTGGTTTTACTACTGAAGACTGTGGTGAAGGAATTCAGTACCTCAGCCTTTTCCATGTCCTGTGTCACTGAGGTCTCTGCCCCATTCAGCACTGGGGTCACATTTTCCCTAGCCCTTTTTTTTTGCTACTTAAATACTTACAGAAGTTTTTTGACATCCCTTGCCACGTTCAACTCCAGGTGGGCTTTGACTTCCCTAAATTCATCTATTCATGTTTGGACAGTGTCTCTGTATTCCTCCCAGGTTACCTGTCCATGCTTCTGCCTTCTGTAGAGTCCCTTTACATGCTGGATTTTTGCCAGGATCAACTTGTTCACCCATGCAGGACTCCTGGCATTTTTGCCTGACTTTCTGCTCATTGTGATGGACTGCCCCTGAGCTTGGTGGAAGTGATTCTTAAATATCAACTAGCTTCCTTGGACCCCTATTACCTCTTTGACTTTGGAGAAGCCAAAGTCTGCTCTGCTGATGTCCAGGGTTATGATCTTACATTTTTACTGTGCTCCCTCCTCTCATGATCCAGAACTCCAACATCTAATGGTCACTGCATCCAAGGCTGCCTTTGGCCTTCACATCCCCAATGAGCCCTTCCTTGTTGATGAGTATGTGGTCCAGCAGAGCACATCTCCTTGTTGGTTTCTCTATCACTTGGGTCAGAAAGCTGCCATTGATGCACTTCAGGAATGTCCTGGAGAGGAGGTTATTCCCTGCTTTGTTTTCCAGCAGATGTCAAGGTGATTGATGTCCCCCATGAGTACCAGAGTCTACAAATGTAACACTACTTCTGTCTGTCTTTGGAAGGTCTCATCTGTTTGTCCTTCCTGGTCAGGTAGTCTATAGCAGACATGGACTACAATGTCATCCATACTGTTTTGCTCTTTAATCCCCATCCATAAGGGCTCAGCTGGCTTATCACCCATCCATAGGCAGAGCTCTATGCATCCCAGGTAACCTCTCATACCTTGCCTTCCCACCCCATCCTTCCTAAAGATTTGTATCCCTCCATTGCAGCACTTCAGAAATGTAAACAATCCAAACAAGTCATAGCATCATAAAATGATTTAGGTTAGAAAAGACCTTTAAGATCAAGTCCAATCATTAACCTAGCATTGCCAAGTCCACAATCAAAACAAGTCCCTAAGAACCACATCTACACGTCTTTTAAATACCTCCAGGGATGGTGACTTAACTGCTTCCCTGGGCAGCCTCCTCCAATGCTTGGTAACCCATTCAGTGAAGAAATTTTTCCTAACATCCAATCAAAACCTAGTCTAGTGCAAGTTAAAGCTGTTTTGTCTCATCCCATTGCTTGTAACTTGGAAGAAGAGACCAACATCTTGCCTCACTACAACTTTCTTTCAGGTAATTGTATCTATCTTTCAGAGATAAGGTCTCCCCTGAGCCTCCTTTTCTCCAGACAAACAAACGCAGTTCCCTCAGCTGCTTTTCATATGACTTGTGCTCTAGACCCTTGTCGTGATTTAACCCCAGCCAGCACCACACAGCTGCTTGCTCACTGCACCCCAGTGGAGCAAAAGCCATGCATGCAAGCAGAGCAAAGCGGAATTCCTTCACTGCTTCCCACTGGCAGGCAGGTGTTCAGCCATCTCAGGAAAAGCAGGGCTTCATCAGGCGTAACAGATACTTGGGAAGAAAAAACACCGTAACTCCAAATGTGTCCTCTTCCCCTCCTTCTTCCCACAGCTTCATATACTGAACATGATGTCACATGGTGTGGAATATCCCTTTGGTCAGTTGGGATCAGCTGTCCTGGCTGTGTCCCCAAACACAACTTGGTGTTGCCTGCAAACTTACTGAGGGTGCATTCAATCCCCTGATCCAGATCATTGATAAAGATATTAAACAGAACTGGCCCCAGTACTGAGCCCTGGGGAATACCACTTGTGACCCGCTGCCAACTGGATTTAACTCCACTCACCACCACTCTTTGGCCCCAGACACCCAGTGCTCTTTTACCCAGCAAAGAGTACACCCGTCTAAGCCATGAGCAGGCAGTTTCTCCAGGAGTATGCTGTGGGAAGCGGTGTTGAAAGCTTTACTAAAATCTTGAAGACAACATCCACAATCTCTATGATCCCAACAAGATCATAGACCTGCAGCTGTGCATAGATCACTAGTTCCTCAAGTTTATTGCCCACGCTGCATCCGTTACTGTACCGGCACTTCAGAGAGGCATCATAACATGCTGTTTTCACATAAAGGGTCATTTGTTTTTTTTCCATAGTGATGTCTTCCAGTTACTTCCTTTCTTAAATGTCAGAGCTTGTGGTTACCATGCTTAAGGTCTGTTTTGTTGATTTTGTATTCTTTTTTGTGCTCATCATTACCCCAGGCCCTTTGCTTGTCATTCCTGTCCATCACTCCCTCACAGGGCTGCTAGTAACTCTCCCCCTTTTTGTTCCTAGATTAAAGCTCTTCTTACCAGGTCAGCCATCCTGCTGGCAAAGACACTTTTGCTCTGCTTAGTGAGGTGCATCCCATCTATCCCAAGCAGCTGAATCCTCTGCCTGACATCTGCTCTGCAACCAATTCTTGGCATATGGTATCAGCCCTCTCCTCTTTGCACCCTTTAGCCTCACCAGCAGACAGGATTGAGAATACCACCTGCGTCCCCAGAGCTCTGTAGTCACTGTTGATACTGTCCAGTTTGCCCTATTGCTGCCCACAGGGGAGAACATCTGGGGGTACTAGTTGGAGGGTTGGACACACCTCAGCAGTTTCTCCACAACACCCTGGATCCAGGCACCAGTAAACAGCAAGGTTCTTCAGACAAAAGGTCAGTTTGGCAGATGGGTTCCTCTGTCCCTTGTAGCAGGGAGTCACCTGCTACTATTACTTGCCACTTCCTCCTGGTAGTCTTGCACGGGTCAGGGTCCGTTGGCTCAGATACCTCACCTGAAACCACGTCCAGCTCTTCCTCAGCTTTGAGGGCAGTGAACCTGTTCTGTAGTGACAAGCCACTTACTTTTTGTGCTTCTTCCATTTTGTCTTCTTAAGTTTCAGAGATATGATTTAAGTATTATCTGAGTAGTGCAACTTCTCGCAGCATCGTATTATTGTACATTGGCATGCACTATTGTGACGGTGAGAGAGACTTCACTGTGAGGTTCAGATTAGACTTCACTGTGAGGTTCAAATCAACAATTTATTTGAACTTCACTCACAGGTCCAGTACGCCACTAGTGCAGGTTTTTATGAGTACAACGGAGGAATGCACTACTGCAATTCTAAACCACAGGCGTGCTAGATATTAATACCTTAAAAAGAGTGCACTAATCACAATCTTAAAGCATGCCAAATACCATACATATGTTTCTTAATCACTTACCCTCTCTCAGGAAAGGCCTCTCAATCCCTGGGAAGTTACCTTGTTCAGCGTCCTGGACAAGGGGGGAAAGAACCTCCTACAGGCCAGCTGTACCGTTGGAAAGATTGCCCAATTTCTGCTCAAACCTTACATTTTTTAATTTCCCAATTTGATGGGTGGGGGCAGGACTCGTCTGAGTGGATAATTTTGTTTAGTCTGGTGGTGTGATGGCCCATTAGTCTACATTGACAGAAAGTTACTGAATAGCAGTGGAATGGTGCTCAGGGCATTTGTTAAGGGCTTATTGAAGGCGCCACTCAGGTTTCGGTTCTTACCATGATGCAGTGGCTGAAACCAGGACAAGTGTTCAGGCAACCCTGGGCCGAGCCATTTGTGCAGCACCCCCCAAGTCATCTTCTGCATAGATAAGGATTTGTCAAGATGAGATGAAGCTGAGTCGATTCACAACTCCCTGCATCTCACCTTTGTGCTCCGAAACTGGTCTAGCTGGGTGATCCCGTACAGTTGGACATCCCTTACAACTGTTTGACAGATGAAATAAGTTCCTTTCATTGGTTTGTGTGCCTGGCCATCAGCATGGCCAGTGATGAAGCAATTAGCCATGTAAAGCTTTTGATAAAACCAGACAGACCTATGGGTCAGGAAAAAAGCCTCATTTTTTGTGCTTGCATGCATAGTTCTATTCCTGGGGATCAATAAAACACCTTTCTATGCCCTGGAGTATACATTAGAAGTAGCTGTAGTCAAGACTACTTAAAATGTAAGCACTATGGTTGGAATGTGGGGTTTTGGCAAACATTTCAGCAATGGTAAAATACTTCAATATTCCCAAACATGACTGACATGTTCAGGTTTTGATGAAAGCTACTGTTTCAGTCAATGACCTGTGGGCATATGACAAAATACAGTGTGCAAGTAGTGGCTAGTATGAATAATATTTGGCAGTGCAGAGGATTTACTTATTTGTGGTTTGTACATACCATTTTTCATTACCAAATAAATGTCCCAGGAATACCATACCTTACAGCTAAGCTAAAATATACCTGAGGTATTGCTCCCAAAGACTGTCTTTTGTTTGAAGCTCAATAGAAGAGAATGCAACAGTATTTTCAGTTTCCATATGAATACCTCGTTTTCCTCTTTTGGAGGGGTTTTGTCATTCATTATTGCTGTATGTGGACTTGCTATATGTCAGTCCTGCATCCTCCATTAAATTTGTTTCTTACCTTGCATATTTCAAGGTTGTTGATCACCAAATATATAAATAAACTTGTCCCTCCACTATTTTTGCATTTATTTCCAGTGCATATTATGCTTTCCCCATATCTATTGCTTTTCTGAATTCTCAGGAGTTTTCTGCTAGTTTTCAGCTTTCAGATTCAGACCTTTGCTTATGCTCTGATAAACCTTTTGCTTCTATCCTTGCAACAGTCTCGTTTCTGATGAAGAAATACTTTCATAAATATTTTTTTCACACACGCGAACAGTTATACAGTATCTTCTCTTCTTTTGATGTGTTCTTTCTGTTTTAGATTAAGGTGCTAAAGATTTAGTCTATGTATCATGGAAATGTATGACATGAGTAATAAATCAATCATACAAATAATCATCTCAGTACTTCCTAAAATTCAGAATACTACATTCAATAAAGTGAATAATTTGACATATTTGCAATAGGTGTGGAATGTGTTATAAAAAACATATATCTACTACTTTACTAAAGTTTTTAATGGCTGTTCCTTTCTGTCTTTCATAGTGATACAGTATATCACACATATAAAAAGAATAGAAATTAAGTATACATGCTGTTCATATAAAAAGTAGAAACATTTGGTTTAATTTGTTGCTTTGTTTGTGTGCAAACCTTCAAAGACAATTGTGAAAAAAACTGTTAAAACCAAATATAGCTAAGAAGAATTGAGCAAAATTGTCTGTTTACTGTTGTTACTCAGTCTTTTTATGCAACAACACTTTTTCTATACGATAAGTGAGAAATAAAAGAATTTATGTTAAAATCCATGTTAAAATAAAATGTGTTGAAAAGGTTAGATTTGTATTCCTGCATCTGAGTCAACAAGTTTAATTTTGCATCAATGGCAGTACCTGAACCAGAGGGAACTTATTGTGTATATCTGTATCAGACCTGGATATAGAGTGGAACATAAAGTACAGTTAGAATATGATTTTTCTTATAACTACCACTACATTAAACATTTTCTGAGGAAAACCCCGTGAAAAAAAATTATGTGAAAATTTCCATTATTAGAAAAAAAGTGCTAGATTAATGATCTTTGCACTGAGTTCTAGCCTCACTATCTTTACCATTAAATGATACATTCAATCAGACAACACAAAAAACCCACAACTGTAAACCAGATTTACTCTATATTCTTTCTGTTCCTTTTCAATAATATAACATAAGTTACTTTAAAATAAAATATTCACTATTCCTAATATTTTAAATTGCATTTACAGCTTTTGGAAGATTCATTGAAATGTCTGTTCTTGGCAAAAACTACCTTGCTCCTTTTTATGATATAAATTCCAGAAGATAATGCTTTTGACCAAACTTTTATTTCTGAAAAAACCCTTTTAGTGTTATTTCTTTGTATCCTAATATCTAATTTTATCCTTTCAGTCAGCTTTGGTAGTGGTGTGGAAACACTTCACATATCTCAGAGGCTTGTCTAATCTATCATTGTTCATTTTGCCCTGATATTTATGCAGCAATATCTACTTGGAGTTAATATGGTTAGTTCCAAAAGGAACCATTTTGCTTTATGATGAGGCAATCCTCACTCAACACGAATCCAGGAATATCCATCCTTGGCTGGATGACATATTTATGATTCTTGAGTGTTACTTTATTTTTGTGAGTTCCACCAGTATTTGTAACATCATGTGCAACTTATTTATTTCAGTCAACAGCATCAAGGCATTTGTGAGGCTCTCTGTGTTCTCAGACTTTATGAAATAAGTCAACACAAGGAAAGGATTTTTTTTTCGGAACATGCTTCTACACTGTATTCCGACAGAAGTGCCTTCCAAACCAGATGATCATTTACCCAAGGAAACTTTATTTTGATTCATTGTACTTTTGAAAATTTTACATTCCCAGAGTTTAATAAAGAGTTGGGCAAGCTCTTTCCCTTCGGCCACGATCACATGAAACGCCAATCAGCCACTAAAGAATAACAAACCTTTCTGGGTGTTACAGTTTCTCATGACAAAATGAAATGGGGTTTATAGAACTCAATCCTAGACTACCATAAAAGGAAAATGCAGTATCTCTGTAGTAGTACTATCATTCAGAAATATTACAGCTCTTTCTTAATCCAGGGCAATATTTGAATATAGCACACTGCATGCCAATCAGCAGTTATACAGAAAGTCATGCTTTCAGTTATACATGGGTAAAAAAAAGAAAACAAAAACAGAGGGAAGCACAGATGTGTTACTGAAGGGTGAACAAAACCAAGGGACCTTATTTGTAATCTCATCAGTTCCAATACTGATTCTTTTGGGGTGGCCCATGTCAAGTCATTGAATTTCACCATCAACATTACTTTAGGCATAAATGGTAGAAGTCATGTTTAACTACCCATATCATAAGATTCATGAAGTTCATACCTGTAACATCTGAAGATATGAATTCTAAATAAATACTTTCTTATTAAATACTGTCTGACTAGTTTTATTACAATTCTAATAATCTACCTGATAGAAATATCTGTACATTTAGTCTTCTCCAAAAGCGTCTGCTTTAAACTGATAAACATGCTTCGAAGTTCTGTATCTGGAACATAGAAATATATTGATAGTGTGCCCTGTACTCCAAGCAGTATCTGGGTACAACTTCTCCTCAAATGTATGCAGACTAAACCACGTTTCAACTTCTGATTATAAACTTTTGTTCTCTAATTAGTTAACACAGTATCTCTGGATGTTGACTGGCACACATCCAATGCTTCTCTCTGACTGTCACATGCCACTCTTATTGGGGATTTTATTAAAAACCTCAAATTTCCAGGGGTTTAAAAATCAGATCTACATTTTGATTTTCCTTGGACTTACTGGGATATTCTTTAAAGTTACGAAATCACAGGTCTCCATTTAATTTGTCATTTTCAGTAGATCTGTACTTATTAAGTAGTTTACACTGATAATGTAATGGTAAAGAGGTGGTCATTACTGTTTACAGTAACAGCCTACATTTTGGAGGAAAAATAAATGTACGTAATAACCATTCCATTCAATTTTAAGGATAAGCCAAACCGATTGTTGTCTTCATTTTTTAGCAGTCATTATACACTAGATACATGCATTACATATCCACTACACTCACACTGAGATAATGACTGACAATTTCTACAACTACAATGAAAATTAGGATTCTATGCACTAAAACTGTAAACTATACATAGTATGCTCACACTAAGAACCCAGTTCTGCTAAGTGGGTATTAGGTGAGTACTTGGTACTTAGTTTAAAGTGGACCTGTCTTAACAGAGATGAGAATGCATAATAGGTAGCTCTAGATAGAATATATAACCTGTGGTATCTTATGCACATCATTGTTGCTTGGGTATTTTGAGGTGTTAGTACGTGTATGAACTTGATTCTATAGAAGATGTTTTAAAATAATACAGACAGTTAAGAATCACTCTTATTCAGATACTTTGAAAATCCTTGCCAAGTCAGAGTCATCAGAACATTGGATACAATTCTTTGAAAATGAACAGGTCCAAGTTCACAAACAATGCAACGGTCAGAAACATCTTCTCTGAGAGCATCTTCTTGACCAGTAGGCAAAAAAAAGGTCTTCAGTCCTGGGTTTAAGGTTTCTAAAATAATTGGAGTAGGATTAGAAGAGTCCTGAAATCAAAGAGAATTTTTCTCTAATAATGAAAGGAAGAGTAAAAATTAACTGTGTAAGCAAGTTATTGAATTTTTTTACAGAAAACATTTATTTATGTATTTATGTATGCACTTTCCATGACTCATTACTAAATAAAAATTTTGCTGCAGGAACTGGCTGGTTAATGTCCCCTGTATGACACTTCCAAAAGGAAAATCAAGATGGTATCATGACTGTGATGGCTCACATAGAGTTAAAAAAATGATACCTGAAACACAGTGTGGTTGGACCCAGATCCACAGCTGACTTAGATTGCCTTTGGACTCATCTCATTATACTGGAGTTGCCTGGTAGTTTTGACTCTAAGCTGGATATGGTTGCCATCACCAGCCTGCTTTCCTTCCCTCGCAGCAGTAATTTCAGCCTGCGAGGTTGCTGCTTGTTGTCTTGTCTGGCTCCTGGCTCCCCTTCTCATGTGAAGCAGCCAACCTTCACTGCTTCCTGACACGGTGCACCCAGCTGAGATTTCACTGGAAAAATCATAATGCTCCACTCAGAAGAAAATGGAATATCCCTATACAAAAAGATTATGTGGGTTGAGACAGGTTAAATAGATTCTTTACTGATCTTACATTCATAAAAATAGTGATTTTCAGTTTCAAGCAAGGTGCTAAATGTCATCCTAAGCATGAACAACCATACACAAATACCAGTTTCAGAGTTAGAAAGTGTGCAAATGTATTAAGACATATTATGCAGATTGTCATTCTTGGCTGAAGTCTCTACTTCAGGTATAACGGTAGTGATATTTACTTCCAGTGATGAAAAATTTCTCTACAGTACCAAAAAAACTGACAAAATAAACAAAAAAAGGAGAAAATTCAAGCATTCATAGTGTTATGCAACTATAAGATAAAGTGAATTAATTATTTCTCAGCAGCATGTATTGTATTAAATTATATTGACAGCTTACATGAGCGGGATTTCAGAATTTTAGACTGTTTTTTGGTTGGATCATTGATGTATTCGGTTTGAGTGGCAAGATTTTGGTAGCGGGGGGGCTGCAGGGGTGGCTTCTGTGAGAAACTGCTAGAAGCATTCCCTGTGTCTGATAGACCCAATGCCAGTCAGCTCCAAGATGGACCTGCTGCTGGCCAAGGCTGAGCCCATCAGCAACAGTGGTAGCGCCTCTGGGGTAACATAGTTAAGAAGGGGGAAAAAAACAGCACACAGAAATTGCAGCCAGAGAGAGGAGTGAGAATATGTGAGAGAAATAACCCTGTAGACACCAAGGTCAGTGAAGAAGGAGAGGGAGGACCTGCTTCAGGTGCCAGAGCAGAGATTCCCCTGCTGGTGAAGACCATGGTGAGGCCGGCTGTGCCCCTGCAGCCCATGGAGCTCCACGGGGGAGCAGATATCCACTTGCAGTCCGGGGAGGACCCCATGCAGTGGATGCCTAAAGGAGGATGTGATCACATGGGAGGCCCATGTTGCAGCAAGCTCCTGGCAGGATCTGTGAACCCATGGATAGAGGAGCCCAGGCTGGAGAAGGTTTGCTGGCAGGACTTGTGACCCTGTGAGGAACCCACAGTGGAGCAGTCTGTTCCTGAAGGATGGCACCCTTTGGAAAGGACCCAGGCTGGAACAGTTGTGAAGAACTGCAACCTGTGGGAAGGACTCACTTTGGAGAAGTTTGTGGAGGACTGTCTCCTGTGGGAGTGACCCCACACTGGAGCAGGGGAAGAATGTGAGTCCTTCCCTTGAGGAGGAAGGAACAGCAGAAACAACATGTGATGAACTGACTGCAAGCCCTATTCCCTGTCCCTCTGTGCTGCTCAGAGAGGGGGAGTTGGTAGAGAAATCAGGAGCATAGTTGAGCCTGGGAAGAAGGGAGGGGTGGGGGGAAGGTGTTTTAAGATTTGGTCTTATTTCTCATTATCCTACTCTGATTTTGATTGGCAATAAATTAAACTAATTTTCCCAACTTGAATCTGTTTTGCCTGTGACAATAACTGCTGAATGATCTCTTCCTGTCCTTATCTTGACTCATAAGCATCTCACTGTATTTTTCTCTCCCCTGTCCAGCTGAGGAGGGGGAGTGATAGAGCAGCTTTGGTGGGCACCTGGCATCTAGCCAAGGTCAAACCACCACTAATGTAGAAGTAAACTTATGATCAACATCTCCAATAACTTGTGTCTTCTGCAGCTTCTCAGAAATAGGTCTTTTCCATGTACCAGATTTAGCTTTTTCCTTTTTTTTTTTTTTTCTCCTTCTTCTTGTATGAACACTAAAGAACATAAGTGATTTTGGACAAGCAGGAAAACTTTGGGTAGAAACACACAACTCTTAAGTAGTGAAATTGTAAGAAAGATTATCTCCCAATGTTTTTGAATATTCTTGCTGGCCCTTTTCCCTTCAAAATGCTACATTTTGGTGTTAATATTAACAGCTGCATCTTCCAAAACTAGAAATAAGTTTAAGATTTTTTTTAAAAACAAGTAAAACCTATTTAAACAAAATCCTACCGTATATATGTCTAGAACAAATTCAGAGTGTTCTGTAGTTAAGCCTTGCTATCTTCCCTCTAGCACCCTTTCCTTAAAAATGCAGCTAGACACATACATCACCACCCCCCACCCTTTTTTTAGAGGCCTCCTTAATTGGCTCATTAAGGTTACAGAACACATCTGCCCACACTAACTGAATTACAAAGCACTTTGGTTGCCTTTTCTCACACCTAGATCCACCAGACAGAAAGGAACTTGCAATTACTCACTCTTTAGGAATTCAGCTCTGTGGGATACCCAGACCCCAGAGGTAACCCCTGTTGATCACCTCATTTAAGCTATAACGCATAAAACTTGTCTAAAGTGTCTTTAACAGCCTAGTTTGGTTGTAGCTGATAAATTAAAGGCAACTTGCCTGAATGGCAGTATAAACTACTGGCGGATTTAGTGTAGGGCTGAGGGTCATGAAAACTGGAAGCTCTTTTTTTTTCACTGAGAGTTATAAATAATGCTTATTTAAGTCCGTGGAAGTTCTTTTATCCCAGAAAATAGGACTCTATGTTATAATTTCTTTGCATTGTGTAGCTTTTGATTGCTATAGGTCTCAGATTGCCATCTGTAAAATGGGGATAATAAAGCCTAATTACATTCCACCTACAGCTGTTGAGGTTTTCACCTTTCATAATATATGTCAGATATAATACATCCATATTCTCAAGAGTTTTCCCAGATTCCAAATAAAAAAATGACATTTTTGTTATCAGCTTTATTTTTACGTTAAATTTAAGAAGGAAGGCCCTTTTCAGGTTGGAGAATCTATTATCTTTAATTCTAATTCAGAAACTGATTTTGGCCAGGCTTTTTGATATTGTATCAGACTGAAGTGTGAGAAGACTTGTACATTCACAGACTGTGGTGACTGACATTGCTAGTGAACAACAGTGATTTCAAGCATGCACGTATTAATGCTTTTTTTTTTCTTTTTTTTTTTCCTGATGCAGTGACCACAAAATCTCTTTGTAAGTTCTTCTAAAGA
Organism: Phaethon aethereus; assembly: GCF_964289735.1. Lineage (NCBI taxonomy): Eukaryota > Metazoa > Chordata > Aves > Phaethontiformes > Phaethontidae > Phaethon > Phaethon aethereus. The sequence goes on from NC_138575.1 coordinate 130,466,145, forward strand.
AGGGATTTTCTCATACTCTGTGCTATTGTACTGACACTTCTGTTAATGTCACCGCTACCCACAAGCATCCATCTGATTCACTAATAATCATGATGATCTTTTAAAAATTAAATAATGTGTTGATTGCTTGAACTGTATTTACTTTTTGTTACAAGGCTTTTAATTAAGACGAGAAAATACGTTCTCATTATAAAAGACTTGCTATTAATTAGCTTAAAACTAAGTTGGAATGACACAATCATTTGCACAGAATGAAAAGATGGAATTTTTAATTTAATTTTGAAGGCTGGTTTCTTCATGTTAAAAATGTCCAGAATGTCTGAGAGCAAGCTTGGTAGGATAAAATTCCAAGAAGAACAACAAAAGACAAGAAAAAAAAAGCAGTCATTTAAGTTTCTACCTGAAGTTAATTTTATTGGCTGAATTGTAGACCTTGTTAAAAATAGGGGGTGTGTATAAATATATACATATTTATAAAATGGAAAAGCTGATAGAGTTTAATTATAGTCATGCTAGTGAAACTGTAATTATAATTCCAATAGACTGATTACAGTAGCAGAAGAAAAAATTATTTCAGGCATGAAAGACATTAAGTCCCTCTTATTCATTGATGAAGTTTACTGGAGCTATACAGTACATACCTGTGTTCTATTTTTTTTACCCATAGAAGATATTACAAGAATTATAGGATGTAAAAAACAAAACCAAAAACCAAACCCATACGTTCTTGCCTTATTTTTCTTCTGGCCAAATACATTGCTGTAATTAAATTGCCAGGACCAACACACCTTCATTTAGTCTACACTTCTACAAATTAAAAAGAATAAAACTTTCATTAGGATACACAATTTGCAGTCATTTTCTGTACTAATATTTCTGTAATATTCTATAAGTACCTTTGAAGCCAAATTCCATGAGAATCTGCATTGTCTTCCTCTTTGAATACGCCTGGGGCTTTCATGAGTAGCTGGGAGGGCTACATATGGATATGAAAAAGCACAAACCACCAGCCTTTTAAGTCCTGTACCCCTGCCCCCTTCCATGAGATCTGGACAGCCCCTGGAATGCCCAGTCCTGGATCTTTCCACATGTAGGAGTACATGTCCCATTAAGTAATAGCATGATAATTTTTTTTTTTTCCGCAGCGTAACTTAATCCTTATAGAGATACCCTCTTTGGAAAGGCTACCCATAACCAGGATAGCTACGTTTCTTAATCACTGAGCTACCAAAGGTCCATAGGTGCTGGTGTGCTAGCCAAGAAGATTGTTCTAGGTGAAATGTTTCTGTGAAAGGGACTCTGCATACAGCTATGGTCAGAGGACCATCCCATCTCAACGCAAAGCTGTGATGAGAAACAGCTCCAGGTTCCTCATTCCCTCTGCCTCTTGTTTTCAAAGAAAAAATCTTTTTCCCCCATTTCTCTCACTAATCCTCCTCTCCTCAGTTCCTTTCTATGACAATGCATCTGATTTAGTAACTACCAGGTAAATACCAAGACTGCCTAACGCTCATGTCACAGCTCAGGGCAGCATCAACTATAGCACATGTAAAAAAATTAAGACATTTGCTCTTCAGTAAATGTGGGATACAACAGTTATTATATCAATGACTCTTCAGGCCTAGTTTCAGCCATCTCTCCAGGCATGCTCTCAATAACTGGCCTGCCATACTTTCCTATTAACCGCAAGGAAAATATGCTACCACTACCACTTCTGAATATGGAAATATATAATAGCTACCTTTTATAGCTATCTTTGCTGTCTATGCCTGGGAGACAGTTTGGGAAAGAAATTTGGCAGCTGTGCTCCTCACATTCAGAAGCAGCAGAGTTCAGGAATTATGTGGATTCACCAGAAGTATAAGTTTAAGAACATCTTCTTGCCTTAGACACTCCTCAAAGCAAGCTTTTGTTGGTCAGGTTTGAGAACCCAGAATGCATGACTTTCATCATAAATGAAGTAAGTAGACAGAGGCCTACAGGGCTCAAGAAATGTTTTAAACCATTGGTATTTCTGAAACTTACTTTGAAAGAGGGTTTGATGTGTCCTATCTAGATCATTTAGCTAAGAACAAGGACAGACAACTGTGAGTCTTGGTGGGATGACTAATGAAGAAGACTTGAAAGGCTGTGACCTTCTTTCCTGAAATTCTTGTTCTATAAGGTCAGATGGTCTTCACAAAGGGCATAGATGTTTTGGGTGATCCCTCTTGAGTGTCACATGTTGATAAATTACCTTTGTCTTTCTTAGTCTGACATAGAGTCCTGATGCCAGGGGTTGTCAGGGTATAATGAGGGTGGGGTTCTCCCTCCTTATGGAGAGAATGAAGAGCCAGAAGCTGAGCAAGGCCACAGCCCAGACAGTGTCCTCAACAAAGAGGTGCAGTCCCACTGGGTCTGAATGTGATGGGCTGAGCTGGTAATGGAAACACACAGAACAAGTGACAAACCAGGTCTGGAGTCCTTCAAGGGGTGTTCAATCAGGAGAAAGTAACAGGCCCATAGAAACACAGCCTTCAAACAAGCCTACAACATGGCGCCGGAGTCCACGCAGAAGGTGGAGCCTGATATAGGACTGGAGACATGCTACAGGGTACATACAAGAGGTCCACCTGGGAAACAAGGTACCTCCAGCATCTGTCTGAGATACATCCAAGAGACAAGGCAGGAGACAATTATACTGGGCCATTATGGTCTATTGGTGCCTTCAGAAACCTGGAAAGCATCATGCAGCACAGGAGATTGCTCTATTTAGGGACCTATAGACCAGAAATTATTTTTCCCCTCTCTATGAATGGTCTGTGCTCATCCTGGGTCTTGGTAAGTTCTGGTGATTTTGAAACAGGCTGTAGGCTACCAACAAGGAGTGGGGGTGATGAAGGAAGTGTGTCCACATGTCAATGTGAGTCAGCTTTGGAGTGTGGGAAGAAGCGACTCTATTGCAGTGTGCCAAATACATAGGTTCAAACATACTCTGGAGTTGCCCTGGGAGTGGCTGATACAGCTATGTTTACAGCTTCAGTTCGAGTTCTTGGTCTGTTTCACTCCTCCCCTCAGCCTCTGGGCCAAGGCACACTAGAGGACAGTCAGTTACCTTCATTGCAGTTAAGTGCGTGTAGGTCACAACATGCTACAGAGCAGTTATTGGAGAGATAGATGTGACTTTCCAAAGGTGTTGCAATGGCTGTAAGATAGCTATCGCATTTTGAAGAAGCCTAGTGTTGGGATCTTGTTGTAATCAAGGTACATGATCCATGGTGTGAGGGCAAGAGGGATATCTAAATCACTATGTCACTGGAGAATAGATGAAAAGAACATTGGCATTTCCAGGAAGCCCTGACATTATTTTAATACTGGTCAGGAACGAGACTCAGGCTTAGCTGATTATTCACCTGTACTATAACTGAGATATGTAAAGGCAAAAGAATTCATTTCTTCACATAGAAACATACTTTTCTGATTCTTGTTTTTCACAGCATAGAGAAGTAAATTCATTTCTGAAGTGACTAAACATAATACACGTTCTGTCTAAAAGCTGAAGACATGTAAGTGTTCCAAAGCATTTCAAAATCTTAGAAAACTCCAATGTGTAGAACCAAGGAGATAAAACCTGTATGCTGCTCTGAAGTTGTTCCAACTATCAAATCTGTGGCTTGATTTTCAGTGGTGTAAGGATTGCTTTGGCACACATCGTGTCACAGAGTTGTGCCACATCTCTCTCTGCTTCTCCCTCACAGTCGGCTGTATCTCTGTACATCCAAGAAGAGTCTCAGACACTTCATTCCAATATTTGCAAAGCAGATGGCAGGACTTTGTAATGAACAGCAGGGCTCAAACTTGAAGTTCTCCAGTGTTACCCATCTCCACATTTATAGTTAAGACTGGCACTAAGATGCAATATGGGTTTACAAGGTGTCTATAATTTTGAACTTTTTTTTTTACCTACATCCACTTCTTTTGATCCAGATGCCATATTCTTGGAGAAAATAGGGTTATTCACTCATGTGACACAATTATGAATGCATTTTAGCAAATTCAGGGTATTTTCTTTATTTCATAATTAGTTACATTCACGTTTAAGTCTCTGGATTTCTTTTCTATTATTTACATTCAATAGAAAATGTTGCACAGAACGATTTCAGAGTGGAAAAGTGAAGACATCAGAACATAAAATAATTACATGTTCATCAATGTGAACATTCCTAATTAGGAGCTTGAAATAGACATGATGCATAGGAATACAAACAAAAACCTTTCAACTGGATTTTAAATTCAATTAAACACACATTTTCTTTTTTTAAAAACCTAAGAACTTCAAGGTAAGAAAGAAGTTATGACAAGATATATTTTGGTATAGAATTATTCTAAAGTCCTTGTTAAAATCTTAAATTTAACAAAAATAAGATTAAAAAAAATGTGTAAACCACCATAGGTTTGAAGAAATAAGCCTAGTAAATTAAGAATATCATAGCCTACATGACCCAGTTTTTGAAAGCAGTAGCTTGTTGTTCAGATAAAGATATCTTTTTTCTTTTTAGTTTTAAAGCTTCTTGCAAACACACAAGAAATGAAAGTTTCCTTTCCTTTCCTGATCCATGAATAAAAAGTAGGATAGAAATGTTGAGACCTGAGATTTGTAGAATTATGTGATGATAAAAATGAAAATAACCCAACTCCCTCAATAACAGAATTCATGAAAATTTTCTTTAAAGTACTCCATTTTTTGAAAGCAAAATATATTTTGCATTTGTTTTGTATCCAGCTTGTTTAAATTTTATTGAAAAAACAGCAATTAGATTTTAGATTATTTTTGCTGAACTTTTAGTTAAAATACAATTACCTCTCAGAAACAATTTGATAGAAATCACTACATAAAAAAATTTTTAAAATAAGACTTTAAATTCATGCTTTCTCAACATTAAAAATACATAAACTGAAACAGCCAAATATGTTAAGCTATCTAACTGCATAAATATGTAAATAATTCATCTTATTTTTAGCACAATTACTATTATTTGTTAGGTAATGAGACAAAAAAGAAGAAAGACTCAAATCATTTATCAAAATCTAGAGGGTGGGAACAAATACATGCTACTTTTGCCTAAATTGTTAACTACTTTCGTAAGACCCAGTCAGTCCTGAGAAATATTACTCCCCACGTTCCAGAATCACCTAATTTTATTTATATTTTAATTAAAACTCAGGATAAGGGATTTTTTCTTTAAGAAAAAAATATATCTAAAATACATGTGACTGTCTAGCTATTAGCATAGGTAATTAAATCTGCTAAGAGCTAGGATAGAGTCAGACTTTTCTATGTTTGTTCTGCTTGAAATATCTTTTTGCATATCTGTTCAGCTTCATTAGGAGAGGAGGAGTGTTACCTGGGAAAAAAGGCATGGTGGTTGATGTTTTTAGGGGTGATTGATCAGTTTTTAGGGGTGAAGAAGATAGAAACTCATTTCCTCAAGCTAATGAAATTTAAAAACTAGTCTAAAGTCTAAAATAGTCATTGAACTGTTTTGTCAAATACAGGCACCAACATTCCTGCTGTTAGGTAGGCTATCTCAGAAGACAGAGAACACAACTGAAATCAGTAGTCTTTTTATACCTAGTATGTGTGTGTGTATATATATATATTCGGAGTGAAAAGTGAACCATTTTACTTCAGATTGACTAGGTGACCCCTTGCAACCTTCGTGCAGTTATATGCCTGTGTATGTAGTGGGGACCATGAAATCCCTAGTTCTGCAAAACTGGAGAGATGTATCTCTGCCAAGAGTTGTAACTTCAGAGAGGCAATAACAAGGTTTTGGCACCAGGATTAACTGGAATTAACATCAGAGACTGATGATTTTTATCAGGTGTTCAGGAGGGATAAGTCTAGATTTTTTTGCATGGACAAAGCAATAAAGGAAAACAGACACAAATCCTCACCATCACTATCAACATTGCTACAGCATTCTTTGTTGATGAGTAGTGTCCTGGAGAATATCTTTTCTTCTCAAGTTATTTTTTTTCCCCTATGAATTTTCATTCTCTATCCCAGCTGCTGGCACTCATTATTACCACAAACTTCTAAATATCACTAAAGCAGCAAAGTTGCAGTTTTTGTTTAGAGATTACATAAGTAAGTTTTCAAGCACATATATTGACTTCTGGTACTAATTTTTAGCTCAGTGGAGGGTATAACAGGCCAAGAAGTACAAATAAAAGATATAACAAAAAGACATAAATGCACCCCATCTTCTTTATATTTCTAATAATTAGCAAGCATACGTTGATTTTGTGCTAATATGGGATGTTGTCTTGAACAGTCTTTTATGTTTAATTGCATGGGTTGAATTTTCTTTCTGTATTTAAATTCTTTTCTGTAATTTCCACTGTCTTGCATTACAAAAATTGCTCTGTAGTGATTTCCACATGAATGTACAAAAAATTTAAACAGTTCATTGATTTTAAATGTCCTGTAGTTTCTTAAGTCTCAACTGTAGATGCTGCCAAGTTTTTCAGAATTCTGAAGAGTTCTTCAATTTTGGAAGTAACTGAATAATCTTAATTTGTTCTGAATTTTAGTAATCTATTGCGTCATTAAATTCTAATGCAAAGTTACATAAGTCTTTTTACTTTAATTTCTTCATATAAAATTCTAATATCAATTTACAGATGTTTAATACTTCCTCTTCACTGAGAAAGGGAGTAATTAGGACTAAAACTGCATATTTGGCAACCTTCCATTATATCATAATGGCATTTACAGTCTCTATCAAAATAGCATATGACCCTACCCACAGTCCCTTGAAACTGGCAGTATTCCCCCCAACACCCTGTCGCTCTCTTAGTACTGTAGAGCTGCAATAATAGGTAATTTCAGAAGAAATTAGAAAATATGTACTGGTGAGATGCAGAATGGGGTTACTAAAGTATGTATATATTTTGCTGTACATAGAATTTGGACACGACAGTCTTTTTAATCAAGGTACTAGTATGAGGTTACTTCTTTCAAGGGCAAAGCCATCACACACTTTCAAGTGGTATTTTGAAAGAATTAAAAAAAATCAAAAGGCTCTAAAGGTTAATTTCACCTCTTTAAATTCTTTTCTTCTCTTTAGTATTTTACACTTCCATGCTGATTGCATGACATGGTCTGATACAAGGAGTAGAAAGGTAACAGGGATCTGTATATCGGGTATAGGATGAGATGTGAGTGAAAACTTGAGTTTGACCTTAAATTTAGCAATCTGATATTTGAATGTTGGCTGGTGAAATGGAACCTCACCTCCTGCAGTGTTTAAATCAGAGAGGAACTATCTTTCTAGAAGATAATTTGTCCTCCAGTGGAAGGTATGAAGGAAGATGAGAATTCCTGAGCCTCTTACATAGGGAATTAAACATGGCTCCAGCATAAAACTTTCATGCCATGAATTCCCCCAAATACATGAAATACTTTTTCCTCATCTTTCTGATTTAATGTATAGAGAGAAGCATCCTGAAAGAAGCTTGGGTATAAATAGCAGTTGATTAAGCTATATCAATGAGGCTGCCTGATGGGGAGAGGGATGATACTAAGCAGGAAGAATAAGGGAACCTAAACAGGACCTGACACACTTAGGTATTGACTCTGTGGAAAAAAATGGATTTTAGGGGGTTGGGGTTTTTTGTTGTATTTGGGGCTTTTGTTTGTTTGTTTTGTTTTGTTTTGTTTTGTTTCGTTTTTAAAGAGAGTTATTCTTTGTTCCTTTCTTATTAATCTCAGCAGATATAGTGCAAAAGAATTAGAAATAGAAGAGAAGGATATAAGTAACATTAAAAATCTTGTCTCTGACGGTTAAACTAGTGTAATTTGGAGCAAACCTTGTTGATGGATTTAAAAAAAAAAATCAAGCTACTCATATGTAATTGAGCCATAGGGAAAGAGAGAAAGTTCGAGACAAAACCTAACCCCCCTCCCCTTGTTTCATTTTTGTTTCAATCAAAACACCCTTACTTAATTCCAGTCGTATTTAAGACGTCTTTATAGTGTGGAGAATGTCACAGTTTACAGTTTTTGCTGCTTATGCTGTTTTGTATGATTTGTATTTCAAATATGAGGACAAGGAAGTTTTACTTCTGGGGGAAGACAGCATAGCCAGCAGAAGGCTTATTTCTGTGCTTCATTTGTGCAATTACATGCCTTTTTTACCTTATTTAAGTGGCCACAAATGTAATTCATTCCAAGACGTATTATAATTCTAAAGTGTTTTTCATCCCAAATTGATAATTATTTTCCAGAAATCAAACTTCTTCCTTGAAATATTTCAGTTTTGCAAGCAGGATATTTTCCACCCAAGAATCTTCAGATACAGGTTTTCTATCCATTGCTACTGCTTACATTTATAAAAGCCACTCAGACTTGTTAGTATAAAGAAATGATTTTGCAGCTAAAAGGAAAAAACTTTAAAAGTTCTGTTCCCATAAATATATACCATACTTAGATATTAGAATAATTCATAGAGAATATAAAATATTTTTACATATATGTTCATACTGTTTTAATTACATGCATATGCTCTGAAAATATCTGCAAGATGTTAGCTGGCATAACTCTCTCTCGACTCTTAATATACAACATGGAATATTTAAACCGGAAACCAGACAGTGAATACTGAACATATGCTGGAAATTCTAAATGCTATGTTGAATTATATACTTTTCCTTATTTGTCAACAAACAGATGTTTTAGGGATTGCTTTCCTATTCTGTCCTTAATGAAAATCAGCTTTTTTTTGCACAGAGAAAGCGCTTCTCTCAATAGAAAATATATGAGACATTAATTTTCTGGAAGTACATTTCTATGTGGCAAATTTGATATAAAATTCACTCCAGGAGAGCTTTATTGTTTTTTTAAGCAAGTAGTACAAAGACACCAGCAGATGCTGGCAAGGCAATTTTTCAAACTAGTAATTGATACTCATTTCGTGAAATTAAAGTCAAATAATAGTGAAATAAATGTTTCAAAGAGTGAGACTTTTTAAAAAATATATTTTCTTCCCTAAATATTGCATGTGGTTCACTGGATAGTATATACATAACAACTATCCTTGTTGGTGTTAAGCTGGGAGGCAATTTGTTTTTATTTATCTCAAAAGATAGCTTGTGCATTCCTGAACATTTTGATCCACTAATTCTCACTTGTTATACTGTGATTACACGGATGAATTGCAAAGAGGCCATATCAGTCAAATTGCCAAGTTAGGAACACAGTGGTTTTCCCAAGAAAAAATACGTTAATATAAGATTCATCAGAAGCTGACTGTGTGCACAAATATTTCTCACAATTTTAAAAGGCTACAGATAGGCTGTTTGAAAGACATCTAATTACGCAAAGTGCTGGCCACCCCACTTATATTCCAGAATATAGGAACTAGCCACAGGTGTCTGTTTTAAGTGGTGGCCCAGTCCTTTCTCCTGGAGCACTACCAAATTTCTTTGTGGCACCTAACACTCCACCTCTCTGTAAGGTTTCCCGAGTCTAAACTTGTCTCCTTCTTTTGTAATTTCACTGGCACAGTTTCTAGGCATTGTCTCTTAATTCCCCTTAATGGTAAAGGGACCATGTGAGTCAACTGCAGTGGACCAGAGATCACCAGTGACATCTCCATAGCATCTTTGGCCAAATCCTGGAGTTTCAAACATGGCTTGTAGCTTATTTCTGCAGACCCAGACCGAATACTTGAAGTGAGAAGATGGACTTTTAGAGGATGTTGTAACTCAACAACAGAAAACACTCTGCAATTTAGGCAATAAAAACAATATCCTGCCTTTGGCAAGGAAGAATTTGTACACAAAATCCTGCCTCAGCTTTCTTTTCCCTTAAGAGCAATTTTGTCCTCTTGAAGCACCAAAATCTTTCTTAGCGACTCATTTCTCCAAGTCAAGATTTCCTTGAGCTTTGTGGAGTTTCTCTCTGTGCTAACCCTAAGTCTTAAATGGACCTTTCCCCCACCACTGTAGGGAAAGATGCTTGTTGTTCTGAGAAGAATACAATTCACATGTTTTTTATTACAACACTGATATTTCCTTTTTGCTGTTGTTCCCTTTATGGTTAAATTCTATTCATCCAGTTTTCCCCCTACATACAAACTTTGCTGAAAAATGCTCTCCCTACCTTTTACTCTTCTAATTAAGATAAAGTGTTTCTGTTTGATGTAACATTGTGAATTACTTAATTTTTTATCATACAATCACACCTACATGGTTCACAGCAAATATTTGTTCTATATAGATCATATCTAACTTCCACAAAATCTACAGTGTTTTCTGCCATCCTGAGTGGGTGGTGGGTCAAAACCTATGAAGCTATCCTACTGATTTATGCTTTTCTATTCAATTCATGCTCCACACTGTCCCCAATTACTATGTAGAATACTGTTCTTCTTGGTTTTGGAAAGTCTTAAATCTCCAACACATGTATCATATTAAAATTCTGTCAAATTGACGTTATGAGAGAAGAAAACAGCTTGAGAAAAAACAGGAAAACAGATATTGCAAGTGGTGAAAATTACAAGTTAATGAAAGTGCATAGTATAAGACAGAGGAGTAGATATCTTGAGTAATTACACTTAAGAGTAAAAATTGTTTCTTCTATGAATTGTTAGTAAAAGAAGCAAAAAACCTCCAAAAAACCAATAAGATAATTTTACAGCAGGACAAAGGGCTTGAACAAATGGTCTAATTATAAAGAAGGGTGAGACATACAAAACAAATACACTTTTTACTACTCTTTGTTTAAATATTCTGTGCATAAAATAGCCTAATTTTCTGAATTTTCTCATTTTTTCAGTTAATAACCAGACACATAACTGTTTTAATAGATTTGATTTCTTACATTTTATTTCTATGCAATTAGTTTTTACACACACACACTGACACACACATGTGCATACCCACAGAATCATGTGTCTGTTGTGTGCAAAGGCCTTTATGTCACTTATTTTTTCCCTCTGACATTATTATTTTTATGCTATTTCACATTCCTTTTATCTGCAGTTTTAGTTACGATTTTACTTTTTTGGTTTCTGAAGATGGGGTGACATAATGTTGGCTTCAGCTGACAGTAAATGAACATTGAAAGTTCTTATTCCAAAGCTGTGGAGAGTGAAGACATGAATAAGAAGCCTGTAACTTTCAACTTTTTCCTTTTTGGTAGCAGCAAATCCAACCTTTGTCAAATTTTGAATAAAACCAGATCTTTCTGTGTGTGCGTATGTATATATATTTCAGATATACACTATTTATTCTGAAGAAAAGTGCTCAGGTTTTTAATGTAAAGCAAAAACTATCTAAATCTTAAACAGAACATGAAAATATATATTTGTTGCTGTATGCATTCCATGCAATTATAAGTTGCTGTATATAGGTAATCTTGCCCTGACATCCATAAAAATAAAGTTTTTGTCATTGATGCCTGGGGCAGTGTTGGTAATATAAACACAGTACAGAACAGTGACAGAAAGCAGCACAAATGTTGCTGGTTTTGGGGAGCAGAAAGGGATATCATATCTATTGCATAACTTACTGTTGCAGTTAGAATATTATTCTTTGTTCCTAGTGTAACTGTCAGGTAGTTTTTGCCTCTGACTTTTCATCTACTTTCAAAATTGAGATATTTTTCTGCTTGTCTTGTTTCAGGAAGGATTTCAGCACATACTGCAAAATGATGATCCACCGATTTCAGCAGCACTTTTGCCTTATCACTATAATTTCCTTCTGTTTATTTACAGATGCCTCCAACAGGTTTGCAGTCTCTACTTTCAACCTAGAGCTAAAATTATTTCTGTGCATATGAATTAAAAAAAAAAAAGGAAAATAGGTAGGAAAAAAGGAAGAGATAAAGAAGAGATAAAGTACTCATTAGAAGAGAAACATGAAATGCATGTCTAGGTTCTTTCCTGTTTCCTCTTGTATCTGTCATATATACATCCAGCTTTGTGTCTGTGATACCAGTAGGGGCCACATTCTTTTCCTACTTTCTCAGCAGGGAACCCCACTGCATAATAGGGCACCTCTTCCTACTATCTGAAGAAGTTACAGAGGTCTGACTGCTCAGAGACTGGTTCTGCGCACATGTACTGGCTTCCATTTGACTAGTGTTTCAATAACTGACAATAAACTGAAATTTTTTATGTTTGCCTCTTCCTCGCATAAGCATAATGTTAGTCACTGGTATCACTCATGTGCAGTCCATCATGTTGGCATGTGCACTTGTAATACAACTCTGCTCCTATCTCCTCCCATGTTTTTCTGTCAGAAAAACAGTGACTGCTAACACAGATGGCATATTTGTTTATTTATTTTAAGTCTTTGAATCTACTTCTCTATTCCAAAAACTCCCTATATCCCCATCTTGCTGGCAACTAGAAACCAAGAATTTTTTTCTTACTAAGCATTTTGACAAACATTACTTTCTGTCCTTCAGCTCTTCTCCTGACCTGTATGTACACATCTTTTTTTTTTTAATTGTTCAAATATTGCTCATTCTTTTAATTATAAATTCTTCCATTTGTTGGGATGACTGCTGCCAATCCTCATCAAAACTAAAATATATCCACAGTTCCAAAACAAAATTCAGGACAGAAAAAAAGTTTTTAAAAAGTGTTTTTTCAACTTTCCTTTGATGTCTAAGAGCACTTTATACATTAATAAGTGAAGACAGTTCAGGTTAATAAAAGCTGTTTCTCAATGTCAAAACTAACACATCTGAGGAGTTTCAATCTTTTCAAGGGAAATAAAAACTTGGTGTTTTTACCTGTACTTACCTTTACTGTTACCTGTAAAATTTCTTCATCAAGATATAATTAGATATGCACACACTTATATAATTCAGTTGATCTCATTGGAATAAATGGGGTAAGAACTACAAGAAACTGCTCAGGCTCCCTTTGTAAGCACTGGAAAGACAAGGCATGCTTATTTTCGTCTGAAATAGATATTTAAAATACTCCAGATGATCTGTGTTGTAAAAGCGCTTGTGTCTCTCCATTGACTACAAAAGAATGGTTAAGACAGCTAAGGTGTCTGGCTCAAAATTGAGCATCTCTCTGCAGACATTCACAATTAGATTGATTACTTTCCATCTGTCATATTTCTAAAAAGTGAGAAAAGAGGAAGAAGATAAAAGTTCTCTTTCAGTCCCATTAAAAACTGTTTTTATATACTTAACTCACTACCTTTGAGAAAGCTCCCATAGATATATGATAAAAATTGTGTTCCTACACATGTGGTTTTATATGACTGCACCTGCTTTGATGTTTTAGTGGAGATGAGGAATAAGCTTTTGAATCCAGTCTCCAGATCACTCCACTTGCTGTGCACTCCTTTGCACTCTGGGACAGTCATGGAGTATGTGAACTGGATTCCTTTCAGATGAAACTAGACTAGAAAGGGTGCTCCAAAAGCACACCCAATTCTAGCTGAAAATAGGCATTTAGTCCACGTGACTAAGCTGAGTTCTGAGCTACTCTAACAAAGTTGTTGGGAAACTTGGATGACTGGTCCTCAGCATCACTGTTTCCCTTGATCCACATCTATTTATCTGCACAGCTTTCTGCACAAGAAGTGCAACTGTTGATAAGGCTTTGGCCAGAGGAAAAGCAATCAAATTTCTGATTGCTTCAGGAACACTAGATGACAGTCAATTAATGTATGATGTCTCTGTTGTATTCTGGATATGAAGGATTCCCCTAAAAATATGTCTCTAACATCATTCTTTGTTATAGGCTGGTGCTATTGGTGCCCCACTTTTGTTATTTTTTCTTAATTGCCTAGGAATGAACTCTGAGCTCACACTTTCTGTTCATTCAGTCTTTGTTGTAAACTTTGAACGACTAATCTACAACCACATTTCATAAATCTACATAAGAAAATCTCTCAAGTCAGTGGATCCTTGGGAAATTATACCAGAGTCAAGTAAAAAGGGATCACTACTGCATGATCTTTTTTTTGTTTTGTTTAATATTGTACTTTCGAGAACTATGTAGTCTACTTCTAAAGACACTAACTAAAAATACCTACATCTGACATCCTCTCCTTTTTTTGCCTATTCCCGATTCTCACAGTGTTCATTATCAATAAATTTTTTTTTATGCAAACATAAAATCTGGATCTGGAACAACTTTTTTAGACTTCTTACCTGCCTCTCTACCATTGAAAATCTCCCTTTTAAAGATTCTCTCTTCTTCCTTGTATTTTCACTCCAAATATAAATTCCAATTTATATTATTTAGATTGACAATTGCATTAATGTATTGCACAACCTACCTTGAAGAACAGTATAAGTGAAAGATGTTCTATAAAAAAAAGTTTTCTTAAATTGTATGATGAACTACAACTTCAGTTCTCTATTTTCTCTACATATATTAAAAAAACTTTCTATTTACACAGTTAACCTTTTTAGCAAAGAAAAAAAAATATTTGGAGATGGAAATAAGTGATTCCACTATTTACAAAATATAAGCCAATCTTAACAGTAATAAAAAACCCCCCACATTTCAGTTGCAAACTCTATTTCTCCTTCTAGGAAAGCAAAATCTATGCCTTTTGCATATATAGGCAATGGAACGGGATCTATAGGGTTTTGTTAATGAAAAAATAATGGAGAGAGAAAAAGCAAGTTTTGGTGACCAAACAACAAAACCCAAACACCTACAGTGGCCTACAAACAATTCCATATTTTGCTTAGATCAAGCAAGTTTTTCTTTGAGAGAGTGTAAGATTAAAGTAAAAATGCCTTCACTTTCTACTCTTACACAACTTATACTGTCTTGTATTTTAATTTTTATTCATTTAATTCCTGGTGATTTTCTTGTTTTGATAGGCTGATTCTGAGATGGATGATTTTATTGAACAGAACTTTGTCTGATATAAAACCATGATATTATTCTAGATTCTCAAACAGACTTAAATCAACTGACAAACATATGTTGTTCTAGATTTAAAACTGTGTAATGGAAATGAAATGTGGTTTGATGTTACTTTTTCTACAGTGAGCCCTATGGAATTGTCCCCAAACCACTATCTGGAGGGATTGCAGGTCTGCAGGAAGGGAGTAATTTCTGCCCAAAACAGCATGGGCTGGAGGATGTACCAAGCACTAATCATGTAGTTCCTGCTGGTTTCTGCTGGAGCTGTTTCCAACTTTTCTAGCTGTTTAATTCAATTGAATCAATACTCATAAAGAAAAGCTTATGCAGCCATTTTGAGTATAGTGATGAAGTGACCTTGAAAACATGAAATCCCTAAATTCAAAGACTGTTCCTGTAACCTGTTGTTTTATACACATATACTAAAAAAGTGAATTAAAAATAAGAGTTGGTCATACAATTTAAGAAAGCTTTTTTTTTATACAGCATCTTTCACTTACACTGTTCTTCAAGATAGGATGTGCAATACATTAATACAATTGTCAATCTAAATAATATAAATTGGAATGTATATTTGGAGTGAAATTACAAGGAAGAAGAGAGAATCTTTTCAGAAATACTAGGAAATTTTTAATTTGAATGAATAACAAATTACTTCTGTGAAAACCATAGTAGAGCCAGTCCTGCCTCAATCTCCACATAATAGTACCCTAAGCTGATCCATCAACTCTTCCCTTTCACACATCACGCTCACAAGGTGACTGAGAAGGAACACTACTCACTAAGAACAAAAGAGTAAGGGCTCCTCTTGTCTTGGTTTTCACAAGCCGCTCCCAAGCTGTTACTTGCCCATTTCACACATATTTCAACGATCCTCAGTTTATCTTTAGAAGCCTACAGCTGCATGTAATAGAGATATTAGT
Source organism: Phaethon aethereus (assembly GCF_964289735.1). Lineage (NCBI taxonomy): Eukaryota > Metazoa > Chordata > Aves > Phaethontiformes > Phaethontidae > Phaethon > Phaethon aethereus. The sequence continues at coordinate 130,481,968 of NC_138575.1, forward strand.
TTTGTTCATAAGTCCTCTTTCAAGAGTCAATTACCAAATGTTTGCAAAAAACAAGAGTCAAGCATTTTAAAGTGGGTTTTGTCAGTTTTCTTCTTCTTTTGGTGTTCAAAATTGTGAGGAAAGAGAGAGCAGGTCTCTGAGTCTCTGCAGATGCCTGGTTCCTGAGAGGAATCTGTTTGAATCAATATACAGTCCAAAGCAGCCGAGAGAGACCATTTGCATTAAATAAAAATAATGTGGGTGATAAAGAAGAATAAGCATATTTTCACACATTGAAGAGCTAAATTATTGCAGTTACTGCTACAAAATACAGCGCATGGGAGAACTTTGTGTGGATTCAAACAAAAACAGGTTCCTGGAAGACTCTGTGAGCATAGAAAAACAAAAGGTTGATGTCAGTTTTGGCAAGATATGAGGACCCATTGCCAGACTGCAGCAAGGCTGGAGTACACAATGGTGGGGCAGGGGGGCAGGCTGGGGCAGGAGCCTCCCCCAGCAGCTCTGTCCTGCTGTGCCTGGAAGTGGTGAGCAGAGCCAGAACGGGGATGGTGAGCAGGGCCCACAACAACCTGTGGACTGTTGCGCATGGCTGCGGGGGTAGGGTGGCTCCAAGGCCAAGCCAGGGCGCAGGTGGGTGAAGTGGGGATGGGGGCAGTGGAATTGAAGGGTGACGTGGCTGTTCTGGGGCCAGACCCCAGGCAAGGCCTGCGCCCTCCCTCAACACTGCTCATGGCCTGGGGCTGAGGTCCCTGACAAGGTTTTCCAGTGCTCTTCCTCACCATGATGCAGCTTCCCCTGCTGCCAGGCCCTGGTCTGCAATGCTGCCATCTTGGAGCTGGCCTCGGGCTGGCTGGGAAATGGAGGACAGGCTACAGAGCTGGGAGGTGCATACAGAGCTGTGGCACTGCTGGTGAGAGCTCTGCAGGATGAAACAGCAGCTGCTGGGGACGTGGTATCCACACTATGAACACTGCAGTGGCTTCATGCTGTGTACAAGCTCTAGCCTGGAGTCATCCCATTAGCAGCTGGGGCACAACAGACAGGATCCTGAGAGCCTTTCCTGTGTAATTTCATCTGAAATTTTGTGATCTCAGAGACTGTTGCCCACACAATGGGTGGGGATATTTGAGAGACTTGCTTCAGAACATCACTCCTGATCCACACTGAAATGCGTGCTTAGATGTCTTCAAAGCCATTGCCTCCAGCTCACAAAAAAGCTCATACGAAAAACACTGGAAGCTGAGGTGTTAGCCATAGGTACTGACCAGGTACCTACGGTGAAGATGTCTGCTAAGCATGGTCTGGCAGACTCCTCCTAGGCACATGTAACTACGTATTGTGAGGCACCAGATACTTTGCTAGATAAACATTTGGTCGGACCTTTTTATCTTCATTCTGATGGGAAAAAAAAAAAAAAAGAGACAGTGAACACATGCAGATCAAGAAATCACATAATTATAGTCAACTGGAATTCTGGGTTAGTTCAGGGCTTTTTATCATCCCAACAGTTGTCCATCTACATTAAGACGTAGCAGGGGAGCATTTGTCTATAAGTGTATACAACACCAAATGACATTGTTGTAGTACACTAGAGCATCATGGATGAAAAACATTTTGGTCGAGAGGTATGTAAAAAGGAGTGTCATATTTTGTACACTTGATCCAAGAGTCTTCCTGTGCTATTACTTCAATTACCTTGTCACTTCTCCACTTCTGCAAAGCTTATAATATCCAATGATTTTCACTATATGTCACATATGTATCTGTATTTAATCTACCAAAATAATCTGATATGATGTTGTTATGTGAGCCAATTTGCAACTTTGCTTTGATTAGATTGTAGAAGCCCAGCTTTCTACTGCCTAATAGTCTGATAGAACTCCATTTTCTGTTATAACATTGAATTAACTCTTGAGTATCTTTCAACTACCAAAACATATGATGTAAGTAAAACAAGCACAGATTGAAACATTCATGAGGCAGAATCGGTTAACTCTGTCATTTTAGTGAACATCAGAAAGACTTAAATTTGAATTTAAATTGTTAAATCTGGTATTCATTTTCAGAACATAAAAAATTTCAGTTTCTTTTTAATAAGATCATGAAACATTTTTTCAACCTTAGTTTTCTTTACTGTAGAAATCTACATGTTCTTATTTAATTTATTTATTTTTAAAGCTATAGGATGGGGGAATATGCATATCGAGATCAAATCTAAAAAGCCTTCCTAGATGGATTCAGATGTCTTAGATGTTCTCAGATGTCTTAGCGACATGGGGATTGAGCCATGTTTTCAGATATTCCTTTGTAAACATATTCTGACCTCTGACCAAATGACAAATATCTCTTCCATGAATATCAAGGAAGTGATAACTTGTGGTCATGAAAGTTTCTTAGAGGCAAAATAATGAGATCTCTTTAATTATGCAGTTAATATTGGTCAGATAAAGAAAGAGGAACTTATACATACCTGTGTATGTGTGTTTGTGTGCACATGCACTTCTACTTGTCCTGATATCACACAACAAAAAATCCAAATAAATGTCTCAATAATATATTGAGGAAAGAATTTTATTTCTCTCTGAAAATGTATTTTTTCTTACTATTCACAAGGATATATTGTTCCTAATTAAAATGAGAGCTCTTTTCAAATAATGTTAAATAGCGGCAATTCCAATGTCTACTAATGCAAAGTTAGAGAAGATGAGCTCAGTGATCAGTGCTTTCATCTTTACCTTGATTTGAGATTTTGCAGCTCAATAACAGATTGTTTTTTTCCCTTAGTATTGGAACTGAATGAGAATTTACTTTGTGGAATCTGTAATCCCTTCGCCCTGTTTCAGCAGAGTATTTAGATGATGATTTAGAGAGAACCAATTTAATCAACATCTGACCAATATGTTAAAATATTTATTCAAGTGAATGCAACTTGTTTAAAAGGTGCATGTTTACAAGCTTGTAAGAGTAGGTACATTTAAAGGATCATTTAAAATACACATTTCCTGGTTGAAACTGAGGCTAAAGAGTTTCTGAAGTTTCCCCTTACCTCCTCTTTTTTTCCTTATTTATAGAGTAACAATTCAACTTTCACTAAAAGGCTCAAGAAAACAAAATACCTATTAACTGTTAAAGTATAACACCTTATATTAATACAGCAGCTGTTCGAAGCTTAGGTATTTCTTATTTTCCAAAATAAATTGCTTTATAGGGATGCAAATCACATCTGGTCTAAAACTCACTATTTAGAGATTTTTTTAGCTTGCCTGTATTCACTATTTTCCTCAACAAGCATTTATTGCCATATTTTTTCATCACTTAAGAAATATTTTAAGCATATTTAATTAATGAATTTATTTATTATCATAGCTATATGAACTGTTTGCTAGAATTTTGATCCCTTGGGTACTATGCCTTCCATATCTGGTATGGCATAACAGAAAAAGTAATGCCTATATTGTACAAATGCAAGTTAAACTGCAGAATGTGAGTACCAGACTAAAAGAGTTGCAGAGTATAAAAGGTAGTTTTAGCAATGCAAAGTGGTCTATAATATAAATATTATTACCACTTTAAGGCAGTATTACTGCACCATTTCAATAAGAAAATATAGCAAATGCGTAATAAGTTATTTGGAAAGAAAAGAAGAAAATAGGCCAACAGATTACCAAATGTATTCGGTTTTATGGGACAAAATAATTACACTGAACAGTTATGACAATGTTCTGCAACAACAGAGAAAACTGGGATGTGTGTTGAGTAAGCAGTTGGCATTCTCATCCTTCTTATGCTCTGAACTTGCAAACACCCATTGAGCAGAAGGTCCATTTGGGACATCCTGCTGGTAAGATTCTCTGTCATTCCCAGTGTTCATTCCTCCCTTTGGAGATCCTATAATTGCTTAGGAATCCATGCAGCTGGAGAGATGTGCCATCTGAAGCCCCAATTTTTCCTTTTTGGTAGATGGTTTGGGCAAACAGAGATCCAGGAGACAGGCTTCTTTTTGTCTACCATCTGCTTGGCTTCTAGTAGCAGAGACAGTAGACTGCTTCAGGCTCCAGTCCAGAGCAAATCACATGGTTTCTTTGACAGGCAAAAAGTCCCATGGATCTCTGCACAGCAGGGTTTATCAGGGTGCTTACTGGGTTCAGAGCAGGGTGAATAAGAAAGGCAGTAGGGACATTACTTTCCTGTCTGGAATGGGTGAATTTTCAGTCTTTCATTCATTTTAGCTAGATGTTGAATAACTTCTGTCCACATCAGCCTAAGCAGTCTCAAACTTTCTTAGTCAGTCACTGATGATATATAAAAAAATTATTAAATTTATGTAGAATTAACTATTAATTCTTGAAATGGTTTTATAATGAGCAGTTTCTTCAAGTAGTAGCAGCAGCTAGACCATAGACCAAAAAATGCAAGGATGAGCCTGTCAGGGATTCCTAAGTATTCCACAGAAAGTCCCAACCTTTATTAAAAAATGCTTGCTATTGGTAAGCTTTTTAATTCAGTTTCAGCATCATTTGCTATTCCCTGTAGAATTCAAAAACATGTAAATTTACCCATCAGTTTATTTCTTTAATCTACAGATAATGCCTGTACAAACAGGCAGGAAAACCTACTTAGAAAATAAAAATCAAGTATCAGATCCTCCAGCTGAAGAATTTATTATAGGTTCTTGCTGACATGAACTAATTTGCTCAGCTGTTATTGAATGACCATTTCAGTGTAGTCCAACATCTGTATGCCTCCAGTAATCTTTCTGGTGTCGTGTGCATTGTTATGACAGTCTGCCATAAGGGAGGGAAAGTTGCCCTAACAGCAGTTGACTCACTTGAAGTTTTACATCACCAGTCCAGAATTCCCCACACATTTCAATAAACGGTTTTCAACAGTTGGCAACTACCATGTGGTGTATATTTCCTTCACAAATGTTTGCTTTGGCCATTAGTAAAATATATAAAATATTTCTCATTTCTCACACTTCTGAAAACAACAGAAAATCTTATTTTAAAAGTGAAGTACTGTAAAGTACTTCTTCATCCTTTAGTCCTCTTCTTAAAGTTTTGAGTTTCCTTTTGTTTTTATAAACAACTGTGATATACTTTGTCTTTATTTACAAGTGAGAAACAGGAATGATGCAAAACCTTTCAGGTAAACGTGTTGGGAAAATTAATTTTCACATAAAGCTTGCTGCAAACTAATATCACTGGCTGAAACAGGCTTTGGTGCATCGCCTTAAAAAATATCTTTGATGGTTAAAGAAAAGATTTTAAATCCAACTTTAACTCAGCTTTTGTTACTGTTTATGCTGTACTGTTCCCTCAGAATTGCATAGGATAAAACAGTGAATTAAATAAATTGGTTATGATATAAGTGAAATAATATCCTTGCTGCCAACCAGCTCAGATTTACCTTTATGTATGGTGACAGGGGTCAATTCTAGACTAGCTGAACTCCAATTTTTAATCAAATGGATATTAAAGAGCTTCCATAAGATTTTATAATTTGACTGTATTTTGTGTGATTACACATTCATCTCTAACAAGTCTTATTTCAAAGATTATATCAGTGAAAAGTGGGAAAATGTAATCTTTTTGCTCAGCATTCAATTAAAAAAAAAAGGCTCCCCCTAAAGCAACCAAAACACAGAATGAGCTTGGAGTTTTTGAATAATACATATGAGTTTCCCTACTACCCTGACATGAAAAGCATTGCAGTTACTAGTGTTACATCAATCTTTCTTAACTGTCTTGGAGAATATATGCTATGTTACAATGAAAACAGCTCACCAGCTGTTTATGTAAAAATTATTTGAAGAAAAACAAGCATGGCCATATGGCACTCTAACAATATAGTGGGAGCACAAAGAATAAATTTTGTAGATTGCAGTAGATAACGGTCATGTTAAGTAGGGTGCCAAATATTGATGACACATTGCATTAATAGTTAATCTCTCCTTTTATCCTCTAAATGCTTACATTTCTTAGCAGCTTGTATGTTGGAAACAAATTAATATCTTATTCTGATGAAGAATTCAATTTTGTGGAATGACTAAACATTTAATGTACTGAAGAAGTTCCAAACATTCCTTAATTAAAGAACATTTAAAAAATATTATGTATTCATTTGGGTAGTGTAATGCAATTTCATAGTAAAGTCTACCCTTAGAGGTACCAAGTAGTTTTATTTATGGTTATTTTAGATACTCCCAGTGCTTAATAATTAGCTGAAACTTTCATCATGACTGCAATACAAAATTTCTCACTAAAAATGCAGGAAGTCAGTGTGTAATGCAGTCAAAATCCAGTGTGTTTGCTCTGCTTTGGAGATGAAGAGCACTTCTCCAGCTCTCCTTTTGTGGCAGCACAGTCTGACACTTTTACACACGTATATGATGTATTAAGGGATGGACTCAATGCTTAGTTAATTTCCTTGGCTTTCCATCACATCCACAGAAATGGTAGTATAAGACAGCCCTGTGCCGATTACTCTCCCAACATGCTCAGGCACCTATGGCATATAAATAGACAGCACAGAACAGTGGGTTTGCGTTTGTTGTTTTGGGTTTTTTTTTTTTTTAACATATATGTAGCTCAGCATGCATAGTTGGAAGTTAAATGTTTATTTCCGAGGGGAAAAAAAAAAAAATCTTGCATTTACTCCTGAAAAAAGGACCTCAGTGTGAAAATCTGAGTTGTCAATATAGAGGTTCTGCAAAGATTTGTTAAGCTTAAATGCATGTATCAAAGATATTTACAAGGTTAAGTCCCAGGCAAGCCCTGAGCTACCAGATAAAGGATTAAAATGGAGCAGGAAAAGAGAAGCTTGGCAAGAGCCAGTGCTAAGTTGCCAAGTTGGAAAGTGAAGCACAACCAGGGGATCAAGACAAGCAAATTAATACGGAACCCTTTTTAACAGCTTGTGTGTGTATATTCTTTAGTCTGTATGAGCACTTGCTTTGATTCAGTTCAGCACTGTGTACTTCTAAATATTGATTCAGACTGAATCCTCTCTCTCCTGTACTCTCTGCTGCGAAGACACGGACTCAGATTCACCTGACACAGATCTATAGATGTTGGCACGTATTTACCCTACAATCATGGGGCAAGAATTTTTGTGAGGTGCCTTTATTCTATTACAGTAAACTTTATCATGTTCTCACCCTGGTTCTTAAACTGTTTCCTCTGTTTCCTCTGTTTCCACAGAATCAAAAACATAAAAATGTGAGGTTTTTTTCCTTTCACCTGGTCAGAGAATCAAAATACTCACTTTCCATGCATAACAAAATGTGTTGGGGTTTTTTACTGTCATGAAGCATATTGGAATAAACCAGTTGTGCACAGATAGAGAACGTAAATCTCCCACAACAGTATATAATCCTATAATATCAGTTAGTCTTAAAGGAGTTTGACATGAATGCTCAAACCTTAGAAAATGGCCTGAAGTTAAATAATCTGAAGTGGGAACTGGATTCCTGAATCAACAGTCTTCCTCTGAGACACAGAATAATTGGAGATAGACTAATTGGTTTGCAGACCAGAACATTCTAGTTTCTCCATGGAGTAAATCCTATTATGGTTACTATATCCATCTGTTAAATGGTTGTATTTTTGCCTGCTGAATAAAAGAATTTTTTTAATTGTATTCAGAAAATAGCTTCTATTTTCCTTCAGTAAAGGATTCCAGAGGTAAAAGTCCTGCACTGAGAATGTAAAAAACTTTACTTCTCACTACATCAACCCAAACACTAAACTAATTGTTCCAGTCTGTGAATAATACAGAAGGCTAAGAGACGTACTTGAAAAAAAATGACATTTAATAAAGTACCATGGATCCTTCCAAACTTGATGTATATTTCATAGTTGCTTGCAATTACAGAGAAATGGCCTTAATATTCAAGGGGTTCTTCTGGCCTGTGTTTGCTGCTCTAATCCTATATGGAACTACATGTGTGATGTGGTTGGAAGCATGTGTCTCATATTTGACATTTGGTCATGACACTCATATATAAATGTAAACCACTTATCTTTACGATTCCTCCTTACATTTCCTCTTTACATTGCTTTATTTTTCTAAAGCAATGCATATGAATTTTGCTAAGTTCTAGTCTGGAAAGAATGCCCCATAGCAGTTATCAAAAATATTTATCTCAAGTGTCTATCTATGCATTTAGAAGCAGACCTGAGTTCAATTAACTTTATCTTAACAGAATTGTCAAGGTGTAAGTTCCTCTGAGGTCGCTAGCTTGGCAATCTCTTCAAGCCATTTTTCCCTACTGCATTATTTTACTCTTACTGGTAATAAATTTGACTGAGGTGTTTTTCAGCTAGCTGCTGGTATCTTGCATTGGACACCTGTACTAAAACACTAGCAGGAACCAATCCTTACATTTGGATACTGGTAGCATAGAGCCCATGGCATGTCACCAACTCTCCTTGAGCTTTCATACCAATCCACTTAAAACTCCGCAAAATAACTTCAACTGCTGACAACATCCTCCACTCTACTTCTGTCAGGAAGCATGCTCATCATGCATCTAACTGAGTATGTTGCTTTGATTTTGCAGGCAACTGCACAAGAACCTATGAGGATCAAACACATCATCTTTTTAGATCAAATCCAGAGGCTTAATTCTGAGTTTAAAGGTTAGTGCATTAACTTGTGATCCACTTTCACTATTTTCATCTTTTTATTCACAGAATTGTTGAGGTTGGAAGGCATCTTTTGAGATCATATAGTCCAACCTCCTGCTCAAGTGGGGTCAGATAAAGCTGGCTGACAAAAACTGTCTTGACACAGTAGTTCTCATTAAATGATTACAAAAGAGTAAACAGTTACACTTTGCATATATGCAGTGAAAAGTGAAGGTCTTGGAAAACATGATGGACAAATTCCACCCACTATAAATACATGGCTGTCTGAGACTCCTTTGTATATTTTTATAAATAACTCCAAAGGAACAGTACATTTTCTTCATACAAACTACAGATCTATGTTGATTCCTTTCTATTATTCTTCTAAAATTTTTAGCAAATGAGTCTTTTTTAAATAAAAGGTTTCATTTGTAAATTCTGTCTAGTATTTCCTCAGTTCTATGAAAATCTACTCATTTCTACTGCTACTGTATCAACTCCTGAAATTTACTTTTGTTAAAACCCGGTTCATGCCACAGGTAAAGACAGTGGAGAATTCCATCTTTTTGATCACATTACCCTTCCCTCACATTCTGTTGTTATCCTCAGGGCTCTTAATAATGTTACAGGGAAAGAACTGAAGTCTTTGTTATGCTCAAGAAACTGCATTTTGGTTCCCAGTGCTGCTGATTGTGTCAAGCTTTTGTCAGCTCTAATTAGAAATGAACTCCTAGATTTCAGTAAACCAGGTAAGGGTGTCACCTTTTATAGAGGCTGCCCATTTGGGAGGAAGATATTGCTTGGCCTAATTGACAGACAGTGCTGAACCACCACATGTATTAGCAAAAATCTTCTGGCCTGCTGCATGACTAAAGTCTCCTGATGTCACTATTAATATGGCTGTGTGGGATCCAAATGTAGGATAAGAAGTAAAGCAAATGTAAAGGTTTCACCTTGGAAATATAAATTTCTGGGAATGGTGAAGATTCGCAATATTTTTATGCCTTACTCACCTGCCAATTTATAACATTGTTCTTTAATCAGTTAAAAAATAAATCTCAAGCAAGCAGATACATTTATATCCCCTTAGTATTTCTTCAGTCCCTTCCCTCCAAACAATTTACATAAAAAATAATGACAGCACTTGTTCTCTAAACCTATTATGAATAATTTGGAAGAGAAATAAACATTTAAAAGTCATAATAAATACAGGGAAATATGTAAAAGCCGAAAGGTGCCAGATTAACTAATTAAATACTCTGAAATATGTTTGATTGATAGAAGATTTCTTTTCCTTTGGGTTTTTTTTCACTTTTTTTGTGAGTTGCTCAACTATTTTTTTCAGTTCATTGATCTGCTGTTTCTCAGGTTTTGAACTGTAGAGAGATATGTCTGTAAATAATAAAACTTTTAACAAAAGAACAGGCTGTTTTGAGCTTGGGGAAAAAAAATTGCTCTGGATAAATGGGTTCTCCACAAAATTACATTATCCAGTCTACTTCCATCTGCTTTTATTAGCACAAGAGATAGAACAAACTGGAAGAAAAGTGGTGCCAGAGTACTGGATGAGATCTGTCTATATGCCAATTGCAGTGAAAGGAGATTCCATTTATTTCAGGCAGCATCAAGGGATCAAAAACACCAGCACTCCTTAAAAAGTGGACTGCTACATTGTGAGTTTTTTGAAATTGTAATAATCCAGATGGAGGAAGCAAAGTTGTGATACACTAATGCCAGAGTGATTTTGTCCAGATAAATAATATATTGCACTGCTTTTTGCAGAAACAGTCTAAAAATCAAGCCTAGCCCCTAAATACAATAACTTGCTATAGACTAATAAGCTCAACATTGGGGCATCAAAGTCTTTACACAGTTAAATTTACTGTCCAATAAATACTCCATTACTGTTCAATAAATACTCTAGTACAGGAAAATTCACGTGCCTACACTTGGCTACTGCTCTTCACAAATAGATAGGAACCCAAGTGTCAGCAAATTCATACTAAGAAGATGAAAGCACATTTCAGAGTATGATTCTGCTGGGAAGCTACTGACTGCTCAGGAAACTAAAACAACAATTTCCTCTCCCCCTCCACCTCTAACAATTACATCTATAATTATATCAGACTTGAAAAGATATAATCTGTTGAGAGGTCAGTATTTCTCATCTTGATGTCCATATGGAAAACAAGAAAGAATAAATGCAATTCAGAGCATCCTGGCATTCATATAGTCACCATGCCATGTATTGTAACACCTACCTCATTAAATGGGTTTGTTCTGTCCATCCCTACCATTATTCCTGTGAAAAGGCATCTCAGATTTAGTTAAAGGGAAATAAAGTCATAGAGAGCAAAGAACATCAAGAAAACAAACTGCAAACATGAAAAGAAACATTTTAAACTCCTGTAATTTAATACAATTGAAGAAAACACTACCCTTTCGCTGCAGAACTAGGTAGCTAATGGTTGACAACTGCCATTTAGTTAAATGGATCATTATTACTCTTTATTGGGTTGCTTGTTAATAGCTTTGCTTGCATAGCCATATTTTCGCAGTTATATTGTTCAAAGCCCTTGAAGTTAGAGGAAACCAATACATAAAACAGTAGCACTGTAGAATAAACTTATTTTGAACATTGTTTCTGCTAGCTATTCCCCCTAAACACATTGAATAAAAAGAGTGATAATTATTTTTGAAGAACCTGTTCTGCCTTGTGGAAGATAATCTGTTCTGATCATTTCCCAGCTTCTTCAAGAGACAAAGACAAAGTACTGATAAAACAGCTATTACTCATACTAGAGCACTTGAGAGTATCAACAGTGCCTGACAGTCATTGACATCAAAGTTACTTGATAGAAGAAATAATACCCTAACTTATGTTTGATGTTTATTTTGAGGAAAATCATAACAGTGAAGAATTTCTGGGTCAATCTAGACAAACAGAAGTCAAGGAGATTGGAATCATTCCAGCACAGAGGTTGTATTTGTAGTGTTTTGTTAGCAGTCTTATGCAGAAATAGAAACCCTTCCTAGATGTCAGACCTGTCAGTCAGTAAATTGGTCAGAATATTCAGGTAAAGTTATTTATTTCCTTTCTAAGATGCACTAACATGCCTCCAACTAGCAGGCTTCCTCAGCGCTTTGCATAGCATTGACCAATAAGGTGCCTCCTTTCAAAACAGCACAAATAAGTAATTCTAATGCCTGCAACAGATACAGGCAATTTAGCATTTAGAAATAAATTAATGATCAGATCAGGAAATATTAGTCCAGTCATCTGGTACTGAGGGTGGGGAATGAAATTTCAAATATTATAATAGAACAGTAGGAATATATTTAAAGTAGTGATATGTAAAAAAAAAAAAGTAAACACACAAGTATATATTAAAAAACAACAGAAGAAATTTATACATCTCATAACCATCTAAGGTTTTGGAAGGCATTATAGTCATAGATTCATCTGTAAGAAATTAATATTTTTACTATTACTTGATAACTTTAGTTGTGTATATTCTCTTAAACCTTGGAGTTCATGTTGTCTAGGTAATACATTAAAAAATACAACATATACTTTAAAACAAATGTGTTATATGACAGATGTTTCTTCTTTGTTGTGTAAGATGAACACAATACTGTGCTTCTTTGAAAAGAAAATTCAAGCACAGTTTCCGGAACAGAACATCTGTGTTGCTTTGGCACATTGCTGTATAAAAAGAAAAATAATTTCACACTCTTAGTACAAGCAGGTTTCACCAATATACAAAGCATGATGAAGTTGTCAGCAGCAACTTTGGCTTTCTTAAAAGTATGCATGTTCAAAATTCCAACTCATACTATATTTTTCCTGTGTTCTAGTGCCCTTTTTTAGAGAAAATACTCTGTAATGAAGAATTAGGATATGGAATCCAGCAGAGGAAAGCAGAACCAAATCCATTAGAAGTGTGTTTGCATTTTTTTCTGATCTTTTCTGCATTAGGTCAGATTGGCTTCATTAATCCCACCCTACAAATGAGAATTGCATGGAATAAAAAAAATCTGCTGGCAAGCCCTAAGTAAAGTAAAAATGTACACCATATAAAAAAATTTGTTAAACACTGTTTTTATTTATAATAACCACTGTATATTGTACTAATGGAGAAATGATAAATTTCAATCATATCTAGATCACTAATTAGGAGGGGAAGCAGGAATATCCATAGCTACCATTTGAAATATGTACCATGCGAGACATTATGATAATGATGACAATGGCAATAGTTGTTTCTTTGCAGATTCTCTATTTCTTAATCAGATGAGTTTGAAACAGGAATAGAAAATTTTTTAAGTTGGCAGAGCTCCACTGGCTTCCACCTTTAGTGGAAGATTAATGTCCTTTTGCTCCCATTCAATTAAAAAAAAAGGAACAGGGAGTAGCATGTGCAGTAGAAAATAGAGACACTACAAAGGGATGGGGAAGTGAAACCCTAAGAAGAAATCTGAAACCATATTTAATAAGTTACCTATTTAAGATGAAGGCAAATTTTAAGAAATGGTACGATTTCCACTCTTCAGATTAAACACCAGCATCATGTTCTATCCCTTGTGAATATCAGTGGAAATTATTCCACTCTAAAGTTGCAACAAACACAGATTTCAAAGCAAGATAAAATGTGCACCTCCTCACAAAATCATTTTGGACCAATGTAATGGTAAGCAGGAAGGTTTATGGCACATAACCATATGTGGCTGGGGTTTTATTATATACACTAAATAGAAGGAGATCACTTCATGATGCTCAACACCATACTAAAACGTTGATAGTGAAAAGCACACAGTAGTATTTGTAAATGATGAATTCTATAGGGAAATAAATTCATTTCAGTGAGAAATAAATTAAAATCAATAATCTGTGGATGTGTTAGTAGATATCAAATTTATAAAAATCCTATTTGTATTTGCTGCTGCACAGGTTTGGGCTGAGAAGGAGTTAGTTTTCTTCATAGTATCTGGTATGGTGCTATGTTTCGGATTTGTGACCAAAACAGTGTTGGTAACACAGGGATGTTTTAAGTATTGTTGAGCAGTGCTCGCATAGCATCAAGGCCTTTTCTGCTTCTCACACCACCCCACCAGACTAGGCTGGGGGTACACAAACGGTTGAGAGGGGACACAGCCAGAACAGATGACACCAACTGACCAGAGTGATACCCCATATCATATGATGTCTTGCTCAGCAATAAAAGCTGGGGAAAGAAGGAGGAAGGGGGCTCTTTAGAGTTATGGCATTTTATCTTCCCAAGTAACCGTTGCGTGTGATGGAGCCCTGCTTTCCTAGCTGAACACCTGCTTGCTGAATGCAAAGTGGTGAATGAATGCATTATTCTACTTTTTTTGGGCGTGCAGCTTTTTCTTTACTTATTAAACTGTCTTTATATAGACACTTTTATATATAAAAGTTTTCTCACTTTTGCCTTTCTGATTGCCTCCTCAGTCTCAATGTGGGGGAGTGAGCAAGCGACTGTGTGGGGCTCAGCTGCCTACTTAGGTTAAATCACAGCAGCTGCTATTGGAAGCAGAGGAATTAAATAAACCATTGCAACATTTTAAACTTCATTTCATCCCATTTTATATTAGTGTAACAATTCCAAAAACCACTTAAAAACTTGAGATTTACAATTCAATTTACATACTATAGAGCTTGGGGTTTGTTTTTTTTTTTACATATTTAGTTGTTCTGAAGTAATTTTTCACTGTTACATCAATGGGAAAAGAGGTGTTTCAAAGAAAACTGTTCTCTGAAAAAAGGCATCTCTGTCAGTGGATTTTTTCATCTACTTCATTTCAAAAAGAGCAAGTCTTAGTGCTTATATTACTGGTACCATAAAACAAGATCAAGATGCTGTGTTCCAGGCAGCAGACATATTTCAAAGCTGGACGTCTGTAGGCACTGGAGAAATTATCAACGGAAGTGATGTTGTTAAGGAAGTTCTGACCTTAGGCATCTGTGGCATGAGCATCCCTCGCCTTCCCCCCACCCGTCTAACAGCATGGCACGTGGGACATGGTGGCTAGTTTGGTGGAAAGCATATGTGCTGCTGGGCATGGACACATACGCAGAGAAGCGCCAGCAATGTACCCCAGAGACCTGAGTCTGCCAGAGACCACCTCGGCCAATAAGTCCACCTAGAAGATCCCTCAACCAATGGGAGACGTATGTGATCATAGCCAATAAATGACCACAGCTCAGATCTGACCCAGGATAGAAATGGGGCCCCCACGGTGTCATCATTCTGAGCTTAGATTCAGTTTCACACTGTGTAGTATTGGTTCCCAACTGGCATTCTGAACCTGTGAATACGTTGTGTCTGCCAAAGTGTTTGTAGTATAAGATCCCTGTTCAGTTTGATAGTTATACTTTTTTCCTGACCCCATTAAAAATTTTTTAGAACATATTTTGTTGGTCTTGCACTTCTGTGACAGCATCACAATTTTTTTCACCTGATAAGTCATATTTTTTTAAATCCAAATAAAAATTAATCCTTCATAAAAGAGTTATTATTTTGTAAGATTAGATGAAAATTTCTTTTTTGTAATATTCAAATACTTTGAGTAGTAGCAGTTGTGCTTCTTTTTTTACAGGATATCTTTTTGAATCTTTAACTCATGGAATATTTTTTTGATGTTTCGTTGTAAGCCTTCTTTTCTTTACTTCATGCTGTTGTATTACCTAATGCTTTCCCACAGGAATTATGCTTCAGTATAGTTATATGAAGCAAAGCTTGATAACTGATAGAAGAATGGATGGTGTCACTAAAAGAATTCAAAGAACATTGAGAATCCCATTGTTAATCCAGCGTCATTTTGGCCACAATTAACAAATGGCTGGTTCCTTCAAACACTGGAGGACATCCCTTTAGAAGCTGGGCAGTGATCTCTTCCACACATTTAGTGGATCACTGGTGAATAAAACAAATTTATCTTCTGTGGTCTATCATTGTATCCAAAGAAGAGCAATGAATCTCATGAAGGGTCTAGAGCACAAGTCTTATGAGGAGCAGCTGAGGGAACTGGGATTGCTTAGTCTGGAGAAAAGGAGGATCAGGGGAGACCTTATCACTCTCTACAACTACCTGGAAGGAGGTTGTAGTGAGGTGGGTGTCAGTCTCTTCTCCCAAGTAACAACTGAAAGGACAAGAGAAAATGGTCTCAAGTTGCACTAGGGGAGGTTTAGATTGGATATTAGGAAAAATGTCTTCACCAAAGGGGTTGTCAAGCATTGGAACAGGCTGCCCAGGGAAGTGGTTGAATCACCATCCCTGGTGGTATTTGAAAGATATGTAGATGTGGTGTTTAAAGACATGGTTTAGTGGTGGACTTGGCAGTGCTATGTTAATGATTTCACTCTATGGTCTTAAGGGTCTTTTCCAACCTAAATGATTCTATGATCTATGATACTATGATCTCCTGGAACCCTTCAATTTCTGCACCAAAATTCAGTTCCTTCTTATTTATTTAACCTGGGTTGAGCCTAACATAGGAATATAAAACATTTTCTGTTTATCCGAACTTGTTTGTATCTATTCAGGTTTATAAGAATACTTTTTAATCTGCAAGACAGTCTGTAAGGCAGAACTTAACATAAATTCTCAGAAGTGCATGGTGAATTTAAATATGCTGTTCCCTTTTATTAAAAATACAGCACTTTTTATAAGGCTGATGGAACATCTACAATAATTAGTAGGAGCAAACTATTGAAGTAATTATTATTGTGATTCTGAGAGGATTTATACTCTTTATGGGACTAATTATGTTATTCAAGTCAAATGAATTTTTGCAATGATATCTACAGGAGAAAAGCACACTTTCTCTGTGAATGTCATACTAAACTGACAGAGGAAATTTGGAGAGGTGTGAGGGCCTTGCTGACTTCTTTGCATTTGTGCCTTTTGTTTAGTTTAGATGAAAATGATTAAGGATTTTTTCAGAGAAAAATATGTTGGCAACTCACTGTAAAAGAAGGCGGCATTTGAGATTGATAAAGGAATGAGTACATATTACAAGGACTTCAGGGCAATTTTCACTTGCACTCTGGGCAATTAGACACCCACCTTTAATTAAAAGTCAGTGGAGCTGAGTTACTAAGTACCACTCGTGAGTTTCAAAATATCATTAAATTGATAGAAGAATGTATTAAAAATGGGTAGAGGGTTCTTTCAACATTTCAGTTGAAAGAAGTAGATTTTGGGTAGTTTGAAATGTTTGGACTGAAAAAGTATCATTAAAATATTTCTGTAAGGCACATCAAGAGAAGAGCCTGGTACTGCAGAACAAAACAAAAAAAATGAAGCCGTTGACGTGTCTGGTTGATTAGAAATCTGTCACTGAGGAGCAAACTATGCTAGAACTTTCATGTGAACAATAGAGTTAGAGGTGCTACTTCCCTCCCCACTTCTCCCCATTGCATAATAAAGACTGATAACATGTCATTTTGGGTGTTGGGGAGAAGATGCTGCAGCTTCAGAAGATGCCCAGAGCTTCAAGCAATGGGATGCCCTGCATGGTGGACAGGGCCACAGAAATGGAGAAAGGCCAATGGCTGAGGCTGCACAGCACATCCTGGAAAGGAGGACGGCCATTGGCTCAGTGCACCACTTGCCTCCTCCCTTTGTGATTTATGAGTCCATCTCACCACATTTTACCTTCAGCATAAGTTTAAGCACTGCTGCTACCACAGAATAGAAAAGCTACAGCAGAGTAAGTTGGCTTTCCTTTGTAGTTGGTGTCCCCCCCTACTTGAAAGACAAAGGGAAGACGAAATGTAGAGTGAATAATATATTCAGTGCCAAAACCTGCTGATAAGTACATATGCATGTGTGCATGTATAAACAATCTATTCTTCAAATTTTTTTTTCTGGAGTTCCAAGACAATAAAATCTTAGTAATTAACAAAGACAATGGAAAAGATCTTGTAAATGGTTGGTATAGGTCATTCCACTTTCTTGAACATACTTACTGTTGTAAGAAACAACATTGCTGAAGGTGCCAGGAAACACTGAAAATAGGACTGGAAGGAACCTCAAGGGATCATCTCATCCTAGTTTCTGCCCTAAGGCAAGATAAATCCTACCTAAACCATTCCTGACAGGTTTGTCAAAGACGTTCTTAAAAACCTCCAGTGGTGGGGAGTCCACAGCATTCCTTGGCAATCTACTGATTTAAATGGTGTTTACTTTGTCTTAATTTTGGATACATTTTGTCAATGGAATATTGGCCTATCTACAAGGAGAATATTATGCTATGCAAAATATGAATAAAACTGTTAATAAATAACTTAGTGATATACTGTCTCAATATTATTTTTTCCATTTGAATTAATAAAATGCATAAGATTTTAGAAGTTTTATTTAATATGATAAATTATAATACTTTTATCAGTTCATAAAATAAAATAAATTTCTTCTGCTGGATATAGTCTGGTCCATTTATTAAATTTTGTTTAGATTCTAGAATATCAATAAAACACATATAAAGATATTCTGTGGTCATTGATTCAGTTCCGACAGCTAATAAAGTTGATCTGAAACAAAAACTAATGGCCAATTTACCCATTTAATAGTTCTTTATTTTGGGAAAAATCTTTCATATTTCTTATAAATATTGAATCATTGCCTGTTTAAGGATTCCTTTTGAACATAATTTTTAGAACATAATTTTTAGAGGGGTGCATACATGCATTCATACAGGCAATATATTAGCTGTCATTGCTAAGACTGTATAAGACTATATACCCAATGAAAGATAGATTAAACCAGTGAAAAATTGTAATATTTATCTTAAAGAATTCAACGTTTTTTGTATTTATACCAATGGATGCAGGAAAATTACTTATACAATGTGAAGTTCTTTGGTGTTTACCTTCCAAAACACTGAAACACACTTTGGGCTTTAAATTTACTGCTTAAGAGGAAGTTTACTTATGTAGCTATCCAAAATTGTCTTTTTCTTCTGTTTGCTATATTGACATTTTACAGAGAGATGTTTCTATCACTGCTAATGCTTTCAGTTTGATACTTGTTAGTATATATTAATGATAACCTTGGCGGGGAGGAAGAGGACAAACAGAATTTGCAATCTTATTTAATTAGGATTTTTCCTTAGATTTGTTAAAAATGTAAAAAGAAAATTAACAAACACAAAAAAATTTAAAACAAACAAAAATTCAGAACATCATTATGACATAATGATGAGATATTTATAAAAGGTTCAGGATGAAACTGAGAAGGTGAAGTGGGTTGACGCTGGCTGGATGCCAGATGCCTACTAAAGCCGCTCTATCACTCACCTCCTCAGCTGGACAGGGGAGAGAAATTATAAAGAAAAGCTCACAGGTCTAGATAAGGACAGAGAGAGATCATTCACTAATCACTGCAACAGGAAAAACAGACCTGACTAGGGGAAAAATTAATTTAATTTGTTACCAATCAAATCAGTGTAGGTTAATGAGAACTAAAAGTAAATCTTAAAACACCTTACCCCCACCTCTCCATTCTTCCCAGGCTCAACTTCATTCCTGATTTTCTCTACCTCCTCCCCGCAAATGGCACAGGGGAACAGGGAATGGGGGTTGCGGTCAGTTCATCACATGTTGTTTTCTGCTGCTCCTTCCTCCTCAGGAGGAGGACACCTCACATTCTTCCCTTGCTCCAGTGTGGGGTCACTCCCACAGGAGACAGTCCTCCACAAACTTCTCCAAAGTGAGTCCTTCCCACAGGCTGCAGTTCTGCACGAACTGCTCCAGCCTGAGTCCTTTCCACAGGGTGCCGTCCTTCAGGAACAAACTGCTCCACTGTGGGTTCCCCACAGGGTCACAAGTCCTGCCAGCAAACCTGCTCCAGCCTGGGCTCCTCCCTCCATGGGTTCACAGGTCCTGCCAGGAGCTTATTCCAGCATGGGCTTCACATGGGGTCACAGCCTCCTTCAGGCACCCACCTGCTCTAGCATGGGGTCCTCCATGGGCTGCAGGTGGATATCTGCTCCACTGTGGATCTCCATGGGCTGCAGGGGCATAGCTTGCCTCACTGTGTTCTTCACCAGGGGCTGCAGGGGAATCTCTGCTCTGGCACCTGGAGCACCTCCTGCCCCTCCTGCTGCACTGACCTTGTGTCTGCAGTGTTGTTTCACATATTCTCACTCCTCTCTTTGGCTGCAATTGCTGTGCTGTGTTTCTTCACCCTTCTTAAATATGTTATGAAATTGTGGTGGTTAACCCCAGCCAGCAACTAAGCACCACGCAGCTGCTCGCTCACACCTCCATGGTGGGACGGGGGAGAGAATTTTAAGAGTGAAAGTAAGAAAACTCATGGGTTGAGATAAAGACAGTTTAATAGGTAAGGCAAAAGCCACACACGCGAGCAAAACAACACAAGGAATTCATTCACCACTTCGCATGGGCAGGCAGGTGTTCTTCCATCTCCAGGGAAGCAGGGCTCCATCATGCATAAGGGTTTCTTGGGAAGACAGATGCCATCACTCCGAACGTCCCCCCACCCCTTCCTTCTTCTTCCTCCCAGCTTTATATACCGAGCACGGTGTCATATGGTATGGAATATCCCTTTGGCCAGTTGGGGTCAGCTGTCCTGGCTGTGTCCCCTCCCAGCTTCCTGTGCAGCCCCAGCCTGCTCGCTGGCAGGCCAGCCTGAAAAGTTGCTTGACTGCTCAGTAACAACCCAAAACATCAGTACATTATCAATATTTTCTCATCACAAATCCAAAACATAACCTTATACTAGCTTCTATAAAGAAAATTAACTCTATCCCAGCTGAAACAAGGACATCTGAATAACAAATATTTATCTAGAGACACTCAAATAATAAAGAAAACAGTGAATTACATCAGAAGCAATGAACCTGCAAGGAAATGGGAGTATAATGTGGATTTGGGACAGTGTAAAATAAGTAACAGATTTTCACGGGCATTATTTTTCCTTGATTCACATTTTCATTGATGGGGGTGTTGAATAGGCACAGACCAATACATTCATGATTCATTTTAGATAACACTGAAATCAATAGGCTGCTGTTAAATGGCAGTGTGTTCAGAAAATACATTAATTTGCTTTTAGTTATTTGGGTTCTTACAGTGGCTCTTCTAATATTATTCATTAAACACAAGAAACATACTCAGATTTTAGATGCCTTTTGCCCCCTCACATTTAATTTCAGTTCTAAATTCAAGTATAGTTATGATTGCTGTCAGCTAACACTGATAGATATTTGAGTTAAAATGTTTGGGAATTGTTCTAGCATTTTTTTTTTCCAACAAGAACAAAATCTTATTTGGTGTTTTCACCAAGAGAAATGATGAAATTGGTTTCTAAGCTCTTGTGACTAAGGTGCCATGGCCAGTCTTATAATTTATGTGCTTATGCACCACAGAATCACAGAATCATTAAGACTGGAAAAGATATCAAGTCCAACCATCAACCCAACACCATCATGCCCACTAAACCATGTCCCAAAATGCGATGTGTACAGGTTTTTTGAACACCTCCAGTGATGGTGACTCCACCACCACCCTGGGCAGCCTGGTCCAATGCTTGACCACTGTCTCCATAAAGAAATTTTTCCTCATATCTAATCTAAACCTCCCCTGATAAAACTTGAGGCCCTTTCCAATCATCCTATTACTAGTTACTTGGGAGAAGAGACCAACACCTACCTCACCATAACCCCCTTTTAAGTAGTTGTAGAGAGCGATAAGGTCTCCCCTCAGCCTCCTCTTCTCCAGATGAAACAACCCCAGTTCCCTCAGTCACTCTTCATAAGGCTTGTTCTCCAGGCCCCTCACCAGCTTCGGTGCCCTCCTCTGGACACGCTCCAACACCTCAGTGTCCTTCTTAAAGAGAGTGGCCCAAAACTGAACACAGGATTCAAGGTGCGGCCTCACCAGTGCCGAGTACAGGGGCACAATCACTTCCCTGCTCCTGCTGGCCACACTATTTCTGATACAGGCCAAGACACTGTTGGCCATCTTGACCACCTGGGCTGGCTCATGTTCAGCCTGCTGTCAACCAGCAACCCCAGATCCTTTAGACCAGCTCTCCAGCTGCTCCTCCCCAAGCCTGTAGCGTTGCATGAGGTTGTTGTGGTTGAAGCACAGGACCCGGCACTTGGCCTCATTAAACCTCATACAGTTGACCTCTACTCATCGATCCAGCCTATCCAGATCCCTCTTCAGAGCCTTCCTACCCTTGAGCAGATCAACACTCCCACCCAGCTTGGTGTCGTCTGCAAAGTTACTGAGGGAGCACTTGATCCCCTCATCCAGATCATCAATAAAGATATTGAACAAGACCGGCCCCGGAACTGAGCCCTGGGGAACACCGCTTGTGACCGGCAGCCAGCCGAATTTAACTCCATTTGCCACAACTCTCTGGGCTTGGCCATCAAGCCAATTCTTTACCCAGCGAAGAGTATGCCTGTCTAAGACATGAACGGCCAGTTTCTCCAGGAGAATGCTGTGGGAGACGCTGTCAAAGGCTTTCCTAAAGCCCAGGTAGGCAATGTCCACAGTCTTTCCCTCATCCACTAGGCGGGTCACCTGGTCATAGAAGGAGATCAGGTTGGTCAAGCAGGATCTGCCTTTCATGAACCCATGCTGGCTGGGCCTGATCCCTTGGTTGTCCTGCACGTGCTCTGTGAGCACCCTCAAGATGAACTGCTCCATAATCTTCCCTGGTACAGAGGTCAGGCTGATAGGTCTGTAGTTCCCGGGATCCTCTTTCCGGCCTTTCTTGTAGATGGGCGTCACATTGGCAAGCCTCCAGTTGTCTGGGACCTCCCCTGTTATCCAGGACTGCTGATAAATGAAGGAGAGTGGCTTGGAAAGCTCCTCCGCCAGCTCTCTCAGTACCCTTGAGTGGATCCCATCAGGCCCCATAGACTTATGGGTGTCCAGGTGGCTTAACAGGTCCTTAACTACTTCCTCCTGGATTATGGGCGAGTTATTGTGCTCTCCATCCACATCTTCCAGCTCAGGGGTCTGAATACCCTGCGGATACCTGGACTGGCTATTAAAGACTGAGGCAAAGAAGGCATTCAGTACCTCAGCCTTATCCTCATCCTTGGAGACAATGTTCCCCGCCATATCGAGTAAGGGATGGAGATTCTCCTTGCCTCTCTTTTTGTTGTTAATATATTTGAAGAAGCATTTTTTGTTATCCTTTATGACTGTGGCCACATTGATCTTGAGCTGGGCTTTTGCCTTTCTAATTTTCTCTCTGCATGACCTAAGGAGATCCTTGTACCCTTCCTGAGTTGCCTCCCCCTTCTTCCAAAAGTGATAAACTCTCCTCTTTTCCCTGAGTCCCAGCCAAATCTCCCTGTTCAGCCAGGCCGGTTGTCTTCCCCTCCAGCTCTTCTTATGGCACATGGGGACTGCCTGCTCCATCCTTACCCATAAGCACTCCACTTGGTCTTCACAGTCATTGATTTCTACACAGTCAAAACACTCCCTAACATACAGAGCCACCCCACTGCCTCTCCTTCCATACCTATCCCTTCTGAAGAGCTTATAGCCATCCAGTGCAGCACTCCAGTCATTAAAGTGATCCCACCATGTTTCTGTAGTGGAGACTAAGTCATAGCTGTCCTGCTGCACAATGGCTTCCAGCCTCTCCTGTTTGGTGCCCATGCTGCGTGCATTGGTGTAGATGCACTTGACCGGGCCATCGATTTCACTCCCAACACCGTCATGCCACCCCTAGGCTCATCTCTAGTGAGCCTCGTTTTATCCGCTTCCACCTTTGAATCTAGTTTAAAGCCCTCCCGATGAGGCCTGCCAGCTCATAAGCAAGAATCCTTTTCCCACTTGGAAATACTTGCACTCCATCTGTTGCCAGGAGGCCCAGTGCTGTGTAAAGCACTCCGTGGCCAAAAAGCCCAAAATTCTGCCAATGGCACCAGCCTCTGAACCATGTGTTGACCAGGTGTGCTTTCCTATTCCTTTCAATGTTCCTCCCTGTTGCTGAAGGGATTGACAAAAACACAACCTGTGCTCCTGCTCCATCGATTACTCTCCCCAGTGCTCTGAATTCCCTTTTAATTGCTTTTGGGCTTCTTAACACAAGCTCATCATTGCCAACCTGTAGGACCAACAGCGGGTAGTAATCAGTGGGCCGAATAGACCAGGGAGTTTCCTGGTGACATCTCTCACTTGAGCCCCAGGGAGGCAGCCGACCTCCGTGTGGGTTGGGTCCGGTCAGTATATTGGGCCCTCTGTTCCCCTCAGAAGGGAGTCGCCTACCACAATTACCCTCCTTTTTTTCTTAACAGAGGGCATCTTGATGCATGGGGCTGGCTGACGCACTCTAGGCAACGTCCTGGATGGACTTTCTTCAAGGTCCTCATATTCCTGTCCCTCAAGATCCAGAGCCCCATATCTGTTCTGTAGGGGCAGCTGGGACGGTGAGGGAGGCTGTGAGGGGATTTGCCTGGCACCCCAAGCAGGTACCTGTCTCCATTCTCCCTCATCTCTTAGGTCCTCTCCCTCTGCCCAGCAGCAAGAGGGCAGGGGATCCCCTGCTGCTTGTGGAGCCTCCACCGGCTGCCCCTGGGGCAGGGGCAGCCAGTTGTGGCGCCACAGATCTATCTCCCTCTCACACTGCCTGATGTTCCCCAGCCTCTCCATTGCCTCTGCCAGCTCTGCCCCCAGTCTGAGCAGGTCACTCACCTGGTTGCACCGCACGCAGGTGTTGTCTCCACTGGTCTCGAGCACAAGCGACAGGCTCAGACCCTACCTGCAGTTGGACACCAGGACAGCTGCGTGCTTGAGCAGGAGCTCGGTCTGGGTCGCCACATTCCCTCTGGCCATGGCTTTCAGCCGAGTGGAGACTGTGGCTGGGACTCTGCTGGGAGGCTGATGGCCACTCATCAAGAGAGTCTTTAGTGCTGGGTGGGACTGTGCCTGCCCATGCGCCTCACTCTGCATGAGCTGCCCTGCAAACTGACGCACCACACCCTTGTGACACACCGCACCATGTTTGCTGCCGCTCCCGTCCCCGCCCACACGGAGCCAGAGCTCCCGCTCTCCAGGAGCCCACCTTGCCGGCCTGGGGGGCTGGGGCCCACTCTCTCTCTCTCTCCCTGTGCTGCCGCCTTCCCAATTTGGCCACTTCAGGAAGGGTCCCCCAGCGCGAGCCTCCGCTGCGGAGCCCTTCGCCTCGGCGGCACGGCACACGTGCATCATGTATATGTGTGCAAGTAGTATCCTGAAGGATACACTCAGTACTTCTGGTGATGTGAGTGGAAAGGTAAAGAATGATATTGTCACTGGGCTACTACCAAGGAATATGTCTCAGATTTGAATATGTAGTTTTTCGTACAGAGCTGTGGACCAGTAGAAAATGAGTGAATGAGCAGTTTTTGAAGGACCTCCAGAGGTTTGCACTGAGCCTGGAAAATTAGCAACAGTGAGGATACTTTGGCTTTATTAAGCCGAGCACTCCGTAAGTGTGTTCCTCGAAGCCACCGAGGCGAAGGGTTACGGAGTGAAGGATCTCGCCGGGGGACCCTTCCCGAGGCGGCCAAACTGCGAAGGCGGCAGCACAGGGAGCGAGAGAGTGCCCCAGCTTCCCCCCCAACCCCCAGCCAGTGGAGCGGGCTCCTAACGAGCGGCAGTGCTGACCCAGCGCGGGTGGGGCCCAGGGCAGCAGTGGCCAAAACCCCTCGCCTACAAGAGCAGCCCCCAGGAGCGCGAGCGACCCAGAGCACGGCGAACAGGGCGTGGCGTGTCAGGAGGGCGTGGCGCGTCAGTTTGCACGGCACTTGGTGCAGGCAGGGCGTGCAGGGAAGGCGTGTGGGTGGGGTACAGTACAAGTGGCCATCGTCCTCCCAGAGGAGGCTCAGCCATGGTCGCCACTCGGCTGAAAACCAGGGCCAGAAAGAACGTGGCGACACAGACGGAGCTCCCGCGCAGGCACAAGGCTGTCCAAGTATCCGGCTGCAAAGAGCACCTGAGCCTGTCGGTTGTTCCAGAGACCGACGGGGACACTACCTGCGTGCGGAGTGACCAGATGAGCGACCTGCTCAGCCTGGTGGCAGAGCTGAAAGAGGAAGTGGAGAGACTGAGGAGCATTAGGGAGTGTGCGAGAGAGAGAGATTGGTGGAGCCACACCCGGCCATCCCTGAAGCAGGGGCAGCTGGTGGAGGCTCCACAAGCAGCAGGAGATCCCCTGTCAGGGGAATTCAGAGCACTGGGGAGAGTAATCGATGGAGCAGGAGCACAGGGCAGAAGGAGAGGACCTAAGAGATGAGGGGAAATGGAAGCAGGTCCCTGCTCGGAGAGGCCAGCGAATCCCCCCCAGCATCCCTCACTGTCCCAGCTGCCCTTACACAACAGGTATGGGGCTCTGGAACATGAGGGACAGGAACATGAGGACCCTGACAATGGTCCGTCCAAGGGGGTGCCTAGGGTGAGTCAACCAGCCCCACGCATCAAGACGTCCTCTGTTAAGAAAAAAAAGAGAGTGATTGTCGTAGACGACTCCCTTCTGAGGGGTACAGAGGGCCCAATATGTCGACCAGACCCAACCCACAGGGAAGCCTGCTGCCTCCCTGGGGCCTGGGTGAGAGACGTCACCAGGAAACTCCCTGGTCTGGTTCGGCCCACTGATTACTACCCGCTGTTGGTCATGCAGGTTGGCAACGATGAGGTTGCACTAAGAAGCCCAAAGGCAATCAAAAAGGACTTGAGAGCACTGGGGCGACTGATCGATGGAGCAGGAGCACAGGTAGTGTTTTCATCAATCCCTTCAGTGACAGGGAAGAACGCTGAAAGGAACAGGAAAGCACACCTGATCAACATGTGGCTTAGGGGCTGGTGCCGTCATGAGAATTTTGGGTTTTTTGACCACGGGGCGGTTTACACGGCGCCGGGCCTCCTCGCAGCTGATGGAGTGCAACTGACGCCAAGGGGCAAAAGGATTCTTGCTCATGAGCTGGCAGGCCTCATTGAGAGGGCTTTAAACTAGATTTGGAGGGGAGAGGGGATAAAACCGGGCTCACTACAGTTGAACCTAGGAGTAGGTTCAACGTGCCAGAGTTGAAATCGATAGCCCAGCTCATGTGCATCTACACCAATGCACGCAGCATGGGCACCAAACAGGAGGAGCTGGAAGCCATTGTGCAGCGGGACAGCTATGATGTAGTTGCCATCACAGAAACATAGTGGGATGCTTCTCATGACTGGAGTGCTGCAATGGATGGCTATAACCTCTTCTGAAGGGATAGGCAGGGAAGGAGAGGTGGTGGGGTGGCTCTGTATGTTAGGGAGTGTTTTGATTGCATAGAAATTGAAGATTGTGAAGACCAACTAGAGTGCTTGTGGGTAAGGATGAGGGGGAAGGCCAATGAGGCAGATATCTTGCTGGGAGTCTGTTACAGACCACCCAACCAGGACGAAGAGACAGATGAGACATTCTATAAGCGACTGGCGGAGCTCTCGCATTCGCTGGCCCTTGTTCTTGTGGGGGACTTCAACCTACTGGACATCTGCTGGAAGTATAACACGGCAGAGAGGAAACAATCTGGGAGGTTCCTGGAGTGTGTGGAGGATAACTTCCTGACGCAGCTGGTGAGTGAGCCCACCAGGGGAGGTGCCTTGCTGGACCTGCTATTTACAAACAGAGAAGGACTGGTGAGAGATGTGGTGGTCGGAGGCCGTCTTGGGCTTAGCGACCACAACATGATAGAATTCTCAGTTGTGAGTGAAGTAAGGAGAGGGGTCAGCACAACTGCTATCATGGACTTCCGGAGGGCAGAATTTGGCCTGTTCAGGTTACTGGTTGAGAGAGTCCCTTGGGAGACAGTCCTGAAGGACAAAGGGGTCCAGGAAGGTTGGACAGCCTTCAAGAAGGCAATCTTAAAGGCGCAGGAGCAGGCGGTCCCATGTGCCGTAAGAAGCGCTGGCGGGGAAGGCGACCGGCCTGGCTGAACAGGGAGATTTTGCTGGGACTCAGGGGAAAAGAGGAGAGTTTATCACCTCTGGAAGAAGGGGAAGGCAACTCACAAAGAGTACAAGGACCTCGTTAGGTCAAGCAGGGACAAAATCAGAAAGACAAAAGCCGAGCTAGAGCTCAGTCTGGCTACAGTCGTAAAGGATAATAAAAAATGTTTTTACAAATATATTAACAACAAAAAGAGAGGCAAGGAGAATCTCCATCCCCTACTGGATATGGCAGGGAACATTGTCTCCAAGGACGAGGATAAGGCTGAGGTACTTAATGCCTTCTTTGCCTCAGTCTTTAATAGCCAGTCCAGGTATCCGCAGGGTATTCAGACCCCTGAGCTGGAAGATGTGGATGGAGAGCACAATAAATTCCTCATAATCCAGGAGGAAGCAGTCAAGGACATGCTAAACCACCTGGACACCCATAAGTCTATGGGGCCTGATGGGATCCACTCAAGGGTACTGAGAGAGGTGGCGGAGGAGCTTTCCAAGCCACTCTCCTTCATTTATCAGCAGTCCTGGATAACAGGGGAGGTCCCAGACGACTGGAGGCTTGCCAATGTGACGCCCGTCTACAAGAAAGGCTGGAAAGAGGATCCC
This sequence comes from Phaethon aethereus, assembly GCF_964289735.1. Lineage (NCBI taxonomy): Eukaryota > Metazoa > Chordata > Aves > Phaethontiformes > Phaethontidae > Phaethon > Phaethon aethereus. The sequence continues at coordinate 130,510,186 of NC_138575.1, forward strand.
GGGAACTACAGGCCTGTCAGCCTGACCTCTGTACCGGGGAAGATTATGGAGCGGTTGGTCTTGAGAGTGCTCACAGGGCATCTGCAGGACAACCAACGGATCAGGCCCAGCCAGCATGGGTTCATGAAAGGCAGATCCTGCTTGACCAACCTGATCTCCTTCTATGACCAGGTGACTCGCCTAGTGAATGAGGAAAAGACTGTGGACGTTGTCTACCTGGACTTTAGGAAAGCCTTTGACAGCGTCTCCCACAGCATTCTCCTGGAGAAACTGGCGGCTCGTGGCTTAGACAGGTTTACTCTTCGCTCGGTGAGGAACTGGCTGGATGGCCGAGCCCAGAGAGTTGTGGTGAATGGTGTTAAATCCGGCTGGTGGCTGGTCACAAGCGGTGTTCCCCAGGGCTCAGTTTTGGGGCTGGTCTTGTTCAATATCTTTATAGATGATCTGGATGAGGGGATCGAGTGTTCCCTCAGTAAGTTTGCAGATGACACCAAGTTGGGTGGGAGTGTTGATCTGCTGGAGGGTAGGAGGGCTCTGCAGAGGGATCTGGACAGGCTGGATCAATGGGAAGAGGTCAACTGTATGAGGTTTAATAAGGCCAAGTACAGGGTCCTGCACTTCGGCCACAACAACCCCATGCAACACTACAGGCTTGGGGAGGAGTAGCTAGAGAGCAGCCCAGCGGAAAGGGACCTGGGGCTGCTGGTTGACAGACGGCTGAACATGAGCCAGCAGTGTGCCCAGGTGGCCAAGAAGGCCAACAGCATCCTGGCCTGTATCAGAACTAGTGTGGCCAGCAGGAGTAAGGAAGTGATCGTGCTCCTGTACTCGGCACTGGTGAGGCTGCACCTTGAACCCTGTGTTCAGTTTTGGGCCCCTCACTACAAGAAGGACATTGAGGTGCTGGAGCGTGTCCAGAGAAGGGTAACGAAGCTGGTGAGGGGTCTGGAGCACAAGTCTTCTGAGGAGCGTCTGAGGGAACTGGGGTTGTTTAGTCTGGAGAAGAGGAGGCTGAGGGGAGACCTTATCGCTCTCTACAACTACCTGAAAGGGGGTTGTGGCAATGAGGGTGTTGGCCTCTTCTCCCTAGTAACTAGCGATAGGACAAGAGGAAATGGCCTCAAGTTGTGCCAGGGGAGATTTAGATTGGATATCAGGAAAAATTTCTCCACCAAGAGAGTGGTCAGACATTGGAACAGGTTGCCCAGGGAGGTGGTGAAGTCGCCATCCCTGGAAGTGTTCAAAAAACATGTGAATGTGGCACTTCAGGACATAGTTTAAGGGACATGGTGGCGCTGGATTAATGGTTGGACTTGATGATCTGGAAGGTCCTTTCCAACCTAGTGATTCTGTGATTCTGTGATTCTGTAAGCCCCAAACTTCGATTGCAATGCTTACCTCAGGCGAAGACTTATACAGTATTCTCTATAACCATTTTGCTAGGATGGGCGTTGAAAATGTAATTAAGTATTTAGAAAAAAACTTGACAAAATGACATATAATGACATTATACATTAGTTATAGAAAGCTATAAAGACTTCTGGAGGATTTAGTGATAAGCAAATATGAGTGAGATAGTAGTGAAAATTCACTAGAGACAAGAACATATCAGCACTTGTAATGAGAGTCAATGTCAAACAATTGTACACATTGATCATGTTGAATTAGCTTGAATCAATTAGTGAAAAATATCAAGGTCATACCGTCATCAGTGTAAACCAATATTCATCAGTGATTAAGAAAGAACTTGTGTTAGACTGTATAAGAAAAAATTAAGTTAACAACCACAGTATTCTAATGATTAATATAATTATAAGAATTCATTTATATTGCAGGGTATGAGACCAAAACTTTGGTGATAAATGTTAGAAATAGGAGAGGTATCAGAGGACCCTAAAACTGATTTACACAATTCTAAATAGAAGTATATATTAGTGAAATGGATTATAAAATGACTCTTTTTTTTTTCATTTTGCAGTTCTGAAATGAGCAGGTATCCAAGGAAACAGAAAAAGGAAATTACAAGTTATGAAAATAAGTACAACTTTACATGATTTTTAACTCACTGTGGTATTGAAGCCAGCAGCTTACAAGAAGTTCAAACAGGACACAAACGTGTGTTATTAAAACATTTATAACTATTTAGGTAGAGAAAATTACTGAGAGTCATTAAATCTTATGATCAGGAGAATAAATCAATAATTTTCTCCAGCTAAGGAGAAGCTTCATCTGTAAATAAGTTTTCCCATTTATCTTCACCCTCATTTTGAAGTATCTTGCGCTGACTACTTTAAGGATGGGATAGGAGGAAGGCTGTGTTGCAGTATCTGATTTGGAAAGACAATCACTATAGGAATTATGATGTTGCTTCTTTAGATAAAGTCTTGAAATGTCAACTACTTTTAGTAATTCCTTTTTCTAATTTCAAAAGAGATATCCAGCCTCCTTTAGCATTTACAGTAATATATAAATCAGAGTTGTCAACCCTGAATTGCCTAATCATCTTTGCCTGTCTACTTTTATGCACTGTTTTCAGTATCCTGCTGCTTTCCGAATTTAAAAAGCCAAGAAAACTATTAAAATAGAACTAAAAAGCACTACTGTCTCTTCCTCCTTCTTCACTGAATGACCGAGATTTGTTTTATAAATAACAGGAAACACCCTCTGCAGATGTTTTTGCAGGATCTTAGCAGCAGATGTTATCTTCTCTAGAAAAAAAAATGAGCAATTTGTATATGACAAGATTTTGGGTTTTTTGAGATTTGGAAGACAGATTTGCCTTTAAACATTAAATCAGAGGAGACTAAAAATCTGTTTTTGAAAATCTGGAGAAAGGTGAAATGCTTTTTTGTGGGGACCTATTAAATGAAACACTTTTATCTAGAAGCAAAAGTATCAGCATACATCACCAGTGAAGGTGACAATTTAGCTTGTTACAGCTTTGAAGAGTAGATAAGCTAGTACCTCAGTAAGATAGTAACAAGCTTCTCATCTGTCTTGACATCTTTTGAGGTAGTGGCTATCAACACTGCCACAGATAGCTAGCTAAAGTATCACAGAATCATGTTTCTCTTCCCTTGCTTAAAATAAAATTGAGTTGTATGGTACTTGTCACTACCGGAATCTAGACGAAAGTGATTACAATTGTTGCATTCCAGCCATCTGTGCTTCCCTTCCCCTTTTTTCATTCTTTTTTTTTCCTTTAAGAATACAATTTGTTTCAAAGTTCGCAATGTCTTTATAAATAACATCCACTTCATATGTATACAATGTATAAGTGTATACAATGCACCTGCAGTGCTTCCCAATAAATAAGACAAAATGAAATACACTTAAGTAAGGATTACCTATCAAGCCATGCACCATCCTGAACCTATAAAAGAGTTTGCATTTTGGTCATATTTCTGTGGGTTTTGCATTTATGTGATACATGAGCAAAGAGAATCCCCCAGGTACAATATTGCAATTGATTACAGAAAAGGTAATTTTGAAAAAATTCTTAGGGTAAGTGCTGTGTCAGCTGTGTGATTTTCATGTTACTGTGTCTGTTACAATGGAAAATTATTAATGATAATAGCTTGCTTTCTGAGGGAAAAAGTAGGAACTCTCCTGACAGTTGTGGTGGCTAGCAAACATAACCTTATGTTGATTACCATGATTACTCTACACATTATTCTACAAAGCATCATTAGTATTTTGCCTTATGCTGATTGAGAAAGGTAGGTTGCTAAGATTATGCTCACACAACTAAAAAGTTAAAAATGCCTTAAAACTATTTCCACGCTCTTTTAATAACTCTTCTTTGTCCCTCATACAGCAGGATGTATGGCAAGAATAGAATGTTATTTCCATTCTATTCCTTTCCGTACTGTTTCTGATATAACATTTTGTCTAAACCCACACAGCTATTTTTATGCAATTGTTTGGCATCATTGTACCTGTTAAACACTTTGCTTGTACAGCCTTTGAATAATTGAGAGGCAAGCTCCATATTAATTTATTCTACTTGGCACCTTCTAACAGCTGGTTATAAGACCAAAATCTTGCATAATATATTTCTTAGCATGCGACTAGTATTATTTCAAAGCAATCTTCAAAGCATATGTTTTGATGACTTTGCACAGGGCCTATTGATACTTGATATAACCGTAAAAAGAAATGAGTCAATATATAAAAGTTAAAGCCAAATGAATTCACGGAGAAGATTCTTTATTTTGAACTAAATCTCTTGGATCAGAAACACTTGATTTGGGTCTGGAGCTGGGCTGGAGTTAAGGTTCTTCATAGCAGTCTGTATGATGCTATGTTTTGGATTTATGTCTAAACCAGTGTTGGTAACACACAATGTTTTGGTGCTTGCTGAACAGTGCTTATGCAGTGTCAAGGCTTTCTCTTTTTTCTCCACTATGCCTCCTGCCCATTAAGTCAGGTAAGAGTGGGTAAGAGGTTGGGAGAGGACATAGCTGGGACAGCTAAACCAAGTTGGCTGAAGATATATTTCATATCATATCATGTCAGTCTCACCAACACAAACTGAGTTAGAGGAAGAAGAGTGGTTCATTTTGGCTTTCAAGGTGGCCATTGTTTGGAGACTGGTTAGATGTTGGTCTACTTGTAGAGGGTGGTGAGTGATTTCCTTTGTTCCACTTGTATTTTTGTTTGGTATATTTTTTCCCTTTTCTTTCCTTCAGATATTAATCTGTCTTTATCTCAAACAATGTGTTTTTTCACTTTTGTTCTTCGTATTTTCTTCAACCACTCTGCTGAAGGGGAAGGAGTGAGCAAGTGTCTGTGTAGAAGCTTGGCTGCTGGCTGGTGTCAGCCCATCACAACACTACTGAATCATACACCATTTGTAATCTATATTATACCATGACCATGGTGACTAAGAAATTTCTTTCTGAATGAATCTGACTAAATTCTAGCTACCACAGATGTAAGGCCTGAGAAATTAAAGACAAACTGTTAATATAAATAAAGGTGAGGGAACAGAGATTAACCTCTAATGGAGCAGAACATACAGAGCCCCAGGTAAAAAGTACAAAAATACTGTTAAACTATATTTGACTAAATTAAAACAAATTATCAACATGCAGTGACTAACATGTCATATCCAAGGAATAGTAAGAAAGAAAGAAGTTAGATATATTTTAAAAAAAAGTCTTTTTTATTTTGGGTAAGCTACTGAAGTCACGATGTTATATCTGAAAACAGAATTTTGTTTCTTGAAATAAGCAGAATGTTTGAACAAAATATATTGTCATGTGATTAGTGTTCTTGTGTACTGATGCTATTCTTGCAATAGTTTAGGCTACATTTACTGGGTAATAAAATATGCAAATTTATTATAATTTCACTTCAGCTTTATCCCTTTGCATCATAAAAAAGAAATGTTCCTTATTTGAATTATTATTGATTAAATGAAGATGACATTACACTAACTTACTTAAAATTTTTGCTTGCCTCTTAAATTGCTTTTACTTCTTATTTATCACTATTATCTTGTTATGTCATCTTTTTTTTCTTAAACAAATTAACATGTTTTGCATAAGGATTTTACCTTAATTAGTGTGGCATCAAGGTCCAAATGTTCTGATAAAATTTTTCTTTAATTTCCTCTGATATGCCATTAGTTGCTTCATCTCTATATATCCCTAAATGCTTGATCCGGTCTTTTAGCTTAAATTTTTAAGTGAAGTCAAAATCAAGTAGATCTGGCTGGCAATACTTTGAATGTCTCCTCGAGGAAGGACCAGTGGTAACTTCTAACCTGAGCTTGTTATGTGAGTACTCACAGTATACTCTTCATCCTTCTCAAACTAGGACAGGAAAACTCTCTCGGATTTCTAAGTTGGTTGTCCCCCATACTGGACTTTTTGGCCACTTCCTTCTCCAGAAGCAGTGAGTTTTCTGTGGTTGAACTTAGGTGTTACAGTTGGAAAGTACCAACAGTATCATTTGGTTTAGGTGACAAACTGCATGGAGAAAATAACAATAAATAGCAGCATACTCAGCTGACCTGTAGTATATTGGAAGGTGCAGAGTAGGCTGAACTGGTGCTGGTGTTGCAGTAAAATCTCCATCTGATTCTTCCCAGGGGAATATAGTGGAATGAGACTCACCCAGTTAATCTCTTTCCATGGACTATCATAGAACTATAAAGCTTACTGTGACCAACTCTGAGGCAATACTGTAAACTGAACAGAAAGAAATTAAGATTTCTGAGAAATAAACTGAACCGACTAATACAGTTCTGCTTGAGGTCTGTAAGGGCAGTGTGCAGGTGTGAGAAATATGTCAGTGCCATTGTCTCTGTGGATTTTACACAATCCTCATAGGTTACCAATAAGCACATGTAGCATAGACATAACCATTTAATTTATTCTGAGCTTCATATTGCAGCTTTGGCCTTAGAATCTGCTTATAGATCCTAATACAGTAGCAGCAAAAAAACTGGTAGTCATGTCCATGATCACATCGTCTTCCTTTTTATCTCATGTACAGTAGATCACACACAGCTAATTTGGCATCCTGAGTGAGTCTGTACGAGAAGGTTGTGCTTCTGTGAGGTGTAGAGCCTTTGTAGGTCGCACAGTGTGAGGAGGGCAGGAACCCCACACAAGGGTATATGCTCCCAAGCCACTGATTTTCCAGTCTGCCTTTTGACAAAATGGCAAAAATAAGACAAGGTCTGATGCCAGTTGTTCCTGCAGACAGGCACAAGACTCTGCAGAGGTGTCTTTCCCCAACCACCCTCTGCCCACTTCATCCTGAAATTCTCTGTCTCTCCTAAATTTCTTCCTTCCTGTCATATGTCAAAACAGGAATAAACTTAATAGCTGTAGAAAACACCCTTAGCTTTTGCTTTCTTTGTGGCTTGTTCTGTTTTCTCCTATTTACAAATCTGTTCTTGTCTCTTTCCTTCTGCCTCAGTCTGCTGTGTGTTTGGTGTACATACAAATTTAACAGTGTGCTATCAAGGAAAGCTCTGTCTTAAATAATTGTAAAGGTTTACAATGGGAGTGTATCTCAGTGCTCTTGGTTTCATCAGCTTCTGATACAGCCACTATATTGACGCAAATAGATCAACTTCTCACACTGGAAATGCCATATAGGTAGACAGCCAAATATTAACTCTATCTCCCATCTCAGTAGATGTGCCTGTGTGAGTGAACATCTGTTTTAAAAATCATTGGGGTGTCTAACACTTCCCAGCTGAAACCTAACACACAGATAAGGTCACTTACACCTCAGCAACTTCTGGACATTGGGTATGAGTGCCTCCTCAAAGTCCCACCAATGGAGGCATGCTCAGAATAAACAGCCAAAGCAGCAAGGGATGACAGCACAAAGAAAAACAGCAGTGATGACCTTGACAAAGAATATGTTACAATATTAATCAGGAGGATCATTTTTTGGGAATGGCTGGAAACAGTCAAAAGAGATCAGGCTTCAAGGAATAGCTTGATAGACTTATCTTATCCTTCAGAACAAAGAACAGTGGATTAAAAACCAGATGAGACTAAACCATTTTGTATGATATCTGCACCTTCCATCACAGCTAAGTAAAAAATGGTATCAGTAAGTAGTTTTTAAGTTTTACTTAAAATTTAACAATGTGCCTAATTTACTTCTGGACTTCCCTGGGAAATGGCCATTTTCACCCATCACATTGTCATGGTTTAACTCCACTGGGCAAGTCAGCCCCACATAGCTGCTCACTGACTCCCCCCTCAGTGCGATAGGGGATAGAACCAGAAGGGTAAAAGTGTGAAAACTGGTGGGTTGAGATAAAGACAGTTTAATAGGGAAAGCAAAAGCTGTGCATGTAAGCAAAGCAAAACAAGGAATTCTTTCACTACTCCCCATAGACAGCCATCTCCAGGAAAGCAGGGCTGCATCACATATAATGGTTACTTGGGAAGACAAACGCCATCACTATGAATGTCCCCCTCCCCTTCCTTCTTCTTCTTCTGCCAGCTTTATATGCTGAGCATGATGTCATATGGTATGGGATATCCCTTTGCTCAGTTGGGGTCAGCTGTCCCAGTGGTGTCACGTCCCAGCTTCTTGTGCACCCCCGGCCTTCTCTCTTGTGAGGTGGTATGAGAAGCAGAGAAGGCCTTGACTCTCTGTAAGCACTGCTCAGCAAGAGCTAAAACATCCCTGTGTTATCAACGCTGTTTTGGACACAAATCCAAAATATAGCACCATACCAGCTACTATGAACAAAATTAGCTTTATCACTGCCAAAAACAGTGCACACATATAAAATATCTTTCCCTATTCTGATTTTTCCACAAAGCATTACATACAAACTCTACTACCTGAGGAATGTCTTAAAATCTCGAGTATGGTAATGGTGAGATACTTAAAAAAGGATCTGTTGTATTTTTATTTAAGTTGTTCCTTATTTGAAGATCATTCAACATACCTCACTGAAAAACTGCAAGTAAATCCTGTATTTGCATAAGGTGCTCTGAGTAATCAGAGTATATATTTGCATACATATAACCTTTACATTTCTAAATATGCATATGCAGTTATGTGTACAAATTAAAAATTCAGTTTGTTTGAAAATCCAATAAAAAATATCAATCTACAAAGCTACAAAAAATCTGTTTATTTCCCAATCAAATGGGAAAAAATAGGGGTTAGAGCATTTTAAAACTGAATTATTGTTCTACAATAAATGTTTCTATAGGCACATCAAAAGAATGGTTCAGGTTCTTTTTTGAATTAAATGACCATTCATTTTGCTCCCATAAAACCAGAATTAATATTTACATTTTAGAAAATAGATCAGAACTTTCTGACATTTTTTCTGCCCTCTAAATACATAACAACTCATTTTCCTTATGCATTTACATTCAAAAGTGAGTCAGTGAAATATCTGTTGCCATCACTGTTTTCATTCTTTAGAGTTCTATTATAATTTCTATCACAGATGAAAAGTAAGTGCTCTTGATGAAGAGGTAAATAGTCACACTTTATCATCCTCTTTTCTGTGCACTTTAAACAAAATTAACTTTGTGCTGCTTTCATCTACATACTCTTGCTTATCTCAGTGTATTAAGGTAAACAGTAGAAAAAAACCCCAAGCATAAACACTTCCTTCAAAATTAATCATGCTTACTTTACATCTGATCTTCAAATCCTGAACATCCTTCATATCCACATAGATTTCAGCATTTTTGTGCTCACCTCTCACATTTCTTTTTAAGAAAAAGTGAAAATTTTTATGTAGATACAAAATTGTAACTGCAACTGAAAATATTCCTTTTGTATTTGAGCATGATGATAGAACAGAATATCAAGTATTTGCACATCTTTGCAAATCTTTGATCATCATTTCTTATTATCCACACATGGAACAAAAATGTGTAAATGGTTAAATGAAAGGAAAACAACTCAAACAATAGATTCTTATCATCTATCACAAATTACTCTCAAGGGAATATTATAAAGGGAATAATAATGGGAAAAAGGAAAAATGACAAAGAACAGATTTAAGAAATTGTACTCATTCTCAATAATTTGTGAATAGTAAACAAAATAAAAGACATTATATGTTGCATATTAGTTTATTTTGTAAAGACAAAATAGTATTTTTGAAAATTTTTTAACTTACAGAGACTAAAACTTTATTCGTGTGCTTTCACTGCTTTTCCAACATGAAAGTTAAACATATGCTGACATCCAATTTAAAAATAAAATATTGGTATGAAAAGGCACTTGATCTGGGAAATTATTGTATCACAGTTAGATTAGAAAGTAAGTAAACCATCATGCTCTTTTGTTTCATGACTCCAGCAGCAATAAACAGTGGCAATGAGCAGTTTCAAAGGATTTAGTCTTGTACTTGTGTTCAGGCTTGTTTTTTCTATTTGGTCATTTCAGCTTTTCTTTTATTTTTTCCACTATACTGTTCCATTTTTTAATTTAATTTACAATCTATTGTAGGAATGTTAATTATTGTCCTCTTATGAGGTCTGAATAGCTTGAAATTTGGGTATAGAAGCATCTACAGGGTGAGTAAACAACAGCTACTAAGTAATCATAATCGTATTTTGATTTAATTTAAATTTATTTTGTTCATTTTCTTTCTGTCTCTATAGGGTGAAGAAGCACACCTGCCTAGGAAGAAGCATTCAGAGGTAAGTTCTCTCAACTACTTCTCTAAAAATTACCTTTTGTTCTGAAAACATTATTATGAGGCATTGTTATGCTAGGCTGTGTCAGAGCTGTAAACTGGGAGGCAATCACAGATCAAAATTTTACTTAATTTCTTTGATTTTTCATTCTCTTAACAGCAAATATCTTCATTATGTATATACACGTAACTGCTAAAATGAAGGTAGCAAACTGTCTATCTGTAATGGGTCTGTCTGAGGTGGAGTTAATTTTCCCCACAGCAGCCCTCACAGTGCTGTGCTTTTTATTGGTAGCTAGAAAGGTGTTGATAACACACCAGTGTTTTGGCTCCTGCTGGGCAGTGCTGGCACAGCACCAAGGCTGTCTCTCCAACATTCCCCTCTCCTCACTCAGTAGGCTGGGGGTGGGCAAGATCTTGGGAGGGGACACAGCCAGGACAGCTGACCCAAACTGTCCAAAGCGATATTCCATACCATATGATGTCTCTTCAGCAATAAAAGCTAAGAGAAAGGAGGAGGAGGAGGAGGGGGCATCTGTTATTATGATGTTTGTCTTCTAGAGCAACCCCTACATGTACTGAAACCCTACTTCCTGGGAAGTGGTTGAACACCACCTGCTGATGGGAAGTAGAGAATAAATCTTTTGTTTTCGTTTGCTTCTGCATGCAGCCTTGGCTTTTGCTATATTAAACCACCTTTATCTTGACCCACAATTTTTTTTCTCATCTTATTTTCTTCCTGTCCTGACCTGCTGAAGAGGGGAATGATAGAGCAGCTTGGTGGGCACCTGGCATTCAGCCAAGGTCAACCCACCACACCATGAACTTTTTTTCTCTCTTTGATCATTTCTAATCTCTCCTGTTTATAAAATGCAGCATGTAATTCTAAAAGATGCTTCTTATCACAAGAAGAGATTATTTTATGAAGATGTATTACTGACTTTGTCATTGTATGATCATGGCTCTACTCTAGATAACTTCTTATTAATCTAAACTGCCTGTATGTTGTCAAACTTATTTCCTATTCTAGGCATCTATCTGATTTTAGAAAACTGTCCTAAGTTGGGGTATTTTTATTGCTAATGTATTTATGTAACCTGTCCCAGGCCAATCATTAACATTTGTGTGTGATATTAATGATGGATTAATTTGCCTTTTTATTAGCAAGTAATTTTACAAAAAGGAAAAAAAAAATCAACAAAAATTTATCCAAGTCCAACATTACCATGCATCCGTACTTCCTACTTGCTGTTAACACATCTCAAAAGTTATGTTAGACAAATGTCACCTGATTGGTTAAGCATAAAAAAATGTCAAGGTACAGCAAGCCAATGGGGGACTCAAATCAAGAGGTGATAATGCTATCTGAGAATGTCCCTTTCCTAAACTTGAAGTCTGTGATTGCTCAGAATTAATGTACACTTGGTCTTGGTTTACAGTTACAAAAATATTTTATTTTTTGATACTTTACTTAAAATCTTAGACTCCTTGATCGTTACATAAATGCACAGATAATTCCCTATAATATTGAGTCCTTGCTTGAGATTGATGTGAGTCAATATTAGAGTTGATGTTTATCAAACATTGATGATTTATCAAGAGTCTTCAAGTGCTTCCAATACTTTTGTTGCAAAAAATTCTAAAAGCACACCAGGAAAGTTGTGTTCCTTTCATGTTTTAACTCCAGCCAGCAACTAAGCATCACGCAGCTGCTCGCTCACTCCCTCACGGTGGGATGTGGGAGAGAATTGTAAAAGTAAGAAAACTCATGGGTTGAGATAAAGACAGTTTAACAGGTAAAGTGAAAGCCGCGCACACAAACAAAGCAAAACAAGGAATCCATTCACCACTCCCCATGAGCAGGCAGGTGTTCAGCCGTCTCCAGGGAAGGAGAGCTGCATCACGCGTAATGGTTTCTTGGGAACACAGATGCCATAACTTCGAACGTCCCCCTCCCTTCCTTCTTCTTCTGCCAGCTTTATATGCTGAGCATGATGTCATATGGTATGGGATATCCCTTCGGTCAGTTGAGGTGATCTGTCCCAGTGCTGCCTCTTCCCAGCTTCTTGCGCACTCCCTGCCTACTTGCTGGTGGGGCAGTGTGAGAAGCAGAAAAAGTCTTGACTCTGTGTAAGCACTGCTCAACAATAATGAAAACATCCCTGCATTATCAATGCTATTTTCAGCACAAATCCAAAACATAGCCTCATACTAGATAATATGCAGAAAACTAATTCTATCTCTGGCAAAATAAGCACAGTTCTTATGTGGAAAAATGTCTTCGAAGAGAAATCCAAAACACAACTTCATTTTAACTTTAACATTTTTACATTGTTCTTTCAAAATACACACCCGTCTCTTACAAGCATTTACGCTGCAAAAGTGTAAAAGAAATATATACAAGCTAGAATGCTAACAATAACATCACGTGTTAAACTCTTACCATTTGCATCATTATTACATACGCTTTGGTTATTTGAAATGTCTGAGCATGAAAGCAGGAAGGAAAGAACAAAGCATATTTTTGGTATGTTAATAACATGCTGCCAAATGTTTAACAGTTTTAAGGATGTGAAGGTGTTGCACACCAGTGTTTTAAACAGCCTTTAGAAACTGTTCTCTGATAGACAGAAACTGAATGTGTTTACCTCTTGTGTGCTAAAGGTGTTGGCCTAGTGAAATGCATTTTTATTACCTTTCTTTCTGTTGGATGAGGAGTTTGTAGTATCCTTGCAGCATCAGTAGACAAGTTCCCCACTGAATTTATTTTGCGATTATTAGTGGAGCAAACATAAGCCTTTTTTTCTGTTCTTCCTAGCAGAAAATTAAGCAATGTCACAATTTGGAATGGGTATGAACTGACATTTTGCCAGTGGCTTTTACCAGAATTAGTCAATAAAAATTGATAATATTTTTCATAGAATTTACTAAAGTACAGATACACTGAAAGCTTGGAACTGGATTATACATATCTGTAAATCCACATCTAGTGAGGAAAATATTAATGCAGAAATAAGTTTATTTATTTATACCTATATCCCCATTCACAGTAAACACTAATAACAGAAAGCATGATTATATTTCACTTTCATGTAACTGTGAAATATTTCTTTAACTAAGCATATAAATTTGTCCATGACACACAGGTGTTTTAGGGGGGAAAGAGAGTTAAGATTTATGTAAATATCATTCTAATCTTAGAGCACTTATCTCATTGCTGAAAGGGCTGATTAGACAAAAAATAAGCCAATGCAGAAAATACTTTAATACAGAAAGCTCTAAGAGTTGGGGGGGTGTTGTTTGGTTGTTGTTTTTTTTAATGATTCTTTCTATTTCTACTGTTTAACAGGATATTCAAAACCCCTCTTTACTAAGAAAAAAGAATTTTTAAGAGAGTCTTAAGAAATTTCAAAATCTCCTCCAAAAATTTAATAAATTAATGTCCTGAAATGAAGAATTTGAAGCATTGTGATGTTGTACATAGTATTTTGGCAATGATTCAACAAGTTAGTTAGGCAGTTAATTCAGGGACACTCAAATTTATTTAAAAATGAGTTTGTGATTTGTACCTTGTACTTTCTAGACATGCAAATGTCATTGTAATGTATTTACAAGTATTCCAGCAATTTAAAGAGTTTTTCCATGTTATGCAAAAAAATGTTTCATGTAATAAGCAGTTTTAATGTATATGCAGTTTAATTGTGCATTATAACTTTTCTTGCAAAATGGATTCCATAATAAAAGGTCTTCTTCCAAATTCTTAAAATACAAAGTTTGTTTTTCCAGATGGAAAATAGAAAAAATAGTGTCTATTTATTGATAAAATGTTCCTAATTTTTTTTTTTATCATAAACAAATGGGATCTTGGATTTTTTGAATTTTTGCTTTAAACATGTCCGGACTTAGGAACAAAAAACCCAAGGAAAACCAAAACAAACTAGCAAAAACACCCGAACCAATTATTGTTTTCCTTTTAAGGTTAGTACATCCATACATATCTTGGTAAACTTCTCCAGTAAGGTACTGATTGCAAAGCATGGTTTTCCTGTAATTAAGGTAAGCAGCTTCAAGTATACAGATGGTGGCAAAGGAAGATAATGGGGACGTATAAAAAATAATGTCAAGAAATTTTACTACTCTTAAGAGGGAGGACAGTACTAACAATAAGAAGACCAGTAATCACAGAATCACAGAATCATTAAGGTTGGAAAGAACCTTTGATATCATCAAGTCCAACCATCAACCGAACACCATCATGCCCACTAAATCATGTCCCGAAGTGCCACTTCCACAAGTTTTTTGAATACCTCCAGTGATGGTGACTCCACCACCACCCTGGACATCCTGTTCCAGTGCTTGACCACCCTCTCAGTAAAGAAATTTTTCCTCATATCAATTCTAAACCTCCCCTGGTACAACTTGAGGCTATTTCCTCTTGTCCTATCACTAGTTCTTTGAGAGAAGAGACCAACACCCACCTCACCACAACCCCCTCTCAGGTAGTTGTAGAGAGCAATGAGGTCTCCCTCAGCCTCCTCTTCTCCAGACTAAACAACCCCAGTTCCCTCAGCCGCTCCTCATAAGTCTTGTGCTCCAGACCCCTCACCACCTTTGTTGCCCTTCTCTGGACATGCTCCAGCACCTCAATGACCTTCTTGCAGAAAGGAGCCCAACACTGAACACAGGATTCGAGGTGCGGCCTTACCAGTGCTGAGTACAGAGGTACAATCACTTCCCTACTCCTGCTGGCCACACTAGTTCTGATAGAAGCCAGGATGCTGTTGGCCTTCTTGACCACCTGGGCACACTGCTGGCTCATGTTCAGCCAGCTGTCAACCAGCAACCCCAGGTCCTTTTCCACCTGGCAACTGACCAGCCACTCTTCCCCAAGCCTGTAGTGTTGCATGGGGTTGTTGTGACCCAAGTGCAGGACCCGGCACTCAGCCTTATTAAACCTCATGCAGTTGATCTCTGCCCATCGATCCAGCCTGTCCAGATCCCTCTGCAGAGCCCTCCTACCCTCCAGCAGATCAACACTCCCACCCAGCTTGGTGTCATCTGCAAACTTACCAAGGGAGCCCTCGATCCCCTCATCCAGGTCATGAATAAAGACATTAAACAAGACCAGCCCCAGAACCGAGCCCTGGGGACCACTGCTTGTGAATGGATGACAGCTGGATTTAACACCATTCACCATGACTCTCTGGGCTCGGCCATCTAGCCAGTTCTTTACCCAGTGAAGAGTGCACCTGTCTAAGCCACGAGCCGCCAGTTTCTCCAGGAGAATGCTTGGGAGATGCTGTCAAAGGCTTTATTAAAGTCCAAGCAGACAACGTCCACAGTCTTTCCATCATCCACTGGGCAGGTCACCTGGTCATAGAAGGTGATCAGGTTGCTCAAGCAGGACCTGCCTTTCATGAACCCATGCTAGCTGGGCCTGACTCCTTGGTTGTCCTGCACATGCCCTCTGAGCGCCCTGAAGATGAACTGCTCCATCATCTTCCCCGGCACGGAGGTCAGACTGACAGGCCTGTAGCTCCCGGGATACTCCTTCCGGCTTTTCTTGTAGATGGGTGTCACACTGGCAAGCCTCCAATCATCTGGGACCTCCCCTGTTAACCAGGACTGCTGATAAATGATGGAGATGGGCTTGGCAAGTTCCTCTGCCAGCTCCCTCAGTACCCTTGAGTGGATCCCATCAGGCCCCATAGACTTATGGGTGTCCAGGTGGCTTAACAGGTCCTTAACTGCTTCCTCCTGGATTATGGGCGAGTTATTGTGCTCTCCATCCCCATCTTCCAGCTCTGGGGGCTGAATACCCTGCGGATACCTGGACTGGCTATTAAAGACTGACGCAAAGAAGGCATTAAGTACCTCAGCCTTATCCTCATCCTTGGAGACAATGTTCCCCGCCATATCGAGTAAGAGATGAAGATTCTCCTTGGCTCTCTTTTTGTTGTTAATATATTTGAAGAAGCATTTTTTGTTATCCTTTATGACTGTGGCCACATTGATCTTGAGCTGGGCTTTTGCCTTTCTAATTTTCTCTCTGCATGACCTAAGGAGATCCTTGTACCCTTCCTGAGTTGCCTCCACCTTCTTCCAAAATTGATAAACTCTCCTCTTTTCCCTGAGTCCCAGCCAAATCTCCCTGTTCAGCCAGGCCGGTTGTCTTCCCCTCCAGCTCTTCTTATGGCACATGGGGACTGCCTGCTCCATCCTTACCCATAAGCACTCCACTTGGTCTTCACAGTCATTGATTTCTACACAGTCAAAACACTCCCTAACATACAGAGCCACCCCACTGCCTCTCCTTCCATACCTATCCCTTCTGAAGAGCTTATAGCCATCCAGTGCAGCACTCCAGTCATTAAAGTGATCCCACCATATTTCTGTGATTACCACTAAGTCATGCACAATGACTTCCAGCTCCTCCTGTTTGGTGCCCATGCTGCGTGCATTGGTGTAGATGCACTTGACCGGGCCATCGATTTCACCCCCAACACCGTCATGCCACCCCTAGGCTCATCTCTAGTGAGCCTCGTTTTATCCGCTTCCACCTTTGAATCTAGTTTAAAGCCCTCCCGATGAGGCCTGCCAGCTCATAAGCAAGAATCCTTTTCCCACTTGGAAATACTTGCACTCCATCTGTTGCCAGGAGGCCCAGTGCTGTGTAAAGCACTCCGTGGCCAAAAAGCCCAAAATTCTGCCAATGGCACCAGCCTCTGAACCATGTGTTGACCAGGTGTGCTTTCCTATTCCTTTCAATGTTCCTCCCTGTTGCTGAAGGGATTGACAAAAACACAACCTGTGCTCCTGCTCCATCGATTACTCTCCCCAGTGCTCTGAATTCCCTTTTAATTGCTTTTGGGCTTCTTAACACAAGCTCATCATTGCCAACCTGTAGGACCAACAGCGGGTAGTAATCAGTGGGCCGAAGCAGACCAGGGAGTTTCCTGGTGACATCTCTCACTTGAGCCCCAGGGAGGCAGCCGACCTCCGTGTGGGTTGGGTCCGGTCAGCATATTGGGCCCTCTGTTCCCCTCAGAAGGGAGTCGCCTACCACAATTACCCTCCTTTTTTTCTTAACAGAGGGCATCTTGATGCATGGGGCTGGCTGACACACTCTAGGCAACGTCCTGGATGGACTTTCTTCAAGGTCCTCATGTTTCTGGCCCTCAAGATCCAGAGCCTCATCTGTAGGGGCAGCTGGGACGGTGAGGGAGACTGTGAGGGGATTTGCCTGGCACCCCAAGCAGGTACCTGTCTCCATTCTCCCTCATCTCTTAGGTCCTCTCCCTCTGCCCAGCAGCAAGAGGGCAGGGGATCCCCTGCTACTTCTGGAGTCTCCACCGGCTGCCTCTGCCTCAGGGACGGTCGGGTGCGGTGCCACGGATCCATCTCCCTCTCACACTGCCTGATGCTCCTCAGCCTCTCCACTGCCTCTGCCAGCTCTGCCCCCAGGCTGAGCACGTCGCTCACCTGGTTGCACCACACGCAGGTGTTGTCTCCACTGGTCTCGAGCACAAGTGACAGGCTCAGGCACTGCCTGCAGCCGGACACCTGTTCAGCCACGTGCTTGAGCGGGAGCTTGGTCTGGGTCGCCAAAATGTTTATACAGGAATAAAGAAGTTGCATTCCAACAATAAAACCATGAAAAAAAATATTTCCTGTACATTGTTACCTTATTCTTATCTCAAAACTTCTCAACTGTTAAATGTAGAGACAAATTTAGAAGTACTATCATGGCAAAAACTGTCAGTCTGACTATATTAACTCTGTACGTTGTATTCTCAGGCATACAAGGACAAAATCTAATTGACAGTAAATGAAATGACATTTTGGTAAACCTTCAGATAACACTGGGAGACTAGAGTGAAATTAGTTTCCTTCCATTCCCATGTATCCTTCATTACGTCATATGCAAATCCTCCCATCTAAAGGATCTGCAGAACAAGGTGCATGCCCTCATCAAGATGGGGTCTACACGCTTATTGACTTTACTTGACCCACACAAACAGTAAGAAAGTTTTTATCACCAGAGATAAACTTTCCAAATAATTGTGCAATAGAGGGTCACTGACAAATAAATATAGCCCAGGGTACCACACCTTTTACAGACAGCATATTCTGAGGTATTTATACTACTAACCCTGCACTACAAGTATTTTGTTGTGACATAGGTTGTATCAGTTTCATGGTAAGCACCAATGAACTCCAGTGGTATAAAGGTTCAACAGCAAAGTTGTTAGGATAATTCTCATCTGCGACAAGGCTGGTTAAACACCAGACTGACCATAGTTGCCTTGAGGTGCTTTTTAGTTCATGTTCTGAACAGAAGGAAAAGCAGAAATTTTGGCATGACGGCTATCATCACAGCTTTCCTTCTACCAGGCACCCACTCCCTGTAGTTTTCTCTGGCTCAAATTTTTTATTGCTTATTAACACTTGTATTCTTGCCATGTCCACTGTGTCCACTGTGTCCACTGCGTTATTGAGCTCTGTCCACACACAACAGACAATGCAGTTCCTGATCCCAGCCTCTTTTCAGCCTATCTCAAGAAAGGAAGATAAAATCAGTGAGCTATTTATATTCTTTTTACTGTTTGTTTATATATCCTGCTATTGGATATTTTCTTGCAGTTTCTGCACCAAGCCATTATTACTTGGCTAATTTCTTGCAGGTGTCACAGAAACATTAATGAATGAGCTATTATTCCCATTTGGAGGACAGATCTCCTTTTACATAGGGATAATAATTTTTTTTTAAGATAAAATGGATGAAATATTGCTATATTGTCTGTTTATTTTTCTGAATCAACTGTTGCTAAAATCAACATATCCACTTCAGACACTTGTACTTTCTCGCTTACCCTAATTATTAACTGTTGAGGTCTTCTTACTAGACTTGTGGCTTCTACTATTAAAGCATCAGTACAACTTTCCATCCACCAGTTTGTAGTTCTGACCTATAATGAACAACTGCATTGACCTCGATGGTAACATTTTAATCAGTCGAACATGCCAGGCAAAGAATCAGACAAAAAAAAAAAAAGACACAAGATAAAGCTGGTGAACATTCAGATGGACAAGCCTGAGTGCAGAAGAATGACAGTTGTTATGTGTTGAAAATAAATCTGATCAGAAATGACAGTCTGAGACTATGTTGTGGAAAGTAGGAAGTTTGGAAGAAACTGCAAGAGAGAAACAATCTTGTAAGATCACAAAAAGCCTCAGGATTTAAAAATTATGGTCAGGAGACTCATAAAATTGTGATTTAGTTAATCCTTAATTAAACCTGATACAAATGGAAGAGACACTAGAAGACATTCTGATAGCCTAACATTATCATGATAATTCCATACCCAACCAACAGACTTCATGAAGTTTGATGTTTTGTTCTATATTGTAACTTCATAACGTATTGTTTATCATACAATTTTAAACTTTTGTATGAAGAGCTGCATATATTTATGTTTTTGTGTCCGTTCAGGTGAAATTTGGGGAGAGTAGTATTGCTAACATTTACTGATTTCTCTCTTTTGGAGAAAACATTTGACTTAATTGGACATTTACCTTTCAATAGGTTTTTTAACGAACTTATATAGAAGAAAGAAAAATCTATTTTACATTTGGTATGTGAACTGGGACAGCACATTGGTAAAAATTTTCTATAAAATATTTTGACCACTTTTGACTACATGAAGAGGTGTGGAGAGAAGGATATATCCACAGAAGAAGACAAAAGGGTTTAATATTAGCAAGAAAAGTTCAACAAAACAGAGAACATTCAGAGGGAACCACATTCATCATAAGCTTGGTCAGATGAGAACAAAAGGGAGAGATAGAAAAGGGGGGAGGGAAAGAGGGAGAGAGGAGGGAGAGAGAGAGAGAAGTGACTACTCCTGAAAACTGTAGCTTATTTCATTCAATAAAGGCAAAAGAGCAGCAGGGTCATTATGTAGTGTCCAAACGGAGTCACACAGTGAGTGCCCAGCAGAGGGAGATTTGCCACATGTGTGTGACTAATTAAACTGTGGTCTGTAGTTAAACCTACAGGATTAGTTACTAAACGCCTTTTTTTGAAAAAGTGATGTGTTTGTGTGTGTGCATATGTTAGGATGCCCTTGAACTGAGTCAGCTGCACAAAGCTTTTCAAGATCCATCCAGCTGTGAATGCCAAAACGGCAAATTTTACTTCCTGATTATAATGCAGTCTCTCATTTGGATCTATACCCATCCTCAATTTGGAATACCACCACATAGTAGAACATAAGGTTTTTGTTGCAATCCATGTCAAATTTTATTACAGAAAGAAAAAATATAAACTGTGATGAATATGAATAAATTGTTACTGATGAAAATATGAAACATACACCTTAGTATGATTAAAAACTGTTGACAGTTTTACAATTTTGAGAAAAAAGTCTTCCTTTTTCTGGGAACAAGACTGTTTTTAACTGTTTGGAATAATGAAATATTTTTCTGTATGCACAGAAAAATGTGGAAATCATGATGCTCTGCAGAAATTGAGGCTACATGCCAAACACCTGCTCTTTGGAGCAGGTGATGAATTGATCTGAAAAAAACCCAACCCTCAATCTTTTTTCTTTCCTATAATTTTCTTGCTGTATTTGTTATTACAGAAGTACCTCAATGGGAATGGAGGAGGATATGAAAACAATTGACATGTACAGAAATATATTTAAATACATATATTTAATAATTTAGAGTTGAAAAAATAAATTTTAATGTTCTGGTTAAATTGGTATTTTAATGAGAAATATGCAAATGAAAAAAATATTGTTCCTTAGGATGAATGTCTAAAGCCTTGAAGAAGAACTCATTACTTAAAGGCAAATACATGCATCTTTTAACATGTAACTCAACTTGGAATAATGATTTTGAGTTAGTTGTTCTGAATTAGAATATCTTTATATGAAGTCTTAATAAACTGGAAAGATGTGGTTTCATGCAAGTGACTCACAAGGCTTCCTTTGAAATAGAAGAAAAAAAAAATTGAGGTATGTGATAGCATCAAGAGACACATTTATTTGCTTAAGAAAATATTTTATTCAAGATGAATAGTAGCAACTTAGCAGAATATAAACAACTTGTCTTCTTGATAGGACTATATCAAGATCCTCTTTTTCTTAGGACAACAGCAACCTCTTCTTCACCCGGGAAAGGATCCCAGAGTAAGCCACTTCTGTTCTCTATCACAGAGACACCCTTTGTGCCAGCTGAAGTATTTCTATCCGTCACTCTCCTCAGCCACTTCCTTTACCCCACTCTTTAGCTAGATCTTTCAACAGTAGCCACGTCTGGAAAAGTAAGCTTCTTTTACAGAATTTCTTTCTTTCTTTTTTTTTATTCTTTGTACATGGCAAATTTAAAAAAAAAGTGACCCATTAAAAATCACAATTAAACAGCGCAAGGCAGTATTTCAGCTTAATGCTTTTTTATGACCTACTGCTCTAAAAAGTTGAGGAGTAAGCAGGAAAAGAGACTGAGGTTAAAGAATGACAATGCTTAACAGTCTGCTATGAAAAATACTTTAACACTCCAGACAGCATTTATCTATGGTGTGGAGGCCAATGTGAGGACCTCTGTACCTGTTGAGACCTGTGGTAAAACTATGCAAAGCAGATGAAGGCATCATTTAGAGAGGCTTTTGGTGGGGCAAAGAAAGGATCATGGGATGTGGGACTGAACAAGGTCCAGTGGTGAACTGCTGTTACTGAATAAACTGGTAGATAATGAGCTTAAAAAGTTTTGAGCAGCTGTTGGTGTCAGAGTTCAGATTGATTTTCAGCAGGAAGGAGTGAAGGTAACAGAGTTTAAAGCACTATGGAACAGACCAGAACCTCAAAGGATTACACCCCAAATGTTCTTGAATTGCAGTCTGGTTTGCTCTGGTTTCTCTTGGTTTTGGTCATCAGACTGTAAATTAGACTTGATTTCAAAAACATGTTAATTATTCATAGATGTTTGCTAAATAGTTTGGATAAATACTTTTGAGATAATGCTAGTTTTCTGAATCTACTTGCTTCAATTTCATGTCTGGTTTTTGTGCTGTGTTTTTGGCCACAAAAATAAAAATTAAACACAAGTTCAAGAACAGATTTGTAGGATGTGAAAACAGACATTCTGAACAATGTCTCTGCTTTTCTTTAAATCACTTCTGAAGGTTTCTGTTATTTTATTATGCACTTGCATGCAGATCACTTTTATAAAAAGCGTCACTTATATGCCTCTGCTGGCTGGTCAGTACCTTACTAATTCATCTGTCATGTGTTGCAATTTCTGCTCTGGAGCTTTTTTTGAAAATAATGTGTGAGATGGCTGGAAGGAAAAGTAGTCTTTAGGCATGTAACTTCTTTCTGGGAAAACACTCCAAGTTTTCATATGTACTACTGAAATCCTAGACATCCCTACCTAATCTGGATTTCTCTGTAGGACAGCAGAAGGAAGGTTTTGGGACTTTATGATGCTGGAACTCATGATTCTAATTATAGCTGGCTTAGGTTTTATTTAAAAAAAGAAGATAGAAAGAAAATGGAGACACAAAAAGTTGGCAGTTATTCAGTCTTTTATTTTCAACAGTAGTTTTCTTCAAAAAATGTCATTCTGTTAACAATTGCTGGCATTTTTAATGGCCTAAAATATTTATTCTGCCCTAGAATTTAAATAGATACCGAGTCATTTACTGATTAGAGGAAAAACGAAGCCAAAATTAATATTTGTTGTTGTTTACTGGGTGTGGTTTATATTAATATAAACAGCTGCTTTTATTCTTAAAGAATCAGATCACATGTAATTTCAATTGACTGGCCTATGGCATCACAAGGCAGATAGTTTCTCATGCTTAGATGGAAGAAAATCATATAAAATTTTTCATAATAGAAGAAAGAATCTAATATTCATGTATTCGTATATGCATATGCAAAAATTTCTTGTGATCTGCAATCTCTTTCACTAATATATTCAACAATTTGCTATTATTTAATAATTTGTTATTATTTTCCAGAAAATTCTATGGGGACTTTGATTGTATGTATTAATTGTAAATAGCTTACCGTTGTTGAATATTTGACGAATGCTGAAACAATGCATGAAATTGCTTGGTATTGTTTTAGCTTTATTTTTACATTGTAATCATTTTGAAATTCAGGTTTCTAGTAGCAATGCCTCTGTGAATTCAGTTTTCATTTCCATGAGAATTATTCTGTAGTTAAATCTCACATTTTTTTTCTGAACATTTCTGGCATAAGAATGAATTCTAGATTGTTCTCAGGGCATAAACTTTCTGCCAACATACATTAGATTGAAAAAGTTTTCTTCGTTATTTAAGTGCTTGTAAAACTTGCTACAAGAGAGACCTTTTGCCACACTAAGTAGTAGAATGTGTTCTGATGTGCATGTTGATAAAAAGAATCAATATGCTATAGTTATTAACTGTTTTAAGCAAGAGATACTAAGCTCTGACAAAAGCGTTCTTTTGCTGGTTTAATTGCATTACACAGGCTTTTGCTGTATAGCAGTATGAATGAGCAAGCATGTTTAGTTGGTTGCCTGTTTTTTTCATGATCTGATTTTCAGAAAAAGTACTAGCGTTAACTGAAACAACCTCCTGGAATGTCAAAGATATTTTTAGTTTCTGTGATTTCTATGCTTCCACAGCAAGAATGGGACTGAAAACTCATCAGTGAAGTTAACATTGTCAAATAGGTAGTCGCCAGAAAACAATATTGATCCAGGTCAGGACTGAACAACAATGTAGTGCAGAACCACTCCAGGTAAAAAGCCCTTACTCAGACATGTGGTATTTCAGCATTTGCAGTCTTAAAAGAGCAGAGCAGAGCAGAAGCAGAAATGAATAGGATAGGATAGGATAGGATAGGATAGGATAGGATAGGATAGGATAGGATAGGATAGAATAGAATAGAATAGAATAGAATAGAATAGAATAGAATAGAATAGAATAGAATAGAATAGAATAGAATAGAATAGAATCTGATGACGTTTAAAAGAGGGCTCACAAGTAAATTGCCGAGGTTACTATAGTAATAACTGAGTGATGCTCTGTGGCTTGTACTGTTCAGAAGATCTTTTTTAATGTATGGCCTTTTCTGATCCATATATATACACTGCCTTCAGTAGGCCTACCTTGACATAATTACACTGGACAAAGATATGATTCAAAAACCTAAAAGGTCTCTGTGTCTGTGACATTACAAATTTCTTAAACCATTCACTGATGGGTGACAGCATTTTGTTTCTACCTTGTACCAATTTCAGAAGAGCCTGAACTAAACAATTATTTTTAATAAGAAGAATCCATTTCAGAATTAATTAAAATTATTTAATTAATCTTAAAGCTCTATTAATTCAATTTTAAAATGAAGTAATTTTTTTTTCCCAAAACATAATATATATCCAAGAACAAACAATTTCTAGTGAAAATCATACATTTTTCAATCTAGTGATTGGTCAAAATTTTAATATTTTCCTGGAAAAAATCAGCTGAGAGCATTTCTTTGAATGTTGCCTTCTGAATGGCTTTGGAAATTATTTTTGTATAACACATTACTCAGTGAAAATCTGAAGAGATTATAGACACTCATCTGCACCTTATTTTTTGAGTCAAGCTTATCGATAAGGACAATGTTCCTGAACTTAGAGAGTTAGGTGGTTTAAGAACTACTTTTTGTGAGAAAAGCACATAAAACTGAGTTAGCTGGAGAACATAGAGGAAAATATGAAATCATGGAGAAGTATTTATTTATTTATTTATTTATTGCTAATCCCTTGCAGTTCTGTATCAACTCATACAAAAGAGAAAAAAGTCTTCAAACAAAAATTTTACTTGTGCTTTTCTCATGTTTTCTTCAACGATCACTATTATTTTTTAGCTTCATCAAGTTATTTTTCAACATACTTTATGTTTAAGGACTATTAGCTGGTTTTGTAGGGTTTTAATATATACCAGGCTGTTGTAGATAAAAGGATTTTTACTTCAGTGAAATATAGATATGGACAGACGTAGTTTTGGTGTGTGACCTATTACTGATGGAAGTTAAAGACATTGCACAACATTTTATTTCACCTGAGATGTGCCTTCTAAGGTGTAGCATGTCAAATAAAAAAGCCAGCTTGCAATCTGTTTGTCACTTCACTGACAGGTACACCAGTCCTCAAAAACCGATAACTTCTACTAATGTGATAGTACTGTATGTACTATATCTGAACTACCGTTACCCAAATTTTTATCTGTCAGAAATAACATATAGGTAGTGCAAATTATTATAATTTTTCTTGTTCTTCTACTATATATATGTCTGTGTTTGGAAAACAAATAGTGAAATAGAGTTATATGCATCATTTCTTGTCAGTAACTATGAAACTACATGCTCTAAAATTAAATAACAAGACTGCCAAGTTGAAACATATGGTAGACAGAAATTATATAAGTAAGAAACATATTTGTACATAGCTGTGGGTTAAAAATGGTTTATAGTTTTTAGCAAGCTAGATATAGAACTGTATGCATGGTGAGATTACATATATTAATTTACCACACATGTATGAAACTTCATGGGGAATAAGGGACGGAGAACTGGTCTTGTAGCAAAGATCAAAGCTGAGCCAATGGTTTGTAGTCTATTTTTTATGAATTATCTAGAGTGGCAAATTACAATACAGAAATTTCAAGCCTCCCTTGTCATTTTCCTCAAAATTTCTTCCAAGGGAAAAAAGAAATAATTCCAGCAAGCTGTTCATCATAGCTTCAAACTCTAGTGTAAAAGACCTCATTCAAATCCGTATTTTAAGGCACTAACCTTACTCATCTTCATTGGCCTGGCATTTGTAAGAAAGGCAGTATCTGGTGCTGGTTTTGTAGTTGGTGTGGCTTTGCTTTGTTTGCTGGAGCTCAGAGTGGAGGGACATGTGGAATCAGGACACAATAAGGAGGATAGGAATCCTTCAGGATTTGCAGCCAACTCAAATGCATAAAGGTCATGCTCATTTATTATTTAGCTTATGACTAGAAAACTCATGTGAGAAAAGCTTCTTCGAATTTGTAAACGTTACCTTTATTAGACTAATCCAAATGGAGCAATGCTGTGGAACTGATGTGGAGGAAATATGTACATAACTAGAAATACAGGTGTTAATAATACTATGCACTGATATGGAGGTGGATGGAACATTTAAAACCACATTACTGACTTCACTGGCCATGAATGAATATCTACAAGATTATTCCATTGAAACACTAAAGTAAATCATTAGGGCATAAGAAAAGGAACTATTTCCTGGGGGAGAAGTAGTTAAAGTCTGCAGAAAGCTCATTAAAAATGCGGATGTTTTAATAAAATAAGAGAGACAGAGGGTGGGAGAAATAGGAAGAAAATACTGGCATAGCTTTAAAGACTAGAAATACTAAAACAGATTTTGTGAAAAAAAGTATGCGTATTGGATAAACTGCTACTGTCCATTACATTGGTGTAAATATGGAATCACCAATGGAATCACCACAATGAAATTTATATTAGGATAGATGGGTATTGCATACCATAGTCTCATAAGAGACTAAAAACACAGGTTATGTTTTTTAATCATCCACCCCATAGAAACCAAAATAAATCTCAAGAATGTAAGTGCTGCATGTGACTGCATGCAACATATTTGACTGAGATACACAGATGTAAAAGAAGAATAAGAAAGGTGAAAGAGCAATGATGGGACACAAGGTATAAGTGCAGGGATGTTCATATAGATTTCTTGAAATTACTTCTGAAACAATCACAAACTCTACGCTGCTGTTAAGATGCTGCCCAAGGTGCATCTGTTCTTCTCAGGTATACTTGCATTTCTAAAATAATTCAGAGAGAGAATCTTCGGGACTGTGAAGTTTGGATGTTGGAATGGTGAAAATCTATTTTTATGGAAGCAGTCCAAGACTCAGTGCAGAGCAGCAATAATTTATTGTAAATCACAAAAATTTAGGTCTCCTAGCCTTATCATAATGATTTGCTGTGACAGCCCTCCACAGAATTATGTGTAGACTAAGTCTGCATGACCCAAAGGCATTTTGTATTCTTGATACTATGAAGTTATTGCTTGAGGTAAGTAAATCTTGTATGATATGGTCCAGCCTTCCATAAGGACTACAATAAAATCACAGCATGTCACTAGTGTCCTTTCCTTTTGCACATATTAAAGAACTAATTTGCAATAAGAATTTGCATTGTTCTAGTAGAAATCTACCAGGGTTGTTAAGAGCAAGCAACTTGTACTGGGAGATGCCTCCAAGTGGGAGTTTTCCAATTAAAAGTTTGCTGGATTCCAACAAATCAGAAAGATAAGCCACAAGAAAATCCCACTGGCATTTTTCTAGTGTTTGCAAATTGATTTCTAGACAGAAACATGCTTCGACACACCAAGGGAAGATATCTGCATAAGACTAACAAAAAATGAAAATAACTAACCTGATGTTTTGTTGTTTGTTTGTTGGTTTTCTTTCGGGGGGGGCAGGGTGTTTGTTTGGTTTTGTTTTGTTTGTTTCTAATTTAAGCTTACAATAATGGCCTTACTTGTCTAAATGAAGTTGCTTTAAAGGCTTTTAACCCCTGAAGCCCTAATTCTGTGAAAGGTTGTGGCAGAAACTCAGCAAATAGAATTCTATCTTTTTCGTTCACATTCCGATTCCTATTTTCTAATGAATGCACATAGTTTCTATCCTCAGGAAACATTTTTTCCATGTTTGAAGGTAACAGGACATGATGCCTTGAATATGGGAGATTTTTTTCTGCTTTTGGGAATATTTCCACTACTTTTTAGAACTGTATTAAATGCATCTTGGACTAAAAAAAAATTTTTTTTCATTATGTGTGACTTAATGCAAATTGCTATTAAAAAGATTCACTTTTTGCGTTTACATAGAACTTGGAAAGTGATTTAGGATTATTGTCTACAGGTTTGTGAAACTTCTAAATTGTGTCACATTTCAAGGACATTTAAATGTGTTTTGATGTCAACTATTCACTGAGGGTACTACCACAACAATTATTACATGTTTTGGGGGTATAATGGAATAACTAAATTAACAGAGATGCTAAATAATTACTGTTGTTTCCTCCATATTGCTCATTTCCAGCTAATTGTGTGTCCACTATTGAGAAAGCATATACACCTTGCAGAAAATCTAGGGGAAGGATAGATTATGAAACATTCTTACAATCACAGTTTTATCATAGAATCATAGACTCATAGAATCTTTGTGTTGGAAAGGACCTTTAAAGGTCGCCTAGTCCAACCCCCCTGCAGTGAGAAGGGACATCTTCAACTAGATCAGGTTGCTCAGAGCCCCGTCCAACCTGACTTTGAATGTTTCCAGGGATGGGGCATCTACCACCTCTCTGGGCAACCCGTGTCAGTCTTTCACCACCCTCATTGTGGAATATGTCTTCCTTAGATCTAGTCTGAATCTATTCTCTTTTAGTTTAAAACCGTAAGCCCTTGTTCTAATGTAACAGGCCCTGCTAAAAAGTCTGTCCCCATCTTTCTTAGGAGCCCCCTTTAAGGACGGAAAGGCTGCAATGAGGTGTCCTCAGAGCCTTTCTCTTCTCCAGGCTGAACAATCCCAGCTCTTCCAGACTTTCCTCATAGGAGAGGTGTTCCATCCCTCAGATGATTTTTGTGGCTCTCCTCTGGATGAGCTTGTGCAGGTCCCTCTGCCTGGCATCCTGTCCCTCAGGTGTGTCAACCGCACCAGTCAGCTTTCTGTCGTCTGCGAACTTGCTGAAGGTGCACTTGATCCACTGTTTATGTCATTGATGAAGATATTAAACAGTACTGGTCCCAGTACAGACCCCTGGGGGACACCACTCATCACCGATCTCCATCTGGACATTGAGCCGTTGACAATACCCTTCTGGGTGGTACCATCCAACCAATTCCTCATCCACCCAACAGTCCACCCATCAAATCCATATACCTCCAATTGAGAGAGAAGGATGTTGTGGGGGACCATGTCAAAGGCCTTACAGAAGTACAGATAGATGACATTGGTAGCTCTTCCCTTGTCCACTGATGCGGTCACTCCATCATAGAAGGTTGCTAGGTTGTCCAGGCAGGACTTGCCCTTGGTGAAGCCATGCTGGATGTCTCAAATCACCTCCCTGCCCTCCTTGTGCCTCAGCGCAGCTTCTGGGAAGATCTGTTCCATGATCTTCCCAGGCACGGTGGTGAGGCTGACAGGTCAGTAGTTCCCAGGGTCCTCCTTGCGACCTTTTTTAAAAATGAGGACAATGTTCCCCTCTTTGCAGTCAGCAGGGAGTTTACCTGACTGCCATGACTTTTCCGATATCATGGAGAGTGTCTTGGCAACTACATCAGCCAATTCCCTCAGGACTCTGGTGCGGGAGAAGGATGGACTTCACAACTCTATGAGAGTTATATTCCGAAGCCGTTTATTGTCTTGTCTGACTCCAATATATATCATAATTTT